>NC_053494.1:75118514-75813979 GCF_905171775.1 Rana temporaria | reverse complement strand
CACACACACACACACACACACACACACACACACACACACACACACAGGGCTCAATTTGTGCTCGCATTTGGCGAGGATATTTATATGCAATGCGAGTGCCGCTCAGACACACACATTGCAGTAATTCAACTAAGCTGCCTTGCCGTCCCTTCACAGGCTAGCACAGGCACCAGATTGGACACGAGCGCGCGCCGCCCGGGACTGCCCCTATCCACCTCCCATAGGCCAGTACCTCTCCATGCTGCCCGGGACCGCGCCTCTTCACCGCCCACCCCACCTGGGGGGCGCCACACACTGGGGGGATGTCAATCCGGTGCCTCCCCCCACCCAACGAAAGGGAAATCGCGGGCAGGTTTAGACTGCGGCAGGCAGCCCCCCCCGCGACTGAAGCAGACAGCGGGGCTGAGCGGGCAGGTTAAACTGAAGAGACAGCGGGCGGGTTTTTGGCGGCAGCGCGTGAGGCTGAACACACGGCGTGTCGTGTCACACGCAGAGAACCTGAGGTGGGGGCTTGGCTTTGTGGGGGAGGGATGCGAGCTGCACCGAAGTGTGTGCCACACCTGACCCATCAGATCCCCTTCTCTTCGTGGTTGCTTTCCCCTCCTCCTTCGACACAGGGGGAGGGGAGCACCAGTCCACACCACTAGTGCTATGATCATCTGAGGACTGAGGTACACAGTGGGACCGTGGGGGGGGGCTGTATTGGTAGGGGGTGGGTCTGTGCTGTATGGGGGGGGTCTGTACTGTAAGAGGGGGGGGGTCTGTACTGTAAGGTGTGTTTGTGTAACATGCAGGCGTCCAGAGCTGTGGGGTCCAGAGGTGCGGGGTACTGTGTAATGTAAAGGGGTCCAGAGGTGCAGGGTGCTGTGTAATGTAAAGGGGTCCAGGGGTGCTGTGTAATGTAAAGGGGTTTGGGGTGCTGTATAATGTAAAGGGGTCCAGGGGTGCTGTGTAATGTAAAGGGGTCCAGAGGTACGGGGTGCTGTGTAATTTAAAGGGGTCCAGGGGTGCTGTGTAATGTAAAGGGGTCCTGTGTAATGTAAAGGGGTCCAGAGGTACGGGGTGCTGTGTAATGTAAAGGGGTCCAGAGCTGTGAGGTGCTATCATGCTTATGCCTCCAATTTCGTCCAGCTCCCCCCATTCTATCATATCTATTCCTCCAATTCTGCCCCCCCCCCCTCTATCATACCATATGATAGGTGGGGGAGGAATTGGAGGCATAGGTATGATAGAATGGGGGGAGGGGGACAGAATTGGAGGAATAGGAATGATAGAATGGGGGAGGGGGGCGGAATTGGAGGCATAGATATGATAGAATGGGGGCATGGGGATGGAATTGGAGGCATAGATATGATAGAATGGGGGCAGGGGGACGGAATTGGAGGCATTATTTATTTTTTTAACTTAATACTGAATAAAACATTTAACAGTGTTATTTCATGAGATCATTTACAAGGGCGTGTTTAAGGGGCGGGGCAAGGTAGGGTTTGGGCATTATATATATATATATATATATATATATATATATATATTTATTATAATATTATAATATATATATATATATATATATATATATATATATATATATATGGACCGATAATTTTTTTTTGGAGGGGGGGCCTCATACAACATTTTGCTATGGGGCCCTGTGATTTCTAGTTACGCCCCTGACCGATCGAATCCATCCTGAATTTTTGCACCTTGACAAAGCAATTGAGGGCCTTAAGGTCCAGGATAGGGCGGACCCCGAACAGATTGGAGTAAAACCCCTGAAACCGATCCTGCGAGGGAACTGGCACAATCACCCCCCTGTCCAGTAGATCCTAGACAGCCCCTGACAGGGCCTGCCCGCGAACCGGAGGGAGTTGGAGGTTGGAAGGAGGTTTGTCCGCAGGCTTGTTGGGCTTGCGGAACCAGTTGCGCTTCTGCCCCGCAGCGGGGGCTTTAGCACCTCGCGGACCCCTTCCCGCCGGGCGCACGAAAAAAAAGCTTTGGGGTAGTAAAGGAGGGTCCTTGCGGCGAGGCTCCTTACCCTTCCCAGACTGTGGGAGCAGCGTGCTCTTACCACCCGTGGCATCCTTAATGTCATCCAGGGATGCCCCAAAAAGCCGTTCACCCTTAAAGGGCAAATCCACCAAACTCTTCTTAGAGGACTGGTCAGCCGACCAGCATTTCAGCCACAGAAGGCGGCGCAATACCACCGCATAGACGGAAGCCCTGGAAAGCAAGGGGATCGTATCCATGGCCGACTCACAGACAAATTTTAGACCTTGAACCAATTGTTCAGCCAGGTCCCTACAGGACTCGGAAGCGTCCTGTTCCTCCAGCTCCTGCAGCAGGAGCTTTGCCCTTTCAGTCAGAGTCTGTGACACCAGGGTCCCGGCCAGAGCCGGCCTCACCGCCCAACCCACAACAGTGAATAGGGAGCGGGCCACAGCCTCCACTCTCCTATCAGCAGGGTCCTTAAATGCAGGAGCCCTTTCCACAGGCAACGTGGTGGCCTTGCTCAGTCTAGACACGGGAGGGTCCACTGACGGAGGAGAGACCCATTTTTTCAAAAAGTCCTCCTCAAGGGGGTAACGGGTTGCAAAGTTTTTTGGAACGGCAAAACCTTTTTGCGGTGTATCCCATTAGTTGTACAACATACTGTCCAAATAAGGAACACAAGGAAACACTTTAGCGGTGCGTGGCGGTTTGCAGAACCCAAAAGGGGCTGGCACGTCAGGTGCCTTCCGCCACATCTCCAAGTTTGAGTATCACGCACAGCAGAAATAAGAGCTCCAACAAATTCCTTGTCAGCAACTGACCATGAAGCAGAGTCATCCTTACTGTCCTCGTGGGTTAAGCCCGCATCTTCTGACACTACAGAACCAGAAGCAGCAATAGCATGGTCCGATTCTGCGTCAGAGACATCCCCAGAAGCAGGCTCAGGCAGGGGGCGCTTTTTACCCCCCATCCGGGCACTAGCCGCTTCAAACCTGGCGAGAAAAGACTCCAGTACAGCCGACATTGCCTCAACAGATGTGGCAGGGGGAGGGGCGTCAAGGGTTAACTCAGGCACTGCTGGGGAAGAAGTCCCTGGTTCAGGCTCCATAATGCCCCAGCGCTGTGTCACCCTTACTGCAAGGCAGGAAACAAAAAACACTGGTCACCTCCTGGCTGCTACTACAGAGTATGGGGGCCCCCTGGGAACTCACCACCCCTCCCAGTGCAGCGCGGTCTGAGAGAAGCCTAAGGTGTGCTGAGAAGCCGGCTGCGCTGCGTCTGTCTCCCTCAGGCAGATTCGCGGTCTATTTTGCAGCGCTAAAAACGGTCACACGAGGCCAAACGGATTTCCAAGATGGCCGCCGAATGTGTAAAAAACAGCATAGGACCACAAGAAAATGCGGCCGTTGCGCATTTAAAAAGACCGTGACACAGCAAAAACAGCACAGCACAAAATCACACCATAGCACACAAAAAAGGCCCTGTAGTGAACACACAGCCCCCTGCAGTGAACACACTCAGCCCCCGCTACGCACACAGGTCCAGGTATACCAGAGATGCCAAAAAGCCCCCCTCACAGCCGCTACCCCAATGGGAAAGGAGGGAGAGGAAAGAAGGGAGAGAGGAAAGCAGGGCAAGCCCTCAGTCGACCTCCCAGGGGAAAATTCCAGCCATACCACCTTACCTGAGCAAGGGGCCACTACTTACCCCGTCCTGTGAACACCGGCTGGAGGTATCCCAGACAGATCCAACGTCCGCTAAACGGCATGGCTGTCAGCCAGACACACTGTGACAAAGCCATAAAAGACCGCTCATATGTGTGCCCTAGAACAAGATGTTCCCCGGCCGCCCCTGGAGCTGAGGGCCGGCACGCGCTCGATGGCCGAACATGGGGGGACTACAAGAGTCAAGACCCAGCCTGTCACCCAGTCAGCTGTTGACAGAAGAATCACAGGATTCAAAAATGCAGGAACAAAATAATAAAAAGCGAGAAAAATCGCAAGAAAAAAATCTCCAGAGTACAGGACTCCAGAGTGCCTGACCTCTCCCGTCGCTAGGCAGAAAAAAACTGAGGCTGCTAGAGCAGGGTGTGGGTTATGCCCGGGGAGCCATGCCCCCTGGGAGGAGCTGCACTAAGGAAAGGTTGTTAACGCTTTAAGTGCTGTAAATTCTGCCTAAACTCTCCTTGAAGGAAGATGCATAACCCTACTGTCAAAGGATGCTGTGTCTGTCCATGAACGAAAGAGAAATGTAAGTGATAGACCAACACAAAGTGGCACATAATTGTGAAATGGAAGGAAAATGATTTTCATTTTTTTTTATACAAATAAATATCTGAAAAGCGGGGTGTGCATTTGTATTCAGCCTCCAGAGTCAATTTGTAGAACCACCTTTCGCTGCAATTACAGCTGAAAGTCTTTTTGGGTAGCATTTTGCTTTTAGTCCAAAAAGTTAAAATTTGGTCTCATCTGACCAGAGCACCTTCTTCCACATTTGCTGCGTCTCCCACATAGCTTCTCACAAACAGGACTTTTTATGGCTTTCTTCTTGCCACTCTTCCATAAAGATCAGGTTTGTGGAGTGTACAACTAATAGTTGTCCTGTGGACAGATTCTCCCACCTGAGCTGTGGATCTCTGCAGCTCCTCCGGAGTTACCATGGGTCTCTTGCCCAGCCTGTCAGTTGTAGGCAACCTGGGGCCCTCCAGTTGTTGTGGCACTACATTTCCCACGAAGCATTGCAAGGCTGGCAATTACAATTACTCACATAGGCATGATGGGATTTGTAGTTCTGCAACAGCTTGAGGTCCCCAGGCTGCCTACCCCTGGTTTAGGTGGACAGCCATATCTTGGTAGGTTTGCAGTTGTGCCACTCTTTCCATTTTCGGATGATAGATTGAACAGATGATCAAAGCTTGGGATATTTTTTATAACCCAACCCTGCTTTAAAACTTCTTCACAACTTTATCCCTGACTTGTCTGGTGTGTTGCTTGGCCTTCATGATGAGGTTTGTTCACTAAGGTTTTCTAAAACCTCTGAGGGCTTAACAGAACAGCTGTATTTATACTGAGATTAAATTGCACACAGGTGGACTCTATTTACTAATATTGGGTGACTTCTGAAGGCAATTGGTTCCACTAGATTTAAGTTAGGGGTATCAGAGTAAAGGGGGCTGAATACAAATGCACGCTACACTATTTGTAAAAAATTTGGAAAACCATTTATGGATTTACTTCCACTTCACAACTATATGCCAATTTGTGTAGGTCTATCACATAAAATACATTTACTTTTTGGTTGTAACATGACAATTTAGAACATGTCAAGGGGTATGAATACTTTTTCAAGGCAATGTATGAAGAACTGAAATTGCCCATGACATGCTTGAAGAGGTCATGTTCTACACTCACATTTCTTTTCTGACTAATATGTATACCGTTTAAATATTAATAAAATAGGATTGTTGTACTCACCGTAAAATCAATTTCTCTGAGTTCATGGACAGACATAGCAGCATCTTGACATATGGGTATTATCCTCCTGTTAGGAGATAACACCGACTATGCAGAAAAAAACAGCATGTTAACACACATCACACAGTACAGTACCGCCCAGGTACACCCCCTCTCCCTGCATCTTAGTTCGTAGAAAAGCAGTACAAACATAAAAAAGGAGGGGTGGGTGCTGTGTCCGTCCATGAACTCAGAGAAATGGATTTTATGGTGAGTACAAAAATCCTATTTTCTCTTCCGTTCATGGACACAGCAGCAAAGGCGGCTATAGGCTTTGCGAGGCCTTAGGCAAAACTTAGACATGAGGCCCCACTCAAGCCCATAATGGGAAAAATAATTCAAGCAAGAAAAATGGCTTCAGAAAATGCACGGATCTAGCACACAGGTGATCAGCACCACTTCCAGGGCACCCTCCTCACTCATCAGACATATTCAGCCAATGCAAGAAGGGGGAGAGAGGGGGAGGTGAGAAAGAGAGGGGTAATAGAGAGATCCGATGACGCAGACATTAGTATTGATCACAGGCAAATTAGTGCCAGCCCTTAGGCGACCGCCTAACTTGCCTAATTAGAGAGCCGCCTCTGCACAGCAGCATCTTGACATATGGGACGTCCCCAAGCAGTGTCAAAAAACAAAGGGTGGGAAAAACACAGCAGAAAACAAACCAAAGCTCCTCAACGGAGGAGTTGCAACCTTAAACAGCCGCCTGCAAAACCATGCAGCCGAAGGAAGCATCCGAAGATACACTCACATTAACCTTGTAAAATTTTGAGAAAGTGTGGACTGACGACCAGGTCGCCGCTTTACACACCTGGGAAACAGACGCTTGATGGCGGAAAGCCCAAGGAGGCACCAATTGCCCTGGTCGAATGCGCCATAAATCGGGAAGGGAGGCGCCCGCCCCTTTAGAGCATAGGCCTGAAGCACAATCTGCCTGATCCACCTAGAAATGGTGGCCGACGAGACCACTAGATCTTTTTAGGACCAGTCACAGACACGAACAGTGAATCCGACCTCCGGAACGGAGCCGTCGCAGACAGGTACACTCGTAAGGCTCGGGCGACCTCCAAGGAATGCAACACAGCCTCTTTGGGATTCGCCAGCTGAGAACACAAGGATGGTAGAACAATGTCCTCATTAAAATGAAAAGCCAAAACAACCTTAGGAAGGAACGACGGCTGCGGACGCAGCACCACCTTATCCTTGTGGAAGATCAAATAGGGAGCCTTGCAAGACAAGGCAGCCAATTCAGAAACCAGTCTGACTGATGTAACCGCCACCAAAAAAGCCACCTTCTGGGAGAGAGTCAATAAGGGAATCTCCCTAATGTTCTCAAACGGGGGCTTCTGAAGCACAGAGTATACTAAATTCAAGTCCCACGGAGGTAGTGGAGGACGTACCAGAGGGGCCACATGCCGAACCCCCTGCACAAATGTACGCACTAGAGAGTGCACGTCCGGGTGTTGCGACCACTCTCCTCGGTCCAGCGTTTGGCGACTTAGGTAGTCGGCTTGTCAGTTCCGTACGCCCGGAATGTACACGACCGATAGAGCCGGTACGTTACGTTCTGCACACCTGAGGATGTAAGCGACCACCACTGCTGCAGCCGAGCTTATTGTGCCCCCCTGATGATTGATATACGCCACAGCCGTGGTGTTGCAAGAAATGGATCCTGACTGGACGGTCTTGTAGTCTTAGAGACCACTCAGAGACACAGCCTGATCGCCCGGAGTTCCAAAACATTGATCGGCAGGTGGGATTCTTCCTGAGTCCTGGGCCGACTGAACTCCCCATACTCCACTCCCCCCCAGCCGGTGAGGCTGGTGTCCGTCGTGACCACCGTCCAGTGACACAAAGGGAACTACTTCCAGCCCGAAGAGCCGGAGACATCAGCCACCACTCTAGGGAGGACCTGACCAGGCGGCTCACCCGGATTTGACAATCCAGAGAGAAAGGGCACTTGTCCCAACACGTCAGAATTTCTCTCTGTAATACTGGAGTGTGAAATTGAGCATACGGCACCACCTCGGAGGCCACCATGAGACCCATGACTCGCATGCAAAAGTAGATTGACGACCATTTTTGGGCTGTCAACCGATGCACCGCAGAGTTTGTAGTTTCTCCATGGGAAGAAAAACTCTCGCGTCCGAGGAATCCAGGACCAGCCCCAGGTATTCTGGGCGTTGAGATGGTGAGATGAACATTTAGTACCCAACCGAATTCCTGGAGGGTCTGGCAGGTGATAGACACATCTTCCTCTAATTCTGAGCTTGAGGAGCCTCTCAGTAGAAGGTTGTCCAGGTAGCCCACAATAGCGATTCCACGCTGCCTCAGCAGGGCCAGAATCGGGGAAAGCACCTTGGTAAAAACCCTCAGCACCGAAGGGGAGGGCCACAAATTGAAAGTGGTCTTCCCGACCGCAAAGCACAGAAATCTCTGATGCCTGGAGCATATGGGGATATGCAAGTATGCCTCCTTGATATCCAAGAATGCCAGGAAATCCCCCGGATGGAGAGCCGTGACAATAAAGCGAACTGACTCCATCCTGAACCTTTGCACTCTCACAAAGCAGTTGAGGGCCTCGAGATCCAGGATTGGACGGACCCCTTCCTTCTTGGGGACCACAAACAGATTGGAGTAAAACCCCTGAAACCGTTCCTGTAATGGGACAGGCACGATCCCCCCCCCTTCACCAGCAGATCCTGAACTGCCCCAAACAGGGTCTCCTGATGACCCGGAGGAAGCTGGAGGTTTGAGGGAAAAAAATCTGTTCGATGGACAAGAGAGAAACTCTACCTTGTACCCCGAGGAAACTACTTTGCAAACCCATCGGTCAGAAAGAAGAGACGTCCACCGAGCCACGAATTCGCGAATACATCCCCCCCAACCGAGTGTCAGGCGGGGGCAGACCTTCATGGGGATGCAGATTTGTCCGCAGGCTTGTTGAACCAGGGGCGCTTCTGCCCTTCAGTGGGCGCCTTAGCGGCTTGGGAGCGCTTACCTGCAGCACCGTGCTGACGAAAAACTGCTTGTGGGCGGTAAAGGAGGGCCCCTGCCTATGGCGAGGCTCCTTACCCTTACTGGATTGAGGGAGCAGGGTGCTCTTGCCTCCTGTGGCATCTTTAATAATGTCATCCAGAGAGGACCCAAAAAGCCTTTCACCCTTAAAGGGCAAGGTAACCAAGGCCTTTATAGAAGACTGGCCCGCGGACCAACACTTCAGCCAGATCAGGCGGCGCAACACCACCACATAGACCGAGGCTCTGGAGAGCAAGGGAAGCGTATCCAGGGCTGACTCACAGACAAATTTAAGGCCCTGCACCAACTGGTCTGCCATGCGCCACACAGTCCGGAGGAGCCCGATGCTCCTCCAACCCCTGAAGCAACATTTTTGCCCATTCAGTAAGTGTCTGAGACACTAGAGCCCCGGCCACGACCGGTCGCACCGCTGACCCCACCACCGTGAACATGGAGCGGGCCACTGCCTCAGCCCTCCTGTCTGAGGGGTCCTTGAAAGCAGGAGCCCCTTCCACAGGTAACGTGGTCGCCTTAAAAAGATTATACAAACAGTATAAATAACACCGCGCTACTTAAAAACATATAAATGGCCGCCAACACAACAGAAATAGATCAATTCTGTGAAAACATACAACAAAACAACAAAGTGTAGCGCTAAATATACGTGCAAAAGGGAATATAGAAATAAACCCTATAAGGAGTATTCAAAGTGATAATAAAATAAAATAAAATTGTGAGTCCATAAAAAAGAGCAAAAACTTATAAGTGCAGTCTCTAATGTAAAAAAGTCCCAACAGTTGGTGAATCAATCAGCAGTGAAGTGATTTGTCATCATGCACATAGAGTGACAATCCGAAGTGTATCCACCACCAGGAATGATTGGAGGCTTACCGGATTAAGTGGACCCAAATAGGTTTACACCTAAAGGATCATAAAAGCTCAAAATTGATGGTATCCAACTTCCAGAGGTGTCTTTAAATGGTATGCAGGAGAGAGAGATCCGATGCCATATAGTGGACGTACCAGGAGAAGGATATTCCCAATAGCAGCTTATGATGTATATTGATTTAGACCCAATATGAGGTTCAAAATCTCAGCTCAAGGAAAAGGAATATAAAAAAAGCAAAGATGCACATAGTGTAATTCTGTTTAAAAGGTTTACTTAGACAGTAAAAGTATATAGAAATTACACTCACATTTCAGTAATATGATCAGGCATAAAAACTATCAGCAGTAGGATCAGCAGGTTCCCGACATGTTTCGATCTAGTAGATCATCATCTGGGGTGCTGACCTACCGCACAAACAGACCCATATATATATATATACACAAAAAGACCCCATACCTCAATAGTGGCTCCACATGGGACAATCAAGCACATCAGATTAATTCCGGATATGTGGGGAAGATGACGCTGGCGTAGTTCCATAGTGAGGCGTGGAACGCACGCCAGCGTCACCACCCAAAATGGCCACCGACCCGCCGCTCTGTGAGCAGAGCATGCAGGCTACAAGAAAATGTCTGCCGACACATGTAAACAGCCCAGAGCGCCGCCAGAACGGCAGCCGCAAGTGGAGTAAAAAACACAGAACACTAACGGCAGCGAACATCCGGGACCCCCCGAAACGGTAATTAAAGAGCACCCCCGGAAAGTGGACCTGTCGCACAGCCCCCAGCCCTAGGATGGAGCCCCCCCCCAGGTGGACCCCAGTATCGCAGCTGTCCTAGCTACCCAGAGCCTAGGGAGGAGGGGAGGAAGGGAGAGGGGAACAGCAGGGCAGACCCTCTATCGACCTCCCCAGGAATTCTCAGCCGTATTCCCCTGCCGGAGCAGGGGGACTGTTACTTACCCATCCTGCGACGACCAGCTGAAGGAATTCCAGACAGAACCAATGTCCGCGGTTAAGGCATGGCTGTTGGCCTGACACACTGACACGGACACAGAGCCCGGTCATATGCGAGGCCTGGAACATATAGCTCACCGGCCACCCCTGGAGCAACGGGGCATGTTGTGGACGGCCCAGCGCGTAGCTAAAAAGGCCGGCACACGCTCGATGGCCGAATTGAGGGGACTACAAAGATCGAGGATCCAGCCTGTCGCCCACTCGGCAGTTGACAGTAGATCTCAGGATCAAAAAGTGCAGAAAAAAAAAAGTTTTTTAAATCCCCAGGCCACATGGGCCCACAGGGAGCCATGTCATTCTCCTGTGCTAGGCAGAAAAAAAATGAGCTGCAAATGCAGGGAGAGGGAATGTACCCAGGGGGACCACCCTCTGGGCGGTACTGTGTGATGTGTTTTAGCACTTAACATGCTGTTTATTCTGCCTAGTCAATCTAACAGGAGGATAATACCCATATGTCAAGATGCGGCTGTGTCCGTCCATGAACGGAAGAGAAACATAGTATTCATTTTTACAACACTACCCAGATTAGAGAGAGAAGGGAGTCACTCCTGATGACACTGAGTGGCATGACTTCTCAGGGGGCATCAGGACCAAGCTATCAGTGTCAGGTGCCTTAGGAAACACTCCACAGGACTCCCTAGCATAATTATTAAATTAAAAGATGGCAAGGCCCACTGCCCTTGCACTTTTGATTTGCCATACTAAGTATGCAAGCGAGGGATTCTCCACAAACCTCTGCTGAAGCAGACAAAGGTTAATCTCATCTACAACTCACTCTAGGGCAGCGGGAAGCCCATTTATATAATGAACATCTAGATATTCTTTGAGGTGGTGCACAGAATGGGAGATGGCAGTAAGGCTGATTCACACGCACAATGAAACCACCAGAAGTCTCTTCTGAGCACCACATTTAAATATTGTGCAGTTCTACCCACTGCCAGCCATGTGAAAGTGTTGCAGCCAGAGCCCCAAAATGTACCCATGGGGTACCTACACCATAAGGGAAGAACAAGTACAACTCCACTAGGCTTTATGCACAAAAAAGAGAACACAAGTTCTTACTGCAGCTGAGGTCCTGAGAAGCAGTGCAGTTCCCATACAAACTAACAATAGAGAAGGATCTAGCCTTCTAATGCCCCATATAGATAGCATTTGCCCTCCAGGTGGGCACACTCCCCAGGGACAGGGTTTCACCAGAAGCGTGCACCATGGCCCTAAACTGTAAAGCATTCTGCAGCTAACTCACATGTTACACTTATATGTTTGAATCTAGTACTGCAGGATGCATTACAGGCTGGCTCACAGTGTGGTTCGGATGCATCCTTGCTAAAATAAATAACCTTCATAAAAAGAAATGTGTTCAGCAGAGGACTTCGGGTGGGACGACTCAGGAGGGAGGTAGTATGTTCTCCCAGGAGGCTAGCTCAAAAAAAAAAAAAAAAACATGGAGTAGGAAGGGTTATACTAGGTTTTTTTGTATGTTTGCCTGTCAATGTTCAAACTCCATAAGGCAGCAGCAAAACCCAATGTATCTTAATTACTTCTCGTGTCCCTTAATGCACAGTTAGGAAAAAAAACAATGCAGTGTATAATCAAATTCAAGACCAACTAGACAAATTGCAATAAACCTGGCACTTTTATTTGGTATAACAGCAGACTACATGACTGTAGTGTACATTTAAAAGGCACATAACAAAAAAAAAACTGCTTTAATGAAAGGCTGCCTTTAATATACGATTTTGAAATTATGCTTGAAGCCCACACACACGTGAAGGCGTTCATTATTATACATGGGGTTTATTTAACAAAGTGCAAATGTGCATAAATACCTAACTTGCAGCCAAAAGATCAAAACCAAAATACTATTAATTTATCCTGCGTTAGTATGTAATCCAGTTATACAAAGTGCAGATGTTGTACAGACCCACAATGTACAAGTGCTCAGAAAAGATTTAAAATTTGTCTGATTACAGATTTCTGATTATGCGTTCCTAAACTGCACTATTTATTCTTTTGTAAAGGAAAGCCATAATGGCTTACACATCAATCTTGGAATCAAATAGGTGTAAAACAGTAATCCACAATTCTGATTAGATGCAAAACAATTACACAGTGGCATAAACCAACTGAAACAGTATTATCTACTGAGAACGCCAAACTAAGAATTCTCATGGCATTAGCAAATCTTGGTGCTAGCTTGCCAGTGCTTTTAAAAAGACCTACATTTTTTTCAAGTGGAATGGACAGATGCATTTCCTATTTCTAAAGAATCTGTATGATCATTGCATACAGCATTGAAAAACTGGGCAGTAACAAGGTCTTCTGTGCCCTTCGGCTTAGTGGCATAAAAAAAGTGATACACGTACTGGAGGGTTACAACCCAGCAGCAGATAAAAAAAAATTCAAAAAATCAACTTTTATAGGTACTTAAAAAAAAAAAAAAAAAAAAAAAAAGATCACCTATAATCAGCTTACGAAGGTTGCTGCTGTTTTTTTTTTTTTTTTGGAAAACGGTACAGTAACACAGGCAGATTCATAGACAAATGGGTTGTAGGCATGTACCTTTAGGTGATTAGACACAAGCAGAAAAGGAACTATATAAGCCCTCCCAGAAAATCTCACTTGAGAGTGGTACTAATGAGAAACCCACCAGCATTAAGTTTGTAGTGATAGATAAAATCAACCTGCACTGGAGAGGGGTAATGTGTTGAGAGATAAACAGGGGCAATCTGGTAGATTTATGAAATGTGTACACTTTATTCATTCATTTACACTTGTACCTCAAGGCCTAAATGTAGATCTAGATATCAATAGCTAGATTCACAAAGAGTTAGGCCGGCTTATCTACAGATAAGCCGACCTAACTCTGAATCTAGATTAAAGAGTTAATACATCCTCACATGTAGTGCACATGTGGATGCATGATGTTTTTTCATATGCCACGTCCTAAACAAATTTTGAAAAAGGGAATGACTTAGGGGCTAGTCATGGACTTTGTCGGCATGATAAGTTAGTAAAGATATGAGTCTTTCGAAAACTGACTTTATATATAAAAATATTTATTACAAAAAAATATATATTTTAAAAGTTTTCCTCCAAAGAGTACACATAAATTACACATAGCATTTGATCAGTACAGCGTTCACAGTAATTGATGTAGCTTAGAAGATTAAATCTGGTTATACAGTACTAGCACCAATTAATATAATACTAGACTAGATGTCCAAAAGCGGACTGATAGTTGGAACCATAAATAAATACAAAAGCTTCTAAAGAAAATCATCAGCAACTGGAGATTTTTAGCACTTGCGCTGGGTTGATCGGAGTCCTGACATGTTTCGCGCTGTATCTGAGCGCTTCCTCGAAGGACTTAGTGGAGTCAATGTGCTAAATTGGTGAAGGAGACAAATATACATATATAACATATTGATATAGAACAGAAAAATATATAACAGCCTATATAGATATTTAAGAAACCGGAGTGCTCCTATAGCATGCAATATGGTGAGAAAGGACAAAAAAGAGTCACCCCCATGAACATTGTGGAAATAGCCACAGAGAGCAGACAAGATGCCTGGAATTCCAGTCCCAAAAATTCCAGTACGAAGGAGACAGGAGGCATAATGAAATTGGAATATGATAAGTAATAGGGTTTAGACTAAGTTTGCTTACCTATAAAAAGAAGTACAGACAAAATAACTGTGGACTAGCTTGGCTTGATACTCTCTGCATAGAGAGATATGTAGCACGGGCTAGCAAGGAATTGAATTTGTAACCCCAAAGAGAATTAAACGACGTAACATGGGCGGCAAGGGCTGTAGCAAAAAATCAATATATAGAATCACAGCATTAATTGATAGTAAACAGGTAATAGTAATAATTATTAATAAAGGGCAAATAGTGATAACAGCAAGCAAAATGCTTACCCAATATTTGGAACCATTTATATATAGAGTTTGCAATGGCTCATAACAAGACTGCATTCAGCGAGTATAAGTTTAGGGTGTTTGAAAAAAACCCAGTGTCAATCTTTAGAGCAATTCAAGGAGACAGGGGCAGGGATTACCTCGATAGACCAGTCACTGAAACAAAATATAGAGGAAAGGAGACTGTGAGCCTAATGAATCGGCCACACAAAAGTATGAAGGGCATGTTTAGAGATAGAGAATTAGGCTTACCAGTATGCAACACTCGCCACACGTGTCGTTGGTTCGTTTGCCTCACAAGAGGCTGCGGATAGTGTGTAGGGCTTGAGGGCTTTAAATAGCCTCGAGTCTCGCCCCAGATCGACAACTACCGCGGCGCTGCCGGGTGATGTCATCTGTGCTGGCCGCAAAGTAACTGCAGGTGCGCGCGCACCAGATGCGGTGCGCGCGCAGTACTGAAGTTTATGCACCATTCGATGGCGATTGCACGCCATCTAGTGGACATATTGAGATACAACAAGGATGGAAAAGCTGTATCTCAAGCGGCCACATCGCATGGAATAAATAGGAGGGACAAAGAAAAGGGCATCACGTCTGGAAGAGATCACAGGGGGGAGGATACTTCATCCAAATCTCACCACAGTTGCAGAAAAGGAGCACAACCATATTAAATGCAAAAAACATTAGTATTTATTTATAAGGTATGGAAGTGGATAGATCTTCCAAATGTACACATGTTATTTAATTATACAGCATAGAGGACCTCGTATAGAAAACAGGGGTACAGTAAATGAGTACAGAGAGAAGGACAACTGGAAAAAATCCCAATAAACCAGTGATCTAAGAACATAGTTAAATGAGCGGTATGATTGGCTACTCTGACATCTAGTTCAGCAAATGACAGGGCCATGGTGACAAGGCAGTCAGAAAAGTCCAGAGTAGTACTTAGGTGCTAATAGAAAAAAATGAATAAGAAAATTTCAAAAATATAAAAGTATACCCAATTAGCTTAATGTTACTACAAGAAGGATTTATAAGACTGTGCCTCATTAATGCCTGGGGGCCGTAAGGCATCCAAACGCTCGATCCAATAAGTTTCTTTTTGGAGTACCTGCTTGTCCCAGTTGCCTCCACGGCAATCTTTGGGGACAATAGCAAGTACTATAAACGAGGCAACTGAGGTATTAAATTTATGATATAGGTCAAGGTGACGGCTGACTGATGTTACCATTTTTCCTTGGGAGGAGTAATAGACATGATCCCTAATTCTATGCTTGAAGTTTCTGATGGTTTTGCCCACGTAAAATGCATGGCAGCTACACGTCATAAGGTAAATGATTCCCTGAGTATTACAGTCCGCATAAAAATTGGGGGTAAAAATTTCACCATTGGGTAAAGAAAAAGTAGTACCCTCTCTAACCCAAGGACAAAAATTGCACCTGCCACATCTCATCATACCATTTGGAGGTCGTTGTTGATTTGAATTTGTTTTGTAGTGACTAGAAGTCAATTTATCTCTAAGTGAGCGAGATCTTTTAAAAGTAATATCTGGTCTTTGGCCAATGTAATTACTGAGGATGGGATCGTTAGTCAAAAGTGACCAATGTTTATTTAGAATATTACGCACCTCGATGTGATGGCTTGAGTACCGCGTAATGAATCTTACTGGTTGCGACTCTGTGTTGACTTTTTGTTTAAATAGTAAGTTGATACGAGATTGTCGTGCAGCCTTATTGAATGCTTTCCGTAGTAAGGATTTACTGTAACCTCTCAACAACAACCGTTGCCTGAGTAGGTTAGCCTGTAACAGGAAATCTTTTGTCATAGTGCAATTCCTTCGTAAACGAAGGTATTGTGCATAAGGTATGCTTTTAAGGAGGTTAGTTGGATGTGCACTAGTGGCGTGTAGTAGGGTGTTACCTGCGGTCTCCTTTCTAAAGAGAGAGGAGGTAATTCTGCCATCGCCATCCTTTAAGATGGTGAGGTCAAGAAAGGTGACCTGGTCTGAAGATGCAGTGAACGTGAATTTTAAATTGCGTTCATTAACATTAAGAATATCGATAAATTGATATAGTTGGGAACTGGTACCTGACCAGATGATGAAGATGTCGTCGATGTACCTAAGCCAGTTGATCACATGGCCAGTGTACATCGACAAGTCCTCATCCGAAAAAATATCACGTTCCCACCCCCCCAGGTACAGATTGGCGTAGCCAGGGGCACAGCAAGTGCCCATGGCTACGCCCTGCACCTGGAGGAAGTGGGACTCTTTGAAAACGAAATGATTACGTGTAAGAATAAATCGTAAAAGGTCTATTACAAAATCAATATAGTTCCAATGGTGATGGTCCTGTTCACGGAGGAAGGTACGTGCTGTCGAGATGCCCAACTCGTGAGGGATACTGGAGTATAATGCCTCCACGTCCAAGGTCACGAGGAGGGCATCCCGAGGCACGACCATATCCTCAATTTGTTTAAGAAGGTCCAGGGTATCTCGGGTATACGAGGGCAAAGTAAGTACATGGGGCATGAGGATGGAGTCTACAAACCGGCTGGCATTTTCAGTCAAAGAACCTATGCCGGACACTATCGGTCTACCTGGGGGAGTAAGAGGGTGTTTGTGGATTTTGGGTAATGCATAGAAAGTTGCAGTTCTTGGGTTGCGAATATTAAGGTAGTTGTACAAATCTTGGTCTATGAGACCTCTTTGATGAGCAAGGCCAATAATGGATAGGAATTCATTTTTAAATAGAGCTATTTGTGTATCGTTGATACGTCTATACCACTCTTTGTTGTTTAAGATGTGGAATACCATTTTCTCATAATTGGCCTTGGTCATAAGGACCACATTACCTCCCTTGTCGGACGCTTTTATCTCAAGATCCGGATGGTTTTGAAGGTTCATGATAGCTTGTCGTTGTTTTTTAGAGAGATTATTAGTCAATACATTAGTGTCCATTTGTTTACAATCATTTATAGTACTTAGAAGGAAAGCCCATATATTTGAATTGCTTGTTAAGTCTGGAAAGCGTTGGGATTTTAATTTGAATTTTTTGGTAGAAGGATTAGAAGATATAGTAGATGACAGTGATTCCGAACAAAGGAGAGGATCGGGGGAAGGGGATGTGTTTTCGTCAAGGAGGAGCATGAGGTCCCTAAGGGCTCTAAAATCGTCCATAGTGAAATTTTTCACTTGTTCAGTCATATGTTTTTCTTGGATATTACGTAAGCGATTTTCATCAAATAAAAATTTATATGTTAAATTGCGACAAAAAAGATAAATATCTTTAATTATTTCGTATTTATCGCTTTTCATGGATGGGCAAAAACTTAGGCCAAGCTGAAGGACCTCAAGCTCCTCTGAGGAGAACAAATAGGGGGTAAGATTCAGGACATTTAGGTTGGATTTAGGGGTTAGGTTAAGGGCGGGGTCATCATGGTTAGGTGAAAATTAGGAACCTGAGTGGTGATATGGGAATCAAGGGTGCCTTGTCTCATGTGTTGTTGTGATTGTAATGTTACTTGAGAATTGTCAAGAGAGATGTTTCGCCTGGGAACACCACCCACACTGGGCTCGGAAGTACCCAAAGTAGGTGCTGGACCCAGGGAGGTACCTTGTGGTAGCGACTGTGTTAATAGCGTTTGTATTGCTTGGGCTGCTATACCTCCCATATAGTTGCCCTGTGAATGGCTGCCATCACCACTGGAAGGAGTGTCACCCCGAGTGCGTTGTGGCATGGTATTATCTTTCAGTGGGGGGCGTTTAGACAAAGGTACGTTAGACCCACCACCAAAACGAAAGACTCATATCTTTACTAACTTATCATGCCGACAAAGTCCATGACTAGCCCCTAAGTCATTCCCTTTTTCCTAACTCTGAATCTAAGCCGGCCTATTTTTAAGTGTATTCTCAAACAGAGATACACTTAAACAAAGCTAAGATAGGCCAGCTTGCGCCGTTCTATCTTAGCTTGCAATGTTTCTTTTGTCCGCTAGATGGCGCTTCCATTGCGGCTGGCCTAGATTATGTAAATGAGGGGATACGCCGATTCACGAGCGTACGCCGGGCCTACACCGTCGCATTATGTAGTTTCCGTATGTGATAGGCCACCTAAAGTTATTCCATCTATGAAGTGGAATAACAATGTTAAGTATGGCCGCCGTTCCCGCCGTGAGGTTCGAATTTTTTACGTCGTTTTTTTAAGTCGTCCGCAAATTGGGAGTTACGTAGTTTACGTCCGCGTCAAAATCAATAGGCCCGTACGGCCTACTTAGCCGCAATGCGCACTGGGAAATGTAGTCGCCCGGCGCATGCGCAGTACACAAAAACGTCAAAAAACATGAGGTCAAGCCTCAATTCCATACAACACGCCCCCCTCCTAGTCATTTGAATTAGGCGTGCTTACGCTCGATCGTTTTAGGCTACGCCGCCGAAAATTAACAGGTAAGTGGTTTGTGAATCACTACTAGCCTAAAAAATTTACCGCGGTGTAGCCTAAAAAGACTAGGCCGACCTAATTTTAAGCCATTGTATGTGAATCTACCTACAACTGTTTTATTGTGGTTATACAATAGTTAATTAAAAAAAATATATATATATTGGTTAGGTCTCTTGCACTCTATATAGAAATGACATGTTAGTTGTATCGTTCTCTTCCCCGTGAATAGCCTGCCAATAACTATCATATGTGGTGTACATATGGGGTTTATGTTTTAACCACATAAGGACAGGAAGGTTTTACCCCCTTAATGACCAGGCCATTTTTTTGCGATACGGCACTGTGTTACTTTAAACCGACAATTGCACGGCGTGAGAGACTGTACCCAAATAAAATGTATGTCTTTTATTCCCCCACAAATAGCGCTTTTTGCTGGTGTTTGATCACCTCTGCGGTTTCTATTTTTTGCGCTATAAACCCAAAAATACCCCAATATTTTTAACTTTTTGCTATAATACATATCCAATTTTTTTTTTATATCTATATATAGATAAATATTATATATAAAATTATTTGCCAGGTTAGGCCAATATGTATTCTACATATTTTAATAAAAAAAATATTGCAATAAGCGTACATTGATTGTTTTGCGCAACAGTTATAGCGCCTACAAAATAGGGGATAGATTTATGGCATTGTTTTACTAGAAATGGTGGTGATAGCGGAACTGCCACATTGCGGTGGACAGATTGGTCACTTTTTTTAGGACCAGTGATGGTTAACACTAGCAGGCGATCAAGGGGTTAAGTGTGTCCTAGGGAGGTGTTCTAACTGTGGGGGGAGTGGACTGGGAGTACACTGGGATCACTAGACTATCTCACTGTACTCTTTTCGGTCAGAACGGGGATCTGCTTTGTTTACATTGGCAGATCCCCATTCTGCCTCTGAGGAGCATTCGCGGGTGGGCCGGCGGACATCGTGGCTACTGGACCCACGCATCGGCTTCCCCACAGTGTCTCATGCCCAAAACGACGTACAGGTATGTAGTTTCGCACAATAGGGCCGCCCTGCCACAGTATATACAAGCGGTTAATAGTCCTTTAAATTAAGATTATTTTTAAAGTTTTTCAGTAATTTCTATATACTATATAAATCCTGTATAATAATATACTAGGCATTATTAAACCTGCATTGAATATTTAATCTAATCGTTGTACTTTATAAGTCTTACTTTTACCATTAGGCAATTGGAAGATGGCCTTCTATTTACACATATATGGTGTGTTGGTATTAAGTTCTGGCTTATGTATTATGTTGTCAACTACTTTTCTGTATTGGGCCTTTTGGCGAAATCTGGCTGTAGGCTTGTCTACAAGAAAATGGCTTGGATGGATTTGATTTGTTTCAGCACCAGCTATTTTTTTTTTTTTTACACAGTTCCCTCTTAGATTGAAGTGCTCTTTGGTTGAGAATGTATGGATAGCAACTGATTGCCTAGGGGGGTTGCTAATAGCATATGCTGATGTTTATTATCTATCTGGTGAGAGCATAAAAAGGTGGAGAAGCAACATGCTTCTTCATTTCTTGCACAGAGGATAAATCTTTATTCTGATAGTCACTACATTTACACTATCGATTGTTTGGGTCATGTATATTATGTGTGAATATTCATTAGTCATCTGGAAAGTGCATAAAGGGTGAAAGATGACTAGCTCCTGTTTTATCCTCTGCACAGTGCATGGTCTTTATTCTGCTCATTGAATATACACTAATTGGACTTTTTTTAAACAGACTGCTCACTTGATTGTATTATTCGGAACACTTTATTATATAAGCTTGATATAGGAGTGCTACACATTTTTGATTTATGCATTTTACAAGGTTTGTCCTGTCATCTTTGTGCCAGCTGCTTCTACCTCTGAGTGCTCATTTATCTTTATGAAAGACCGAATCAGACCAGGTTGACGAAAAGCCAGAATACATCTGACGAAGTACTGGCAAGGACTAATTTACCCTGAATACATCTGACGAAGTACTGGCAAGGACTAATTTACCCTGTTTACACCAGGCAAAATAAGCCTTCCAGGTGCAGTACTAGACCTTGGGAGTTTGATTTTATAGCACATAAAAAGTATAGGGATGACCAAATCAGCCAGACCCATATCTCTCAGGACTTGGCTTTAACAGCCAGGGACTGAAAGGCAGGATGTACATTGGACCCTGTGCCAGTAAATACTGTTTGGTTACAGCCATGGGATGTCTGCCAAAAGCTGGCACACATCCCTTTTACCAAATTCTTCTTAGCCAGTTTGGCATCATCAGCATCAACAGAATTACTTCAGACTCAATCCAAAGACAATGAGAGGATCTTTAGGGGTAGAAAAGCATCAGGGAGTAACTGATACCATTGAATCACCAGCTCAACCAGGAGCCCAAAAAAATCTCAGATCCTGTGACCGAGACACAAACCTTAAACTGTCAGGTTCAGGGGTCTCAAACTGGCGGCCCTCCAGCTGTTGCAGAACTACAAGTCCCATGAGGCATTGCAAGGCTGACAGTTACAAGAGTAAAGCAGAGGTTTGAGTGGACTTGTAGTTCCGCAACAGCCTGAGGGTCACCAGTTTGAAACCCCTGGTCTGGTTGAATCTTGACGCCAGGAAATCCATACAAATGACCCAAAACACTTCCGGGTGTAGAAACGACTCTAAGTCTGTTGAGCGAGAAAGTGTCATTTTTTTTACCCCAGGAATGTATGGCTGACAGGGCTGGAACATGACATTCTGCATTTTAATGATGCTTATAGAACGCAGCGATCAAGCGCGATTTCTGCTCTGACCAAGTTCCCTACATACACACAGGCCCACATCCTTCATCTAATTCAAAGCTAGAAATCCAGCGCTAAATTGTGAATTCAAACTGGTAGTGAGCCTGTGGCGTCTGCTGACAGGTGCATGGGACGTTTCACAGAAGAAATGTGCTTACCCCACCTAAACAGAATGCTTTGTTCCAATGGCCTGGAGTAAATTTTGCCACCTTGACTTCATTAGACCCAGAACGGTTATGCAAAAAACACTGAGGGTCAATGACATGAGGAGTCATTGCTTGAGATCTCAGCAACATAATTTTTGTAGGTGAAAGTAGAACTTGAGACAAGGTCATGTTCAAGACAAGGCCTAGGTACTCCAAGCAGTGAGCTGAAATCAAGGCAGATTTTAGAGGTTGTGCATTCAAAGACTTGCAACAGCCAAAACTTCTGCTGAAGGTTGCTCAACAGAACATGAGCAGAAAATGCACTCAATATAAAGTCATTTTGGGTATCCCACAACATGAGCACCCTGAAAACAAAGCAAGACAATGACCAGGCCAAGACCTATAGAATCAGAATACGATTCAATCAAGACCATCTATGCCCTTACTTCATACATATGGCAGAAGCTTCAGGTGCTAAAGGAGCTCAGGGACCATAGAGCTGGTTCCCGGGATCTCGGGACATGATCAATATAGTAATGAACCAAGGTTGCATGGTTGGACCGATTAAAGAAAAGGAGTGTGTAAAAAATAATTAAAAAATTACAAGCTTAGACACATGATCTCACATAAAAGAAGAGCCCCCACTAAGGGAGCATAAAGCACCTACAGCATTTATTCGGGATCCCGCAGATCAAATCCTCGAAGGGGACAACAGGGAATTAAATCTTACTCCTTGGCATTGCCCACTTGAGGACGACGTAATCAGTCAGTGAGGGTGGGGAGAAAATTGGGTGCGGCTGGTTCACACTGATGAAGATTGCCTCTGCCCTGGACCTGTACAGCACCCTGTGAATAAACCAACATGCTGTATTCTATGCCATGGTAGACACCTAATGCAGGCTTCAGTGCCTTTAAAACTTTAAAAGCTGGCACTGTATCTCCTCTGGTGGGTCCAGGTGCAGTTCTCAAAGCTCTCATAGGGCGCTGCAAACATGTTTGCTGTAGCCACAACACAGCATCGGAAAGTTTATTGAAGAATCTGATAACATACTCTCAGTAGAGAAGATACAAACACCTAAAAACACTAGCAAAAGAATGGAGGATTGCTGGGAGTATGATGGGGGTCCTCACTTTGCCAGTGACCAGTCACTTGAAGGTACCAGTCTTTAACCCAGTCATCTCTTAATTTACCTGTGTCCTGTACTGTATGAAGAAAAAAAAAAAAAAAGAAGAGGTCCAGTGATAGGCAACAATATAGTTTGTTTAGGGTTTTCCACTTAAACAAGCAGAGGAGAAGGGAATAAAAAAAATAAAAAAGCCCTTGTGCTTTCCTAGTTTGCACCCAGATACTCTGACCACATGTTAAATCCAAGATGACAGATCCTCTATAATCAACTTATGTCCCACTCTGCCATTGACTTTTTGTAATACTTACGCATACAGGAAACTCACTGTAAATACACAAGATGACAATGAAATTGTCTAAACAGAAGAATTTAAAAGCAAAGTTCCATTTTACTCTAACATGATTAATTACTGCTACTCATTAGTAAAAACTGAGGCCACATTTTTTGCTGACATAATAAAATTTATTTCCATTTCATGCATTATGGCGGCAACAAGAGTATCCATTTAAAAAATGAAAAACAATAGCTTTCTTTGGCCGTATAATGTAGCCTCAATGGTGAAATGATTGGAAAAAATAATCCACAGATACCAAATAGGGTTGAACATTTTTCACAGTTTTCAACCTGCAAAACAGCAGCCTTTTAAAAACTTTAAAGGTCTTAGGTACTCCAACACGCCACATCTGAATATATTTCAATCTTAAGACAATCTGAAGGAAAAATATTTCTGTAAAACTGCAAATAATTGCCCAATGTAACAAGCGTATGCCCGCAAACTTGTCTTCCAATTTTATTTTGGCCCCTTTAAATGTCAAACAGCTACACTATTGCTCTTAGTATCCCAAGGATCACTGGAACAAAAAGTTTGTAATCACCAGGGTCTCAATTCTATCCATTCTAGACAAGCTGATCTCTTGATATGCAAAGATTACAAATGGTAGTATTCTACCTAGATCACATATCCAGAGGTTTCATTTGTGCAAACTTTATGAGCTCAGCAGTGAGTACCCTGCTGATCTCAGACACTTTAAGCAGCAAGGAGAATCACAGACTAAACTACAATTGAGAAATCCTAGCATTCTCAGGTTGTACTTGAAGGAAAAACTACCGTATTTATCGGCGTATACCGCGCACTTTTTTTCCCTGAAAATCAGGGCAAAATCGTGGGTGCGTGGTATACGCCGATACCCGCGCCGAGTTTTGAATACTGCGCCGACATATACCGAGCGCAGTACACTCGGGTATAGTCGGCCAGTCTCGGCTCCTTCCGCGCTCACGTCCTGGACGTACAGAACGGACCCGATGAGGCCGCCGATGGACGCCGCGCAAGACACCAAAACTGTAAGAACAAAAAAAACTTTTTTTCCACAGGATTGGGGGCCACTTTAGGGGTGCGCGGTATACGCGGGAGCGCGTTATACCGCGATAAATACGGTACTTGTTTCCTCTTGTGAACAGGAACTTTTATTAAAAGCCATTATATTACTAAAACTTCAGGAGTATATAAATTATTGCAGACTGTTGCGTATTAGCAATATCCACTCAGGTCAAATAAGCTGCAGCTAAATATAGAAAATGCAAGTATTTCACAATACTTGTCTGGGTATGAAATTGAAGTAAAAAAAACAAAAAAATTAAATAAACATTTTGTCAATGATTTTGCATAAAGAGTATTTTAAAACATCTGTCAAAGTAGAGAAATGTATTTTAAATACAGGCCTAAATATTGGGGACTTGGTGAGAAGATAGATGTGTATTTAACAATAAAAAAATGTTACATTCAGGGTAAAAAAAAAAAAAAGCAATTCCAAAACCAAAAACAGGATTTTAAACAGATTTTATTAATACGGTAGTTTCTTCCTGTAACGTGTTTACACATTTGCACTCTCAATGGTCTATTTAGAATTAGGATGCTTAACTATGGACCAAAAAGACCATGTTGCGTGTGTTTAAAAAAACAAACAAAAAAAAAACTTAGGCAAACTTGTCCACATCACTTATATAGCTATTGCCAAATCTCTGAGGACACAATTTAGAGGCGTTGAAAAGAAAAATGTTGAGGGAATTAAATTCAACAGTGGCATAGCAGAGCTCTCAATATGAGAAAGCTGACAATGTGGACCTTTTTCTGCTGTGTAAATTTCTAACTGGGAATCAAGTTTGTCAATGGGAAGAGAGTTTGTCAATGGGCAGAAAGTAAGAAGGCGAAGTGAAGTAGGCTTCAGTAGAGTCAATTTTTTCTCACAGCATTGTGCAGAACAAAATGAAGGCTTAATCTTTTTCAGGAACCAGTTTCAAGACCTTTCCGATTGCAATCGTCTTGCCTGAATAAAAGAAAAGCATAAAACATTATTGACATAAAAAAAAAAAAATTCAAGTTATCAATCATCCTCAGATTATCTTTAGCACCAGTTCTAATTACTTGCATTTAAATGACATTATCTGAAGTCTTTGAACAAAGTGTGCACCGCTTTAATTTAAACAGATTAACAATTCTTTGAAGAAAGCAGTGATTTCAGCTCGAGGAAAATAATCTTTATAAAACATAAATCTCTACAAAAATAACTTAGTCTGCCATAAAGGACTCAGTTAATGGTAGTTGCCTGAATCTCTGGTGATAAGTTTTTCCTTCAATGTTATGCTGGCCATACACTATACAAAAAATCGGCCAAACCCATTTTCAAAAAACGAACATTCGCCCATGAGAGCAAACGATAGTGCCATTATATAATGACAGATAAATCGTTCAGTGGACATAAATTAATCAATTTTTTTGTTCTTTTGTTGTTTTTTAGATATACCTAGTGCAAACAGTTCGGACAGGAAACACATTAACCTCTCAATTTAACGTTCGTTAGAAAATGACGAAACTTGTCCTTGTTTTTTTTCTCAAAAACTTCCCAAATTACCGAATTAAGGCCGATTTTTCATATAGTGTAGGATGGGCAGGCTTATTCTGATACTTTTTGTTTACATGTAAAAAATAAATATTTTTTGCTAGAAAGTTACTTTGTTACACACACACTAGTGTGTGTGTGCGTGTGTGTGTGTGTGTGTAAAATATATATTACACACATACATTTTTTTTTTTAGCAGAGGCCCTAGGAGAAAAAAGGGTAGATGTTGCAATTTTGTATATTACACACAGCATTTGCGCAGCAGTTTTTCAAACAATTTTCTTTAGGGAAAAAACACTTTAATGACTACTTTATTTTTTATCACTTTTATTTCTAATCACAAGAAATGTAAACATCTCAATGACAGAAAGAAAGCATGCCAGGTCCTTTTTATGCAGACATGAGCAAAAAAAAAAAAAAAACCGAGCTCATCCTACAAAAAATAATAGAAAAGGCCAGTGTTTACATCTGCCTTAACTGGAAGTGACAAAAATACTCATTGGAACGGGTACCTCTGGCTCCCTGCCGAGATGGGAGAGCCAAAAGATGCACCTGTAAAAGCAATCCAGTGGCTAGTTAGCAGCTAGGATTGCTTTACTGGCTGAAAATTGTGATACCAGAGTTATGGCTGACAGCTGCAGCCATAAGTCTGGTCCACACCTATGCAGCAGTGTTTAATGCATTTTTCAGAAATCCACTATAGTCCATTTAACATGGTTTCCTATTGGACATGTTCACATCCATGTTTTTCAACTGTTGCGTCTTTGAAAAGGGTCAGGGACATTTTTAAAACGCAAGACGGTGTGATGTTGTTTAAGACACGCTGCGGAAATGCACAGTTTTTTAAAGCGCTTTTGATGTGTTTTGCAGTTTTAATTCTGTCCAACAAAAACATCTCCCCTGTAAAAAAAAAAAGCATAAAACACAAAAAACGTGTGTGCAAAAAACACACTGCAAAAACGGATCAAAAGCAAACTGCATAGGTGTGAACCAGGCCTAACACAGGTATAACCACTTGCAGTCTATCACGTATTTGTACATGAATTCTGCCAAAGCATCTCAACAGATATGTATTATATCACTCAAACTAACAGATTTCTCAGTAACAAAGAAAGCCGATATTGCATTGTTGGCAATGCATCCTAAGCAAGTAGGACATACTTTATAAAAGTTCCCACCTAAAATACTTTGTTTGTAAATCACAAAACAGTACTGCGCACATGTGGAAAGAGAAGAGCCAGAGTGTGGGGGCAGACCGGTCAGAGCTGATTATTATTATAGAATACACTGATCAAAAAAATTAAAGGAACACTTTTGAATCAGAACTCCTGGGATATTGATCTGGTAATTTAAGTAGCAGAGGGGGAGGGGTGTATACAGAGAGGGTTGTTGATCAGTTTTAGCTGCTTTGCTGTTAATAGAAATTAAAGTGTTAGTAAAAGGAAAACCTTTTTTTTTCTTTAAAATAACAAACATGTTATACTTACCTCCACTGTGCACTTTGTTTTGCACAGAGTGGCCCCGATCCACGTCTTCTGGGGTCCCTCGGCGGCTGTCTCTGGTCCTCCCTGCAAGAACTCACCACATTCATGGGAGCTCGCTCGCATGGCGATGAGTCCTCACGGGCGCGCTCCCGTGATACAGCGAGCGGCCGTAGCCACTCACTGAATCACTCGGCCCCGCCCCTCCGCGTCACTGGATGTGATTGACAGCAGCGCCAGCCAATGGCTGCGTTGCTCTCAATCCATCCGCTCTAGCCAATCAGCGGCCAGGCTGAACGGCGAAGAGGATCTCGGGACCGAGCGCAGGACTTTCAACAGGTCAGGTAAAACGGGGGCTCGGCATCAGATGTTTTTTCACCTAAATGCATAGATTGCATGAAGGTGAAAAAAAAATTCCTTTACAACTCCTCTAACAGGTGCACTATATGGGCAATAATGAGACAACCTCCAAAAAAGGAATGTTTTTTTTTTTTCAGGTGGAGGTAGGACTTTTTTCCCCCAACACATCTTTTCTGACAGTTTTTTTTTTACTAGTTTTGCATTTGGCTAGGGTCAGTGTCACTACTGGTAGCATAAGGCGATACTTGGACCCTATAAAGGTTGCACAGGCAGGCCAACTCCTCCAGGATGGTACATAAATACGCATCATTGCCAGGTTTGCCGCATCTCCCAGCACAGTCTCAAGAGCATGGAGGAGACTACAGGAGACAGTTACTCTAGGAAAGCTGGACAGAGCTGTAGAAGGTCCTTAACCCATCAGCAGGACCAGTATCTGCTCCTTTGTTGAAGGAGGAACAGGATGGGCAATGCCAGAGCCATACAAAAAGACCTCCAGCAGGCCACTGGTGCGAATGACTGACCAAACAATCAGAAACAGACTTCATGGGGGTGGCCTGAGGGCCCAACGTCCTCTAGTGTGCTCTGTGCTCACTGCCGGACACTGTGGAGCTCAATTGGCATTTTCCATTGAACACCAGAATTGGCAGGTCAGCCACTGGTGCCCCATGCTTTTTACAGATGAGAGCAGGTTCACCCTGAGCATATGTGACAGACGTAAAAGGGTCTAGAGAAGCCGCGGAGAACTTTATGCTGCCAGTAACATCGTTTGGCATGACCGGTTTGGTGGTGGGTCAGTGATGTTCTGGGAAGGCATATCCATGGAGGAACGCACAGACCTCTACAGGCTACACGATGGCACCCTAACCCCCATTGTCAGACCCTACGCTGGTGCAGTGGATCCTGGGTTCCTCCTGGTGCATGACAATGCCAGGCCTCATGTGGTGAGAGCATGCAGCCAGTTCCTGGAGGAAAAAGAAATTGATACCTTTGAATGGCCCCCACGCTCACCTGACCTAAATCCAAAAGAACACCTCTGGGACATTATGTTTCAGTCCATCCGGTGCCGCCTGGCTGCACCTCAGTCTGTTCAGGAGCTCAGTGATGCTCTAGTCCAGATCTGGGAGGAAATACACCAGGACACCATCCGTTGTCTCATTAGGAGTATGCCCTGATGTTGTCAGGCATGCATACAAACTACTAAGGACCATTCTGAGTTGTTGCAATGAAATTTCAGCAAAATGGACTAGCTTGCTGCATAATTTTTTCACTTTGATATTCGGGGTGTCTTTGAATTCAGCCCTCTGTAGGTGGATAATTTTATCCAGCATGAGATGTTTGCCCGTTGAGAGCTGATATGTTTTCAAAGTTCCTTTAATTTTTTTGAGCAGTGTATAATTTTTCCACATATCCCACATACGGTGCACTCTATTTTGAGAAAATCTTATGGCTGTGTATTAAAGTTTGTTGCATCAGTGCAGAGCACTTTGAATGGGCTGTTCAATGCACCATAAGGCTGGGTTCACACTTGTACGACAAATGTTCCGACATTGCTTTTCACACATCATGCAGCATGCGCTCCCAATGTTTCCCTATAGGAGCCGTCTTAACTGGTCTGACACAAGTCGGTCCGACTTTGAAAATGCTCCCTGCACTACTTCAACCCATTGAATATCACTGAAGTCAGATCAAATTCGGATCGTCGTCTTGACTGATCCAACTTTGGCATACGTCTTGTGCTCAGATGATCTTGAAGGGGAACGCCATGCAAAATAAAAAAATGGCATGGGTTTCCCCTCCAAGAGCATACCAGGTCCTTCGGTCTGGCATGGATTTTAAGGGGAACCCCCACGCTAAAAAAAATGGCATTGGGATCCCCAAAAATTCATATCAGACCCTTATCCGAGCATGAAGACCGGCAGGTCAGGAAAAGGGGTGGGGACGAGCGAGCAACCCCCCCCCCTCCTGAACCGTACCAGGCCACATGCCCTCAAGATAAGATTATGGGTGCTTTGGTGCAGGGGGCTTTGCCACATGTTGATGAGGACAAGGGCCTCTTCCCGACAACCCTTGACGTTGGTTGTTGGGGTCTGCGGGCGGAGGGGCTTATCGGAATCTGGATTTATTAAGACAGCTCCTGCGTCTCTTCCGACTTCCTCTCCCTCTTCTGCCTCTATCCGCCTGTCATGGGTGGGGTCACCAGGTGATGTCATATGGAGCCCCCACCTCCTTATGACATCAAAGCCCGATTCACGATCAACATCAAGACTGTCTGGGATTACATGGATACACAGAAGGATTTAAGGGATTTGAGGCATCCACATTCACCAAAGGTTTGTGGTCAATGCCCCAGGATGTCTGGAACAACCTACCTGCCGAGTTCCTTCAAAAACTGCGTGCAAGTGTACATAGAATTGATGCTGTTTAACCCCTTCAATATAGGGCTTTTATACCCACCTCCATACCAGGCCTATTCTGGCACTTCTCTCCTACATGTACAAATCATCATTTTGCTAGAAAATTACTCAGAACCCCCAAACATTTTATATATATATATATATATATATATATATACATATATATATATATATATATATATATATATATATTTTTTTAGCAGACACCCTAGGGAATATAATGGCAGTCATTGCAACTTTTTATCTTGCGCGGTATTTGCGCAATCATTTTTCAAACGCTTTTTTGGGGAAAAAAATTGGTTTCATTAATTAAAAAATAACAAAACAGTAAAGTTAGCCCAATTTTTTTTTTAAATATGAAAGACGAGTAAATAGATACCGAACATGTCACGCTTTAAAATTGCGCACACTCATGAAATGGCGCCAAACTTCGTTAAAAAATCTCCACTGACAGGCAGCAGCTCTCCTCTAGGGGATCTGTGAGAACCGAGCCATCGGCGGTGTACGATGGCTTGGTTCTCAGTGCAGAGACGCTGGGGTACAGATTCAGCATCGGACATAAATTGGGGGGGGGGGGGGACCCAGAACCATACTTCTCCTTTCATTTATAAAACAAAAACTATTAACACCTCCTTCTGAAAGCATTCCTAACTTACAGTATTTTTGCACAGAGATTGGCTGAAGCAATGAAGGCTTTGGCCAAATATTGTTTAGTGAATTGAGCTCTGCATTCTATACAGTAGGGGTAGGCAACCTTTGAGAGGTCGTCTCCCGAACAATATGGAAGATCAAAAGTCAACCAGGGTTCAGCAATTTTTTTTTAACAAATTATCTAGTAAGGCCTAACTAAAAAAAATATGGATAACTTAAAACTTCTAAAAAAAAAAAAAAAAAAAAAAAAAAAAACTTAGCCTACCCTAAAAAGGGGACAGTGTCAGTCAGTAGAGAAGAGGACATTGTCAGTAGGGCAGAGGATGTGTCAGTTTCTTTTTTTTACATTTTTAACAGCCCAGTTGGGAGGCTTTATTGAAAGAGCCCTCAGTCTCCATCTCTGCAGCCTCAGCTGCACAGAATACTAAGCATACCAAGTTGTTCCCTGCGCCACTCTGCATATGTGGGAGGAGCAGTCTGAGGATCAGCAAGGAAGGTACAAGATCTACCCATCACCTGCCCAACACCCGCTATACAGAGATTTGATCCTCCACTGTGCTTGGGTGACAATTTGACAGTATGACTCGACAGACGTTGTGAATATAACCAGGCAGTGCGTAAAGAGCTAAATAAAGAAAGTAATGCCTCCCCAAACACAGAGCACTTGCACACTGCAGAGTGTGACAGGTGAGGTCACTCAACAGTCAATCACAGAGGAGGATTACTCCTGGCAAAGGAAAACATGCCTCTCACCCGCCCCAGATTCTGATCTGGAGATACTGAAGTCATGTGACTGAAGGAAAAAGCTTTCCAAAATGATTTAGCACGCTTATAAATGTGACATGTATATATGATTCTACATATATATCTCCTGGCCTAGTTTATGTACTTTACAAAAAGTATGCAACCTCTCTTGGTTTGGCAGTAGCAAGAGGGAGAATTAGAATTATAAGAGGGAGAATTATAATCAGGGGGAGGCAGAAGAGCGCTTGTGGTCGACAGACCTAGGACTTCAAAAGCAGCTTCTGAACAGGTCAAACACATAGGATGTAAATTCTGCTTTCGTCAAATGGGTCGCATGTAGTGCATCTGTAAGGGAGATGGAGTTGGAGGGATTTCAGACCTTGCTCTAGACTAGAGCGAGAGAACGGCTAGAATCTTACTATAAACGTGACATTTCCTCTGGGCCTGGGATGAACTTCACCCATGTCTTTCCCGTGTGTTCCCTCTTTCAAAGGACTGTAATCCACCCACTGCTAACTGAGGGACTTCCCCTGCACAACTGTGCAGGGGAAGTCCCTCAGTTAGCAGTGGTGGATTACATGTGGATTAAACAGCCTTTCCCCTCCCCCTTAATATTTTGTTTTTCCTTCCTACCCGATGCTGTGTTCTGCACAGTAAGGATACTCACCTAGCCAGCGTTGTCCTGCTGGGATCCAGCAGCAGGATCTGCAGCCGCTACAGGGCTTTGGCACCACAATTTTGCCTTCTGACAGCTGCCGGCTCTTTCAGGTGCCACTAGGCCTGCCCCCTTCTCTACTAAATGGAACCAAAATATATCATCCCCAGCACCTCCTGGGATATGCACATCATGCATCCCAGGAGGCACTGTCATTTGCATAGGTAAATCTCAGAGGATGGGGGTAGGTCGAGACACTTTTTTAAAAAGGGGGGGGGGGAGAGAAACAGACCGGTATCTATGCAGCAAAGAGGGGTGGGTTGAATGGAAAGAAAGAGTGTGCTATGGAAGGCTGAAGATGCTTTTCAAGGGGGTTCAGTGTGTCTTTATAAAGGGATCACAGTAACCCAGGCACAATCAGACTTTTAGAGGCTCTTTCATTTTAGAGTTAGGTAACAGGTAGTGTGGCAAAAAAACAGCTTGCACTGATGGTAGAAAATTGTGACTGAAGTGCATAGCTACAATGATGGAGAAAAGTATTTGATCCCCTGATTTTGTACGTTTGCCCACTGACAAAAATCATCAGTCTATAATTTAAAAAAAAAAAGTATGTAAAGGCTGCGCTAAAATATTAACCGGTTAACGCCCGCCGCATGTACATATACGTCCACAGAATGGCACGTACAGGCATATGGGCGTACATGTACGTCCCCGCCTTTCCGCGGGGTCGGGGGTCCGATCGGGACGCCCCCGGTACATGTGGCGGTCGGTAACCCGCCCGGAGCTGAAGAACAGGGAGAGCCGTATGTAAACACTGCTTCCCCGTGCTTCACTGTGGGGGCTGCATCGATCGAGTGATCCTTTTTATAGGGAGACTCGATCGATGACGTCAGACCTACAGCCACACCCCCCTACAGTTGTAAACACACACTAGGTGAACCCTAACTCCTACAGCACCCCCTGTGGTTAACTCCCAAACTGCAACTGTCATTTTCACAATAAACAATGCAATTTAAATGCATTTTTTGCTGTGAAAATGACAATGGTCCCAAAAATGTGTCAAAATTGTCCGAAGTGTCCGCCATAATGTCGCAGTCACGAAAAAAATCGCTGATCGCCGCCATTAGTAGTAAAAAAAAAAAAAAAATTAATAAAAATGCAATAAAAACTATCCCCTATTTTGTAAACGCTATAAATTTTGCGCAAACCAACCGATAAACGCTTATTGCGATTTTTTTTTACCAAAAATTGGTAGAAGAATACGTATCGGCCTAAACTGAGGAAATAAAAAAAATGTATATATATTTTTGGGGGATATTTATTATAGCAAAAACTAAAAAATATTGAATTTTTTTCAAAATTGTCGCTCTATTTTTGTTTATAGCGCAAAAAATATAAACTGCAGAGGTGATCAAATACCACCAAAAGAAAGCTCTATTTGTGGGGAAAAAAGGACGCCAATTTTGTTTGGGAGCCACGTCGCACGACCGCTCAATTGTCTGTTAAAGCGACGCAGTGCCGAATCGCAAAACCTGGCCTGGGCATTTAGCTGCAAAATGGTCTGGGGCTTAAGTGGTTAAATACCAGTAGTGAAAAAATAGCAAAATATCATGTACCAATGAATTGAGTGCTAGTGGTATACTGAAAAGTCCATGTGAATCAGTGAGTATAATGGATAGGGAATAACCATTCAAATGATGAATGATTCTTATGACAAGAAGATCAGGATACACCCGCTGAGGTGACGATGGAATAACAAAAAAATTGGTGGAATGGTACCCAAGATGAACACCACAAACGCTAATATGCTCCACCACCGACATAAATGGCTGCTTACCAAAAGCAGGTATTACAGAGCCCATCAGATATCACTCTGTAGTAATCCAATCGTAATGGATAGAAGTGTCCTGGATCCCATGGAGGTATGCACGTTCAACCACTTCTCAGAGGAACCACCAGTCATGCCCCAAACGGCATGTTTGCACTGTTCCAGGAGCAGGTGAGCCTGGATACCTGCTGACACCGCTAGGACAGACACCCCAAATCACTCCAGCTAGCCTTTTCTCCAGATGCATGCGTAGTGTGTGAAGTGGGTATCCGGGTTCACCTGCTCCTGGAACAGTGCAAACAAATGTTGTTTGGGGCATGACTGGTGGTTCCTGAGAAGTGGTTGACCGTGCATACCTCCATGGGTTCCAGGACACTTCTATGCATTACGATTGGATTACTACAGAGTGATATCCGATAGGCTCGGTAATGCCTGCCTTTGATAAGCAGCCATTTGTCAGTGGGGGAGCATTAGCCTTTGTGGTGTTCACCGTGGGTGCCATCCCCCACTTTTTTTTTATTCCATTGTCACCTCAGTGGGTGTATCCTGATCTTGTCATAAGAATCATTCAAAATTTAAATGGTTATTCCCTATCCATTATGCTTCTCACTGATTCACATGGACTTCTCATATTCACCTATTGATTTATGTTTTATTCAATCCACCAGTATACCACTAGCACTCAATTCATTATTGGTACATAATATTTTGCTATTTTTTCACTACTGGTATTTGATATTTTAGCACAGCTTTTACATTATTTTTATTGACCTTCTGTGTTCTCACGGCAGAGCTGCTGCTGTTCTTGTTCACATATTTTTAGTTTGCACAGTATTTTTACACTATAATTGTATTGGTAGTAAATTTCTTTCAACAGTGAGACAGAATAAACAAAATCCAGAAAACGCATTTAAAAGTAAGGCCCCTTTCACACGGGCCGATCAGTAATGATCTGCCCTGTGAACCTCCGCTTGCTCAGCGAGGATCGCTCCGTTGATTCCCGCTGAGCCGGCGAATGACAGGGCGGTCCCCGCACACTGTGCAGGGACCGCGCAGTCTTTTCTCCGCTCTTCCCTATGGGGGGATCGGATGAACACGGACCGTCTGTCCGTGTTCACCCGATCCGATCACGGAAGGAAAAATAGGGTTTTCCTCCGTCTGCAGAATCGGAGGAGTGCGGAACCGGGCGAGAACGGGTGTCAGCGGATTTTCATCCGCTGACGCCCGCGATCTCATAGGGACCAATGTATGTCCCTTTTTGATCCGTACACGAATGGATGAAAAAGCGGACATACGGTCCGCCCGTGTGAAAGGGCCCTAATAAATCGATTTGCATTTTATTAAGTGAATTAAGTATTTGACCCCTTTGCAAAACATACTTGGTACTCGTTGGCAAAACCCTTGTTGGCAATCACAGAGGTCAGATGTTTCTTGTAGTTGGCCTCCAGGTTTGCACACAACTCAGGAGGGATTTTGTCCCACTCATCTTTGCAGATCCTGTCCAAGTCATTTTGAGGCCGTGTGTTTTGAGTCATTGTCATGCTGGAATATCTATCCACGACCCATTTTCAATGGGAATGAGGTTCTCATCCAAGATTTGAAGGTACGGTACATGGCTTCATCCATCGTCCCTTTAATGCGGTGAAGTTGTCTGCCCCCATGCACACGAGAGCTGTTAAAATGTGTGTTCAGAGGCAGTTGGACACTTATTTCAACTGCCCCTGAACACATTCAATATTATCCTATGTGTCCATGCACACAGTCTTGTTTATTGCCGTTTTTAGGCAGTTGCATTTAACCTTGTTTTTCCAGAAGCAAAAAAAATGGGTTCAGACGCAAAAGCGGTACCGACGTTTTTCCGCGATTTTGTTTAAAAGCATTTTTAAAGGTGACCTTTTTTTTTACATTAGAAATCTCAAAAATGATGGCAAATGATGAAAAACGAAAAAAAATAAATAAAAAAAAGGTAATTGATTGCATTGTGGACAATCCACAACTTGTGGCAGGTGATGTGGCAAGTGGACAATTCACAACTTGCGGCAGGTGATGTGGCAAGTGGACAATTCACAACTTGTGGCAGGTGACGTGACCAGTGGACAATCCACAACTTGTGGCAGGTGACGTGGACAGCGGACAATTCACAACTTGTGGCACGTGGCGTGGCCAGGTGATGTGGCAAGTGGACAATCCACAACTTGTGGCAGGTGACGTGGACAGCGGACAATTCACAACTTGTGGCACGTGGCGTGGCCAGGTGATGTGGCAAGTGGACAATCCACAACTTGTGGCAGGTGACGTGGCAAGTGGACAATTCACAACTTGGGGCAGGTGACGTGGCCAGGTAACGTGGCTGGGTGACATGGCTAGTGGACAATCCACAGCTTGTGGCAGGTGACTTGGCCAGTGGACAATCCACAACTTGTGGCAGGTGACATGGCAAGTGGACAATTCACAACTTGTGGCCAGGTGACATGGCAAGTGGACAATTCACAACTTGTGGCCAGGTGACATGGCAAGTGGACAATTCACAACTTGTGGCATGTGACGTGGTCAGGTGGCAAGTGGACAATCCACAATTTGTGGCAGGTGACATGGCCATGTGACGTGGCCAGTGGACAATCCACAATTTGTGGCAGGTGACGTGGCAAGTGGACAATCCACAGCTTGTGGCAAGTGACACGCTAAATACAAGTGAACTGCTGCTCTCTCAGCTGCTACTCACTCTGGTCTCACAAAATGGCTGAAATGGCTAAATACTGTTTTTTGAGCTTAGTCTTATGAGGTTTCTTAACTAAACGCTTATAGACGCAAATGCGGTAAAACACCGCTAAAATCGCAGCAAAACAGGCGTTTGCACCGGGCCTTAGCAGAAAAACACCCTTAAAGCATAATGTTTCCATGTTTGATGTTTGATGATGGCGATGGTGTTCTTGGGGGTCATAGGAGCAGCATTCCTTCTCCAAACACAGCTAGTTGCTGCCAAAGTGCTTGATTTTGGTCTCCTCTGACTACAACACTTTCTCCGCCAAACACATCGAGTTGCTGCCAAAGAGCTTGTATTTGGTCTCATCTGTCGACAACACTTTCACCCTGTTCTCCTCTGAATCATTCAGATGTTCATTAGCAAACTTCAAACTGGGCCTGTACATGTTCCAGGATTTCATTTCTTCAAGGTGTAGTGTTTTACCAATTGTTTTCTTGGTTCTTGACTATGGTCCCAGCTGCCTTGAGATCATCGACAAGATTCGCCTGTGTAGTTCTGGGCTGAAGTTCACCGTTCTCATGATCATTGAAATCCACAAGGTGAGATATTGCATGGAGCCCCAGACAGAGAGATGGAACACACTAAAAAACTGTAAATTTGTGAATAATCACACCAATTGTTGTCACCCTCTCACCAAGCTGCTTGGCGATGGTCTTGTAGCCCATTCCAGCCTTGTGTAGGTCTACAACCTTGTCCCTGACATCCTTGTACAGCTCTTTGGTCTTGGCCATGGTGTAGAGATTGGAATTTGATTGATTCTGTGGACAGGTGTCTTTCATACAGGTAAGAAGCCGAGATTAGCAGCACTCCCTTTGAGAGTGCTCCTAATCTCAGCTTGTTACCTGTATAGAAGACACCTGGGAGCCAGAAATCTTTCTGATTGATAGGGCATCAAATACGTATTTCACTCATTAAAATGCAAATCAATTTAGAACTTTTTTGAAATGCGTTTTTCTGGATATTTTTGATATTCTCTCATTGTTAAAATAAACCTACCATTAAGATTATAGACTGATCATTTTGTTGTCAGTGGGCAAACATACACAATAAGCAGGGGATCAAATATTTTTTTCCCTCACTGTAAGTCTCTGAAGCACTATGTCATTCGAAAAGAACCTCTGGTTGGGAGGTGGAAAATATGTTAAGGGCCAGTTCCCATCAGATGCAGTTCCGTACACCTTTTCTGCACTAAAAATGCATGCACCGTGTTTTCCATGTATTCCAATGGCTCTAGTTCACACCAATGCAGTCAGTTCCTGCACCTGGAACTGGACTGCACTGGTGGGAACTAGACACATTGGAATACATGGAAATCACTCTGCACGCATTTTTAAGGCCAGTTCACGCCACAAAAATGCATTCATATGTTCCGGATCAGTTTTTGCTTACAGTTCACACCACACGCAGTTCCAGTGCATTGTTTTTATACAATTTGCTAGGTTCCAGTACAGTTCTCTGCAGAAAAAAAAAATACTTCTGCACTGGAAACTGACTGCACTGGTGTGAACTAGAGCCATTGGAATACATGGAAAACACTGCATGCATTTTTAATGCAGAAAAAAAGCACACGGAACTGCATCTTGTGTGAACTAGCATTAAAGCGGACCTCCAGGTTTCCAGTCACGTTAAACAGCTGTGCTGAGCAGGTTTGACTGGATTGGGTTGTTTCTCCAATATCAGCATACAAACGTGTATCAATAGCCTTAAAACTCCTGGACACCAAGTGATCCCTAAGAGCCTGCGGACCCTGCGATCAGAAGGATTAATCGCTCAAAATTATCAGGATCTGAGTTTATATGCAGAATACCCCTGCAGGGGTTATAGGAGCTGGTGAGTGGGGACCTATGAGGGTGAGCACAAAACTCACCTGTTGAATACCTGCCACAATGAGCACCATTCACTTTGGAACTTTTTGTCGACTGCTTCATGCTATTTTTGTGCAAATTACCTGCTTGTGGACTCTTTGGAAGCAAGGTTGCATGGACAGTTCATGCATATTAATTCGTATTTTCACATATGTTATGTGGTTTTGATTATTGTTAATTTTTATTTATATATCTTTCAGGTCTCTTCACAGTTGCAGACTAGAGTCAAGCTCAGCAGGGCTCCTCAGCTTATACGCGAGTCACCTTTTTGCGCCTGATCTCCCGGATTTGGGGACCTGGTACCAGCACGCCGTAGGTCCCCAAACTTGGCACACATGTAGCCCCTCTTCCTCTACAAGTGTGCAAAGATTGTTGTCCGGGGGACCTAAGGCCGGGGAGCACAGATTTTTCAAAGCCGGGCACCCATCCCATAGACTCCCATGTTAAACAGTCATTTCTCCGGTGACTTTGGGGACCCAGTACCAGCCAGTCGTAGGTCCCCTGGACGAAGTTACATAGGGTACACAGTGTTGGGTACAGGCTGTGAGACAAAGACTTCCCATCTCATACTGGGCACAAAACTTCCTCTGAATGGCAGAGTCAAATATTGCGATGTCATCAGCCCGCCTCTCTGCCTTAGCCAAATAGAAGGAAGCTTTGTATTAATTTCCAGACACTAGCAAAAAAATAGGATTTTTAATAACAGCTTACCTGTAAAATCCTTTTCTTGGAGTACACCACGGGACACAGAGCGGGGTTGTATGGTCACCAGAGGTGACTGGACACTGGCACAACCAATGAAGACAAGTTCCCCTCCATATAACCCCTCCCATAAGGGAAGTACCTCAGTTTTGTAGCAAAGCAGTAAGGTTCCCATAGGAAGGGGGAGACCTTTGTGTCCCGTGGTGTAATCCAAGAAAAGGATTTTACAGGCAAGCGGTTATTAAAAAAATAGTATTTTTTGTACTCACCGTAAAATCCTTTTCTCTGAAGTCCATGGACAGACACAGCTCCTTAAATCTTGACAAGTGGGTTATGTTCCCTGTTTACAGGAGAGGACTAGGCAGAAACATGTTAAATAGTTAAATACATGTTACATTAACAGAGTTGAACAGCCCCGCAGCCTCAGTTCGTAACAAGCAGTACAAACCTAAAAAGGAGGGATGGGAGCTGTGTGCGTCCATGGACTTCAGAGAAAAGGATTTTACGGTGAGTACAAAAAATCCTATTTTCTCTTATCGTCCATGGACGGACACAGCTCCTTAAATCTTGACAAGTGGGACGTCCCCAAGCAGTGTCAAAAAAAACGAGGGGTGGAAAATATATCAGTAAAACCAATTTTAACTTCACCCCAAAACAAGCAGAGCTCCTCAACGGAGGAGGTGCAACTTTAAACAGCCACCGGCAAAAACTAGCGGCTGAAAAAAACATAAGATGCACTCACAGCAACCATGTAAATTCTGGAAAAAGCGCGAACGGACGAGCAAATCGCCGCCTCGCACACCTGCGAGACCGACGCATGTCGAAAAAAAACAAAACAGGAAGCACCAATTGCCCTGGTCGAAAGTGCCGTGACCAGAAAGGGGGGCCTACCCCTTAGGAGCATAGGCCTGTATGACGGCCTGCCTGATCCACCGAGAAATGGTGGTCGACGAGACCGCCAGGCCCTTTTGTGGACCAGACACCGACACAAAAGAGTCAAAAGCTCCAAAACGGAGCCGTAGTAAGTTGGTATACCCGCAAAAAGAATGTACCACGCCTAAAGTATGAAAGGCCGAAACCTCCTTCGGAAGAAGGGAAGGTCGCGGGCGCACCATCACCTAATCCTTATGGAGGATCAAGCATGGCGGCTTGCAAGACAAGACCGCCAACTTAGAAACCCCTCTAACAGAGGTAAAGGCCACTAAAGGGGCCACCTTCTGAGATAGTGTCAAGAGAAAATCTCTCTGATGTTTCCAAAAGGAAGGTTCCTGAAGAACCGAGAGCACCAGAGTCAAAACTCATGGGGGAAGAGATGGGCCAAGAGGGGAAAGTATATGACAAACCCCCTGCACACAAAAAAAAGGGAAAGGGCTGCAAAAAGGCCACTAAAAGAACACAGCCAAGGCTGAAATCTGCCCCCAAACGGTGCTTTAAGCAATTTTTAGATCCACTCCAAGCTTTAAAAACACCAGGACCCTGGACACCGAGTACGTCACTCCATCCCTTCGCACCAAGAGAGGTGCGACGGTAGATCCTCCTGAAGAAGACTACGGTGCCCTGTTGAGATGACCGAGTCAGACCGACCCCGGTCACCTAAGTTGGCTTCCAATAACTATGTTGAGCAAGTCAGTGACTGTACAACAGGAGGAAGTATGGGACCTTGAGACAGAGGAACCTCCTGCCCTGGCAACCGCCAGGGTACCTCCGCTACCAGGCGCCCGATATCAGCGTTCCAAAGACGCCGAGGTCAATCTGGAGCGATTAGAATCATCGGGATCTCCTCAGTCTCCACTCTGTGGAGCGGCCGAGGAAGCAACTACCATGGAGGAACGGCAAAAAATCACTGATACAGATGAGCGGGCCGGGAGATCCATGCCCAGTGAGCTCACCTCCTGCAAGGGAGCCGAAACACCCCAAGCACAAAGACCGCCCTGGTCCAGCATCTGGCGACTCCAGTAGTCCGCTGCCGGCATACCTGATGGTAGACGAAGCCACGGCCGTGGCGTTGTCCGGCTCTGAAACCAGATCGGTCGACGAAAAAAAGGAGAAGCATAGCCTGATCGCCTAAAATAGTAGGACAATGAACAGTAGACAGCACCTGGTATTCCTAGGCGGTCTCCCACCAGGCACTAGCCAGGCCCGACCCTGGGTAGCTACCGAGACCAGACACATACAGGGAGGTGTGGCCGTAGGTCCACGCAAGTCCAGCGACTCAGGGCCGACTGGACCCCCCATTTTTGTGAACCCCCCAGGTTCACAACCCGTGAGCTGGCATCCGTCGTAAACACCGACCACTGGAAGGAAGAAACAACTTCCCGGACCGAAGAGTCGGGGATCTCTGTCACCAACTCAGAGACTCTGACTAGGTGGCGCACAGGAATCTAATGATTTCAGAGACAAGAGATTTTTACCACCTGACAGTATTTCCCCTGGAAAACCAGGTGTGGAACTGGGCATACAGTACCGCCTTGAAGGAGCTACCCACAGGCCCCGAACCAGCAGGCGCCCGAGAAAAGGACCGATTGCGTGATGCCAATACCTTCAGTGCAGACTGAAGAGTCTGCAATTTCTCCAGGGGAAGAAGGACCTTTGCCATTGAGGAGTCTGGATCAACACTAGATACTCCAATGCGAGTGAGTCGGAACCTAGCATGCCCAGGATTTGAACCCTGGGTCGCACACATGGAGGGCAGGCTTGCTGCCACTGAGCTACACCTTCTGGCCTAAATGTTTAACATCCACCCGAATCTTCGGAGGGTCTGAATGGGAATAACCCATCCACCTAGGTCGGAGACAGAAGCTGCTCTCAGAAGAAAGTCGTCCAAGTAGCCAATGAGGCAAAGCCTCGCTGTCCCAACAAAGTTAGGATAAGTGCAAGCTCCTAGCTGAAAACCCATGGTGCTGACGCCAGATGAAAAGGGAGGGCCACAGGCTGACAGAGACCCTTCTCTCATCACGAAGCACAGAAAAAAACACTGACATGCGCAAAACGGGACATGCATGTATGCGTCCCTGATGTCCGAGGACCTCAGGACATCCCCTGGATGGAGCGCAGCTACCACCGAACAAATGGATTCCATGCGGAACTACCCGACGTTCACAAAGGTATTTAGGGCCTGAGGCCCATAGAAAACCCCAAAACTCTCGTCCTGCAGGAAAGGTAAAATTACCCCGCAGCTTAGCAAATCCCACACTGCCCAAGGCAGACCGACGGCCCGGGAGAGGAAGACCAAGGAAAGAACTTTGTTCTGTGGATAGGAGGAAACCCTATCTAGTACTCCGAAGAGACCACCTCGCAGACCCACTGGTCGGAGAGCAGGGAGGTTTCACCAAATTGTGAACCTGCAAGCCGCCCCTCCCACCTAGAGACAGGGAGGGAAGGCTACATACATTGACAGGATTTGGGTGCCCGGCATTATCGGCCTTTACGCACCCAGGGACGGATTAGTCCCCCAGCTGGGCCTTTGATGGCCTGGGAGGGTTGCCCCTAAATAATACAGACACATAGTGTGTATGTATATTATGTAGGTGTATGCACACATGTCTTTGGAGGAAACCGGAGTACCCGGAGGAAACCCATGCAGACACAGGGAGCGACAATGCAAGCTCCAGGCAGATTGGCGTCAGTGTCCGGATTCGAACCAATGACTCTCTTGCTGCCAAGTAATGGAGTTAAGCACTACACCACTGTGTGCATAAAACCATTCTGAAACAGACGCCCTGGATAACAAGGGCGCAGCATTCAATGAAGCATCACAGACCTATATGAGGCCCTGGACCAGCTGGTCCGCTAGCCTAATAACCTCAGGAGAGAGTCGGTGCTCCTCCACTGTCTGGTGCAAAATGAGTTGTATACAGCACTAGGGGTCAGGACTACTCCAAGATGGCCCGCCGAGCGTTCAGAACGCGGCCACAGGAAAATGTCCGGCACAATGTACGCTGCGCCATAGCGCGGGGCTACGACAAATGGGCACCAATGGGAGTTTTCAAGCCAGACCCCCAGCATGGTAAACATGGAACGGGTCAGTATTTCGGATCTTCTATCAGTCAGATCCATACAAGCGGGGGTTCCCGCCCGGCAGTGAGGGACTACAAAAGCCCTCAGCGGGTTTTCTCATTCCGCATCTCAGAAATTATCAAAGGGCACAGAAGGAAAAAACCTACACAGAGTGGTCCGATTTGTGTGATCCAAAAAAGACCGAGCCCTTCGGCGGAAACCCAGCTGCACTAACCAGCTTAGGAGAGTCCCTTGCAGCAGTAAAAAGCGCACCCATAAATGCCTTATTCTTTTTTTTTTTTTTTTCTTTAACTAGGCACCTGGTCCATGGCTTCATAACAGAGCATTCCCCAGGGGATAACAGGGGAAGGGGGCACTCTTTTACCACCCGCCCGCAGTCCACCGCCACCCTGGCACAAACTATGTCCAGGACTGACAAAAACTCTGTGGGAATCCCAGGTGCGAACACCTGCTGTCACCACCAGCATGTGGGGAAGGACCCAGATACTGACTCCAATATTTACATAGTGTGTATTATAATATGCACACCTGTCCATACAAATAGACAAAAGCTCCTAGAGCCCTATTCAGGGCCTCTCACCCACTTGCGGCGCTGACCAGGGGACTCCCTCAGGAGAGGGAGAGGAAAAGAACCGTGAGGTAACTTCTGCAGGGACCTGTGTTTAAACAGGAAAAGCCTCCTAGGGATTTTTTTATTTAAGGATAAGACACAGATACAGCATAAAAAGCAAAACCATTACAGGTGTCACCAATCAGTCAGCGTCTGCTTAAGTATAATAATAAACATCTGTGCTCATCACAGGGCTTTTTAACAGTGAAAAATCCCTCACAGGAAAGCCCAATACAAAAACGAAAAACACAGGCCATATAACACAGTCCCCTCAGGAAGGCCCCCTCCCCCCTGACAGCGGCAATGTTAGCAATGCAGCAAGGGAAAGGAGCAGGGAAGGGAGGAGAAGGGACCCCCGAACCCCAGGAATGGCCAGCCGTACCAACCCACCGAAGCAGGAGGGACTGTACTTACCCGTCCAAGCGAGGACTCGCTGACGCATTCCTGACAGAACTACAACCGAAATGGAGGTAGCTGTCGGCCTGGTCCACTGTGAGTGAGACAACACCACAGCCCAGTCATATGTGGACCTCGGAGTAAAAGCTCACCGGCCCCCCCAGGAGTCATGGGGTATGGCGTGGCAGACCAAGCCTCTTTGAAAAGGTGTGCCCACGCTTGCTGGTCGGACTGAGTAGACTACAAGGATCTACATTATCCAGCCTGTCTCTCAGCCGACAGTTGAAAGAAGATTCGTCAAGAAAAAGTAAAATAAAATAACATTTCTCCTCAGGGCGCTGGGCCCAAAGGGATCCATACGTCCTTCTCCTTGCTAGGCAGAACGAAACTGAGGCTGCAAGCTGCAGTGAGGAGGGTTATGTCTGGAGGGACCGCCCCCTGGGCGGGGCTGTTCAACTCTGTTAATGTAACATGTATTTAACATGTTTTTGCCTAGTCCTCTCCTGTAAACAGGGAACATAACCCACTTGTCAAGATTTAAGGAGCTGTGTCAGTCCATGGACGATAAGAGAAATCCTATTTTCTTTATCGTACACCACGGGACACAGAGCCTCTATTCATTACATAGTGGGACATCTCAGAGAAATGCTCAATGAAGGGTGGGAGAGACAGATCAAGCAGGCCACTAACGGACAAGAAGCCCTATACTGCTGCCTGTAGCACGTGTTGTGGAAATTTAATGAAGATGTATTTAAAATGTATTGTCATAATGGCACCCATTGTTGGTTCTCCCGCAGCCCGCTCTAAAGAGCTGACTGGAGGGGGGGGGGGACTGAGACTGGTTGAGATACACTTCCTGATTTGGAGAAGGGTGTTTGTGAAGTGGGAGTGTCGGCCGGCGAAAGGGCCCCTGTGTCATGCACAGATATTCGCCTGCCGGGTGCATCCACTCTGCAAATGCATTGTCGGTTTAGCAGATATACGCTCCTGTCATCTCTCAGGTGCCTGATCAACACTGTTTTGAGATGTGAGCATACACCTGCAGATAAGCTCCCCTCATCAGGAACTGGGTTCATTGGTTATCGTATTAGTACTGTATCCTATTGTATTATTACTGTATTGTTATTGAATTATTACTGTATCCCTGTCGGAAGGGTTTATGATGTGTTGCCAAATCCAATTTTTGGCGTCTGCAGTGTGGAGGCCCCATGCTGTGTTCTGGCTTCCCATGAAAGAGGTCACATGCTGTGACATCACTTCCTATGGTCACATGCTGTGATCTCCTCCAATCAGATGTGGTCTGTGAAGCCTTTTGTGGTAATAAAAGGACGCTGAATGGGCGTCGGCGAGAGTCTGGTGAGGATGTCGAGATGAAAACAAGCTGATGGGTGATGGTGTCTTTTTGTATGAATGGAAGGAGATGAATGGTGAGTGAAACTTTTAGCTTAAAGATGGATTATTTCACCAAGACAAAGTGTGTTACTTTTAGAGACACAATATCAGTCTGTGTGCTCTGCAAACAGCCAGATTTTGCCAACAGCATGGCGGGCCAGGACTTTAGGAGTAGATGGGGCCCTTTTGAGCATCATGGGGGGGGCTCTGCAAAATAACTAATTTGTCGTCTTTTTGAAATAATGCTTGAAGTTCGATTGTGTGTGGCTGTTTGTGTGCATGTGAGTATCTGTTGTTTGGAAGTGTGACCATGTGTGGTTCTGTGCGAGCTTGTGAAATCAATTGGATCTGTATGTGTGATTTTGATTGTATATGTGAATGTCTGAATTTTGTATATTGTTTGACCAGATTGAGGCTGCTTGGAAAAGCTACCTTTGTGTACAGTTTGTGCAGCCAGGCATGGCTATTCATTGTGTAAGATGGCCGCTCTTGCCATGTGTTTGAATGGGGGAGGGGCGATTGTGTGCCATGAGGCTCGGGGGAGGGGCGACTAGTGTTGCTGATTCTGTGTGTCTATTGACATTACAACTTTCAGAACAAAGTTACGTATAACATGTTTATAATGCATATGGTAACTGTATATTGTGGATGATTCCTCAGTATAGAGGTGGGATTATTCAGCCTGCAATGTGTGCAGCTGAGCTTTTTGTATTTTCTGAATGTCTTGTTTGTGTGAGGCTGTGTGCTGTAACAGTAAGAAACTGAATGAGAAATGGAGACTGTATTTAGATCATTGATGCAGGACGTGTGTCCCCATGAGATTTCGATGTTTGGTGCGTGTGTAGTGCAGTCTGTCCTGTTTTGGAAAGGTGATTTGGAGGCGGTTAAATTGTTTTTCTGCAAGCGTAAATGGCGCCATTGTGGCCTGGCTGTTGTCAGACATTTTGAGATTCAGTTTAAGCATTACCTTTTGAGTTGCGCTTGCGGACACATGCTAGGGCTAATTTATATACAGGATCTGACTAACCTAACCGGCTGACTTTGCAGTGTAAGAATGGAGACTTGTGTAGCATTTCGTTTTTGGGTGAAAGACTCTGCTTTGCACTGATTTTAATAAATTGTGGGACTGGCATTGACTGCGTTTTTGGTGCACAGCGGTGTACGTTGTTTTTGTGTTTGAATGTTTGGGAGTTTCCCAGGGGGGGAAATTCATTGTTTTTGAAGATGGTATTGTGTGGCCTGCAGGGGGGGGGGGGGGGGGGATTTTTCTCCTTTCCTGAACTAAAAGTGTTTTGTTTTTAAACAGAAAAAAAAGGAGATTCAATTTTGGCTCTTTGTTTACTGCTGTATAATATTTAGGTCTCAAAACTTGTGTTTGACATCCAGGGGAAATATATATGTAGTCCATGGATTTTTTTATGTCATGAACAAGGCAATGAGGCAAGGCTTCCCCCCTTCCCCTCCCCCCTCCCATTATGGAAATAAACCAGTTTTTGGGGTTTTTGAGAGCCGAGCATACAACAGAAGTTCTTTTCAGCATTCATGTATCAGCAGGAAGTTGTGGGAGGAGTTTTGTAGTCTTCTGAAAGATGAGCAATGATATTTGGGTTTTGAAAGGACAATGGGAAAATATTTTGGCATTAAGAGTGTTTTAAAGTTTTAATTTCAGTAGTTTTTGTGAAGTTTTATACCGTAAATACAGGTTTGGGTAGAGAGTAGTAGGGAGGGCATCACCATTACTGTTTGTAACATCTAGCTGCAGGTATAAAGAAGCCAAAATATTGTTTTGAAAAGGAGGATTTCATGGTCTGATAAACATGTTTAAGAGACTTTATATCGGAGACAGGTCGGGCCGTGTAGAATAATCGGAATTCTGTGTGCGATTGTATTAGCATAAATGTGAGGAGTAGTACGCTAACAGCCCCGGTCAGGCCATGTACAATAAATCGGGGAATCCGGGGTCGGTTATGGTAATAAAGGCGCAAACCATAACCGCTCTGAAAATAAAGCGCAGGGTACTCTGGACGCAGAGTTCACCAAAAAAAGCGATTTTAAATTGTCATGGGCAAATGTGCCGTCCATTACAGTGCACCAGACAGCTGCACCGCACATAAGGTCTGGGGCTCCGGACATGAGACCCCTTAAAGATTGACATAGGTGGTCAGAGGGTACAGTAAGGGGTACTCCTTTGGATGGTACTCTTGCTGGAGGTACGAGACCTCAGAATAAAGATACCTTGGATGTAAGTTCAGAAATCTGTAATGATGTGGATGGAGGTGTGGTACACGCTTTGGGTGATCCTCAGAGGCTCATGCCCGTTTGATTGAACTTTGTATGGCTGGTCCATGCAAGGCTCTCGAGCTGCTCACGTTTTTCCCATTGTATTTTCTTCTATTGCTGAAAGAGTGAAGGCAGCATTCCGGCTGGTTTTTTGTTTTTTCCATTTTTGTTTTGGAAACTATGAATATCTCCCCCACATTTGTATCTGAATGTTTGTATATAGTAACGTGAATATGTTCGAACTTACCGCGGCGATCCTCCGACTCGTCGCGGTTACAGAGGGTTTTGTTTGAATCGGTTTTGAAGGAATGTCATTGACAATTTACCAATGTACAGGAATGTCATTTTTGCTTAGAAGTATTTTCAGGTACAAGGAGTTTCTGGAAGTTTTGTACATAGAGAGCAGGTGTATGTAGACAGCTGTACACATGGATAAATATGAGTCTAAGGAGGTGAAAGTATCATAGGCTATTTCATTGTTTCTTTTTTCCTGCACCATGCATTTCTCCCTTCAGTATGTAATGAGGAAGAAAAAGGGGGGGATAAATAAATGTAAAAGTGACAGTTTTTCAAATAACACTAGCCTTTCTAATTCTAACCAAGTTTGTGCCAAGACTGTCGGACTGTCTTTCATTGATAGAATTTGAATTGGCGGATTGGGGGGGCGTGGCCTGTGATGGCAGAGTAGAGAGCAACACACGCTCGTAGAGCTCCGTCCCTCCACCTCACACCCCGCTGCCTATCAAGGGATGTAAGCCGGAGCCCAGTTTAAAGACAACCTTGGTGCCATGTACCTTGGGATGAAGAGGAGAGAGCGACGGGTGCAGAAGATGAAGATACAGCCGGAAATCGATCGCTTCTTCCCCCGTACATGAGCCGCAGTGGCGAGAGAGCTCCAGGCGAGACCACATGACGCGGAAGCAACCAGCGATGGGTCCCATAGGAGTGATTGTAGCGCAGAGACGGGAGCACCCCCAGAGGCGGAGGATTGTGTTGACACCCCAAGGCAGGGTCAAGTGGAAATGGAGAAGGGGGGTCAGAGTGAGCCGGCGGGAGGTGAAGAATCCCAGGGGGTGCAGAGACACGCAGCTGGCGCTGACAGACCCCGGGAATTTTGGAAACCTTGATCATCGAGCTCTCCTCCAGGCCCTACCAACACGCCAAGATATTAAAGCTCTACCAACACGTATGGATATCGAGGAAATGGTGGCTCGTAGAGGAAATGGTGGCTCGTATAGAGGAAATGCACTCCAGAGAAATGAAACAGGTATACTCGGAAATACATTTAACAGAGAGAGTACAGGGAGAAGAGGAGTGGTTGGGGACTCTTGAAAACCGTATAAAGCACCTGGAGCAGGTACAACATACACAAAACATATATGTGTCTTCCATGCAACTCCAGTTGGAGGAATATGAAGACTGTAACCGCCGCCAAAACTTGCAGTTTAGGGGGATACCTGAAGTGATAGGAAGGGAGGCACTGCAATCTACCATTATAGCAATATGCCAACAGCTAGATATCTCCATACCACCTCAAATGTTGGAGATTGAGAGAGTACATAGATCCCTAAGTTCCCCCTCAGTAAATGTGAATCGGCCAAGAGATGTAATTATGTCGTTTTTTTTGTTTTGGCACAAAAAGAAGTAATAAGTCGGAAGCATGGGGGAGGTGGGTGACATAGTACAGGATGGAGCCAACGGTTGAAAATTTTGCCCAACTATCGGAGGCTTGCAACGAAGAGCAATGTTACGCCCCCTCCTGGACATAATAAATCTCTAGGGGTACATACATGTGGGGGTACCCTATCTCTCTGACTGTAAAGAGAAACTCCCATACATTTAATTTACGGCACCCCAAGGAACTCCCAGAACTGTTCTTTCTAGAAACAGAGACCATCCCGGTACCGAACTGGTTGGAAGTAATACCAGGGTTTAGTGAGGGGTAGGGAATTTGAAAAGGGTAAAAAAATCAATGCCCCCCAAGGGAGACGAAGAAACAGAATAAGGAAGACTGTATGAGAGGAATTTAACTACTGGAAGATAAGTAGGAAGGGAGAGGAGATGAACTGCCTTTTCTTCCCCCATTTTTTTTGTTTAGTTTTTCCTTCTCTCCCCCCCCCCCCTCCACAGCACCCAGGGATTAACTAGTGTTTTTTTTTTTACATAGGCCCGTGTACATCTAGATCATATGTATATAAGATGATTTTCCTTCCCCTTAAATTTTTTCTTTTTTTTGGTGGTGAGGGGTAGATGTAGAGCGAGTACAAAATTAGATGTGGTGGTTTTAATTAACGTAAACCGTGCATCTTGTTTAGGTGGGAAAATGTGTTAGGAATTCCTTTTCTTCCAACGTTGCGGGGTAGCCATGGGAGCTCGTTTCGCTCCCAGTGTGGCCAACTTGTTTATGGCCCACTGGGAGCGAGATGCGATCTTTCATGATATGCCTCCCCAACTTCTTTGTTACACCGCAGATACATAGACGATATGTACTGATTTGGGAAGGCGATATGCCCTCTTTGAAGCTTTTTATGTCAAAGTTGAATTCTAATAACTTGGGTATTGTCCTGACTTGGACTGTCTCAAAGGAGCAAGTGACCTTTCTTGACTTAGAGATTTCCAAATCTGGGTCCAGACTGGTCACTAAGAATCACTTTAAAACAGTGGATCGTAATGGCTATATCCCTTGAATTAGCTGCCACCACAGATTGTGGCTATGCAATATACCACATGGCCAATTTGTTAGGCTCCGGAGAAAACTGCACCTTGGAGTCTGACTATTTGGTACAGTCCCAGGAACTGGCCACTAGGTTTGTAGCCAGGCTATTCTATGCCCTTGATTGAACAAGAAATTGAAAAAGTCAGGACTACTGACAGGAAGTCTGATCATACAGGATAAACCTCCCAATGAGGATATAGGAAGAGCAAATTTCAAAATGTTGCTGGATTACAATGTTCAACATAAAACATTTGAAAAAATTGTTGCCAAACATTGGCCTATCCTAAAGGGGTGATGTGGTCCTTGGCCCGGTTCTCCCAGAGCGTCCTCAATTCATCTATAAGAAGGCTCCTTCATTCAGAGATCGATTGGGCCCCTGGAGTTACTGATCCACCTGTCATTCCTCGACCCAAACTATTCGATTTTTTGTCAGGGTTTTATGCCTGTGGCAGATGTGCCACATGTAAACACGCAAAACGTAATGTTAAAAAACGTAAATCTTTTGTCTCCAATGTAACCCGAGTCGAATATCCGATTAAGCAGTTAATCACTTGCTCCACAGTGGGCGTGGTTTACATGCTGGAGTGCGACTGCGGGTTACAGTATGTAGGGTGCGCACCTCACGAGAGTTACACGTGAGGGTGGGCGAACATGTGAGTAATATCAAGCGTGGTATTAAGACCCACAGTGTGTCCAAACATTTTAGAGACTGTCATCAGAGGGACCCCAAAGGCCTTAAATTCTGGGGCATAGAAAAAGTTTCCAGACATTGGAGAGGAGGGCATTATATCCGGCAATTAAGCCGCCGAGAATCTTTCTGGATTTATGAGACGAAGGTTTCTGTTCCGTTAGGTTTGATCTCAACTGTTTATTTCTAACCGTTAATAGTATATTGGGGATTTTATATCTATTTTATTTTTAGTATTTTTTTATTTTCATCAGATCTACTTGGATCCGTTTTTATTGTTTCTTATAGGGATACTAATGTCTATTTTTATCTGTTTTTATCTTACATGTCAGGTATTAATATAACAATATGTTGCAATTCTTAGCGCAGTTTAAGGTATGGGTTATATTGTTTTATTGCATGGCAATGATATCTGTGCTAGTATATTTGCTGAACATGTGGTATTTAATATATGTATATATGGCTGGGTTACTGAGGAGGCGAATGCGGTTGACGTCTTAAACAATCGTTAGATGTTTGTTTTCAAATCATTTTCATTGTGTATTATCTGGCGAATTCTTGTTCTATTGAGTGAGATTCTCATTCTTTTCTGGCTGTGTTTTTAACTAGAAACGCTAGATGGCGCAGGTTGTAGGTAATTTATGCTGTTGCTATGGCAACGGCATAGTCTATATGGTACTGCGGGACGTCCACGTTGATCCCCGCCCCACGCTGAAGAAGTCCCGCCTACTTTGGGACGTAACGCGTACGAGGGGGGAGGAGTCACGTCGAAGTCACCCGCGTTCGCCTGCCTCACGAGACCTACATGCTGACTGTATACATCCGGAGCGCTGAGCTCCGGTACACGCTGTCTGCTACACACTCGGCTGAGAGTGTCTTCAAATGTGAGTGTGTTTTATCGAATATGTTTTAGATTAAAAACTTTTTGCATATGGAGAGCACTAGTCCTTCTCTTTGTTAATTGCTTTTCCGGTCCATGGATTTGGGAGATTGCTGAGTTGTCCTATTGATTACTGGCTTTTTCTGGGGACGCATAGAGCCGGCTCCTTGAATGCTGATACCATCCATACTTTGGAGGATAATTACATGCTTTTTGACCTAGCCACAGGTCGAATCGCTGAGGTGAGAGGCCACCCTTAGCCTTTGGAGGGGGATCTTTCTTTCCTGTGGGTCACTGATCTTAAGAAGATTACTGCACTTTTGTCACCATTGTCGTTGGAGCACTGTTTTGGAAATCTTTTCACTGTGCACTTTATGGACTTTTATTATTATTATTATTAATATTATGACCTTTATTGTTTATAATTAAGTTGTGATTTTTGTATTTGCGCTGCACTATTTATTTATTTGATTTCACTTTGGGATATTTGTTGGATTTTTCCTGCAGTGCTGGCTTGCAATTTATTTAGTTTAATTTTTATTAGGTTATTTTTCCAGCGCTGAATTATTTCACTTTTTACTCAGGAATTCCTTACCACCGGGTTTGTTTTCTTTTTCTGCCTTTGTTTTGGTGTAAAAAGGGAGTGTATATTGGGGAGTTGGGTAGGGGGGAGGGGCATTCACATACTTATAATTTAATATGTATATATTTAAAAGGGTGTGTTTATATTTATGTATTAATTTTTTTTTTAGGCATATGATTTTGTTAATGCTACTTTATAATAGGTATATGGTATGTGTATGTATATGTCGGTATATTATATATATGTATATAGATTCCTATTTCTTCTAGGGTGTTGGGGATAATTGGAATATTTATCATAAAGAGTTCTGCACTTTTTTTTTTTTTTTTGAAGGGGGGCTGCTTTTTTTTTCTTTGAAAGGGGGGAGAGGGACCCTCTAGCCCAAACCTCGTCACTGGAGGGTGGAATAGGGGGCAGTATGTAGGATCAGGAGATAGATGGACGGGTCGGGGGGGGGGGTGGAGGGAGGAGTAGAAGGATAGGAGAGATAACAAATAATAGGTAGACCAGGGGTGCCCAACCAGTGGCCCGCGGAGCCCTCTGATCTGGCCCGCAACCTCCTGCTCTGGGATGGAATAGAATTGAACACTGTAATTAAAGGTCAGTTTATTACTAAAATCACTGGGGGTTATTTACGAAAGGCAAATCCACTTTGCACTACAAGTGCAAACTATGGCCCGGATTCAGAGAGCAGTTACGAAGGCGTATCTCCGGATATGCCGTCGTAACTCATCTGAACAGATACACAGACAGCAAAACAAATGTTACCCGGGGGGTGATAACCCTTCCTATGTTTTCCAAAAAGCTTAAAAATAGATTTTTGTCTGGAGCTACACTTTAAAAAATGTACAATTTCAAAGTTACAAACTGATTCTACTTAACAACAAACCTACAGTCCCTGGGCTAGATTCAGATAGGAGATATGACGGCGTATCTCCAGATACGCCGTCGTATCTCTGAGTTGCGGGGTCGTATCTATTAGACTGATTCATAGAATCAGTTACGCATAGATTTCCCTAAGATCCGACCGGCGTAAGTGTCTTACACCGTCGTATCTTAGGCTGCATATTTACGATGGCCGCTAGGTGGCGCTTCTGTATATTTACACAAGGGAATATGCAAATTAGGTAGATACGCCGATTCAGAAACGTACGTCCGCCAGGGCGCATTTTTTTTACGTCGTTTACATTAGGCTTTTTCCGGCGTAAAGTTACCCGTGCTATATGAGGCGTATCCTATGTTAAGTATGGACGCCGTTCCCAGTGGTCGAAATTTGGAAATTTTAACGTCGTTTGCGCAAGTCGTTCGCGAATAGGGCTGTACGCAAGTTACGTTCACGTCTAAAGCATTGACGATTTGCGGCGTAATTTCGAGCATGCGCACTTGGAAACCTTCACGGACGGCAACATGCGCCATTCGTAAAAAACGTCAAATACGCGGGGGTCACCATTAATTTAAATAAAACACGCCCACATCATCCACATTTGAATTAGGCGGGCTTACGCCGGACCACATACTTTACGCCGCCGTAACTTAGGGCACAAGTTCTTTCTGAATACGGAAACTTGCGCCCTAATTTACGGCAGCGTAACGTATCTTAATACGCCCGCTGATAGATACTCCATTGTATCTGAATCCGGGCCTATAAGTGCAAAGTGCAATTGCACTGAAACTGCACTTAGAAGAGCAGTCGCTGTAAATCTGAGGGGTAGAACCTGAAATGAGGGGAAGCTCTGCTGATTTTATCATCCAATCATGTCCAAGCTAAAATGCTGTTTTATTTCCTTGCATGTCCCCCTTGGATCTACAGCGACTGGACTTCTAAGTGCACTTGTAGTGCAAAGTGTATTTGCCTTTCGTAAATAACCCCCACAGTGTATATATGGGGCATATCTTTTCTTCAGTGGTTACTGGCTGTTTTCAAACTGATCTGCAGGTACAGAGCGGTTATCTGCACTGACCATAGACTTCTGTTATTACCTGCGAGTTTTTGTGAGCTTTTTGAAAGTGCACCAAACCTGCAGAAGATAATAGAAGTCTATTGCAAAGTGCAGGAAAGCCAAAAGTACACTGCGTTGCACCCATGGTGCGGGTAAACCGCAGAGCTTGAGTGTTGTGTTAAAGCAGCCTTGCTCCCCTTACACAGGGGTCAGTTTGACAGCCAGACCAACTGGACCCTCCATTCACCTCTAAGTAGTGGCAGACATAAACCGACTTGTGTCCTAACTCCAATACGATCTGCTAAAAAGTATAGTGGGGCTGTGTCGGTTGTCCGCTCTGCATATGCAGATCAGACACGGACGTGCCATGCACCCCGCTCATTCTGGCCCACGACCGGTTACCAAGTCACTTAAGTGGCCCTCGCTCTTTAAAAGGTTGGGCACCCCTGACGTAGACTAAGGGGAAGAGGGAGTGGGGAAGGGGGAGAAAGACTGGAGCTTTAGGGGATTAATGGGTAGGAAAGTTGATTAGGAAGCAAATTGAGCTCCTTTAGGAAAAAATAAAATAAAAAAATATAAATACAGTAAGACCTGGTAGGTGGGCACCTGGTTAAGCACAACACTAATAAGAAGGAGGGGATTACACTTTCACAGTCACAATGGGGGAATTCTATTGGGGGATTTTTGGGGGGGGGGGGTAAGAGACTTAAAATTAGTATATAGGAACTGACACGGGTAGAGGAGGGAGGGGGGGTGGGGTTTTAAACACAAACACTAGAGAGGGGAGATTGAGGTTTAAAGGCACCAAGGGAGGAATGGGGTAATAGGGCGGAAGGGGGAGAAGACAATATATGTTTTTATTTTTTTTGGTGCACCACTTACTAGAAAGGGGGGTGTAATAATGAGGAACCTAAAGGAGGAAGAAGACGTAGGGAGGAATCGGAAGCGGGGTAAGCGGATAGCCAACCCCCCCACCCGATTAGGAAGATTACTGAGAGACCCTGGATTTTCCGGGCTTGCCTTCCCATCAACCTGATGTCCCTCCCTACGTTTTTCTTTATTTTAATTTTTTACAGAATGGAAGTTTAATTGTTTCATACAGCTTTTATGCTACCAGCACACAAGCACCTCCGACACCTTTAATCTTCTCGGCACGTCGGCGGAAGAACTTGGCTTTTACAATGACTGGCTGCTTGGGGAGCTTGCCTTTGCCGAGCACCTTGAAATAACCGGCATGCACTGCGTCAATGACTGGTGCTGGTCCCTCTGGGTTCTTAGCCTGGTTCAGTCTGGTCTGTTCACTGACCAAAGTCCACAGTTTGTCCAAGTTGATTGTGGGACAAAAATGCTGATTCTTCTTCAGATGGTAATGCCTCATGCCGACCTTACCAAAGTAACCAGGGTGGTATTTATCAAAGTTGATTCTGTGATGATGCAAATCACCGGCATTACCACGACCACCAGGATGCTTTCTGTGTTTGCCAACACGACCATGGCCGTGACTGACGTGTCCACGGAGCTTCCTTGTCTTTCTTAGCTTAGTAGGCATGGCGGCGGCGGCTGCGAGAGAAAGAGCGTTTTTCTTTATTTAGTGTTCTCCACTCCGTTCTCTTTTCTCTCCTTTTGTATTTCTTTTTGGTGGGTTAGGGACAACGTAACTCGCAGAGGGTGGGAGGAAATGCATTAATAAAGAAACGTAAAAATTGTGGGGGGGGGGGGGACCTGCGACCTCATCCCCCCATATCAGAAAGGGGGAAATAAAACCCCTCTAAGGAAATAATGAGAAAATAATGAGGCTGAAAGGTAAAGAAATAGGATTTAACATTAAATATGTCCCTCGGAGGAGTAAGAGACGGACCTGAATTGTATACCCTCCGAGGATAGGGAAGGAAGGATGTGGAAGGTGATGGGCAATGGGGCTGGGGAGGGGGGAAAAGGGGGGGGTGGGGTAGAGGAGACCTGGAGGAGAGCACCTCTGCTATCATAGGTTATGTCCCCCAAGTAGGTTTTGCACCCAAGGGAGCCGAAAGTGGTGAGGTTCCGGAGTGGGTGCCTCTCTTTGGGGGTTGGGTAAGGGTGGGAGGAGGTTAGTTTGGTTAGCAGGGGGAGGGTGAGTTAGAGGGGGGGGGGGGTTTCCTTTTTTTGGGGGTTGGTTCTCTCGCTCCTCTCTACGAATCTAGACCCCCTTATATAAGATGGAAGGTATAAGGGTATCAATGCTAAGGGACTTAATATTCCGGAAAAAAGGAAAATGCTCCTCAATGAACTTAAACGAGCCCGTACGGACATAGCATTTATACAGGAAACTCACTTTAAGGCAGGTGGATTACCATACTTGTAGTATACATTCTTCCCATGTACTTACCATGCATATAACCCAACATCAAAATCTAAAGGGGCGTGTATTTTAATTTTCAATCAAATTGCGTGATCTATGCTGGATAAATGGGTAGATGGAGATGGACGTTTTTTATTTTTAAAAGGAAGTATAGGAAGCGTGAAGGTGACACTGGCCACCGTATACACACCCAATACACATCAAGATGCCTTTCTAATCAGAACCTTAGCTAAACTTGCTAAATTTGCAGAAGGGAAAATGATTTTGGGAGGAGATCTGAATATGCCACTAGATCGTTAGACACATCAGCAGGGTCCTCATCTATACCAGGGGGGACCAGGAGGGGGGTCATGCGGAGGTTGCAAGAGATGCAATTGGTAGATGCTTGGAGATTAATACATGGAAGCGAGAGAGACTATACATTTTTCTCTAACCCGCATCAATTGTATTCCCGCATAGACCTCTTTCTGGTCCCACACTATTTGACAGCAGTAGTGGAGGTAACTATAGGGAATATAACTTGGTCAGACCATGCGCCAGTGACACTGTATATATCCATATCAGGCAAGGCTCCCTCCACGGGGTACCGGTGGCGTCTGAACGAGAGTCTGCTGCAGATACCCGAGGTTCGGAAAGATGTAGAAAAAGAATTGGAAGCATATTTTCGGACGAACGATACACTGGGGAGTGACCCAAGCATGATATGGGAAGCGCATTAGGCAGTAATGAGAGGGATATTAATAAAACATGGAGCTAGAGTAAAGAAGGCACGATAGGCTCAGGTAGTGAAATTAATAGAAGAAATTCGGATATTGGAGGCCCAACACAAAGCAGTGCAGAATATATCGATAGGGGAAGAGCTGGGACATCGGAAGAGACAATTGACAGACCTACTAAGGTACAAAGTGAAGGCAACAATCCAGGCAGGAAGGAAAGTAACATACGAACTAGGAGATAAATGTAGTAAAGTCCTAGCAGGAAAGTTGAAAGAAAAAGGGAAGACAGTATACATACCACATATAAAGGGGAAAAATGGACAACTAATCTCACTCCCCAGAGACATAGCACAAAGATTCAGAGAGTATTATTCCTCCCTTTATAACCTGGCTTCGGTGTCTTCACCTCGGAATAAGGTGGAGGAATACTTATCTTCAGCTCATCTTAGTAGGCTGTCTTCACTAGAAAGGGATAATTTGGAAAGACCTATATCAACGGAAGAGCTTAAAGTAGTAATGAAATTGGTCAAACAAGGGAAGGCCCCAGGCCCAGATGGGTTTACTATCCAGTACTACCAACATTTCTTCCCCATATTACGGGCATATATGATTAAAGTATTCAATGAGATTGGCCGGTCTAGCGCCCTCCGCCCGGAGGCACTCACGGCACAAATCTCGGTGATCCCGAAAGAAGGGAAAGACCCGGCTGAGTGCGGTAGTTACCGTCCAATCTCATTGTTGAATTAAGACTTAAAACTTTTCACTAAACTTTTAGCATCCAGACTTCAACCTTTGTTGAAACAATTAATACACCTAGACCAGGTTGGATTTGTCCCTACCCGGGAAGCTAGGGATAATACTTCTAAGGTTCTAAATTTAGTGCATTGGGCAAGGGAAACAAAAACACCTTTTTGCGGAGAAGGCTTTTGATGGGGCCAGTTGGGATTTTATGGCAGAAGTACTGAGACACATTGGACTGGGGGAACATATGCGAAGATGGATTGCGGGGGTGTATACTACACCCCAAGCATTAGTTAAAGTAAATGGGATACTCTCAGAACCAATTAAAATCTCAAATGGAACGAGACAGGGTTGTCCGTTGTCCCCGTTGTTATATGTTCTCTCATTAGAACCTTTATTAAATAAAATTAGGCAAAACCCAGATATCAGGGGACTACGCATAGGAGACAGAGATTACAAAATCTCTGCCTTTGCAGATGATATGCTGTTTTCTATCCCCAAGTATCATTACAAAATCTGATGAAAGAAATAGAGGAATATGGGAAATTGGCAAACCTAAAAATCAACTACGGTAAATCAGAAGCAATGGGAGTGGTACTCCAAACCGCAATGCAGCAAATTATACAACCTAACTTTAAATGGGTAAGAACAGCCCTAAAATATTTAGGGATACACATACCACCAAAATTAGGAAATATTTTTGAAGTAAATTTCCCTTCATTGGTGAGGACAATTACCGCTCTGATGGAGAAGTGGCAGAAGAGATTCCATTCACGGTTTGGGTGGTGTAATATCATCAAAATAAGTATTCTGCCAAAATTCTTGTATCGGTTTCAAGCAATACCGATACAAATCCCTTCTGCTTTTCTCCATCAGGTAAATACGCTTTTCACCAAGTTCATTTGGGCCAATAAAAGACCTAGGATTAGTAGAAGACGGATGACCCTGCCTAAGCGTTACGGAGGCCTGGCAGTACCGGATATAATCAAATATCAGGCGGTACACTTGGGTAGGGCCATAGATTGGTGTAGGAGTGCTGAAATAAAATGATGGGTAGAACTGGAGCAAGAAATAAGCCGGGTCCCTCTCAGACAAGCACTATGGTACGATGTAACACTACCAGATTGGCTGAAAAAACATCCTATTATAGGCCCGACACTGGCGGTAGGTTCTAGGCTTTGCCAGATGGGTAAACACTCATCAATATACTCGCCATTAAATCCAATACTGGGAAACACAGGCTTCCAACCAGGAATGGAGGGAGGGACATACAAGAATCTCAGAGAGAAGGGATTCACACAGGTCTCACACTTTACACAACTGGAAACTTGGCCAACAGTTGCATCACTCGTGCAACTGGGTGGCCAATTTGTAAAATACTGGCAAGCTCTACAACTTCGCCATTTCTTGACCTCCTTAGGTCCAGTGAGTAGGTACAGAAGGGAACTGACAGTGTGAAAAATATTGTGAAGAACGGGAACCTCCTACTAGAATATTGTCCAAGCTCTATAGGCTATTAATAGCACCCCTAGAAGACTATGAGATACCTGCTATGAGAAAATGGGCAAGGGATATAGACCAGAAGCTCACCCAGGCCCAACAACAAAAGATAATTCACCTTTCTATGAAGACATCAACCTGCACTAGGACTTAGGATTAAACTATAAACTTTTAAATAGGTGGTATTATACACTGGCGAAATTAGGGAGGTTCTACCCTGAAATCTCAGATACGTGTTGGCGATGTAATAGGAATAAGGGAACTTTGTTTCATATATTCGGGACATGCCCTAAGATTAGGAAGTATTGGTTAGAAGTACAAAGGATTTCCCAGAAATTCACATCCTATCAAATATTGGATGACCCGGCTTTCTGTTTGTTACACCTATCACAGATCTCAATAAAGACATACAAAAATTCGATTATTTGTCATATGATGAATGAAGCTAAGGCAGGCATAGCCCAGAATTGGAAAAATCCTAAGTCACCCACGATTGCGGAGTGGCTGTATAGGGTTAGAAACGTAGGGGCCATAGAAGATTTGGTGCCATCAGCCCAAGATAGAAAATAACAATATAACGTAACTTGGGGAGCATGGAATGCATTTGTATACTCAGAAGAAGGGAAGAGATTACTGAGGAGTGAAAATGGGGAATAAGTTAGTCGGCACATAGTAAGTGGAAAGCCCGGTACCTGCTTGAGGGGATGGGGGACACGGGGGGGGGGGGGGGAGGGGAGAGGAGGGAATGAGGGGGGGTTGGGTTTTTTTTTGTGTTAGGGAAAGGGGGAGGGGGCGAGACAAGGGGGTAAAGGAAAAGGAGTCGAATAGGTGGCAGTTGGATAATTAAACAATGTGACCATTAAGGAATGAAGGGCTAATGGAAGCTATATTAAGGAGGAAATCGAGCCGTTATTGAAGGATCCAGGCAAAATGGGTAAATTTATATTTTCGACTGTCTTTTTTGGTTCCCAACAGGTGAAGTGTTAATTAGATAGGCAGGGGGTTTGAATTAAGGATTGTATTTATGTTGTTTATCGGGATTAGACAGCCTAATTTGTCTTAGAAGTAATGTAATTTGGGAATATTACCTCCCAGAATATTGTTTATACTGCTTATGTATTGTTATAATTTTGGAAAACCCTTGAATAAAAATATTATATTTAGAATTTGAATCGGCAAGCAGCAGTCTGGTGAAGTGGGTTCCCATCTCAGTTGCCAAGAACCTGTCAATGGCTCAAGCGATTACAGGAGATGGTAAGCGATTACAGGCGATACTAATATGGTTTTCTCAATATGTTTTATTTATTGACATTCACCCCTATGAGACCGGATTCACCTATGTTTTCTGCCTTTCCGATGATCTGGTAGTGACACTTGGTCGTTTTTGGTCAATTTGTCCCATTACATGAGGCCTGTGCAGCATTTTAAAAATTCCCATAAGACCCCTGTAACAGGCTTGTCCATTTCCCGTTTCCCACAACTCTCAATGAACTTGTTGGAGCGCACGTATTTAGCAGGTGTAACGCATGACGCCGTTGCACTGCCGCATCATGTGATGCACACGATGAGTCGACTGTGCGAACAGTGGATGCGGGTGGAGCGCACGGCGGAGCACGTGAACGTGTGATGTCATGACACTAGCCACGCCCACTGAGGCAGAGTTGGCCTGTTGGACGTAGCGGGCTCCATCCCTCCCTCCTATTGGAGGAAGGGGAAGAGGGGAGAGACATGTTCACTCTGGGACCCAAATAACCAATGGGCATTCATCCCTGCACTAGCACTTCCGGGTTTTGGAGCGCAGGCTCCCGGATGTCACCCGCAATTGGAACGCACGCCGTTTTTGAATGGCGAATGAAGCGGGGTCTCATACAGGTGGGTGCAATAGGTAAACGCAGAGGGGAAGTGGGGCCCAGCTGTACACCCCTGTTGAAGTCTCCATTAGATTAAACCGGTTGGGTACGCTGGCCCTACCATTTCTCCACTGCACAATTTTTGGATTACATCTGTCCATCCATCCAAGGTGAAGAGTTGCTGTGTGATTTGCTTTTCACATGTGCTTTTAAGATTTTTTGATACTTGTTCCTGTCACCAGTGTGAATTTTGGAATTTTTTATAAAATTTTTACAATTTTACACTATGAGGAGCTTTTTTTCTTTTCCTCCTCCTTCCCCCTGGAATTGATTGGGCACTACTACGGTGCCTATTTACTTACCGGAGAGAAATTTGCAAGTGTACCCTGAACACATTAAACATCTACGCCGAGGACAACCATCCTGACGGTGATCGGAGAGGGCAATCGGCCCACACAAGCCTTTGATACCCCCCCACCGTATGGTGAGTTGAGGGTCCACGTTATCCGGTAAGGGTACCTAATTCATACTGATTTATAACAACTGTCGATTGCATCTGGGAATATGCATCTTGTCCAAATCGACTAGAGGGGAACATATTCATATCACTGCCACAGTGTATGGACCAATTTCTTACTCCGTTTGGGACTGTTTGCCAACTGAATTTTTCAGTTGGCATTACAAAATCAATCATATTTTTATGTATGGTTTATCATCACATAGTGGTTCACACTAATCAGTGTCACCCAGATAGTTTTGTATGAAAACTCATTTATTGACTGTCTTTAGGTCAATGTGTAAATGTATTATCACTATATCACTGTATGAAGTTAATTTTCCCTGATATGTAAGGATACTACGGGGGAAGCACCACCACACATATAGGTTCAGTGCCAAACTAGGGGTGCTCAAGCGGTCCTTTTGTTATCCGATTGACCTATTTTGTTTGTATATCAGTTGGGTGGTGTTGATCCACCATCTATTCACAGTTAATATTGCTGCTACTGCACTCACTCATAGTGGACACAGTTTAATATTGCAATATTGTAATTTAAGGTCTGTGATTACCTTTTCACTAGGCCTATAGTGGACCTGCCATACAGGCGGTCCTCTTATTGGCGCTACACTTTATTTTTCACGTTATCCACAATTATCCTTTTGTTGTGTTGGCTGCCTACAGTTTTGCTTTGTTTTGGTTTAGCGCAATATATTTACATTTTATTGATTACAGGCGATGGTAAGCGATTACAGGTGATGCCAAGCCACGGACAGGTTTATGTGGTGAACACAGTCCCGATGTCTGGGTTATTGTCATGAGGTTTGTTTGGAGGTCAACCAAAACCAGGGTCGTACTTCCCTCATCAGCTGTTACTTCCATTCTCAGGTGATGGAGTGGGTGCGATCACTGTAACATGAACTTCACAGGGTTCAGGAGTCCCTCCTGGACACTGACACGGTAATTGGTTTTCATTATTTCCAACCAGGTGACTGGGTCATTTGTAAAGAAGCTTGAGGGATGAGACCACGCCAGCCACTGCAAGAAGCGGCTCAACCACATCAAAGAAATGAGTATTATCTTCGTTTATTTTGTATTTGTTCAGTAAATTTTAGCAAGGGTAACGATGAAAAGCATCCCAAGTTATTAAAGTGTACTCTAACTAATTTTACGAAAACGAACGGGACCGATTGCGGGGTCTGTTCCGAGTCTGCGATGACAGTTGTACATGCGATTTATGATGTTATTATAGGTATGAGGATTATTGACAAACTAGTGAAGACTCCAAACAGACACTTGTCAATGGAATTTAATGATGTTTTTAGAGGGTAAAATTGTTTATCGTTTTTATGGCTCTGCCTCTTGTCGGTTTGGGTATCGGGACAACTAGGTAGCCCACAAGTGTGTAACTTTAGTTTGGTGTTTATGCGGATCTACAGCTTATAAAGGTAATTCCCCCAATGCAAGAGGTCCATGCGTGATGGTGAAGCTGTCCCAGCATCCTATGTCACGGCCGATCATTAGGATCTGATGGCGCAAGAGAAATTAAGAATGGCAGGGACAGCTAGAAGGGAATTGTTCACAAACCCTGACCAGGTCTGGGCATGGTTTCCTACATGTATAAGGTGGGGGGGGGGGGGCTTGAGCTTATGATACGATTGAACAATTCTCACCCATTGAGGATGGAATGTTTCATGTAACTATTGAAGCTACAAGGAAGTTCTCACAGTCCAAGGGGGGTTTCTGGGAATTTACAAGTAAAGATTGTTATACCTGGAACAGGGATACTGGTGACAAAGTTCAGGACCATATGGATAAGGTTTAGATCCCTGCAAGGCAAAGCCAGAGCTATAGCCAAGTGAAGGTTGGGAGTCCTTTGAAGGGTTTGGGAATTAAATTTTTATTTTACAGCGGATCGTGGTTAACGGAAATGGGAATATATACTCATGTCGGTTTTATTTCTATTCTTTCTATGTTGTGATGAGTGCTCCTGTCGCCTGATTGGACGCGTGACCAGAGCCCGAGCAGATGACCAAATTTTCCTTGATGAGACGCCCCGAAGCCGGACCCACGTACAAGACACAGAGGACCCCAGCCCAATCTGCGATTACTACAGCTCACCAAGTTGTGTCCTCCATATAAGTCATGCTCCTGAAGAACAGAGTCTACATGTCAAGCCGTGTTTTCCTTTTTATGGACTGTAAGGACTGATAGTCTTCTTACACCTAGAAACCTATCAAGATTCGAAGGACAAGTGGGAGCAATATGACAAAAAGGAGGAGGAAATTTAATGAAGATGTATTTAATATGTATTGTCATAATGGCACCTATTGTTGGTTCTCCCGCAGCCACTCTGCAAATGCATTGTCGGTTTAGCAGATATACGCTCCTGTCATCTCTCAGGTGAATGATCAACACTGTTTTGAGATGTGAGCGTACACCTGCAGATAAGCTCCCCTCATGAGGAACTGGGTTCATTGGTTATTGTATTATTACTGTATCCTATTGTTGTATTACTGTATCCTATTGTATTACTGTATCCTATTGTTGTTGTATTACTGTATCCTATTGTTGTATTATTACTGTATCCTATTGTATTATTACTGTATCCTATTGTTGTATTATTGTATTACTGCATTGTTATTGAATTATTACTGTATCCCTGTTGGAAGGGTTTATGATGTGCTGCCAAATCAATTTATGGGCATCCGCTGTGTGGAGGCCCCATGCTGTGTTCTGGCTTCCCATGAAGGAGGTCACATGCTGTGACATCACGTCCTATGGTCACATGCTGTGATCTCCTCCAATCAGATGTGGTCTGTGAAGCCTTTTGTGGCAATAAAAGGACGCTGGATGGGCGTTGGCGGCAGTCTGGTGAGGATGTCGAGATGAAAACAAGCTGATGGGTGATGGTGTCTTTGTATGAATGGAAGGAGATGAATGGTGAGTGAAACGTTTAGCTTAAAGATGGATTATTTCACCAAGACGAAGTGTGTTACTTTTAGAGACACGATATCTGTGTGCTCTGCAAACGGCCAGATTTCGCCAACACACGCTACGCCCGAAGGCAGAATCCTCATGTCCTCTTACATCCAATTGACAGAATTTGGTAAATGTATGGACTGAAAACCAAGAAGCAGCTTTACACATATGAGCCATCGAAGCCTGGTGATGCACTGCCCATGAAGCACTTATTGCCCTGGTAGAGTGCGCCTTAACAGAAAAAGGAGGAATCTTGTTCTTTAAACCATAAGCTTGAATAATTGCTTGTCGAATCCACCTAGAAATGGTGGATTTTGATGCCGTCTGGCCCTTCCTTGGACCATCTGGCACAATAAACAAAACATCTATTTTGCGTATCTGAGCAGTTGCCTGCAGATAAACTTTTACTGCTCTCACTACATCTAGAGCAGGGTTTCTCAACTCCAGTCCTCAAGGCGCCCCAACAGGTCATGTTTTCAGGCTTTCCATTATTTTTCACAGGTGATTTGATCAGTTTCACTGCCCTAGTAATTACCACAGCCATTTCATCTGAGGGAAAACCTGAAAACATGACCTGTTGGGGCGCCTTGAGGACTGGAGTTGAGAAACCCTGATCTAGAGAGTGCAATAACTTCTCCCCCACTGACCGCGGCTCAGGAAAAAAGGAAGGCAAAACGATGTTTTGATTTAAATGAAACGCAGATACCACCTTTGGAAGAAAGGTATGCTGGAGCCTAGTACAATTTTGTCCTTGTGACAAACTAAATAGGGCTCTTTATAAGAAAGAGCTGCTAAATCTGATACTCTTCTAGCCGAAGAGATAGCATTTAAAAAGGCCAATTTCCTGTTCAAAAGAAACAAAGGAATATGGCGGATAGATTCAAAAGGCTGCTTTTGCTAGACTGACAATTCCAAGTTCAACGTTTAAGGGAGACTTGGACTGGCGGATTTATCCGTAGTTCTCCCTGAATGAATGCCCGGACTAGGGAATGAGATGCCAACGGTCTCTGAAAAACAATAGGATTTTTTATACAACTTACCTGTAAAATCCTTTTCTTGGGAATACATCACGGGACACAGAGCCTTAATTACTTAATGGGTGACTACCACCACAGGTAATTGGACACTGGTAAATCCAATTAAAATAGAGTTCCTCCCCCTACATAACCCCCTCCCAAATGGAGAGTAGCTCAGTTTTGTAGCAAAGCAATAAATGTTCCACGTTCAACTCCAAAGAGGGGCGGGAGCTCTGTGTCCTGTGATGTATACCCAAGAAAAGGATTTTACAGGCAAAAGAAAAAACAGTTTCTTTGTCAAAAGACTTAAAGAAGCATGGTGTAATGGTTCAAAAGGTAGCTTCTGTAAAACAGATAATACCAAATTCAAATCCCATGGGCACCGGCGGATTCAAGCGCAGTGCTCCCTGAACAAAGGCCCGGACTAGGGAATGAGGCAAGCGATTTTTGAAAGAATACCGACAAGGCCGAGATCTGGCCCTCGATAGTGCTCAAGGCCAACTTCATATTTAAGCCCAACTGAAGAAAGGCAATAATCCTATTATTGGCATACTTTCTAGGATGCTACCTTCTGGGTTCACACCAGGAAACATGCCTTTCAGATTCTGTAGTAGATGAGCCTGGAAGCCGCCTTCCTAGCATTAACCAAAGTGGATAGGACTGGACCTGAGAGCCCATGTTTCCTCAAAATGTGGGTCTCAACAGCCAAACCGTCAAATTTAGACTTTGTAAGGCAGGATGGTCCAAGCATAGGGGGAGAACCCAAGGTCTTCCTACTGCCATCCTTATGATTTCTGCGTACCAGGGTCTCCTGGGCCAAGCCGGGGCGACCAAAATCACTGGCTTTCCTTCCCTCTCGACTCTCTGAAGGAATCGCGGGAGAAGCGGAACTGGAGGAAACGCATAAATCAGAGAATAACGATCCCATGAGATTGTCAGGGCATCTGACCCTTGGGCACAGAGATCTCTTGTTCTTGACACAAAGTTGTCAAGCTTTGCGTTGAACCTGGAAGCCAACAGGTCCACATCTGGGGTACCCCATTTCTGATATACGATTAAAAACATGTTGGTGTGTAAGGTTTCACACCAGGAAACATATGCCTTCCAGACTCTGTAGTAAATAAGTCTGGAGGCTGGCTTTCTAGCGTTAATGAGTGTAGCAAGAACTCGACCCGAGAGGAATTGTTTCTTTAAGATGTAGGTCTCAGTAGCCAGACCGTCAAATTTAGCTTCTGTAAGGAAGGATAAAACACTGGACCCTGTGACAGCAGATCATGACGTAGTGGAAGCACCCAAGGTCTTCCTAACACCATCTTTATGATCTCTGCGTACCAGGGTCTCCTGGGCCTATTTGGGGCCACTAGGAGTACTGGTATTTCCTCCTCCTTGATCTTGCACAGCAATCTCTGTAAGAGAGGGATCAGAGGGAATGCATATACCAGTGAAAACTGATCCCAAGGAATTATCAGAGCATCCGTTCCGCAGGCCAACAAATCTCTTGTCCTGGACACAAAGTTGTCCAACTTCCTGTTGAGCCTGGAAGCTAGCAGGTCTACATCCGGGGTTCCCCATCTCTGGCATATTGCCTAAAAGACATTGGGGTGGAGAGACCACTCATGTTGACAGTCGCTGGCAACTTAGTCTGCCTGCCAGTTCTCTATCCCTGGAATGAATATTGCAGAAAGACAAGAAACATGTTTTTCTGCCCATGTCAAAATCCGATTCACATCCTTCTGGGCATCCCGACTCCGGGTGCCTCCTTGGTGATTGATATAAGCTACTGCAGTAGCATTGTCGGATTGAATCCGAACCGGATGGGCAGGCTCTCTTCGGATTTGGCCCAGGTACCCTGGGCTGAAGCTTCTTCTAACACTGCTCCCCAGCCTAACAGGCTGGCATCCGTAGACACCACCTTCCAGGTGACTGGGAGAAAGGACCTTCCTTTCCGCAAGTTCATGGTCTTTAACCACCAACTGAAGCTTTGGCGCACCTGTGGAGACAGGTGCAAGGGTAAATCCAGAGCTTGAATTTTCCTGTTCCAGGCCGCTAGAATATTGCTTTGCAGTAGTCTCGAATGAAACTGGGCGTAGGAACAGCCTCTAAGGAGGCCACCATCTTCCCTAATAGCCTCATATAGAGGCGAATCGATGGTCCCTTTTTCGCCCTGACATTGGGGATCAATTCTCTTAAAGACTTGATCTTTGGCTCTGGCAGGAATACTCTGCTTTGGGCTGTGTCTATGATCATGCCCAAATACTCTACCCTTCTTTGGGCTTGCAGGGAGGATTTCTGTAGGTTTATCATCCATCCTAAATGCATGTATTTTACTGTATTGAGCACTGTGTGATCCAATCCTGTCACTGATCTATCACAAGTAGATTGTCCAGGTAGGCCGTCACTGCTATGCCCCATGCCCTCAGCTTTGCCAGAGGGGCCAGAACCTTTGTAAATACTTGGGGCGCGGTTGCCAAACCAAAGCGCAGAGCCACAAACAGGAAGTGGCGATGTTCTACCGCAAACCTTAGGAACTTTTGGTGAGCGGGATGGATAGGCACATGTAAATATGTGTCCAATGTCCATAGACGCCAAGAATTCTCCGCCTTGTAGGGTGGCGACCACGGATCGAATTGTTTCCATTCGTAAATGGCGAATGTTCAAAAACCGATTCAGAGATCTTAGATCCAGAATGGGTCCGACGTCTCCATTTGGTTTTGGAACCACAAAGAAGTTTGAGTAAAAACCTAAACCTTGTTCCTTTAGGGGTACTTCCATGATTACCCCTTGGGACATCAAGTGATCCAATCCCTTGAAGGACTCTTTTTAATGGATCGTTTGAGAGCCTTGAACTTCAGGAACCGGTAAGGCAGGATCTCTCAAAATTCCATCTTGTACCCTAGGGATACTGCGGAAACTACTCACTTGTCCTGATCTTGGTCTGCCATGCCGCTGAAAACTGCCGAAGCCACCCCCCACTCGGCTCAGCGGGGGCGCCTCTTCATAAGAAGGCTTTGGGATTTTGCTTGTTGGCTTTTGAACCCCACGGCTTCTTGCTCTTCTGGGCCTGGTTTTCTTTAGCCTTTGTGGCTGGCTGAAAATGCAGTCGCCACTGGCTGGAGGCAGATCGTCCAGGAGTCGGGGAGAGAGAATGTTTAAAACAAGGACACTTGTTTTTCTTCTTCTCTGGCAAAAGGGTAGTTTTATCTTTCGATATCTTTTGATATATTTTTCCAAATCATCCCCAAAAAGGCGTTTGCCATGAAAGGGGAAACTTGCTAAAAGCTTTTTGCATGGAGCTTCCGCTGACCAATGCTTTAGCCAAAGAATTGTGCGCATATGCACCAGTTGGAGCTTAAGGCGAGATTGCCTGCTGGATAGAATCTCTAATGGCATCCACTGTGAAACATAAGGCCCTAGGCATATTCTCCCAAAATTTGCTTCTGCCCGTTTCATCTGGTCCTTTTTTTTTTTAAATCAAAAGACGTTTATTGAGAAAAACAATGTAAAATCACAAACATCAACGTACACTGTCACACATAATTCTGGATACCAGCATTAACATTCTTTCAATATAGGAAGCATTTCTCAAGGAGAGGAATAGTCAAAAAAGTCTACCAGGCAGAAACCGCAACTCCTGCTGTACAGAAAATGCAAATAAACATCTTATATTGTATCCTACATCGTCATGTATAAAAACACGTAACAAGTGTAGACAGTGCCATCTCGGGGCGAAAAACTGAACGCGACCGGGATGTTACAAGATCAAAACAGTTTTATACAGAATCAAAGCTACCACCTAGGAAGGACTCAGTAAGGTCTGACTGTGGAAGGTGAAGGTAGAAGAAAGAAAAAAGAAAAGAAATGAGGAGGGGGAAAAGGGTGGCGAGGAGGGGAGGGAAAGCAGAATAATTAGTCCATAATGCCGCCTGCTCAAAGAAAGAAGGGGGGAGGGGATGCAGGAAGGAGGAGGATCCGAGTTAAAAATAGACATCAGTTATCCTTAGCAAAACATAAATTTATATAGCTTAATGCGATAGGCCATTACCCTACCAACAATCTATCCGTGATACGTTGTGGAGGAGCCAGTCCCGGTACACCAAGCCAGGGTTGCCACATGGAATAAAACTTTCGTAATGCATTTCTATGCTGATAAGTAATTTTTTCCCTGATTAGCAATCTATTAACATCATCAATCCATTGCTTATCCGTCGGTACCCTGGGAGATATCCAAAGCCTCGCAATCGCCGTTCTGGCTATGTATAACAAGCGGATTATTGCAGTATGGCCATTGGGCGAGAGCGATGGAATCTCCAGAGCCCCGATTAGACACACAATCGGGTCTTGCGGGATCGGTACTTGATACGTTTGGGAAATGGTGGTCAGAACAAAGCTCCAATAGCGGAACAGTTTCGGACATTTCCACAACATATGCAGCAGGTCCCCTTCATGTGCACAACATATTGGAGAGTCCCGACACCCCCACCTATGCAAACATACTGGGGTCCTGTACACCCTATGAAGTAGGAACAGATGAGAGAGTCTGCGAGACGCAGATACAGATACCAATGGGGCTGAGGTGAGACACAGTTCCCAATTTCCCCATCTATAGGGCCTAGATCCTTCTCCCATCCTCTTCTGCACGGCAGAGAGGAAGCATCATGTGTCAAGCTAAGCAATATCTTGTATATATTAGATATCATGCCTTTCCTGTCCTTATTCACAAATACCTCCGCCATCAATGGATGTGTTGAAAACCTAAGCTGTGAAAGCCTGGCTTCAGCTTGTATCGCATTTCTCAACTGTAAATATCGATAAAATTGAAACCTGTGTAGGGCAAATTCCTCCCTGAGATCAGTAAATGATTTAAAAGTTGTTCCTCTATACAACTGTGTAATGTACCGTATGCCAGCTAGCTCCCAGGATCGGACGTTTTTAAGTTTAAAGAGTTCAGTAAAGTATTTGTTGTTCCATATTGGTGTAAATGGAACACACCGCACACCGGGAGAGTCGGGCTGTGTGACGTCACGTGTGGGCGGTGATGTGCATTGTTTGTAGTCCGTAGTCAATGAATGGATCCAGTCAGCTATCCTAGAAGCCAAGGATCATGTCACCTAGAGAGTGATGCACCCTTCTGTGCGAAATGAAGATGTGCTCTGAAAGATCAGTCTAAACACCATCCACACAGTACCATTGTAATCCAGGAACTGAGCTTCTACCAAGAATAGTAGGTCTGTCCTCGCCATGGAGCTAAAACTAAACCGCGTGGATTACTTACAGTCTGGATTCCAATGGTGATTACTAGTGTATGGATACCGCTGGTTGAAGATAATCTTGTGGGCTGCTGCTGGATTTGTCTTTATGCTTATCATTTACTGAATTCTGGTAAGAGTCAGTATTATTTGTGGTGGAGGTCTCCTGTTTGTTCTGAACACAGAGTGGTCGTTATCACTGTTACCTAAGGATTCCTTTCATCACTACACCTGTGGACTTGCTTTATAACCGCTTGGCTTGTCTGGACTGTCAATTTGCCCATATTAAACTGAAGAGACATTTATGCCATTTAGTAGTTATTCACAATATGCACCTACCCTATTGAGGGTGTTTATCACTATACATAGTATTGTTTATTTTCACTAATCACTGGTGTTTCACTTCATTTTATTAATTTCAATTAGCGTGACTTCCCTTTTTTTACTATGTTTGTTTGTGCTGTATGGCACACTTAAGACGCGGCTGAGAACACATGTTTGCACTATATGTTGGGTCTGCGCAACAATATTTTCTTTTTTTTTTTTTGTAAATGAGCATATGCCTGTTATGCGTAGCAATGTTCTGGTGTACTTCCATAGTGAGTTCAATAACTTGAAGGTAGGCAGGGAGCCCGAAATATGTGTAAGTCCCGCTTCTAAATGAGATAGCGCAGACAACTCCGATCCACTAGGTTTCACTAACAAACGCATGGGGTCCTCCGTGTCCTCCCAGCCCCCAAGGTGCTGAAGTTGTGAGGCCACAAAGTAATATCTAGCGTGTGGAACTGCCATGCCACCCTGATCTTTGGCTAGCTGTAAGGAGGAGAGACTGATACGGACCACTTTATTGCCCCATATCAGATTCCTGAATTGGGCATCTATCTGGGTAAACCATGTATGGGGAATCCATATTGGGGCATTGTGGAATATGTAAAGCAACTGTGGGGCCCAAACCATCTTGACCAAGTTAGCCCTTCCTGTGACCGAAAGGGGTAACTTAAGCCAAGCAGAGCATTTTGCCCGGAACTTACGCAGCAATGGCACTAGGATAAGTAGGAGATACTGGGTTGGGTCAGCCGTAACCTGGATGCCTAAGTATCTAAATTCTTCCACTATCAGTACATCTCTCGCACATTCAGGCAACTGGTGTGTCAGGGGGACAAGCAATAGGAGCACCAATTTATTCCAGTTTATACTAAATCCCGACAACTGCCCCAAAGTCAGCGATCAAAGTCAATCACATTCTCAGGGAGCCGTACATGTCTCCCAAGATTTATTAGGGTTGTCATCCGCGTAACAAGGAAATTATATCCTGTCTGGGCCCTCTACAAAAGCCTACAATATCTCGTTGCAGCTCTAACATGGATGGCTAGGGGCTCTAGAGCCAAGGCAAACAGCAGGGGGCGAAAGAGGGCACCCCTGCCGGGTGCATCGGAAAAGTCTAAAGGGTGCAGAGAGCTCTCCATTAACCCCGCTCCTGGCTGTTGGGGCGCTATACAGTAGTTGAACCCATTTAAGAAATGTACTACCCACCCCAAACCTCTCCAGAACCTCCCAGAGATAAGGCCATTCAACGCTATCAAACGCTTTGGCGGCGTCCAGCGAGAAAATGGCCCGATCTCCTGGGTTGTCAACCGGTACCTGTAAGTTGAGAAACAGTCTACGCAGATTCTGGGCGGTAGATCTTGTCGGGATAAAATCCCGATTGTCCCTATGCACACATGTTGTATGCACTTGGACAATCTGTTGGCCAGAACCCTTGCCAGTAATTTGACATCGAAATGTCAATAAGGAGATCGGCCTATATGAGTCCGGTGACATAGCGTCTTACCCGCTTCAGTATCACCACTATAATGGCCTCACTCATCGAGGGGGGCAGCTCGCAGTTTCAAGGGCATGATTATAAACCTTAAGGAGCATCAGCAGGAGCTGTTCTGAGTACCCTTTTAAACACCCTAGCAGGTAGACCATCCCGCCCCCGTGTGCCTTCCCATTTTGTGCATGTGCCAGGGCTTCCCAGCAATTCATCCTCAGTTAACGGGGCGTTCAAGAGCGCCGCGTCAGATGAAGATAGACTAGGAATGGGGTACCAATCCAGAGAAGGAAGAAAGCTCCTCCCGGGTGGCTGGACTATAGACGTGTAAACGTCTTGACAAAATGTTGAAAATGCTTCTAAGATAGATCAGGTGAATAGCATGGGGTTGCCCCCGTGCGTCCTGCACTGCCACTATGTGTGAGGCGGGCTGTTGAGACCTGGCCAACAGCGCCAGCATGTGTCCTTTGTTCTCCCCTTCTTCAAAATGTGATTGCTGTAAAAAGAACCTTTTGTTCTCGGCTAATTGTAGGGTGAGCTGATCTAATAATGACTGGGAGGCCAGCCAGGACCTCCTTGTAGAATCATTAGGATCCTCTACATAGACGGCTTCCAACCTCTGGGCTTCTGCTAGTACAAATGTTTCCCATTCTTTGGTCTTGGTCTTAATCTGGGATATGACCCTAATAAATTGACCACGTAGAAACGCCTTGGCCGCCTCCCACACTGTGCCCACTCCCGCAGAGTCCAGGTTATGACCAAAGAACTCCATCAACAGTGCGGGGATCGGATCAGGGTCCGGTATGAGAGATAGCCAAAAGGGATTCAATTTCCATAGGCAATTTCCCCTAACGGCCCCCATTGTAACGTTATTGTGATCGGGGAGTGATCAGACATCTGCCTTGGGTGGTATTGTGAGGACAAGACCAAGTGGCAACAGCAAATCAGTACCCAGTGCCATGTCGATTCTCGACAGTCCCCCCACCAATGCCGATTGACAAGAGTACACCCTTGCCCCAGGATTGCGTATCCTCCATACATCAGTGAGGCCCATTTCTATCAGAAGGCGAGCAAGGAGTAGGACCCGCCGGGTCCCCCCACCCGGCTCGTAAGACTGGAAATCAGCTTTGTCCTTCGTATAATCTAGATAATTGTTAAAGTCACCTAGGGACCAATGTAGGGACCCCTGGACATCTGGCCATATAATCAGCTAAAACCTTGAGTAAGCTAGACGAGTATGGGGGAGGAATGTACAACCCAGCCAATATACACTTAGTCCCATAAAGGGAGCACAGAATAAATACAAAGCGACCCTCCGGATCAATTTTAACATTCAAAGGTGAAAACTGTGTGTCCCGCCTGATAAGGATACTCACTCCCCTCGAGTACACCGAGCCAGTGGCATGGTATTGATGACAGAATTGCCGAGCTGCAAACTGTGGTGTAGAAGTCGGGGCGAAGTGAGTCTCCTGCAGGCAGACCACGTCTGCATTGAGCCGTTTAATCCTGCGTGTCACCGCCAAACGTTTAACTGGGCTACCCAAACCCCTAACGTTCCATGACATAAATCTAGTTACCTTAGCAAAATTAAAAGTAAACAAGACATATTACATAACATGTGTACCCAAGTAATAGCAGTAGCAAGTAGGCAGTTCGAGGAGGCCGAGCTCGAGAACCCAGCGGGATATCAATCCCTATGGACCACAGTTCTAGTCGGTGGGCATGCAGCAGTTCATAGCTTCTGGTAATTTTTGAAAAACAAAGTGGTGTTGGAGACAAAAATAAGGACAGGAGGGCAAAAAATAATAAAAAAAAAGGGAAAAATGCAGGCATTGTTGGAGAGGTGGTAGCTTCATCAGAGTTGTGGCAAAAAGATCTGACCAACGTGGTAAAACGATCAGAGCAAGAACATGCTCGAGGCCAATTCCAGGCCATCTTGGGGGGGCAAACAGTGGAGCGCACTTCAGTGTCTTAAAAGCTTCTCGTGCAGCAAAGGCAAATAAACCGTAGCAAATCTGAGAATGCCAGCATGGCCAGCAGAGTACTCCACCGTGAAATATTAACGTGGACTATAACATCTGTATCAGGTACAAAAGGAGCTCAGCTTCACACAGCGCCGGACGCCTATTGCGTGCCTCATGTAGCGAGTTTCTTCTCTGTGCAGCGGCCCGAGGGGGAATCAAAGAATTTAACGGGCTCCATGAACTTCCAGTCGCAGGCGAGCAGGGTATAACATGGCGTACTTCAAATCCAGGTCCTCGGAGCCCTGCCGTTTGACATCCATAAAATTAGCCCGTTGTTTATGCAGATCAGCAGAAAAATCCGGGAAACATCGAGACCTTAGTGTTGTCCGAATTTTAATGCAGCAGGATTCAGCCTGGCCAGGCGCACACAGCATCTCTGTCCTTGTAATTAAGGAGCTTAAAGAGAAAAGGCCCGAGGGGGGGCCCCTGGGGCTGGAGGTCTAGCTGGGACCCTGTGAGCCCGTTCCAGCAGTAAACCATGGGGGAAAAAAGCCTCTTTGCCAAAAGCCTGGAACGAGCCATTGCTCATAAAGTCCACCGGGTTCCTGCCCTCAATATTTTCTAGGGAACCCTAATGGCCCTCACGTTATCCTCCTCAATCCTATTTTCCAAATCTTCCAAACTGAGGAGATGTTGAACAAGGAGATAGCTGTTATATGTGAGGTCACGTTGCATAGGCGCCATGTCGTCCTCTACAGAGCTCACCCGGCCCTCTAATGCTGATGTCCTCTCCCTAAGCTTCCGATTATCGTGCCTCAGGAACGTGATTTCTGTCTTAAGTCCCTTAAGCTCAGCCGAGAGTGCTGTTTATGGACAGGTTGTTAGAGGTAACCACCGCAAAGATCGTCCCTCAGTGTAGGCTCAGTATCAGTGGCAGGGCTTGTACGGGCACTGAGCCCTAGCAGGGGGCCCCCTCTGGAGTACTCTCACTGCGTCCCAGGAGAAGGTGGGTCCAGCCGGATCCTCAAGGGAATGGTATCGACCGCCCTCCGATCCATCCTGGGGTTGCCCGTTCAGGGGGGCTGGCAGAGGAGACCGCATCCGACATAAGCGCCCCTGGAAGAAGCAGCTTTTCCGCTCCCCGCTCTGTGCTTGTCTTTAGCTGTACGGCTGGGCCGCGGCGCCATCTTGTGCCATGAGGTCTGTAGGCCGGAGCTGGTTGTGCTTCCTCGGAGCCGACATCGAGGACAGGGCGGCTGAAACAGGCGTAGACTTGTTAACGGGACCGTCCGGCAGCCGTGGAGCCAAGTGCGGAGCAAAATAGGTGAGTTCTCAGTATAAAATAGCGGAGATTCGCGGAGCTCTCTGAACACACGTCCGTCTACATCTGCTGCCTGGCCACGCCCCTCACCTGGTCCTTTAAGACTGACACATACCAACTGCCGCCACAGCAGGTTGGGGTTACTACGCTTGCCTGAGGAAAGGAAGGACCTTAGTAAAGATATCCAACGTTTTCTCAGAAGGATCTTTAAATACCTTGGCATTGTCCACTGGGATCAAGTTAGGCCTATATTTACACAAGAGATAGCTGCATCCACTGAAGGCAGACTCCACCTCTTGATAAAACTTCTCCTCCATAGGAATAAAGAACTTCAAACTTTCTAGGAGGAGAAAACGCTTATCTAGGGTGTTTCCAGTCTGCGTAAATCAGATTCTCCAATAAAGGATGGATCGGAAAGGTACAAGCAGCCTGTGGGGATTTTAATGAACCCAGAGAGGGAGACAGTCGATTCCGTCAATTCAGAATGGTTAATCTGAATGTAGGAGCGCACCCTGTAACTACAGAACCTGGCAGCAGAAAAAGGTTCCTCTGAAATCCCCTGATCCCCTCCGAGTCCTCATCCCCTGATGGGGACCTTACCCTCCTCAGATTCTCTGAAAGGAGACCCAAAACAGAAGGACATCTGCTTTGCTTTTTGTCCTTTTCTGAGGGACTTTGTGATTAACACAGCGATTCTACCTTCTCAGTTGTTCAGGGCTGTCGCCAAAGTGTTCCTCAGTGACATATGCAGGAACTGACACCACAGGAGAGGTTGCTAATCCTGATGAGGTAATGGCTTAATCCTGTATAGGTGCGTCAGGTATTACAGGAGAAGAAGGTACTGAGCAGTGCGGCTAGAGCGGCTGAGACAATGCGGGCGGTGCTTTTTTGTCTTAGTCCCGGAATTTCTTCTCTGGGTAGACATTTTACTCAGCAAAGCCGAGGTACCACAGAAAATGCATAAACTACTGTGCTAGTTTAGCAATCTACATATAAGTATGCAACTAATAACACACGTTCATGCTAGAGTAGGTGTCTATTTTTGGGAAAGCGCTCTAGCCAACCACATGGAGATCTTACATGGAATTTACGCTGCTGTGACCCTTCAAGGAAAAGCTCCAGGCTGTGAGGCTCCTTTTATCACATCTGCACATTTGCCATTGAAAATATCAATCGCCCATGCACGCTCATGTGCTCGCCCCCCCCTTTCATGGCTCATTTGCATAAAGCGCACCCCATGCGCGAACCTAGGGGTAATGGTGGTGATTCGACATGAGGAAGAATCGCCCCCCCCCCCCGACACCTGCCTGCGAGGAGGGGGGAAGGCAGCCAGCCGTTCATGCACAGATTCAGCAGCGGAAGGGAGTGTGCTTGTCTGGAGGAACTGACACTGTTCTGGTGAGTTCAACTCAGCTCTTCACTCCCTCCAGTGGTGGCCAGAAAAAAATTAAAAATAGACACCTACTCCAAAATAGGAAAGGTCCTTAACCACTTCAATAACGGCCGATCGTCATATGACGTCCACAGATGGGATCTCCCATCCTGGGGTGGTCGTCATAATGAACAATCCTGGGTTATGCAGGGGGATATCTGAATGATGCCTGCAGCTAGAGGCATCATTCAGATATCCATGTCTTCAGCCGGCGATCCTGCGCACCATAAGAATGATATCGGCGGTTCTGCCGCTTGATCGTTCTTATATACACATTCGCCAGCACACCAAGGATCAATTTAAAAAAATGTCCAAAAATTTCATGCATATTCAGCGATCCAAAAAAGCAACGTTTCGAGGTTGCGCAGGACCTCTTCGTCAGGCAAAAGATACAATCACAATAAAGCAGACAAATATATATAGGAAACTGTCACCAATAAAATCCTGTGAAAAATAAAACCCACCCATCCCAATAACCTCCTCCCCCTCCCCTCCCCTCAGGAACCTTCATTGAGTATGTTATGCAAGTACCTATTAGTAACCAGCTGATTGCAAACGAACCTTAGCAAAGAGTCACATGGGGTGCCTACCCCCCGCTGTACTCCCCATCGCAGTGGCGATCGCACAACTGCTTCGTTGCACATTACCAGAAAAAAGTGAATGAATCACATACCTGTAGAAGGAGCCACCAGTATACCCATCCGCTGTGTCAGCGATCGTAATCACGATCGCACAGCTGATACCCAGTATACTGCTATGGGATCACCATCAGCCAATGATATCCTGCGACATCACGGAAGACGCCGTTGTGCGGCCGTCGTCGTCATAGAAACAATGACGTCAGGGCGCAGCACGTCGGCTCGGCCCGATTCAAGCTAATGTGACAGTGAGGCTTGGAAAGCAAGCCGCTGTCACATGGTACAAGGGGAGTTACTGAATAGAGGAAGTGTGCTGTGCTCACCCTAGATGAGAAATAAAATAGTACAGGTGGAAAAAGGAAAAGAAAATTTAGAAAAAAATAATACTAATGAGCACCAATACAGATAAGCAAACCTACATAAATAAAATAAAAATAGAAAAGAAATGAGAAAAAAAAAAATAATGAATTACAAAATAGATAACCTGCAAAAAAATAAATAAAAATAAATAAATAACTAAATGAAAAAGGAAAAAATGAAAAAAAGAAAAAAGAAAAAAAGGGGAGGGAAAAAAAAGGAAAAAAAAAGGGGGGGGGGAAGAGGGGAAAAGGGGAAGGAAAAAACTATACAGTATAAAACAAAAAATAAAAATAAATAAAACTAGATATAAATAAAAAATAACAATAATAAAAAATACAAAAGCCAGAAAAACCGAAAGGGAAGAAAAGAAGAGGGAAAAAATGAAAACAAAAAAAGGAAAAGAGAAAAAGAAAAAAAAGAAAAAAAAAAAGAAAAAAGAAAAGGCGAAAAAAGAAAAAGAAAAAGAAGAAAAAAAGAAAAAGAAAAAGAAAAAGAAAAGAAAAAGGAGAAATTGCAATAGAACAAAAAAGAGAAAAGGAATACCAAAAGATAGAAAGTAACCAGGGTGAGCAGACTAGAGTAAAAAGTGCAAGATGTGACATGCAGACACAATGCAAAGAGCTAACGATCCGGGTGAGAACACCAACAGACAAATGGTCGCTACAAACGAGCTAAATCAATGTACACCCTGTCAAAACCTGCCCAAAGGTCTAAGTTGATGGGGTCATCGTCCATACATAGCAAAATGCACAATGTCAACCTGAAAAAAGAAAACAAAAATAGAGTCAAAAGAAGCCCACGGGGGCTTGAAAAAAATCAATGGTATTGGCAATACCATATGGGGTGTCATTCGTAATGAGCAATGGCAAAACAAAAACTAGCAGTTAAATAAATACGACTAGCGCGAGAACGATATGCGATTGAAGAAAAGGAACACTAAACAGATAAGCCTAATAAAAGGCCAAAAAGGCATTGCATAGGGAAGCCTAATGGAAGACACAGCGACCCATCAGCGATCATCTATAAAGCACGTCAGAGACAAATTGGTGTTTAACCCACCAGGTTGTACTGTCCCTAACGTGTGTATCCAATATGCCTCACGGCAAAGTAGTGCTCGATTCCGATCACCACCCCTATACGGTGCTTTAACATGTTCAATAACCATGCCCCGGAGTTCGTGGACCTGGTGTTTGACTGTCACAAAATGTAAAGCCACAGGTTTGTTCAAATCTACCTGTTCCCCCTTGGCGGTTTTAGTCAGAGCTACCCTAATGTCGCTTCTATGTTTTTGGAAACGCTACTTAAATGGGCCTATAGTCTTCCCAACGTATACCAATGTACAGGGACATTTTAAAATATAGACACAAAAGTCGGTGTTGCAATTAAAATATTCGCCTATGGGATAGCGACCTCCCATATGTGGATGTGAAAAATATTCACCACAAATAGGGGAGTTGCATACATTACAGTTATAGCATCTAAAACACCCGGTTTTATGGGATATTTTAATTGCCGTCTTAGCGTACTTGTGTCGTGGGTCAGACTGTACTAGGTGGTCTCGTAACGTCTTTCCGCGTTTGTACGCCATCATTGGTTTGGTCTTGATTACAGGACCCAAAGATCTGTCTGACTGCAATATTTTCAAATTGCGTTCAGTGGCGCACTTAATTGTGCCCGATTCTTGATTGTACGTATGGACTAGCATAGGGCAAGAAATAGACCTAGAACTTTTGCTACTACTCGCTAGTGCCTTATCCAGAACTGATTTGGGATAACCCCGTTCGAGAAATTTCTGGTACATGATGTCAAGTTCTTTCTTTTTATCCTGCTCGTCTGAGCAGATCCGTAAGACTCGTACAAACTGTGAGATCGCCAAATAATGGCGCAAATGTGTAGGATGTGCACTCTGAAAATGTAACAGCGTGTTTCTATCAGTAGGTTTAGTGTATAGAGATGTGGTCATAACACCACGAGTGATGGTGATAAGTACATCGAGGAATGGAATACATTCACCCGAAATCTCTGGGTTAAACACAATCCCTGGGAAAACGCTGTTAATATACTCCACAAATCTTACAAAGTCTGTCTCACTCCCCGTCCATATAAAAAAGACGTCATCTATATATCTCATGCATTGTTTGACATATTGATGAAATAAAGGGGATGGATAAATATACTAACAAAGGGGATTTTCTCGCGCTAAAGAATTGTGATCGATTATGTGCATAAATCAAATTAGGATAATAAGTGAATATATAAATGAATAAATCTAGCAGCAACACTAAACATGTGATATACACGCAACGCAGATAAAGGAAAAAAGGTAGGTTGCGCTCAGTCACAACAAATAGTGTGAAAAAATACAATAAGCAAATAAATATAATTATAAATGAAATAAAAAATGTGCTAGTTTATCAATTGAATTAGAAATCCATGCAATACCCAATAGGTATAAACAACATTGGAGGCATTCAGGATACCATGTGGAACAAGCGCTAAAATGTCTCTAATATGCTATTAAGAATAGCGATAATCGCATGAAGCGCAAATGAACAGTCCCAATATGAACAGAGCAGTGTCCAAATAATAAGGGTAATAAAATAACAGTAAGATCCAAGAATCGATCCACCATCAGATTCTAATTGATGAGGAAGAGTACTGCAATCACATCAAGGCAAGTAAGGATATGCTCTTACCAGATCCAGTGGCATGTCAATCCACTGAAGCCATTGAGTAGAGGCACCAAACTCGACCACTTCGGTGTGTTGGGATCTCCCACTGGGATATCTTCCGTTGCACTCGAGACTCCCTATCCCATGCAGGGAACCGTGGAAGAATTAAGGCTCAGATGGTGAAGTACTGATAGTACGATTTACTTAAAAATTGTGCAGCATATACAATATATACAGCAAATAAAAGCCGGCTAACCAGGCTTAAAAACAACAGGGTTTTAAAAACTCCTACGTAAGCCCGTGCTTCCGGGGTCACGTAAACGCGGTGACGTTGGTGCGTGGCTCCGCCCTGACCGGTTTCGTCAAATGACGTTCTCAAAGGGCACTGTTTTACCGTGACCCCGGAAGCCCGTAGGAGTTTTTCACAACCCTGTTGTTTTTAAGCCTGGTTAGCCGGCTTTTTTATTGCTGTATATATTGTATATTGCTGCACAATTTTTAAATAAATCGCACTATCAGTACTTCACCATCTGAGCCTTATTTCTTCCACGGTTCCCTGCATGGGATGGGAGTCTCGAGTGCAACGGAAGATATCCCAGTGGAGATCCCAACACACCGGAAGTGGTCGAGTTTGTGCCTCTACTCAATGGCTTCAGTGGATTGACATGCTGTTAAAATCATGGATCTGGTAAGAGCATATCCTTACTTGCCTTGATGCGATTGCAGTACTCTTCCTCATCAATTAGAATCTGATGGTGGATCGATTCTTGGATCTTACTGTTATTTTATTGCCCTTATTTATTGGGACACTGCTCTGTTCATATTGGGACTGTTTCATTTGCGCTTTATGCGATTATCGCTATTCTTAATAGCATATTAGAGACATTTTAGCGCTTGTTCCACATGGTATCCTGAATGCCTCCAATGTTGTTTTATACCTATTGGGTATTCCATGGATTTCTAATTCAATTGATACACTAGCACATTTTTATTCATTTATAATTATATTTATTTGCTTATTGTATTTTTTCACACTATTTGTTGTGACTGAGCGCAACCTACCTTTTTTCCTTTATCTGCTTTGCGTGTATATCACATGTTTAGTGTTGCTGCTAGATTTATTCATTTATATATTATTCACTTATTATCCTAATTTGATTTATGCACATAATCACATTCTTCAGCGCGAGAAAATCCCCTTTGTTAGTATATTTATCCATCTCTTTATTTCATTATATTGTCAAACAGATGGTTGAGATATATAGATGACGTCTTTTTTATATGGACGGGGAGTGAGACGGACTTTGCTAAGATTTTGTGGAAGTATTATATTAACAGCGCTTTCCCAGGGATTGTGTTTAACCCAGAGATTTCGGGTGAAATGTATTGCATTCCTCGATGTACTTATCACCATCACTCGTGGTGTTATGACCACATCTCTATACACTAAACCTACTGATAGAAACACGCTGTTACATTTCAGAGAGCACATCCAACACATTTGCGCCATAATTTGGCGATCCTCACAGTTTGTACGAGTCCTTACGGATCTGCTCAGACGAGCAGAATAAAAAGAAAGAACTTGACATCATGTACCAGAAATTTCTCGAACGGGGTTATCCCAAATCAGTTCTGGATCAGGCTCTGGATAAGGCACTAGCGAGTAGTAGCAAAAGTTCTAGGTCTATTTCTTGCCCTATGCTAGTCCATACGTACAATCAAGAATCAGGCACAATTAAGTGTGCCACTGAAAGAAATTTGAAAATATTGCAGTCACACAGATCTTTGGGTCCTGTAATCAAGACCAAACCAATGATGGCGTACAAACGCGGAAAGACGTTACGAGACCACCTAATACAGGCTGACCCACGACACAAGTACGCTAAGACGGCAATTAAAATATCCCATAAAACCGGGTGTTTTAGATGCTATAACTGTAATGTATGCAACTCCCTTATTTGTGGTGAATAGTTTTCACATCCACATATGGGAGGTCGCTATCCCATACGCAAATATTTTAATTGCAACACCGACTTTTGCTTCTATATTTTGAAATGTCCCTGTACATTGGTATACGTTGGGAAGACTATAGGCCCATTTAAGAAGCGTTTCCAAAAACATAGAAGCGACATTAGGGTAGCTCTGACTAAAACCGCCAAGGGGGAACAGGTAGATTTGAACAAACCTGTGGCTTTACATTTTGTGACAGTCAAACACCAGGTCCACGAACTCCGGGGCATGGTTATTGAACATGTTAAAGCACCCTATAGGGGTGGTGATCGGAATCGAGCACTACTTTGCCGTGAGGCGTATTGGATACACACGTTAGGGACAGTACAACCTGGTGGGTTAAACACCAATTTGTCTCCGACGTGCTTTATAGATGATCGCTGATGGGTCGCTGTGTCTTCCATTAGGCTTCCCTATGCAGTGCCTTTTTGGCCTTTTATTAGGCTTATCTGTTTAGTGTTCCTTTTCTTCAATTGCATACCGTTCTCGCGCTAGTCGTATTTATTTAAATGCTAGTTTTTGTTTTGCCATTGCTCATTACGAATGACACCCCATATGGTATTGCCAATACCATTGATTTTTTTCAAGCCCCCGTGGGCTTCTTTTGACTCTGTTTTTGTTTTCTTTTTTCAGGTTGACAATGTAGACATTGTGCATTTTGCTATGTATGGACGATGACCCCATCAACTTAGACCTTTGGGCAGGTTTTGACAGGGTGTACATTGATTTAGCTCGTTTGTAGCGACCATTTGTCTGTTGGTGTTCTCACCCGGATCGTTAGCTCTTTGCATTGTGTCTGCATGTCACATCTTGCACTTTTTACTCTAGTCTGCTCACCCTGGTTACTTTCTATCTTTTGGCATTTCCTTTCTCTTTTTTGTTCTATTGCAATTTCTCCTTTTTCTTCTTCTCTTTTTAATTCTCTTTTTTTGTTTTCATTGTTTCCCTCTTTTCTTCCCTTTGCGTTTTTCTGCTTTTGTATTTTTTTATTTTATATTTATTTTTTGTTTTATACCTGTATAGTTTTTTCCTTTCCCCCTTTTTTTCCTTTTTTTTCATTTATTTGTTATTTATTTACTTTTATTTATTTATTTTTTGCAGTTATATATTTTGTAATTCATACATTTTTTTCTCATTTCTTTCCTTTTTTTCTATTTTCATTTTATTTATGTAGGTTTGCTTATCTGTATTGGTGCTCATTAGTATTCATTTTTTCTAAATTTTCTTTTTCCACCTGTTCTATTGTATTTCTCATCTAGGGTGAGCACAGCACACTTCCTCTATTCAGTAACTCCCCTTGTACCATGTGACAGCGGCTTGCTTTCCAAGCCTCACTGTCACATTAGCTTGAATCGATAGGCCGAGCCGACGTGCGGCGCCCTGACGTCATTGTTTCTATGACGACGGCGGCCGCACAACGGCGTCTTCCGTGATGTCGCAGGATATCATTGGCTGATGGCGATCCCATAGCAGTATACTGGGTATCAGCTGTGCGATCGTGATTACGATCGCTGACACAGCGGATGGGTATACTGGTGGATCCTTCTACAGGTATGTGATTCATTCACTTTTTTCTGGTAATGTGCAACGAAGCAGTTGTGCGATCGGGAGTACAGCGGGGGGTAGGCACCCCATGTGACTCTTTGCTTAGGTTCGTTTGCAATCAGCTGGTTACTAATAGGAACTTGCATAACATACTCAATGAAGGTTCCTGATTGGAGGGGAGGGGAGAGGGAAGGAGGTTATTGGAATGGGTGGGTTTTATTTTCACAGGATTTTATTGGTGACAGTTTCCTATATATATTTGTCTGCTTTATTGTGATTGTATCTTTTGCCTGACGAAGAGGTCCTGCGCGACCTCGAAACGTTGCTTTTTTGGATCGCTGAATATGCATTACATTTTTGGAAGTTTTTTTAAATTGATCCTTGGTGTGCTGGCGAATATGTGTATATGATTTGCTTTCCGGTTCCCAGCCGGTGATCGTTTCAGCCCCCTTTTACTTATTGGCCATTTTCCTGGAAGGTGTGCAATTGGAATATTTTTGAGACTGATCGTTCTTATAGGCGGTGGGAGGGGACACCCCCTCCTCCCTCCGCCATCCGGTGCTTCTCCGGGCTCTCCTGTGCCATCGGGGGCCCGGAGAAGGAATCGTCAGGCGGAGGCAGGAAGCATAGAGATGACTGGTGACCAGATGTTCACCAGTCATCTCTATGACCGTCGGAGGCCCGGGCGCGATGTGATGACGTCACGCCCAGGTACCCGTATGTAAACAAAGCCGCGATTGCTGCTAGTGAGCAACACTGATCATGAGATCGGTGAATTTTTTCACCGATCTCATGCTTTCCAGCCTGGAGGAGAGATGTGGGGTCTTATTGACCCCGCATCTCTCCATAAAGAGGACCTGTCACACACATTTTCTATTACAAGGGATGTTTACATTCCTTGTAATAGGAATAAAAGTGATAAAAATATATTAAAAAAAAAAGTGGAAAAAAATAAGTAAAAAATAAAATAAAAAAAAATTAAAAAACGCCCCTGTCCCCGGTAGCTCGGGCACAGAAGCAAACGCACACGCAAGTCCCGCCGACATATGTGAACGCCGTTTAAACCACATATGTGAGGTTTCGCCGCGTTGTTAAGAGTGCCAGCAACAATTCTAGCACTAGATCTCCTCCGTAAATCTAAACTGGTAACCTGTAAAAAATTTCTAAGCGTTGCCTATGGAGATTTTTAAGTACCGAAGTTTGGCGCCATTCCATGAGTGTGCGCAATTTTAAAGCGTGACATGTTAGGTATCTATTTACTCGGTGTAACAATCTTTCATATTTTACAAAAAAATTGGGCTAACTTTACTGTTTTGTTATTTTTTTAATTCATGAAACAATTTTTTTCCCCAAAAAAAAGGCGTTTGAAAAATTATTGCGCAAATACCGTGCAAGATAAAACATTGCAATGACCGCCATTTTATTCCCTAGGGTGTCTGCTAAAAAAACATAATGTTTGGGGGTTCTGCGTAATTTTCTAGCAAAAGAATGAGAATTTGTACATGTAGGAGAGAAGTGCCAGAATTGGCCTGGTATTGAGGTGTGTATAAAAGCCCTGTATTGAAGTGGTTAAGTTTAAAACTTAGGACTCTTTTCTGGTTTACCTTTTCCCCGCCGCAGGTTTTCTGCCAAGCAGAACCAAACTCCCCCCATCACGGCAGGGTGTGTGCGCCAACCTTCAGGGATATGGGTTCCTACTTAAACAAGGCCTCTTCCCTGGGTCTTGTAAAAGACTCTGCCGGGACTTTTAGCGTATAGAGCGAAAGTGCTGGACCCTAGAGCCCAGTCCTCCAAAGAGAGACATTACAGACGACACCTCGTCCACGAGGCTCGGATACCATAAAGTTTTGGTGTAAAATTTTAGGCATCTTGGATGGACCCGAAAGTGTAGCTCTTTTTTTTTTTTTTTATTTATAACAGAGACCAGCCCAAGCGGGCCGCAGCATTACAAAACATCGACTCATGTAAAATTACAGATCAGGTTACACGTAACAGCAAAACTCAACAGCAACATCATCAAGGTGTTATAAAGTGCAACTTATCTTGTGTCCCCTCCAGCGTGACTTCCATTTACACAAGCGTGACAGTGTGGGGAGGTTTCAGATGTACTGCGCATATAAATATGTGCGGTGTTCCAACGTGGAACCCGTCGGGCCCCAACCCCTAGGTCCAGCGGCTCCCTGAGCCGGGGGGGGGGGGGTTCACCGGGCTATCCGACCCGCATGGGGTCAGTCCCCCCTACATTTTCCAGAATATTCAAACAGTGAAAGTAGAGAAGAGACAGTACCGGGAGAGCTAAAAAGAAAAGGAAAGTAGGGAGGGAGGAAAAAGAAACAGGGGGGGGGGGGTAGGTTGGGGAGTGGGGGCTCCTGAGGGTGCGGACAGTGATACAGGAGTGCGCCCTAAACGGCGTCTTCCGTTTGCTCCTTTCTGAGACTTTGTCCCTCCGTGGAGTATTTAAACACATTCCACAATTGCCAGGTATTTTTGTATGCTTCCTGTCTGTTTTGGCTGGTTAGGATAAGATCCTCCAATCTAATGACGTTATCAACTTTGTTGAGCCACATGGCCAGGGTAGGCGGGCTTTGGGTCTTTCATGTAAGTGGGATGCAGGCCTTGGCCGCATCTAGTAAGTGGCGTACCACTGATTTTTTGTATACCTTTAGCGGGGTATCTGTTGCATGCAGCAGAAAGAATGCTGGGTCATCTGGAATCACTCTGTCAGTGAATTCCTGGGTCACTCGGCGCACCTCGCCCCAGAACCCCCGTAGCCGGGTACAGGACCAGAATATGTGCAGGAGGGTGCCCTTCTCCTCCTGACAATGCCAGCACATGTCCGACGACTCCGGAAAAAAGTGTGTGCAACACCGCCAGGGTCCTGTACCAACGAGTAAGGATTTTGTAGTTTGTTTCTTGGGTCCTGGAGCATATAGAGGTTTTGTGGGTGAGCTCAAGGATGCGCTGCCTCATACTGGTGGTAAAGGTACGGTTCAGGTCTCTTTCCCACTTAACGAGGCATGGAATTGGTTCGTCAGTGTGTCGTGCGATCAGTATACCATATAGCAATGACAAGGCATGGGGGACCACACCGGTCCCCAGGCAAAGTTCCTCCAAAGGCGTTAGTGTCTGTTGTGTGGCCTCAGGAGGTGTCATACTACTTAGGAAGTGCCCTAGTTGAAGTGCTCTCATGTGATCTAACTTGTATGGGCCCGCTGGGTCAACCAGTTCCGTGGCGGGCTTTCATTTTCCCCCCACGCTAAAGTGCGACACTTGGCTGAGTCCCGCCTCCCGTAGTTCGAGAAATTTTTTGTCGAGCAGGCCCGGCCCGAAGCCGGGGTCACCAAGTACCGGCCGCAGCAGGGAGTTGTGCGTAGTGAGAGGGTTTTGTCCAATGTTGCAAACAGATTCTGGTCGTAGCCCCTATCAATGGGTGTCGTTTAAGTTCCAGGGGGCAGTGCCGCAGAGCACCACGGTGCTCTGTGGAGAGGAACGAGGCTCTGGCCCTGCTCTATCCGTGCCCATAGCTTAGTGTCGGTGTGGCGACACCAGTCCACAAGTCTGCCGAGGTGGGTCGCCTGGTAATTAGTGCAGAGGTCTGGCATAGCTAGGCCTCCTTGCATTTTCGGGAGGGATAGCATTTTCCTGTTCAGGCGTGGGCATTTCCCGGCCCAGAGAAATTTTGTAAATGCGGTGTGTGCCTGTCTAAAGAAATCCCCCGGTATCCTTACCGGGAGGGCCTGCAGGAGATAGAGGAACTTGGGCAAAATCGACATTTTAAGAATGTTACAGCGGCCCAGCCAAGAGTGTAGGCCGCCGTTCCATTGGTCTAATAGTTTTTTCACCGCCCCAAGAAGCGGCGGGAAGTTAAGTTGGTATACTCGGGAGAATGTCGCCAGTATGTAGGTTCCAAGGTACTTCAGGGCCTTGTCCGTCCATCTCAAGTCAAACCTATCCCTAAGTTCTCGGAGCCGGTGTTGCGGGATCCCCACCCCCATGGCCTCCGATTTAGTGAAGTTAATCTTCAAGTTGGAGATCTGGCTATAGGCCTCGAATTCCTGCAGGAGGCTTGACAATGAGGTTGAAGCGTGAACATCAGGTTGTCCGCGTAAGCAGAGACCTTGTGCTGTATCCCACCCACCGTCACCCCGGAAATGTCGGGGTTCTGTCTGACATGGCAGAGGAAGGGTTCCAGGGTGAGAGCGAAGAGCAGGGGCGAGAGTGGGCAGCCCTGTCTGGTGCCATTAGATATCGGGAAAAGCTCTGACACAACGCCGTTCGCTCTAACTCTGGCCGCAGGGCCCGAGTAAATTGCCTCTATCCACCGCATCATCCGGTCTCCCAAGCCCACGTGTTTTAACGTTGCAAACATGTAGTTCCAGTTGACCCGGTCAAACGCCTTTTCGCCATCAGTCCCTACCAGGACACACGGCGTCTTGCCGTTGACCGCAACGTGTAAGAGGTTCAGGACTTTGGTGGTATTGTCCCTGGCCTCCCTTGTCGGGACAAAACCCACCTGGTCTAGATGTATCAAATGGGGGAGATGTTGCTGTAATCTGGAGGCCAGAACTTTAGTGAATAGTTTAAGGTCTGCGTTGAGAAGAGATATGGGGCGCGGTAGCTCCCACAGAGCGACGGGTCTTTGCCCTCTTTCGGTATAACCGAAATCTGGGCTTGCAGTGTGGTATTGTGGAAATGTTTCCCGGTACCCAGGTCGTTAAATAATTGTACCATTCGTCGGCCCAGAGATGGCAGTAAGGTCCTGTAGTAGTGTGTAGTAAGGCCGTCAGAGCCTGGGGCTTTGCCTACTTTGGTGTTTCTAAGGGCGAGTTGCAATTCAAGCGGGGTTCCTCAAGGCATTCCCGGGTCTCGGTCGGTAGTGTGGCCATGTGGAAACGGTCAAGGTATTCTGTCGCTAGGCCCTGTGCGGAAGTTGATGTGGGTAGGTTGTACAGGGACTTATAGTAAGATCTAAATTCCTGTGTGATTTGGTGAGGCAGGGACACCCTCATTCAGGCCGGGGAGACCACATGCGGGATGTAAGACGCCTGGCGCTGCGTCTGCAGGGTCTGGGCTAAGAGTCTGCCACACTTGTTGCCTGACTCATAAACCTTCCTCCGACACACCTGCATCGCTGTTTTGGCCTTATATTGTAGTACGTCAGTAATCTGCGCGCGGACCACATCCAGCACAACCCCAATATTGGCCGACGGAGTCGACTTATGCGCTGTTTCCAAAGTCTGCAATTTGGTGAGGATTGCAGTTAGTTGTGCCGTCCGAACCCTTTTTAGCCTTGCGCCGTGTTTTATGAGGACTCCCCTGATCACAGCCTTATGGGCCTCCCAGACGTCGCTATCTGCAGTGGCATTAGAGTCAAAATAGCGGTCTACCTCCGCTATCACGTCCGTCAGAACCTCAGAGTCCTGCAGGAGGCTCTCATTCAGTCTCCAGGTCGGGCCTTGTCCCGCTCGTGTGTCAGATAGTGCGTACTTTAGTCCTACCGGGGCGTAGTCCGACCATGTAATTGAGCCGATCGAGGTGTCCTTGAAAGTGTAGCTCTTTTACCCCCCAAGGGTTTCTTTGGCAGAGCTTCCTTCAGCACATCCTACTCGCGTCCAACACCTTAGACACCGGCAAAAAAAACCTGAGGTACTTCCCTTACGGGAGGAGTTATATGGAGGGGAACTTGTCTTCATTGGTTGTGCCAGTGTCCAATCACCTCTGGTGACCATACAACCCACTATGTAATTAATGGAGGCTCTGTGTCCCATGGTGTACGATAAAGAAACTGGAGCCTCAGAGTGAGCAGGGTTATATGGGAACACCCAGCAAAGCTTTTTCTAGCGTTCATCACCTGAAAGTAGTGGCATACAACCCATAGCCTATAAATCAAATTCTGTCCTGTACAATAAAGATACTAACTTTCTGAACTCCTGGTGAAATTTTTTTTCTCAGGAGTTCAATAACGGATTATTTAGGGATCTTTTGATTGACAGATCACTCAGAACCAGTAGATGCATTAAGGTGAAAAAACATTTACCTTTACAACCCCTTTAAGCAGAGTACAAAAATCCTATTTGCTTTCTCTATTCTATCCATGCATTTTCAAAGGAGGGACAGAGGTGGCCAAACATTTGATGCATCCAAAACCTGTTCAACTGAAGACTCAGCAACACGGCTAACAGGCCCAATGAAAATCAAGGAATAGAGGACTGCCTGCATGACCTTGTGACGTGGACATAAGATGAGGCAGAACCTTGTGAAGAAGTGAGCCTTGTAAAGGTTTGTTTTTTATTTTCTAAATAGGTTCCTTTAAACTAGTGCATTGTTGGTTCACTAACCTTTTCCTTCAATTTCCCTTCTAAATGTTTTTTTCTTTGTCTGAATTTCTCACTTCCTGTGCTTTCATTTGTGTGACGACTTTGTTTGCTGCCCTGCTACCCCTGGCATATGTGAGGACTTTTTATAATTTTCTCCATCAGTCTAGATCTAGAGTGTTTCTATGATCTCATTTTCATCATCTCTCTTTGTCTGTCCAAGTGCTGGGACCCTATCCGATTAAACACTTTTGCCTTTCCCTGCTATCTGCTTTGTGACCACTAGGGGCGATTTATGGCTCGTCCATATGGACACCCAAGGGCTTCATTTATGAATGCCCAATTCTCATCCCTGCACATGTCTTTATTTTCCATCCATGACTATCCCCGTACGTCTGTTCCTCCTCCCCCCTCTGCTGCTATTGGGTTCCTCCTCCCTTGGGAGGTACCCTTTGCGCACTTCTCTCGGCTGGCGTTGTGCACCGCCTGGGGTCTTGTACCAGCTGACTCGTAACCATCACAGAGGATTCTGGGGGTTGTAGGCGACTGGGTTTAGGTCATTTTGGCACATGCACACTGATGCTTTGTGTCCGCGCATGCCCGATGACGTCAGGGGCTCGGGCGTGTGGGAGGGTTTTTTCTTTTTTAAAGGAGCCAGTGTGGTCCATCCACCCTGCTGCACTGACATATGGGGACAGCCTCTTCTAAAACCCCTTGCTTATTCAGGTAAAAACATGTAGGCTACTCTTATTCTTTGCTATTGGACGGCCAGCTTTGTCTACATTGATTGATATGCTTGGCATGTGGTGTTCTTTAAACTTGATGCTCTAAACCCCTTCTAATTATGATTCGTTTTAATCAATTTTGCATGATTTGTTTTCATGCTTATGCATATTGATAATGTCTTTCCCTTTTTTCTTTTCTCCCTTGTGTATACTACATAAGTAGCTGATCAGGCTTGTTCTAGCATTGTGGATGATCTGATTGATCTGGTATCTTTAGCTGCCCCCATAGGGGCTTTCATATATTAAACTTAGTAAGTGCTGATTTTGAACTTAGTTGATTTAAATTCAATTTTGGAACACCATACTCATTAGGCGTTGTGTTCCCTACCGCTGGGTCTCCTTCTCCCCTTCTGTGGGTGAGCCAATGCCCCTGCACGGAGCAGCTACCTTGGATTAAGGCTCCACGCCCCCCCTTTTTGGCTGTGGAACATATCAGTGTCCCAATTACTGGCAAGATCAAAGGGAGATTGTTCTTTTTCCTCCCCACCTGGGGTAGCAGGTCAGCATGTCCTGACTAAATGAAAGCAAACAAATTAGATTTAACCAATTATTTGTAATGTAATCTATGTGATTTTGTCTTATATGTAACATGTGTGTTTTTAATTATTAATGGAGCTGGCTTTTTATTGGTCCTAACCTCACCCCTGAGGAAGCCTGTTGATAGGCGAAATATATTGGGTATTACCACCCTGGTTGCGATCATATCAAACGACCAGCTATCTGTTTCTATTGGGATCTCCAGCTACCCGGAAATCGCATGTTTAAAATAATGTTTTTAAAACATTTTTGTTATGTGATGCATCATTCTCTTATGACATTTTTAATAAAATATTAAAAAACGAAGTTACTTACTGGTAACGTTCTTTCCCGGAGTCTTTCAGGACAGCCATCTGAGAGACCTTGGCTCCTCCCCCCTATTGGAAACACCGCGCCAGCCCATAAATTTCCTCCTCCCCTGCTGGTCCTCAGTTCTTTTAGAGCACCTCCAGTAGCTGGGGAGACGCAAGAAACATGATACACATCGTTAACCATATCACAATTCCTGTAAGGAAATCTTATACATAACTTTGGGTGGGTTACCCGGCTGTCCTGAAAGACTCCGGGAAAGAACGTTACCAGTAAGTAACTTCGTTTTTCCCCGAATCGTCTTTCAGGACAGCCACCTGAGAGGATAACCGAGCACTTACCCTAGGGCGGGACGACAGCTTGTAAGACCTTACGTCCAAAGGTCTGATCCTTAGCTGACCAAAGATCCACCCTATAGTGTCTTACGAAGGTGGCAAAACTGGACCATGTCGCCGCTTTACAGATCTGCTCCGGCGTTGCTCCAGCTCTCTCTGCCTGTGAGGCTGCCATAGATCTTGTGGAGTGCGCTCTGATACCCTCTGGAATCTGTATGCCTCCTAACCTGTAAGCTTGTTCAATGGCTGCTTTTAACCATCTAGCTATAGTGCGCCTGGTAGCTCTAGGTCCTTTCCTGGCTCCAGAATGCGAAATAAATAAGGAGTCCGTTTTCCTTAAAGTTTTAGTCACTTCTAAATAATGTAAGACGCATCTCCTGACGTCTAAGTTATGGAATTTTACTTTCTGTTCCCTAGAAGGGTTCGGACAAAATGAAGGTAATACAACTTCTTGCTCCCTATGGAACCTCGAGATTACTTTAGGCAGGAATCCCGGGTCCATCTTAAAAATTATACGATCTGCGAAGATCTGAAAAAAAGGGGGTCTGATCGATAAGGCCTCTAACTCAGACCCTTTTTGCTGTGGTGATTGCCACCAGAAAGACTGCTTTTAGCGTCAACGTCTTTAGGTTGCAATCCTCCAAAGGCTCAAAAGGTTTAGCTGTCAAAGTTTGCAGTACTAATGACAGGTCCCATTTCGGGAAGACTGAACTTTGAATAGGTCTTTGCCGGCTCAGAGATCTGAAGAATCTGACTATCCATGGGTCAGAAGCTAGCCTCTCCTCTAGGAAAACTGATAGTGCGGATACTTGACTTTTTAACGTACTAAGACTAAGTCCTTTCTCTACACCCCTCTGTAGAAACTCTAGGACGGCCACTGAACTCTGTGTATTAAAGGAGTTTTCTGTGCACCAATTGCCAAAGCACTTTCACACCTTATCATAGATCTTGCGTGTCTCTATTTTCCTACTTTTCAGCAGAGTCGCAATTAAGCGGCTCGAGAAACCCTTTGCTTTCAGCAGCTGCTCCTCAGAAACCACGCGGCCAAGTTCCATTTTTCTACTTGGGGGCAATATACTGGTCCTTGGGAGAGTAGGTCCTCCTGGACTAGCAACAACCAGGGGGTCTCTATAGCTAGTTCTTTCAGTATAGAGAACCACGGTCTCCTGGGCCAGTGAGGTGCTATGAGAATCAGGTTGGTGTTCTCTGCACGCAGTTTCCTTAACACTGCTGGAATACTGGTGGAGGAAAGGCATAACATATCCTGAATGTCCACCCTTGTGCTAATGCATCCACTCCCAGTGCTCCGTCTGTTTAGAGAGAAGAAGGTCTTGACTTTTTTGTTTTTCTTGGATGCAAATAGGTCCACTTGAGGTGTTCCCCATTTTTGCGTGATTTGTTTGAACACCTCCTGATTCAGTTCCCAGTCACCTTCCTTCACCTGAATTCTGCTGAGGAAATCCGCTACTGTGTTTAAATCCCCTTTTAAGTGGATTGCTGATGGGGAGAGAAAAACATACTCTCTCTATGTCAGGATTTCTTTCGCTAGTGCCAAAAAGGGTTCCACTTCTTGTTCCACCCTGCTTGTTTACATAGGCAATGACTGAAGCGTTGTCGGACCTCATTTGAACATGTCCTTTTAGTTGTTTCTGGAAGAATTGAAGTGCAAGCCCTACTGCCTTCAATTCTTTCCAGTTGGAGGATCTCATCCTCTCTTCCCATTTCCAAGTCCCTTGGGTTATTTGGGAGCCCAGATGTGCTCCCCATACTGTACCACTTGTGTCCGTGGTAAGGATCTGGGAAATGGGAAGTGTCCACAGCTGACCCATGGTCATATTCTCTACCGTCCTCCACCACCATAGGGTTCTTTTTACCTGCGTTGGTATTAAAACCTGGGTGTCTAAGGACTCCTGCTTGTGATCCCAAATTTTTAGAAGGAACATTTGCAGTGGCCGAAAAAGTAAGGCTGCCCATTGAACAGCTGGGATTGCTGATGTTAGTAACCCCAGTGTTGACATGATCTGTCTGATGGAACATGGTGAATTTACCTGGATTGCCCTTGCTTCCTTTTGGATTTTTTCTATCTTCCCTCTGGGTAGAAATATCCTTTGCTGAACAGAATCTATCACGTACCCCAGGTATGTAATTTGTTGTGTGGGTTTTAGATTTGACTTTTCCACATTTATTAACCACCCCAGATCCTTTAGAAAGGTCTGTGATCGAGGTTCTTTTGCAACCTCTCTGGGGTTTCTGCGAACAGCAGCAGATCGTCCAAGTAGGCGATGATGGATATGCCTTGGACTCGCAAGGGTGCCAGGGCTTCTGCCAAAATCTTTGTGAAGATCCTGGGTGAGGAGGAGAGGCCGAAGGGTAAGGCCTGAAACTGTAGATGTAAGGTTCTGTTTTCCGTCTCTACCGCCAATCTTAGGAACTTTTGATGTTCCTTGTGAATTGGGACGTGCAGGTAGGCGTCTTTTAAATCTAAAGAGACCAGAAAACAGTTTGGAGGTAGTAAGGCCTTCACTGAATATATTGAGTCCATTCTGAACCTTTTGTAGGTTATGGACACGTTCAGGGGCTTGAGGTTTAGGATTGGTCTGACCTTTCCCGTGGGTTTTTGTACTCCAAAAATGTGGGAGTAAAACCCGAGTCCCCTTTCTTTTTTGGGGACCTCTATTACTACCTCCTGTTTCTTGAGATCCTCCAGGGCTCTCATTAACCCTTCGGCCTTTCCTCTGTCTTTCGGAAGCCTTGTTAAATAAAATTTTCTTAGGGGTGGTTTGGAAAATTCCAGATGATAACCTTCCTTTATGATTCTCAATATAAATTGGTTGGAAGTTATCTTTTCCCACTGAGGGAGGAAGGCCCCCAGTCTTCCTCCCACCGCAAGCAATTTGTCATTTTTTATCATAGGCTTGTTCAGGAGCACGAAAAATAGCTCCTGGTTTGCCTTTTCCTTTCTGGGCCCAGGGCCTTTTTTGATTGTCTGCCTTGGGTGTTGTGAAACGGGGACCTTTTGGAACCCAATTAAATTTGTTTTGTCTTTTTATTCTGCTGTGGTTGACTCCAAGGTGCTTTGCGTTTCAGCGGAAACTTTTTTTATCCGCTGTACGGTCCAGCACCTTCTCTAGTCCGGGCCCAAAAAGCAGGTCCCCTGTGAATGGGATGCCACATAGTTTGGCTTTAGACGCGCAGTCCCCCTGCCATGTCTTCAACCATAAAGCCCTCCTAGTGGAGTTAGCTAGTGCAGATGATCTGGCTGCCATTCACACAAGTTCAGCTGAGGCATCTGCAATATAAGCTATGCCTCTCAACAATGTGGGAAAAAGAGGATATGATTTGCTCTTTTGCAGTCTCCTCAATATGAGCCTGAATCTGGTTTAGCCAATATTCCATGTTTCTGGCTACCACTGTGACTGCCATTGCTGGTTTCAAACTACCCAGCGTGGAGTCCCAAGACTTCTTTAGTAACAAATCCATTTTCTTATCCATGGCTTCGGATAAGACGCCCATATCCTCAAAAGCTAGGTCTGTGTGCCTTGATACTTGAGAAAAGGCAGCATCTAGCTTTGGTGTTTTGTGCCACATTGAGGATGGGTCATCAGAAAATGGAAATCGCCTTTTCAAAGCTTTAGAAAAAAATGGTTTTCTTTCTGGTTCCTGTCATTCTTTCTTAATTGCTTGTATCAAAACTTCATGAACTGGTAAATTTCTCTTTTCCTGATCACCTAAACCCTCATACATCTGGTCATGTAGGGATAGTGATTTTTTCACTGTTTGAATACCCAGAGTGGTATATATAGCTCCCAAGAGGTGATCTACATCTTCTAATGAGAGCTTGTAACGGGAGGGCTTCCTGAAATCCCCTTCCTGAGCCTCCTCCTCTGATTCCTGTGAACCGGACACTTCTGGCTCCTCACTAGGAACTCTTGAAGGGCCTGCACTAGTGGAAGGTCTTAGTTCCGGTACTACAGCTGTTGCCTGTACAGGGAGGAGAAGCTGACTGAAGCTGCGAGATCTGAAAATTTTCAAAAAATGTTTTAAAGGAATCAAAGGTGTTAGATAGTTCTTTAATCGATGATGCCAGATCACTCTGTTCCGCAGCATGCTCCTGTACTAGCTTGTTAATACAGTCGCTACAAATAGCTTTTTTCCATAACTCTCCAAGTGTGGCTCTACAAGATGGACACTTTCCTTGAACTGTGGGTATTCTTATCTTTGTCAGTTTTCTGAAAGACACAAGGGAACAAATATACCCCACAGTTAGTACCGTAACCTTCCCCTGCTACACGGCAGGTGTGCAGTGCCTTCATACGGGCTTACCACACTAGGGGCCCTCTGAATCACCCTCTGACACTGAGGGGTTAAACCACCTCCCCCTCCCTATTACCCCCGGGGGGTGAAGAGGGATGGTGGATTTTTCTAGGAGAGGGGAAATCCACCCTAGGTTCCCCTTACCTTGGTATGGCTGGAGCTGGTCTCTGCTGGAGCAGTATCTATGCCTTCTGTTCCCGACATGTCTGTCACCAGCGCTGCTTGTGCTGTCTATACAGCGTGTGCAGCTCCCTCCAGCCATTGCCTGGCTCCGTTTTGAAATCCGCGCGAACCCCGGAAGTGCACGCCCCCGTATGCCGGAATGACGTCACCCGCCGTCGGCTCCGAGCGGTCCCAAAACTGAGCGTGGTTTGCGTTTCTGGAATCCCCATTCCTCCTGCAACCACACGCTGCCGAGTATGGGACGCCGGCTGCACTCCACTCGCACCGCACTCGGTGCATACAACGGAGCCCCCCCGACTTACACCTGCGCTCAGGGAAGTGAGGGTGGCCATCCTGTCTCAGGTTAGTACCCTGATTTTTAGTCCAGAGAGCCCCCGCTCCCTTCCAGGACCGTCTTGCCTGAGCCTCCCTTGGCTCCTCCTGGCTGATTCCTATGGTGTCTCCCCTCTGGAGGAAACACAAATAACTGAGAACCAGCAGGGGAGGAGGAAATTTATGGGCTGGCGCGGTGTTTCCAATAGAGGGGAGGAGCCAAGGTCTCAGGTGGCTGTCCTGAAAGACGATTAGGGGAAAATTATTTGTTTTAACTTACTTTATATAGCACAGTTATAGTCCCACTGCTGTCCATACTTTTCACCCAATACTATACGGGATGAGGTGCGCGCTATATATAATCGAATTGGATCCTGTCCACTTTTTACAATAATTACAGCCATTAGTTCTGGATTTACCAGGCTATATTGGTGACACTAGCGATTTATTGAATAACAGGAAATCGCATGGCATGATGATTATCGGTGGATTTCTTGTGAGGTTTCTAATCTTTATTCCTCTATACCTCATGCTTTAGGTTTACAAGCCGTGTCATTCTTTTTAGATAGATCGGGAAAGGCTCCGCATTTTTGGACATGATGGTCCCCGTCGATAGGATACTGTGTCGTTTTGTAGATACATAGACGATCTGTTGTTCATTGTCAATGACCCTTGTGATCTGCAAATCTTGGTTGTCCTATATGAATGACAACTCACTCAATTTAATATTCACAGGCACATTTAATGTCAAAACTATAGAATTTTTAGATGTGAGACTCTCAGGTGAGGGGAACATCATTACTTCTAATCTTTACAGAAAACCAAGTGCAGGCAACACCCTTCTTAGAGCAGACTCTAGTCATCCTAAGCATACTGTTGACAATATACCAGATCAGTTTCTCAGACTTAGAAGACTGTGCAGCAAGGAGTCCGATTTCACGCAAGAAGCAGCAGCCGCCATGTCCATTAGACTTAAGGAGAGGGGTTACCCTAAACCTGTCATTGACAGAGGCTTATGCATAGCTAAGGGTTCTTCTCATGATATGCTTTTAATGAAGAAATCCAATTACAAAAATAAAAGTAAACACAGATCGTGTTTTGGTGGCAATACTAATAAACAACATAGAAACAAAGACGGGGGTAATGATGTCATCAATCCTATTCCCACTGCATACAGCAAGGAATTTCAGAAAATAAAACGCATTGTCACCAAACACCTTCCCAGCCTATCTCATGTCCAACTTGTGCCAAAATCCTCAAAGGAGGCATACGTACTGTGTCTAGAAGAGCACCGTGTCTGGGTGCACTTTTGTCACCCAGTTTCTTTTCAAGTAAAGACACCAATGGCAATTGGTTATCTTTCAAGGGCACCTTCAAATGTGGGGGCCGCAATTGTGCTCATTGCCCCTTCATTCATTCAAAGAGGGGACACCATTGTCTCTATGTTCATGAAAAAGACACACAAGCTGCATTCTTATCAATTGTTACACACGTTACGTTGTATATGCCATTACATGCAGGTTGTGTTCAGTTCAGTATGTAGGTAGAACTACAAGACGTCTTAAGGATCGTCTATATGATCATCTTTATGACATCGAAAAGGATCATATGACTAATGTGGCATGGCATTGGAACGAGGTCCATCACAAGGACACCTCCAGTTTAGTTATTCAGGGACTAGAAAAAATTGTAAAACCACCGAGAGGTGGTGATAAGTTCAATATATTGTGTAAGCAAGAAGTTTGTGGATATTTCTCTTGAATACTAGACGCCCCTCAAGATTAAATTTTGAGTGGGATGTATCACATTTTTATTAGTAATTTCCACCATTCTCATTCATATATTGATTATATATTGTTTACATTATACTTTTCTTTTCTTGTTCCAGGATTAGTTTTAGGACGTATATTTGGTTTATATATACTCCCTTTGGGATGAAATAAATCAAAACAGACCCTTTTTGGTTATGAAATACACATTTATACCACGTAGATACGTGCTGTAATATTTAACGTACAGTGTTTAGGGCTCGACCCACATCACACTTGTCATTTTATTCCATATATTCCTTTGCTGTCCATAGATTCATGTTATGATATTATTCTTTATATTTCTTTTAGATATAATGGATTAGTTTATATGACAAGTGTTGTTGGTAGTAATTATAACAACTTTAGTATATTAATTTATACAAATTATAGCAACTTATATTATGTTTGTGTTTGTAAATTCTCTTCATGCATACTCACCATGCTCGGGGATTGCCCACATTACATCATGGGCATGACTATATTATACAAACATTGAACATATTTGACTGCACATAAATGATTAAATATTTAATATATTGCACTACATGGGTCCGATCTTAATTCCATTCAATTTATTTCTCTTAATGTTGGACCACGTCTTTATAAATATTATATATACACACACACACACACACACACACACACACACACATATATATATATATATATATACATATACATACATACATACATACATACACATACATACACACACACACACACACACACACACACGTTTATATTCATATATTTATTGCAGTTTTTGCGCACTTGCATATCAACAATTCATTGTTGTTATGTTTTATTTCCAACACAGATCAGCACCGTATTTATGAACAACTCCACATTCACACATTGTCTCCACATTTTATTACCACGATATCATTCATATCAGTTTTAATTTATATTTATTTAACAGCACTTTATTTTTGCAGTATATTTATATATATTTATTCATTTATTGCATTTCTTTGTATGTTTTTACATACACTTATAAAGTCTATATCATAAAATGTGTTTTAAGTTAGAATGTCACATACACATGTCTGTCTTTGTTTTTGATTGTGCAGATGCTGTTCTGACCATGGGTTGTGTCAGTTTCAATCAGGTATCTAATTTTCTAATGCTGTGCAGACCAGCTCTAATTGGTTTGGATGCATTCAAAGTTTTTTCAAATCCTTTTAGATCCTCACACAACCCAGCTATGACTAAGCATCTATCCATGATGTGAAACATGTTAGCTTTTTCCCCCCCCTATGTCCACTTTTCTACCATTGATTGCAGTGTTGCATGAACTTTTAGATGGCATACAGATTTGGATTTTATCCTTTGATAAACAATTTATTGAAACAAAATTAACAGAGTGCGGCAGTCCATGAACATTTCTTTTTTCCACGGCCGAAGGAAGCATCTGAAAGATGCGCTCACATCAACCTTGTAAAATTTGGAAAGTGTGAACTGACGACCAAGTCGCCGCCTTACACACCTGTGAGACATACGCTTGATGTCGGAAAGCTCAGGAAGCACCAATTGCCCTGGTTGAATGTGCAGTGACTGGAAAGGGGGGCGCCCGCCCCTTAAGAGCATAGGCCTGCATGACGGTCTGCCTGATCAACCGAGAAAGGTTGCCGACGAGCACGCCAGGCCCTTTTGTGAACCAGATACCGACACAAAAAGTGAGACAGACCTCCGAAACAGAGCCGTAGCAGAAAGGTACATCCACAAAGCATGTACTACGTCTAAAGTATGTAGCGCAGCCTCTCTAGGATGCACCGGCCGAGGACACAAGGACCTGGGCTGGACTTACCATTGGGCTTGACTGGGCTCAAGCCCATGGGCCCCGCCCAATAGGGGGCTGTTTACATTGAATTTTTTTCAATAAGAAGCCAGTCATTTAATTTTTCATTTAAAGTGTGTTGATTGGTCTAGCATTTTTACCTGTTCTAGGGACATGATAATTTTTGTCCTCCGTCCAAGTAGACAAACTGTCTTTCTTTTATTATTACCCTTGTGAAGCTATTTTTGCAATATTATGCTCGGTGTCTGTCCTTTTGCTGGATGTGGCATGTAACTTTGGCTCCAATTGCTGGATATGCCCTTTGAATACATTGCACCCCGACTTGTGTCAGTGCTTTTTTGTGCCCATGCGCAGTATATATCATGTCCTTCGGGACAACGCTATGTTTACTATTGACTGGATTTTGATTGGGCAACCTTGCAACCTCCTCGACCACGAGGAGAGGCACAGCCTGATTGCCCGAAGTCCAGGACATTGATCGGCAGATGGAATTCTTCCAGAGACCAGCGACCCTGGGCCGACTGGACCCCCCAGACTCCCCCCAACCTGTGAGGCTGGCATCCGTTGTAATCACCATCCACTAGAAGGGTAGAAACGACTTCTCGGACCGAAGAGCCAGGGACCTCAGCGACTAATTCAAAGAGACTGACTAGGTGGACCTACCTGAATCCGACGATCCAGAGACAATGGAGATCTGTTGTATTTGGACAGGATCTCCCTCTGCAATAATAGAGTGTGGAATTGGGCATACGGTACCGCCTCGAAGGAGGCTACCACGAGGCCCAGGACTTGCAGTCAAAAACGAAGAGACGACCATTTTAGGGATGCCAACAGCTTCACCGCAGACTGAAGAGTATGTAATTTCTCCAAGGGAAGGAAGACTCTCGCCTCTGCGGAGTCCAGAATCAACCCCAGGATTTCCAAACGCTGAGTCAGTACCAGGACCGCCTTCTGGATGTTTAACACCCAATCAAATTCTCGGAGGATCTGGCTGGCTATAGACACATCTACCTCTAATTCTGAGCCAGAAGCTGCTCTCAGAAAAAGATCATCTAAGTGGCCAACAATGGCAATGCCTCGCTGTCTCAGCAAAGCTAGAATCGGGACGAGCACCTTGGTGAACACTCTTGGTGCCAACGCTAAGCCAAAGGGAAGAGCCACAAACTGATAGTGGTCTTCACCGATCGCAAATCGCAGAAACCTCTGGTGTCCTGCGCAAATTGGGACATGCAAGTATGCATCCTTGATGTCCAAAGACGCCAAAAAGTCCCTCGGATGGAGCGCAGCCACCACCGAACAAATTTATTCCATACGGAACTGCCGTACTTTTACAAAGGCATTTAGGGCTTTGAGGACTAAGATTGGATGGACGCCGTCGTCCTTTGGGGCCACAAACCGATTCAAATAAATTCCCTGAAACCTTTCGAGGTAAAATTACCCCGCAACTCAGCAAGTCTGGCACTGCCCCCAATAGGGCAGACGACCAGCCGGAAGGAGAGGGAGATTTGAGGAAAGAATCTGTTCGGCGGACAAAAAAAAAAAAAAAAAAGAGAAAAGAAGAAGAAGATCTTGTACCCCGAAGTGACCACCTCGCAGACCCACTGGTCGGAGAGCAAGGAGATCCACCGAGCCATGAACCTGCGAAGCCGTCCCCCCACCCATAAGTCAGGCAGGGGCAAAAACTTCATGCGGTGGTGGGTTTGGTTGCCGACTTACGCACCCAGGGACGTTTCTGTCTGCCAGCTGAGCCTTTGTCAGCCTGGGAGGGTCTACCCACGGGCCTGACCGACGAAAATACCGCTTCTGCGTGGAAAAGAAAGGCCCCGGCTTACGGCGTAGCTTCTTCCCCTTAGAGGACTGAGGGAGAAGTGTGCTATTACCTCCAGTGACATCCTTAATGTCATCCAGCGAGGTACCAAAAAGCCTCCCAACTTTGAAGGGCAAATCTGCCAGAGCTTTCTTGGATGCTTGGTCAGCGGACAAGCATTTCAGCCAAATCAGGCGGCGCAACACCACCGCAGATACAAAGTCTCTGGATATCAAGGAGGCTGCATCCAGGGGAGCATCACAGACATATACAAGGCACTGGACCAACTGGTCTTATACACTCTGGAGGGAGCTGATGCTCCTCCACAGACTGGAGCAAAATCTTTGCCCATTCAGTGAGAGTCTGAGACACCATAGCGGCAGCCAAAATAGGACGCAACGCAGACCTCAGCATGGTAAACATGGAGCGGGTCACCACCTCGGACCTTCTAGCAGTATGGTCCTTGAAAGCAGGGGTCCCTTCCACAGGGAGAGTGGTTACCTTATTCAACCGAGCGACCAGGGGGTCAACTACCGGAAAAGCCCACTTTAAGAGGCTGTCCTCAAAAGGGTTAACGGACCGCCAGGCGCTGAGGGACCACAAAGGACTTCTGTGGCTTTTCCCATTCCTTATCTATGAACTTATCAAAGAAGGATACATAAGGAAAAACTTAGAGCGGTCCGATTTGTGCAACCCAAAAGAGACTGACCAATCTGTGGACGTCTCAGCGGCACCATCCAGCTTAAAGGAGTTCCTCACAGCATTGATAAATGCACTGACAAGTGCCCTGTCCTGCACCGACTCAGGCGAGGGGTCTTCCTCACAAGGAAGGTCCAGGTCCACATCCTCTGACAACCCAGAACCGGGGTCATGTGCCTCAGCGAGGCCCGGTTCTGAGTCAGAGCATTCCCCAGGAGATGGCGGGAGGAGCTTTTTACCCCCCTTATGCCAGTATCTACCCTGGCAACAAATGGTTCCAGGACTGCCGACAAAGTGTCCATGGGAACCGCAGGTGCAGGGGCACCAGCTACCACCACTGGCATGTTTGGGGAATAAGGACCAGACAGTGACTCCATAACACTACAGACAGCTCTCAGGGACCAATTCAAGACCTGAAAAGTCCACCCTCCTTGCTGCACTGACCAGGGGACTCACCAACCCAGCAAGAGACTGCTCAGCGCCACTGCCCGCCCTCTGTACACAGTGTGTGTGTGTGAGGAACATCTGAGAATTGTGCTGTGCACCGTTCAGGAAGCCAACACTAGAGGCCAAAAACCCACACAAAAATGGCCACCAGACGCCTCAGAGAAAAAAGGGCGCGACCACAAGAAAATGTCTGCCCGCAATATCAACCTGTGCCACAGCACGGCCACAATAAAATGGTCACCAATGGAAAAATGTAATAGAAACAGCAGGCATACTAATAATGGCGTCGGAGCACCGCAATGTGGATGAGAAGGCCGAGAAGGCAGAGAACAATCCCCCCCCCGAAAAAACGGGCCCGACACCTCACTGGGACTCTTGAGTCCCCCCACAGGTTCGCCGTGGTCGCAGCGAGCCCTTTAGAGCAGAAGGGGAAATGTGACAGAGCAGGGAAAATAGGAGAACCCCCTAATCCGAGGAATGCCCAGCTGTTCCAACCCGCCTAGGCAGGAGGAACCGTACTTACCCGTCCATGCAAGGACCCGCTGGTGTGTTCCTGACAGGCCTAGAACCAGTTGGAGTAGCTGTCAGCCCGGTCCACTGTGAGTGAGACAACAAAAAAGCCCAGTCATATGTGGACCCTGGAGCAAAAAGCCCACCGGCCACCCCTGGAGCCATGGGGTATTTCGTGGCCGACCCAGCGCATAGCTATGGTCTGCTCAGGCTCGATGGCCAGACTGGGGAGACTACAAGGATATATATTATACAGCCTGTCACCCAGCCGGCAGTTGATAGAAGAATCTCAAAAATAAAATAAAGCATTTCTTCAGGACACTAGGCCAAAAGGGAGCCACGTCCATCTCCTCTGCTAGGCAGAAAAAAAACGGAGGCTGCAGGGCAGAGGGTTATGTCCGGAGGGGCCGCCCCCTGGGCGTGGCTGTTCAACTCTGTTAAAGTAACATGTATTTAAATATCTAACATGTTCTGCCTAGTCCTTTCCTATGAACAGGAACATAACCCATATGTCAAGACTAGTGAAGGCTGTGTCCGTCCATGGACGAAAAGAGAAATACAATCTTCCATGCACTCAACATGCCTCTCAGCAAATACCTTGGGGTTGTGTACTTTCTAAAAAGGGGTCATTTGGGAGGTGCTTGTACTGCTCTGGAATTTTAACACTTCAAGAAATGTGATAGGCTGTGAGGAAATTAAAGGCTATCTAAAAGAAAAAGCTGTGTAAATCCAAGTTTCGTTTGTAGATGCTATAACTTTTACACAAACCAATATACACTTATTAGGATTTTATTTTTATATTTCTTTTACCAAAGACATGTAGCAGAATACATTTTGCTCTAAACTTGACGTAATTTGATTTTATTGGATATCACAGAAAGTAAAAAATGTATTTTCCTAATTTTTTTCTCTCTTTTTTTCGTAAAAAAAAAAAGAAAAATTAAAAACCCAGTGGTAATCAAAGACCAGCAAAAGAAGGCTCTATTTGTATAAAAATTATATACAATTTTTTTTTCGCATTCATCCTTTTTTTTTTATTGAATACTTTTTTTTATTTTATATTTCTTTCTTGCTTTGCGAAAATATAATATATTACAAACAAGGATCATCACTTCTATATAAAAATTACATAGTACACACATTCAAAGTGACATTTATCCTGTTGCCTGTATGCAGGGCCGGACTTACCATTGGGCTTGATTGGGCTCAAGCCGATGGGCCCCGCCCAATAGGGGGCCCCCGACGGCAACCCCCCCCTTTTTAATTTTTTTTTATAAAAAAAAGGTGTATATATATATATATATATAAAATGTGTTTTATTATTATTATTAAAGGGCCCAGCGGTCTCCAGGGCCCCTGGCTTCAACCCACCTTTTTTTTAAAAAAAAAAACATTTTTTTATATATATATTTTTTTATTAAAGGGCTCAGAGGTCCCCAGGGCCCCATGTGGCAACCCCCCCTTTTTTTATTTTTTTTAATAAATGTTTATTTTTTTATTTTTGTTTATATTTTTTATTTAAAGGCCCAGAGGGTCCCAGGGGCCCAGAGGCAACCTCCCTTTTTTTATGTATTTTTTATAAATGTTTAATTTTTTTTATTTTTTATTAAAGGGCCCAGAGGTTTATTTTTTTTCTTTTTATTAAAGGAAGGGCCCAGAGGTCCCCAGGGCCCCGGATGGCTACCCCCCCTTGGTTCTCTTCTCCAGGGGGCCCATGCCTTAAGCTGTGTAAGGGGCCCCAAAATTCCTGATGGCGGCCCTGCGCATACCTCCTAACACGCACGGATTCTGCGGTACTTTACCACACAGACAGCTTCTTCCCGCAGTCCCGCAAAAGGGTTAATTTTCCTGCACTGAAAGAGGAGGAGGAACCGGAGCAGGAGGAACCTGTGTGGAGGACTGTGGCTGCTGAAGGGAAGAAAGCCGAGAGCCAGGCTAATGACAGTCTGTGGCCCCGGCTGTTGGCACAGGTGAGGCCCCGTACACACGGCGGTCGGACAAAACCGATGAGAATGGTCCGACGGTTTTAAAATTTTTGAACGAAGGAAAACAGACCGATGAAAATAAACTTCGGCTCATTCTCATCGGACCAAACCGACCGTGTGTACGGGGCCTGAGAGGCACCCCCCCCCGCTCAACAACTGCAAACCCCCCCGCTCAACAACTTTAATGTGCCCCCCCCGCGCTCAACAACTTCAATTCGCCCCCCCGCTCAACAACTTCGATCCCCCCCAATTCTCGGCTCCAGGGGGCCCCTTTAACACTCAAGCCCAGGGGCCCCCACCACCCTAAGTCCTGCCCTGCCTGTATGTATAATATCTTGCCCACATTCCCCTCCCCCCACCCCACCTCTACCCTCCCCCCCTCAGGCAGCACCCGTATCATCTTAGTTCAAAGCAAAAGCAGAGCGAGTCAGGAAGGAAGGAGAGAGAAAAAGGAAACACGCAAAAAAAAAGGGGGTAGAAGAGAGCAGAATTTAACTCAGATATGGCTTGTTGTTATTTTTAGCTATTTTGAGGTTTCCCGGCTTCAATAAATGTAGGGAAATTTCCAATCCAACAGACTTTTTACCTCTACATCGGGGAGGCCTATATGTTTCAACAAGGTCCCCACACTTTTTTCTAATTTTCTGTGATTTCCTTGTTTAATAAATACCACTCTCTCACACTCTATTAACCTATTTATTGTTTCAGTCCAGTGCCTGACACATGGGGGATCCTGTGCCATGCCATCGCTGGGCGATTAATTTACGTGCCTGAATAGGCCTCTCAGCACCCCCCTCCAATGTCCCCTGGGGAAGACTGTCGTCTTCCATGTCTCCCAAGAGGCAGGTTCTAGCCTCTAGCACCAATGAGGTCCCAAAAACATCATTGAGCTTATTGATGACCTCAGTCCAGTATCTAAAGAGTTTTGGACATCTCCAAAACATATGGACGAAGTCACCTGTAGCATTACATCTAGGGCATTGATCGTCCACTTTCCAGCCAAATTGGTGCATTTTTTTTGGGGTATAGTATACCCTGTGCAACAAGAAGAGGTGAGACAGTCTCTGTGCAGGAGCAATAGACAATAATACCCCTCTTGCCAAGATTCTGTCCCATCTCTCCTGGGTTATTAGCCCCAAGTTTCGTTCCCATCTTTCTTTGCTCTTTAAATTGCCCTTTTGGTTTATAGCCCTGTCACCCAGGTTGTTATATAGTTCAGATATTAACCCTTTTGTTGAGATTTTTTTGGCTATTTTATTAATGACAGGGGTCTTAGCCCTGATTAATGGGAGGGACTTGAACTGGGTCTGAATGGCATGTCTAATCTGGAGGTATTTAAAAAAGGTATTATTTGGGATGTTGAATTCTAGTCTTAAATCTGCGAACGTCTTTATTGTATCCCCCTTATACAAATGGAGCAATCTTGTAATTCCCTGTCTTTCCCAGATACCACATTTCTCTACCCCCTCGATTTCTGGTAAATTTTTGTTATGCCATAAGGGGCAAATTCAGATATACCACAATATCCCAACAGCATCTTTGTTGTCTTCCACACCTTATCAAGTAAATCAGTAGTCGGGCATTTATATGTGAATGATTTTGCCTCCAGAGCTTCTATTAACCTTCTGTGTGGAGCCCCTGTCAACATTATTTTGAAGCGGTCTCCTCCGCGATCCAAGCTCTCGCAGCCTGCAATGTGTTGTAATTGAGATGCAAGAAAATAAATTCTTGGGTGTGGAACCGCCATCCCTCCCCCCCCCCCCCCCCAGCCAGCAGCTGCATAGTCTTGAGTCCGATTCTTGCCTGCCCACCTTTCCACATCAGTTCACGAAATGTTGTCTCCAATCGCTTAAACCACCCTTGATTAATCCACATTGGGGAATTGTGGAGAATATAAAGTATCTGTGGGAGCCAAACCATTTTAATCAAGCTGCATCTCCCGGCCGTGGAGAGAGGGAGGCGCCCCCAAATCTCCTTTTTCTGTTTGAGCCTAGACAGCAGAGGGGCCAGGTTCATTACAATGTATTCACTTACGTCTCGTGTGATCCAGATCCCCAAATACTTGAATGTCGTCAGGGTTTTCAATTGGGGCATGTCGGCAGCCACGCTATATCGTTCTGTATCGATTAGTAACAAAGCCGACTTGTCCCAATTGATATTTAACCCAGATAACCCACCAAACCTTTCCATCATCTGTACCACTGGGGTCAGTGAATTATTGACGTCTCCAATAAAAAAAAAAGAATATCATCTGCGAACAGCGATATTCTGTCCTCTTCTAAGCCTCTTTTAAAACCCAAAATATCTTTCTTTCCTCTAGATTTTATAGCTAGGGGTTCCATAGCCAACGCAAACAAAAGAGGGGACAGGGGGCATCCCTGTCTCGTTCCTCTCTCTAGTTCAAACAGGTCTGACGTTACTCCATTGATCTTAACTTTTGCACATGGTTTTTATTATACAGGAGCTTGACCCACCTAATAAAGGACGGGCCAAATCCAAAACCCTCTAGTGTTCGCCATAGATATGACCACTCTAAGCTGTCAAATGCTTTGGCAGCGTCTAAAGCCAGTAATGCCCGAGGTGTCTCGTTGTCGGTATGGATCTGAATATTTAAAAAAACCCTCCTTATATTAAGGCTTGTTGACCTATTGGGGATAAATCCCGACTGGTCAGGATGTATAAGACGCTCAATGCATCCCTTTAGCCTTGTTGCAAGTACCTTTGCAAGGATTTTTACGTCCGTGCAGAGTAGGGAGATTGGGCGGTATGATGCCGGGTCAAGTTGATATTTTCCCTCTTTAGGAATTATGATAATTGTTGCCTCCGTCATAGAGGGAGGGAGATGTCCTTTAGAGAAAGCCTGGTTCAGCGTATTCAGGAGCTCGGGGAGTAGTATGTCGCCGTATTGTTTAAATATTTCTGTTGGAAGCCCGTCGGGATCGGGTGACTTATGATTGGCCATCTCTGCCACAGCACATCGGAGTTCTTCCATCGTGAGTGGGGATTCTAGTTTTTTTTCTCATTATCTAGCAGGGTTGGAAAGGACAGTCCCTGAAAGAAAGCCTCCATATTATCGTTCCCCCCCCCCCCCTTGATTTATATAGAGTTTTATAAAATTCATGGAAGGTATTTCTTATCTCTCTGCTTTCCGTTACAATATCACCAGTCAAATTTCTAATGGCCCCAATGCTGGAGGATGGAGAATTGGTCTGTATCAGGAGCGACAGCGCCCGTCCCGCCCTTTCCCGTTCGCCAAATTGAATTTGTTTTTGAAAGATTTGGCGGTTCGCGGTTTTTCTCCTGATTACCATTTTATAGGCCTATTGTTTTTCAAGCCATTCCCCTTGTCTACTTAAAGAGGGATCTAATATGTACCGTTTCTCGGCTAACATCACGGCACTTCTCGCTTCATCTTCCCATTGCCTAGATTTACGCTGTAGTCTTGCAACTTTTTGTATTAACAAGCCACTTAGATATGCCTTCAGGGAGTCCCAGACCATTTCAGCTTCTGCTGTGCCAGCATTAATCTGGGTGTATTCCCTCAGACTATCCGACAGATCTTGTGATTTCCCAATCAGTTCAAGCCAATAAGGGCTGATTTTCCACTCCTTCGAGGTTGGTCTCTCCCTTTTTCTAATTGTTAGGTCTAATGGTGCATGGTCTGAGACCCCTCTCGGGCCATATTCCATTTCCTTTACCTTATTTATTGAAAATGAGTTGCCCAAGGCCAAGTCAATCCTAGATAATGTATTATATGAGCTAGAAAAGCACGAGTACTGACTAGTCGTTGGATGATGGACACGCCAGATATCCTTTAACCCTGCCTCCACCATAAACTGGACCAGGCGACCTCCCCGTTCTCTCCTCAAGTCCAGCCTCGGGGGGAATCTATCATGCACATTATCAGGGGCTTCGTTATAATCTCCCACTGCTATCAGGGGGACTTCTGCCTGTCCATCATAAACTCGACTAGTTTCTGTAAAACTAAAAGGTTAAAGGGAGGGGGACATATATATTGGCTAATATATAGGGTTCATTATCTATTGTGCAGTCCAAAAAGATATAGTGTCCCTGTTCGTCTATCCGACTCTGTTCGCAGGAGAATAGTAGTCCCTTACTTACTAGAATACTAACTCCCCGTGATACCTATGCGGAAATTTACGTATTCCCACTTGGGTCATACTATCTTTCGTCAAATGGGTCTCTTGTAGACATAATATACCTGGTCCCCTCCCTTCCATTGAGGCCAGAACCAATGCTTTTTTTGTTGGATCGCCCATCCCTCTTATATTCCATGACCTAATACGCCAAGCCATATTTAGAGTTCAGAAAAAAGAGAAAATAGAAAATGCAAAACCAAAAAACATAGGAATTAACAAATTGAGCATCGCTCTCCCCCCTTAATGACCCTTGTAAACAACATCTACTCTCCTTCCTATCCCTTTTCAGCCCTGTGAGGCTACCTGCAGTATATCCCACCCCAAATTGACCCTCCCCCCTCCCTCGCGTCCCCCCTCCCTCCACCCAAGACCCCCCCTCCCTCCCTGCCCATTGGGGCTCCCCATAGGGGCCTCTCCTGTGACCTTACCACTCATACCCACTCTCTGCTCCACTGTCATGTCCCCGCCTACTTATCCCTTAGTCCCAACTGAGGGTCTCCCCTCCCCTAACCCCTACCAGCGTCTATGCCTCCCTTTTACCATGATATATGTGCTAACCAAATCATATAAAAATAACCCCTAAACCATCATTATAAGCGTATATCTCTCTTATCCAATTCTATCACGTGTCAAAATTTAAAGTGGTTCAAGGCGTAAAAATTTGCCCTGAATTTCATATGTGAAGTAAAACTGTTTAGTATTTGTCAGTTAATAGTGTGTTCAGTGCGGATACATCTATAAAAAGTTCCAACAATACACACACTTTTGCTTTTCCTTTCTCTTCCTCTAAACGGATCATTGGATCCACAAACCTAGTGCAAAATATATTAAGTATACAATTGTGCCTAAGTATTTAATTATTAACTACTGATTGGTTACTATTGGTGTCTTACTGGTGTCTTACTATAACAATGACGTTTATAGGGTGTAGCCCGAGTTCCCTAACCCCCCCTAAGAGGGGGGAGAGAAAAGAAGGGAAAGAAAGAAAAAAAAAAAAAGAAAAAAAAAAACTTTTCCTCCACCTTCTCATCTTTATGTACCCTTATGCGTTTCTATAAAATATTGAATCTGGAAAAAATGTGCAAAACATAAAGAATGCCCCCACATCTCAGAAGGGACAGATCATTTACCATTGCTAATGTGAAAAACACAGGTATATACCTCACACTACAACCAATAAAACAAAACATTTCAGCAAACAACTACCCTGTGCATTAAAAAATTGTGCCCTGAGGTGGTCCGACAAGCTCCAATAAAGGGCTATCAGACAGTTAAACCCCCAATTAAAAATACAGGATAATCGAGGAATACATTTGTGGCTGTGTGTTAAGTTTGCTGGATAGATAAAAAAAAAAAAAAAAAAGTCCAAAAAGACCTTCCTGGCCCCCGAAGGGGGAGAGAGAAAAAAAAAAAAAAAAAAGGGAAGGTCTCCTGGGCCGGCGACATCTATCCAGCATCATTTGTATCATTTTTGTGACTGAATTGTGTCCAACCTCGTGTATAAAAATTGAAAAAAGGGAAGGGATTTGGGAAGGGACAAAAAAAAAAAAAAAAAATTGGCATTCCTGAAGATGAGTCTTTTAATGGAGCTTATAAATCCTTACGACTGTCCTCCAGCCATTTTGTTGCTTCTTCTGGCGTGTTAAAAAAAAGTCTTGCCCAATGCTGTTACCCGCAGACGGGCCGGGTATAGGAGAGCGTATGCCACTTTGTGTTGCTGCAGGGTACGCTTAATTGGCACATATTCAAATCTTCGTTTTTGTAGCTCTGGGGAGAAGTCCGGGTAGAACGATATTCTAGAGCCATTATAGCTTATATCCCCCTTCTCTCTCGCTTTTTGGAGCAGGGTGACCTTGTCAACAAAATTAAAAAATTTAAGGATTATGGGTCTAGGGCGTCCACCTGGCTGCGGGGGCTTTGAAGGGACCCTATGCGCTCTTTCGATGGAAAAAAAAGATGAAAAAGTGGTGTTATCAAAACGTCTCTTTAAGCCATCCCTCCATAAATTTTATGGTGTCGGTGCCTTCACACCGCTCAGGAAGGCCAATCACACGGATATTACTAATTCTAAGCCTATTTTCCATTTCATCAATCTTAGACGATTGGAAGTGGACTTTTTCCTGCAACTCTCTTACTTTATTCTCGATGGGATACAAAATATCTTCAAGGGCACTTGTTCGCTCTTCCAAGGTGTTCCAAAGTGTTGCTCATATCCTGATGTATTAGGACAAGTTCGTCCTTTAAACTCTTTAGTTTATTATCGAAGCCCGCCATTAATATTTTACAATCGTTAACGGCACTTAGAACATCTTTCAATGTGGGCTCCTGGATTGACTCAGGGCCAATATTTACAGTGGATCCTAGAGTAGTCAGTTCGTCTGGGGCCACTACGGTCCCGCTCCTCTCCCCCCCAGGTTGCTTTTGGTTTTAGACCCGGATACATTGGCTGAGTTGGGTGATTTAGAAATTGCTGCTGACCCCAAGCTCCGCCTTTCTGTTGACGAGCCTAATGAGCCCTTGGGTTGCGCTGCAGCGGATAATGCTCCCCCCTTGCCAGGGGAATGGTTCGCTGATTTTGGGGGGTGAAAAAAACGTTCCAATTTGGCTGCAGCTGCCTGACTACCTTTCTCTTTGTCCCTTGCTGATCTTGTGACTGGAGCCCCCTCTAAGTGGGGTGTGTTTTTGGTCATGGTAAACATTTGCAAAGGAAGAAAGGCAGCTTGTTTTGACTGATCTCCAACCTCTGACTGGTCTGTACCAAAGTAGGAGTCGCACACAGCAGCTATATGCTCTGGTCTATGGAATAAACCACACTTTGGCTTTGGCCGTTGTAGATTCTCCCCTACTATGGAGCCAAAGAGAGGAGAAAAAAAGATTCCGCTCAAGCAAAGGAGAGAAAAATCATATCAATTGAAAGCAATTACAAGCAGTACAAGTCTCTCTTTTTGTGCCCGTTATGCGATTTTTACAGAATAATTGCGTGCGGTTTTTGTTCTTTAGTATTTAGAGAGTGATTAGATGCTTAAATACTTCACCCGATGTTTGTAATCCCCCTGCTCTATGCCGCCGCGCAAAACCGCAGAAGTTTTTTTTTTAAATGCAACAGGTTACAAGCAGGGTGATAGGAAAAAATAAATAAATAAAAAAAACAGTACATAATGTGATACACTCTCTCTCTTCTTCCTTTTTCACAATCACAATCAATTTGACTGGCTGCTACTGCATAGTTCCATAGGCAATTACAGTTACTGTGCTGGATTACTCGTCACTTGCTTGTGTCAGGCTCTCCTCTCATTGTGCAGGTTGTACTGTACAGTTATGAAGACCATCCTTCGTGTGCTGTGCCGCCCTCGGGCACTAGTTGTCGCCCTTGTCCACGTCCTCCTCCTATGCCGAGACGAGGGATGCAGTGCGGGGTCTATGTGGGAAGGTCCGAGGTATCCCTAGTCTCCGCCTGTGCCAGCTCCTCTGGCTTTAGGCTCTGGCCCCGGCTCTTGGACGCACAGGCACTCAGGCAGGATAGGATTCGTTGGGAAAGTCACGTGGTCCCGTCAGCTGACCACCGGCTCCCAATCACGACCTCCCGACTCGGCTCTGCGACCCGAACACGGTCCCCGAGTCCTCACAACCTCCAGGTAGCAACACGAAGGGACAAGGGCACCACCGCCCGTCACGCTCCCCGCAGCAGCAAAACAGCAAGCCCAGCAAGTACGGCCGACCTTCACACTGCTAGCTTCGGTGGGTGAGGAAGCTTACTGAGAGCGAGGCAAAGAGCGGCAGCAGGCAGGGGGGTTAGAGCGGAATTTGTAACCCGCTTGGCTTTAGCATCTCTGGAGTGAGTAGGGAAGGGGAGACCTCTCACATCACACTAGCTCTCACATGTCCACCTCTCTCCTCGCACACCTCACTCCACGCACCCGCATCCGGTCACGCCCCTCACCGCATTCATCCTTACACCTCCCAGACCGTTAGTGCACGCCCTCTTTTGATTACAGCTGCCCTTTTAAAATTATATACAATTTAGTTTATAATTTTCATACAAATAGAGCCTTCTTTTGCTGGTCTTTGATCACCACTGGGTTTTTAATTTTTTTTTATTAACGAAAAAAAAAAGATAAAAAAAAAAAAAGAGAACATTTATTTTTTACTTTGTTAAAATGCTTTGGTCACGAAGGGGGTAAAACCTTTCAGAGCTCAAGTGTTTCATGAATGAAAGAGGGAGACAGATCCTAGTTCATAAGTGGGACTTCGCAAAATGATAAATATAAATACGCACCTTCATCTCGCAAGGTAAATCGACCCATTTGAGGGAAATCTTTGAACGTTTCAAGGCATATAGTGCCGGCTGTCCGTAAGCGGGCAATGCATACTTGGTCTTGTTTTACAAAGCGGGGTCGTGTCTTACTCTTTTCCCCTGTTTTTTTGTCTACCAAGCAAATTAAGGCCTATTTTGGAAAAGCAAAATGTTAGAAAAAGTCAATTTATGTTAACAAGTATTGCCAATGCCAGTGTATTGACGTTAAACAAAACACTTAAGTCATGCAAGCTTACTGTTATCTCAACTTCTTCAATACACGTGTGAATATGCAGTACGGCATTGTATCCAGGACAGATAATTGACTTGTGCTCAATTATCACAATCTGTGCAAGAAATGAAACTGGTTATATTAGGTTCCTACAACATTCACAAAAAAACAAAACAAAAAAAAACACATGTAACATTTTCAACAGATAATGAGAAGATAATAAAAGCTGTGTACTGGAAAGAATTTGAAAAGACAGACTTCCTGTTTAAAATCAACTGTCATTTTACTTCCTTAACATTTAAAATAAACCACTTGCCGACCGCCTTCCGCATAAAATACTGCGGCAAGGCAGCTCGGCTGCGCACACCAACGTCCCTGTAAATTGGTTTGTGCACATGGTAGTGTGGGAGGGTGCACTCCCGCGAAGTCCAGCAGATTCGATGTCCGCCGGCCACCCGCGATCACGGTACAGAGAGGCAGAATGGGGATCTACCCATGTAAACAAGGTGGATCCCAGTTCTGACAGGTGAGTACTGAGATCTGCTGTTCCTAGTGATTGGGAACAGTGATCTGTGTTGTCCCAGTAAGCCCATCCTCACACAGTTAGAACACACCCAGGGAACACAGTTGATCCCCTTGATCACACCCTAGTGTTAACCCCTTCCATACCAGTGTCATTTATACATTGATCAGTGCATCTTTCCAGCACTGGTCACTGTAATAATGTAACCGGTCCCAAAAAGTGGCACTTGGTTTTTTTTTTTTGCTTCAATGTCAAACTCCCGCTAAAAATTGCAGATCGCCATTACCAGAAAAAAAAAAAAAAGGAAAAGTCCCTAAATCGTTTCCTTATTTTCTAGACGCTATAACTTTTGTGCAAACCAATCAATATACGCTCATTGGCCTAAACAGATGAATACATTTTATTTTTTTGTATTATAGCAGAAAGTAAAAAAAAAAAAAATTAAACCGTAGAGGTGATCAAAAGAGCTCTATTTGTGGGGGAAAAAAAGGACATCAATTTTGTTTGGGTACAGTGTCGCACGACCACGCAATTGTCAGTTAAAGCAATGCAGTGCCGTTTTTGCAAAAAATGGCCTGGTCATTAAGTGGGTAAATCCTTCCGGGGCTGAAGTGGTTAAAGGGAAAGTTAGAACCCCAGATTTTATAACCATCTGCAGGAAGGTTTACTGATGACCAGTGTCACCATGACAAACAGTGAGAAAATAATATTTTTGTACTCGCCGTAAAATCCATTTCTCTGAGTTCATGGACGGACACAGCAGCAATTGACCTTGGGGTATTATATCCTTCCTTCCAGGAGAGACTAGGCAGAAAAAACAGCACTTCAAGTGTTAAAACACTTTTCCATACAGCTCCTCCCAGGGGGCGTGGTCCCCCTGGTATAACCCACTCTCTGACTCAGCAGCTCCAGTTCGTAACAAGCAGTACAAACAAAAAGGAGGGGTGGGTGCTGTGTCCGTCCATGAACTCAGAGAATTGGATTTTACGGTGAGTACAAAAATCCTATTTTCTCTTCCGTTCATGGACGGACACAGCAGCAATTGACCTTAGGGACGTCCCCAAGCAGCGTCAAAGAATATGAGGGGTGGGGAAAAAACAGCAATTAAGCTTCACCCAAAACAAACCAGAGTTCCTCAATGGAGGAACTTCAACCTGAAACAGCCGCCTGCAAAACCTTGCGGCAAAAGGAGGCATCCGCAGATGCACTCACATCCACCTTGTTAAACTTGAAAAGGTGTGGGATTGACGACCAGATCGCGGGTCCTATCACACCTGTAAAACAGACGCCTGATGGCGGAAAACCCAAGAGGGATCAACCGCCCTGGTCAAATGCGCCGTAACCAGAAAGGGAGGCGCCCACACCCTTTAGGGGCATAGGCCTGGAGCACGACCTTGTCTGATCCACCTGAAAATGAGGCCGACGAGACCGCCATAACCTTTCTCAGGACCATTTACTGACAAGAACAGTGAGTCCGATCTCCGGAACGGAGCCGTAGCAGACAAGTACGCCCGTAGGACTCCGCACCACGTCCAAGGGAAGTAACGTGGCCTCCTTAGAGTTCTCGGCTGAGGACATAAGATAGTAAAACAATGTCCTCATTATAAAAGAGCCCTGCAAGACAAGGCCACCAGATCAAGATGTGAAGCACCGAGAGGACTGAATTCAAGTCCCACGGAGGCAGTGGAGGACACACAGGAAGGTCACAAGCCTGATCCCCTGTACAAACATACGCACCAGGGAGCTGAAAATAAACAGCCAAGGCCGAAATCTGACCCATAACCGTACTTCAGGGGAGAGCTTGACCCACTTGACCCACAAAACACATAATTGCAGGCCTGATGGCTAACAGTTTTTTGGTAGCATTTGACTCAGTCGCTGACAGGTGCTTTTTTACCTTTGAATCTTACTAGTGCACCCCTAAATTTAGAGCCCAAAATGGCAAAATCGAAGGTACACTAGTAAAGAGGCCTACACGTTTCTGAGCCTGACAGATAGTGAAGAGGAGGTCTACGATCCTGTAGACAGCAGTTCCCTGACAGATAGCTCTGACGACAGAGTTGTGGTCCCTGCTAGGATCAGGCGTACCAGACCCCGATCTTCTGCTGTCGCTGAGGTGCAAGAACCGCAGGGCTCTCGTATGGAGCAGAGAAGTACTAGCGCCGCTATTCCTTCTGGTGAACTGGCAAACACCAGCGGCCTAGTACATCCAACAGTACCTTCCCAGCAAGCGTGCCAGATACGGGGTCAAGATGTATAAGCTCTGTGACAGGGCAACAGGCTATAACATCTAGATTTATGGTTTACGAGGAAAAAGACAGTCTCGTAGAGCTGGACAACTTCCCAGATTACATAGTAAGATAGTGTGGGACTTGGTGTCACCCTTATTCGGAAAGGGGTACTACTTGTAGGTGGACAATCATTACACAAGTGTGCTACTTTTTAGTCACCTTTTTGATTGTGGAATTGGCGCATGTGGCACCGTGCGACCTAATCGCCGGGGCTTCCCCCAACGGCTTGTAGAATCCCAGCTTAGTCGGGGGGAGAGAGCCTGCTTGCAGTGTAATAATTTGTTAGCAGTGAAGTGGAGGTATTCACTGAATGTTTTCGTTCTGTCCTCGCTTCATGCAGACACGGCAGTCCAAATTCCTACGGCGACTGGTTTTGTGGAAAAACCCCTCTGTATCCACACGTACAACCTTAACATGGGAGCGGTGGACCTCAATGACCAGTTGTTGGCGCCGTACCCAATTGCCCATAAGGCCAGACGCTGGTACAAAAAAGTGTCTGTATTTGTTTCAATTGGCTTTGCTGAACGCTCATGTGCTATACAGAGCTTCAGGATGGACTGGATCCTTCCTAAAATTCCAGGAAGAGATCGTCAGTGCCCTTCTGTTTCCAGACGGTGCTCTTGCCCAACTTCCCAACGCAAATGCAGTGAGCCGGCTGTATGAGAGGCATTTTCCTTTTGTCCTCCATGGTACCCCTACCCAAAGAACCCCCCAAAGAAGATGTTGTGTCTGCAGCAAACGCGGATTTAGGCACGACACCCGCTTTTATTGTCCCTATTGTCCTGACCAACCTGGTCTCTGCATTGGTGAATGTTTCAAACGCTACCACACACTAGTTGAGTTTTAGCGTAGGGTACAGCACCACAGTCCTAGGCACACCAACACAGGGTCTGGGAAGATGTGATGGCCGTCACATTTTGAGAGACCATAATCTGCAACGTTCAGTTTACAGTTTTTTTCACAGATTTTATAAAAGTGAAAAAAGTGGATTTTTAAAAAAAAAAAAAAACTCACAAAAACAAAAGAAATATAAAATAAAAAATCCAAAAATAGTTGGTTGTATTTTTCTCCTCTCTCCATTGTTCTCTTATGTTCACTCTCTACTGTCCACTCACTATTGTTCTATATCTATTGTTCTCTCTATTTTTACTATGTTTTATTGTATTTGCTTTGCAGGTATGGTATGTTATACTGTAATGTTTGTTTTATTGTTAACCATCATTTGCTTAGCAGGAACGCCATTCAGTTGCAGCGCGGATTTATTTAGCGTGACAGCAACAGCGTTTGGTCCCACGATACATAAAGCCGCGACTCCAGCGCTGTAGGAGGTGATTTCACCACCACACAGTTAAAAAAAAGCAAAAAAAGCATATATGCCAAAGCATGGGGGCATTAGGGGCGGAGGAGCGGTTTTGCTCCCAATGCCGCGTACATACGGTCGAAATTCCGACGGAGGCTTGCCCGTGGAAAAGTTTGACTCTGTGTACGCGCCATAACTTTTTTGCGGGAGGATGCCCCCATGCTTCGGCATATATAAATGGTGCATGTATGCCCATCATTAGAAGTGGGTGGATGAAGGGAGGTATTCCAATGGTGGGCATACCCACCGATCAATCTCTTGTTTTCGTTCAGCCAACAGGCTGCATGAAAAAAGAGATTACAATACATGTCCAACAAGAACCATTAACGTATGGTATGTTGCTGGAATTTGAATGGTTATACCAGAATGATGCCTGCGGGTTTAGGTATCATCTTGATATCATTCATTTCAGCCAGCGGTCGGCTTTCATGTAAACGCAATCCTAGCGGCTAATTACGGTAGCCTCTAGACTGCTTTTACAAGCAGTGGGAGGGAATGTCCCCCCCTAGATATAAACAGTGCCATTGGGAAAGTGGGAAAACATTTTATCACACCGATCTTGGTGTGGTCAGATGCTTTGAGGGCAGAGGAGAGATCAAGGGTCTAATAGACGCCAATTTTTTCAAAAAAGTACCTGTCACTAACTATTGCTATCATAGGGGATATTTACATGCCCTAAGAGAACAAGAACAATTATAAAAAAAAAAAAAAAAAAAAAAAAAAAAGGAAACAAACAGTTTAAAATAAAATTTAAAAAGCAAAAAAAAAAAAAAAGCACCCCTGTCCGCCCCTGCTCTCGCGCCAAGGCAAGCGCCTGTCTGGCTTTATATGTAAACAGCAATTGTACCATGCATATGAGGTATCACCGCAAAGGTCAGATCGAGGGCAGTAATTTTAGCAGTAGAGCTCCTCTGTTAATCTAATGTGGTAACCTGTAGAGGCTTTTAAAAATGTATGTAGTTAGTCGCCACTGCGCATTTGCACGCAATTTTAAAGCATGTCGTGTTTGGTATCTATGTACTCAGCCTAAGATCATCATTTTTATTTCATCAAACATGGGCAATATAGTGTGTTTTAGTGCATTAAAATAAAAAAATATGTATTATTGCCCAAAAAAATTAGTTTGAAAAATTGCTACGCAAATACTGCATGGAAAAAAAAATGCAACACCCACCATTTTAATCTGTAGGGCCTTTGCTTTAAAATAATATACAAAAAAAAAATGTCTTCATGTAAACAAAAAAAAAGTGTCAGAAAGGGCTTTGTCTTCAAGTGGTTAGAAGAGTGGGTGATGTGTGATATAAGCTTCCAAATGTTGTGCATAAAATGCCAGGACAGTTCAAAACCCCCCCAAATGACCCCATTTTGGAAAGTAGACACCCCAAGCTCTTTGCATGGAATATTTCATATTGTGGGAAAGAGAATTTTTTTTTGCACAAAGTTGTCACTAAATTATATATTGCTCAAACATGCCATGGGCATATGTGGAATTACACCCCATAATACATTCCGTTACTTCTCCTGAGTACGGGGATACCACGTGTGAGACTTTTTTGGAGCCTAGCTGCGTTACGGGACACCAAAAACCAATCACCGCCTTCAGGCTTTCTAAGGGTGTAAATTTTTGATTTCACTTCTCAATGCCTATCACAGTTTCGGAGGCCATGGAATGCCCAGATGGCACAAAACCATGACCCCATTTTGGAAAGTAGACAACCCAACCTATTTGCTGAGAGGCATGGTGAGTATTTTGCAGATCTTGCTTTTTGTCACAAAGATTTGAAAATTGAATTTTTTTTTATATTTTCTTAATTTTCAAAAATAAATGAGCGCTGTAAAATACTCACCATGCCTCTCAGCAAATAGCTTGGGGTGTCTACTTTCCAAAATGGGGTCATTTGGGGGGGGGGGGGGGTTTGTGCCATCTGGGCATTCCATGGCCTCCGAAACGGTGATGGGCAGCGAGGAGTGAAATAAAAAATGTACACCCTTAGAAAGCCTAAAGGCGGTGCTTGGTTTTCGGGGTTCCGTACGCGGCTAGGCTCCCAAAAAGTCTCACACATGTGGTATCCCCGTACTCAGGAGAAGCAGTAGAATGTATTTTGGGGTGTAATTCCACATATGCCCATGGCATGTTTGAGCAATATATCATTTAGTGACAACTTTGTGCAAAAAAATAAAAAAGTTTGTCATATTCCAGAAACTGGTGGCAAAATATAAAATATTCCATAGACTCAACATGGCTCTCAGAAAATAGCTTGGGGTGTCTACTTTGCAAAATGGGGTAATTTGGGGGTTTTTGTGCCATCTTGGCATTTTATGGCCTTCAAAACTGTGATAGGTAGTGAGGAGTGAAATCAAAAATGTATGCCTTTAGAAATCTTGAAAGCGGTGCTTTGTTTTCCGGGTCTCGTACGTGGTTAGGCTCCCAAAAAGTCCCACACATGTGGTATCCCCGTACTCAGGAGAACCAGCAGAATATATTTTGGGGTGAAATTCCACATATGCCCATGGCATGTGTGAGCAATATATCATTTAGTGACAATTTTGTGCAAAAAAAAAAAAACTTTTAATATTCCCGCAACTTGTGGCAAAATATAAAATATTCCATGGACTCGACATGTCTCTCAGCAAATAGCTTGGGGTGTCTACTTTCCAAAAAAGGGTCATTGGGGGGGGGGGGGGGGGGTTTGTGCTATTTGGGAATTTTTTTGGCCTTCAAAACGGTCATAGGTAGTGAGGAGTGAAATCAAAAATTTGTGCCCTTAGAAATCCTGATTTTGGGGTGCAATTCCACATATAACCATGGTATGTATGAGCAATATATCATTTAGTTATATCTTATTGTAATTTTTTTTTTTTTTGTCATTATTCATTCACTTGGTACAAAAAAATTAAATATTCAATGGGCTCAACATGCCCCTCAGCAATTTCCTTGGGGTGTCTACTTTCCAAAATGGGGTCATTAGGGGGGGGGGGTTGTACTGCCCTGCCATTTTAGCACCTCAAGAAATGAGATAGGCAGTCATAAATTAAAAGCTGTGTAAATTCAAGAAAATGTACCCTAGTTTGTAGACGCTATAAATTTTGCACAAACCAATAAATATACGCTTATTGACATTTTTTTTTTACTAAAGACATGTGGCTGAATAAATTTTGGCCTAAATGTATGACTAAAATGTTGTTTGATTTTTCTTATAACAAAAAGTAGAAAATATCTTTTTTTTTTCAAAATTCAGTCTTTCCGTTTAGATCGCAAAAATTAAAAATCGCAGAGGCAATCAAATACCATCAAAAGAAAGCTCTATTTGTGGGAAAAATATGATTTCATGCTCACCGTAAAATCACTCTCTTTCGTTCATGGATGGACACAGCCTTAATCGTGACATAGTGGGATTAGCTATCTTTAGGAGTGACTAGGCAGAAGTGTTAACTTCAAAGCAGAACCGCCCCGCCAGGGCACGGTCCCACTGACTATATCCCCTCAGCCTGCACCAAGCATTTCAGTTCGTAACAAGCAGTACAGACAAAGAGGGGTGGGTGCTGTGTCCATCCATGGAGAAAGATTTTACGGAGAGCATAAAATCCTATTTTCTCTTTCGTTCATGGATGGACACCGCCTTAATCTTGACATAGTGGGACATCCCAAAGCAGTGTCAAAATGAGGGGTGGGAAGCATCCACCCCAAAACAAAACAGAGCTCCTCAACTGAGGAGTTGTAACTCTAAACAGCCGCCTGCAAAACTTTGCGGCTGAAGAAGCATCCGACGATGCACCCACATCAACTTGTAAGTTTAGTTAAAGTGTGACCGGGCGACCAGGTCGCCGCCTTACACACCTGGGAAACACACTTGATGTCAGAAACACTTAGAGGCACCCTTGCCCTGGTCGAATGCATCGTGATAGGGAGGCGCCCTACCCTTTATGGTGTAAGCCTGATCAGGATCTGTTAGGTCCACCTCGAAATGGTGGCCGATGAGACCGCTGGGCCCTTCTTGGGACCAGCCACCGAAACAAACAGTTAGTCTGAACAGACAAGTATCTTCTCGGAGCTCGGACAGCGTCCGAGGAATGCCACGTCATCTCCTTAGGATTCGACGGATGAGGACACAAGTATGGCAGTGCAATGTCTTCCTTGAGATGGAAGGTCGAAATGACCTTAGGGAGAAAAAAGGCTGCGGATGCAGCACCACCTTATCCTTGTGGAAGATCAACAGGAAGCCTTTCATGACAAGGCTGCCAGCTCAGAACCTTAACTGACATAACAGCCACCAATGAGACCACTTTCTGAGAAGGTGTCAACAAGGGAACTTCCCTAATGTTCTCAAACAGTGGTTCTGAGGCACCTAGGAGGTCATGGCATTAAAGCCATTGACTGTAAGCAGGATGACCTATGGGACCTTGCGACAGCAGGTTTTCTCGTAGTGGTAGACGCCAAGGGGCATCTGCTATTCAAATCCCTACGGAGGTAGTGGAGGACGGACCGGAGGAGCCACATGCCGAACCCCCTGTACAAATGTTCTCTAGAGAGTTCGCCAGGGGTCACTGAAAGAAAAACAGCCAGGGCAGATATCTGCCCCTTAAATCGCGCTTAAGCAAGCACTTTGGTCCACCCAAGTGCAATAAAAAATCCTCCTAGAGGATAACTTCCTAGCCTTCCTCAGGGTAGGAATCACAGAATCCGACAGGCCCTGGTCTCTTAGTACCCGGCTTTCAATAATAGCCATGCCATTAAGCTAACGACTGTAAAGCAGGATGCAGTATGGGACCTTGTGACAGCCGGTCCTCTCAGCGGTAGATGCCCAGGGGACATCTGCTACTAGCTGCACTAGATCGGCATACCAAGGACGCCAAAGCCAATCTGGGCAATTAGGATCATAGGAATCCCCTCTGCGAAGCAGAAGAGGCAGGAGCTTAGAGGAGGGAAGGCATAGATTAGCTGGTACTGACACCACTAATGCATCTGTCGAGTCCACCCATGGGTCTCTTAACTTGGCCACAAAAATCAATACCTTCCGATTGAGTCGAGACGCCAGGAGATCTACGTCTGGCGTGTCCCATCTTGTGCAAAGGCGCTGAAACACCTCCGGGTGCAGAGACCATTCTCCTTGGTCCAGCATCTGGCGACACAGGTAGTCCACCTGCCAGTTTTCCACACCCGGAATGTATATGGCCGACAGTGCAGTATGCTCCTTTCTGCCCACCTAGGATGTGAGAGACTTCTGACGCTGCAGCCGAGCTACTTGTTCCTCCTTGATGGTTGACATATGCCACCGCCGTGACGTTGTCCGACTGGATCCTGACTGGACGCCCTCGTAGCCTCTGAGACCATGTGGAGAGGCACAGCCTGATCGCCCGAAGTTCCAGGACCTTGATCGCAAAATGGGAATCCTCTGGAGACCAGCGACCCTGGGTCGACTGAACCCTCCAGACTCCCCCACCGGTAAGTCTGGCGTCCGTCGTGATGACTATCCAGTGAAAGGAAGTAACGACTTCCCGGACAGAAGTGACGGTGAGGTCAGCCACCAACAAAGGAGGCCCTGACCAAGTGGCTCACCCTGATTAGATATCCAGGGATGATAGGCGCTTGTCCCATCTGGACAGAATTTCCTTCTGTAGCACTTGCGTGTGAGATTGCGCATATGGTACCGCCTCGAAGGAGGCCACCATGAGGCTCGGGACTCATATGCAAAGCGGAGTGACGACCCTTCTGGGATGTCAACTACCACACCGCAGCCTGAAGGGTCTGCAACTTTTCCACAGGGAAGCAAACCTTTGCCTCTGAGGAGTCCAGAATCAATCCCAGATATACTAGGCATGGAGTCGTTACCATTACTGACTTCTGAATGTTCAGTAGCCACCCAAGTGTCTGAGGGTCTGATGTTATAGACATGCTCACCTCTAATTCTGAGGCTGAAGCGGCCCTCAGAAGCAGGTCGTCCAAGTAGCCCACGACAGCGATGCCACATTGTCTTAGTAGGGCGAGAATTGGGGCAAATCACCTTTGTGAACACCCTTGGTGCCGATGCCAGGCCAAAGCGGAGAGCCACAACTTAATAGTGTTCTTCCCCGACCGCAAATCGCAGAAGACTGATGCTTTGTGCATATGGGGACATGTAAATAGGCATCCCTGATGTCCAAGGATGCCAGAAAGTCCCCCGGCTGGAGAGCAGTGACGACAGAGCGAACCGATTCCAATCCGGAATCTTATACCTACATGAAGCAATTGAGGGCCCTGAGGTCCAGAATTGGGCGAACGCCCTCCTTCTTTGGTACTATGCACAGATTGGAGTAAAACCCCTGAAACCGATTCTGTACTGGGACAGGAAAAACCACCCCGCGTTTCAGCAGGTCTTGAACTGCCCCAAATAGGGCTTCCTGACGAGTCGGTTGTAGCTGGCGGTTGGAGGGAAAAAGCAATCTGTTTGGTGGGCAGGATAGAAGCTCCATCTTGTACCCTGAAGACACTACTTGGCAAACCTACTGGTCGGGGATCTGAGATGTCCACCGGGTCGCGATTTCGTGAAGATGCCCCCCCACCTGAGAGATGGGTGGGGGCAAACCTTCATGTGGACGTAGCTTTGTCTGCAGGTTGAGTTTGCAAAACCAGGGACGTCTCAGTCCCTGAGCAGGCGCTTATCGGCCTGTGGTCTTTTACCCGCCGTACTGGGCGGACGAAAAAAACGCTTGTGTGCTGTAAAGAAGAGCCCTTGCCTACGGCGTGGCTCCTTCCCCTTTTTGGACTGTGGGAGCAGAGTGCTCTACCTCCTGTAGCATGTTTAATTATGTCATCCAGGGGAGTTCCAAAAAGTCTGTCGCCCTTAAAGGGCAAGTCAATCAGGGCTTTCTCGGAAGATTGGTTGGCGGACCAAATATTAACAAAAGTAGACTGTGTAACACCACTGCCTGACCTGAGCGCAGGCCAGCAGAGGAATAGTGAACAAGGCTGATTCAGAAATGAATTTTTGGCCTTGTACTAGTAGGTCAGCTAGGGCTACCTCGTTCGAGGAAACCTGATGCTTGTAACCCAATGAGCAGCATCTTTGCCCCTTATGTGCGTGTCAGACACCAGGGCCCCAACTGTGGTTGGGCATACCGTCAACACACTACCGTGTACAGATTGTGGGTGATCGCCTCAGCCTTCTCGTCCGCAGGGTCTTGAAGGTGGGAGCCCCCTCCACTGGTATGGTGGAGCTTGTTTAATCTGGACACAGGAGGGTCCACTATCGGGGGCGAGGTGCATCTTTTCAAGAAACTCTCTTGAAGAGGGTTCTTGGTCCGCATCTTCAGATACCTCAGGGCCAGGGTCACAAGTGCTAGCTGGACCCGGCAACGCATCCGAGTTGTCCCCAGCAGATGGCGGAGGGAGGGGGCACTTTCTAGCCCCTATTCTCCCACGTGCGGCTTCCACCTTGGCTATGAAGGCATCTAGAATTGCCGCCTAGCGTCCACCAATAAATCGGGTGCAGGGGCATTAAATTACCAGCACAGGCGTCTCGGGGGAAAAAGCGTCTGCTTCTGATGCCATGCTGTCCACACACCTGACACAGGGACCCCCAAACAAGTAACTCAACACTCCTGGCTGCAGCAGAGACGAGGGGTTCCCCTCCAGAGGACTCACTACCCATGAACCGTAATAGATGGTCTAGCTAGCAGAGCTGCTGCTTGCAGAGTGTGTGTCGATCTGTGCTCTCCAAAGCTGGGATCGAAGGCTGTTTGTGGGGCTGCGATTTTTGTCAGTCTTTCAGACTGCTCAGTCACAAGCGTGCATCTGTTCATCTGCCGTTTTTGTTTTTTTAAATGGTCTAATCCATGGTACAATGGCTGGTGATCTGACACTAGAGGCCAACTGGGCAGAAAACCATGGTACAGCAGAGTAATGCAGCAGTCAGTACACCTCAGCAAAAATCACCAGAAAAATGCAGCTTACAGAAGATGGCCGCCAGTGAGAAAAGAAATACAGAATGGACACCAACCTGGGTGTCGATCAGCATGGAGCAAGACACACATGAAAGCAGAATCTCTTATGCGGCTTTATACATTGTGCAAGTAAAGAAATACAGCATGGACACACCAAACATGACCGCCAACAGCATGGAGCAAGACACACAGAAAAACAGAATCTCTTATGAGGCTTTATACATTGTGCAAGTAAAGAAATACAGCATGGATACACCAAACATGGCTGCCGACAGCATGGAGCAGGATACACAGGTAAACAGAATCTCTTATGCAGCTTAAACACTGATTTAGTGACTTATGGTTCCCCAAGTGAAGCAACCCAGAGGAACCCCTGCCCAGCAGCTAGCTCAGAGAGCCTAGGAGGAGGAGGGGCGGGGAGGGGAGAAGGGGGATAAGGCCCTTTACTCACCTCTCCAAGGATGCCCAGCTGTCTTCTCGCTAAAGCAAGGTAGTAGCGACTCACCCTTCCTGTGGGTTTATGCTGGAAGCATCCTGGACAGTGCATCTTCCGCATGGTAACAGAGATGACTGTCGGACAGGCTACTGCGATTCGGCCCTGTAGACCGGTCCTTATGCAAGCCCTGGAGTGTATAGCTCACCGGCTACCCGTAGAGCGACGGGCATGTCGTGGACGACCCAGCGTGCAGCTATGGTCGGCACACACTCGATGGCCAAAACTGGGAAGAATATAAGGATCTGGGAACCAGCCTGTCGCCCAGTCGGCAGTTGATTGAAGATCGCAGGAAACTTAAATAATGAATAAAAAATCCCAAAAATGAATCCAAACTAAAAGCCTCCAAGCCATGGGCCTGAAGGGAGCCATGTCTTCTCCTTAGACTAGGCAGAAAAAACAGAATTGCTTGGTGCAGGCCGAGGGGATATAGTCCTGGGCACTCCTAAAGATAGATAAGCTAATCCCACTATGTCAAGATTAAGGCTGTGTCCATCCATGAACGAAAGAGAAAAAAGGACACAAATTTTGTTTTGGTACAACATTGTATGACCGCGCAATTACCAGTTAAAGCAGCGCAGTGCCAAATTGTAAAAACACCTCTGGTCTTTAGGCTGACAAATGGTCCGGGGCTAAAGTGGTTAACGCAACTGAGCGTACAGGCTATCAACCACATTCCCCACATGCAGAGGCAACTAGAGACACATTCCAGAGAACCCAAACTCCCACATCTTGGAGTACAAGGCTTTTCCCAGTGGAAAATTGGTGCCAGACCTGTGTCCAGGACAAGTACCAGATATTCTAGTAGTTGCAATGTCTCCAAGGTTGACTTCTTGGGATTTAAGACCCAGCCACAGGCCTGTAGTACTTGCACCATCTGCTGCACATTGGCCTTGAGGCCTCCCTTGATTGATCCTGCAGAAGCAGATAGTTTTGAACATGCAAGAACTTGTTCAAGCACATGTGCCCAGTACTTGGACAGATATCCTTCAGTATAAAGGCCTCATGTACACCGATGCTGGTAAACGTTTAGGAGTAGTTTGTAGTTCTTTTTCCAACTGCCCCTAAACTCTGCTCTATGTTATCTTATCAGTACATGTACAAAGGGTCGTTCCTAGGCAGTTGAGTTTACAGGCATTTTATGGAACGCCAAAATGTGTTCAGAAGCTGAGTTTACAGGCATTGTAAGCACTTCTAAATGCAGTAACTCATTTTAAACGTGGGTTAATATCTGTCAAGTTGAATCGTTCAGGAGAGGTTGTAAAAATGTCTCGAGTACATGAAGCCTAAGGTTGCAACAGAATGAACTTTGTGGTTTGAGTGTTTTTAAAGATTGCAACCCTGATACATTAAGGCCCTGAAAGTTCTTACAGAACACCTTTGAGAATGCAATCTCTTGAGACGCAGACACATGAGTTACCTCAGAAGTATTGTCCACCTTGGAAAAGTTCACTTCCTCAGACCCTGGATATCTGCAAGCTGATCAAACACCGTTACATAGGCAGCTTAGAGTTCCTCCTTGGACACAAGGGTCCCTGAGAATGAAGATATTTAAGGAAGCAGTGAAAAACATGATGTTTTTTTGAGAACAGGAACCTGTTTACTGCCCCAAAAATTTATTTGGGGATGGAAGACCGCCTTCTTAAATAATGGAGCTTAGTCCACCTGATCCAGATCTACTCCGTGGCAGATCTGCCATGCTAGCCAGGATCACAAGGCAGAGCAACATGCACCATCTTCAGCAATCGCACCAAGAGGGGGGAGGGGTAGCCTTTTAGTGCCCCACTCACCTGTAGGCTTTGGGGTCCCTGGTCACATTGCAGCCTGAACTATGTAGGGACACAGCTAAACAAGTCTTGGCCAGCTGGTGTCCCAAAGGGAAAAGGGCCGATTTCAACAGGGCACCCGCACATGCTTAGTGCAGTCTCCCAGCAGTGTTTGCAAAGTAGCATTGATGGGTGGGCCTCACCGTTACAGAAATCAGGTGGCCACACGAGCATACAGAGCAGCTAAGGAAAAGTATTAGTGTGCCCAAATTAGGATGGCACGTGCTAGCCCTTTACCAACGGATACCCACAGTGCCCCTCACGGTGCCAGTCAAATGGAACCAGTTGTTAATTCAAGGAACACCTTGAAAACATATCAGATCTCAATGGGCAAAAATCTTATGCCGATATCTAAACTGATATAGACTGGGTAATGTGTTAGGAATGAAAGCATGGCACATCATTTGATGGAAATTAAAATTATCCACCTACAGAGGGATGAATTCAGACACCCCGAAAATCAAAGTGAAAAAATTATGCAGCAAGCTAGTCCATTTTGCTGAAATTTCATTGCAACAACTCAAAATGGTCCTCAGTATTTTTTATGGCACCCACATGCTTGTCTAACATCAGGGCATGCTCCTAATGAGACGACGGATGGTGTCCTGGGGTATTTCCTCCCAGATCTGGACCAGAGAATCAGTGAGCTCCTGAACAGACTAAGGTGCAACCTGGGGGCCTTGGATGGACTGAGACACAATGTCCCAGAGGTGTTCTTTTGGATTTAGGTCAGGTGAGCATGGGGGCCATTCAATGGTATCAATTTCTTCATCCTCCAGGAACTGGCTGCATGCTCTCCTCACATGAGGCGGGGCATTGTCATGCACCAGGAGGAAACCAGTTCCCACTGCACCAGCGTAGGGTCTGACAATGGGTCCAAGGATTTTATCCCGATACCTAATGGCAGTCAGGGTGCAATTGTGTAGCCTGTAGAGGTCTGTGCGTCCCTCCATCGATATGCCTCCCCAGACCATCACCAAACCTGTCATGCTGAACGATGTTACAGGCAGCATAAAGTTCTCTGCGGCTTCTCCAGACCCTTTCACGTCCGTCACATATGCTCAGGGTGAACCTGCTCTCATCTGTGAAAAGCATGGGGCACCAGTGGCAGACCTGCCAATTCTGGTGTTCAATGGAAAATGGCAATCGAGCTCCACAGTGTCCGGCAGTGAGCACACTAGAGGACAGTGGGCCCTCATGCCACCCCCATGAAGTCTGTTTCTCCTTGTTTGGTCAGAGTCATTCACACCAGTGGCCTGCTGGCGGTCATTTTGTAGGGCTCTGGCAGTGCTCATCCTGTCTCTCCTTGCATAAAGGAGCAGATACCGGTCCTGCTGATGGGTTAAGGATCTTTTACGGCTCTATCCAGCTCTCCTAGAGTAACTGCCGGTCTCCTGGAATCTCCTCCATGCTCTTGGGACTGTGCTGGGAGATACAGCAAACCTTCTGGCAATGACACGTATTGATGTGCTATCCTGGAGGAGTTATAGGGTCCAAGTATTTCCTTGTGCCACCAGTAGTGACACTGACTCTAGCCAAATGCAAAACTAGTGAAAAACAGTTAGAAAAGATGAGTAGGAAAAAAAAAAATGTCAGACACCTCCACCTGAAAAACCATTCCCGTTTTGAAGGTCGCCTCATTGTTGCCCATCTAGTGCACCTGTTAATTTAAACAGCAAAGCAGCTGAAACTGATTAACAGCCCCCTCTGTATACACCTTCCCCCTCTGCTACTTAACTGACCAGATCAATATCCCAGGAGTTCTGATTCAAGAGTGTTCCTTTAATTTTTTTTGAGCAGTGTATGTATATTTTACACACACACATTTTGTTTTTGTAGGGTCAAATCGGATCATCCTATGTGTGGAGGGCAGCATCCGCCCAGGTTTTGGAATAACCATTGTCCTACAGAAGACCTTTGTGCTGGAAGGGACTGCTTGCCTTTATAAACATTACTATCTGGGTTATGCGCCACCTAAAGGGGAACAGACACTGGCAGACCAAACAGACAGGAAGACCACCTCTATACAACACCTTGCATACAGAAAGTACTTCAGTTTAGCAAGCAATGAAATCCCAAAAGAGGGAAGGGACCTCTGTGTCCCATGATGTATCCAAAAAATAGATTTAACAGGTACGGATAAAAATCTATTTTCTTTAGTGTACATCACAAGAGACAGAGCAGCTTGTAGTACACTACGGCCAAAAGCAGTATCTTCCAAAGGTCTAACATCCACTGGTAGAACTTTGTGAACATATGCACTGAAGGCCAGGTAGTGGCCTTGGATACATGAACCACTGACATTGATGGTGAATTACCCAAGGGGCTCCTAACCCTTGATGGAACAAGCTCTCACCTGTAAGGGAGGAGCTCAACCTTTCAGACCATAGGCCTGAATAACCTATTGGCAGATGCAATGGGAAATGGATGCCTCTTGTCCTTTCTTGCCCCCTCTGGCAACACAAACAAGGAGTCTGATGTCCTGACTTGTGCTGATCTCTTCAGATAGACTCACTCACACTATGTCCAAGGAGTGCAGCAGCTTCTCCGCAGCTGAACGAGGATCTGAAAAAAAAAAAAAAAAAAAAAAAAAAAAAGCGGCAAGGACAATGTCCTGGTTCAAATGAAAACTCAAAACTACCTTTGGTAAAAACAGGTGAGGGTGCAACACCACTTCATCATGGTGTAAAACTAAAAATGGCCATTTACAAGAAAGATAAAGGCAAAATGTGAGCTTTAATTGTTCCAAAAGCTTCATCTCTATCACTGACTGGAGAAAAGAGAATTCTGCCCATCACATATTTCTAGGGATGTCATTCCTTGGTTTCACACCAGTATATGTAAGACTTCTAAACTCTTACAGTGATTCCTAGTAACCGCCTTCCTGGCATTAAACATTGTAGACAAAACCGGCCCCAAGTTTCCCCGATCCATCAATACCGGGGCTTCAATTGCCAGGCCGTCTTTTTAGCAATAGTAAAAGTAGGGTGAAATATTGGTCCTTGAGACAGTAGGTCTGGGCGGGCCCAGAAGAGTCCATGGACCGTCCACAGTCATTTTTACTATGTCTGAGTTCTGGGCCAAGCCGGGGCTCCCAATATAACCAGAATTACCTCCTCCAGGATCCTGTGCAAGATACGTGGTAGCAGCTGAATTGGGAGAAAAGAACACATCAAGGAAAACCAGTCCCACCAGAGCATCTACTCCGATTGCACACAGATCTGCACTGATTGTTTATATAGGCTACTGGTGTGGCATTGTCCGACTGGACCATCGGACACCCTCTCAGCCGGACCGATCAGAACTTCAGAGCAAGGTATACTGCCCGTAACTCCATGACATTTATGGGCTAGCTTTGTTCCGACAGACCATTCCCTTCGGACTCCTCCAGAACAGCACCCCAGCCACCATCTTCCGATTTACCGAAAAAAAAAAAAAAAAAAAAAAAAAAAGGACTTCCCTCTCCCCAAATTCTGATCCAGCAACCACCAATGGAGACTTTGCCGAACCTTAGGGGACAGAAACATGTTGCTGTCCAAGGCTTACATCCTTTTGTTCCAGGTTGACAGAATGTTCTGCTTTAATGGCCTGGAATGGAACTGTGCATAAGGAATTGCCTCGAACGAGGACACCATTCTTCCCAGCAAACTGACGCAGAGCCGAATGGAAGGATGGCTCGTTTCTTCTTGAACCCAATTCCTCAGTGCATATTTTTCTTGCAGGTAGAAATTCCCTTGCTTGTACTGTGTGTAGCACTAGACCCAGATATTCCAGCTTCTGAACTGGTTCCAAAGCCGACTTCTGGTAATTTAGAATCCAGTCTAGGTTTTCTAGATAATGAACTGTGAGACCCACATCCTTCTTTAAGCTTTGCATGGACTTCTCCCTGAGCAAGCGGTCGTCTAGATCAGTGTTTCCCAACTCCAGTCCTCAAGGCACACCAACGGGTCATGTTTTCAGGCTTTCCATTATTTTGAACATGTGATTTGATCAGTTTCACTGCCTTAGTAATTACCACAGCCGTTTCATCTGAGGGAAATCCTGAAAACATGACCTGTTGGTGTGCCTTGAGGACTGGAGTTGGGAAACACTGGTCTAGATAACCAAACACTGAGATTCCTTGAGAACTTTTTTAAATACCTGAGGCGCTGTGGAAAGCCCAAAGGGCAGAGCTACAAATTCAAAGTGGTGACCTATCTCAAAGCGTAGAAACCTACCTACCGAGCGTGCGCACTCCATTCAAAAAGACTGAATAGCTAGATATTGGTTTAAAGCCTCCAGAATAGGCCTTACAGCCCAATTTGGAGCTATGAACAGGTTTGAGTAGAACCCTGCAATATTTTCAGATGCTGGTACATTTGCAATCACTGCTTGAGTCAATAATTGGTCGATTGTCTGAAGCAACAAGCCTCTCTTTTTTTTGATTTGAGGGACCTCAGAAAAAAGGTGGAAGAACCCGAAACTCCAACCAGTACCCTAAAGAGACACTGTGGGGCCAAGCCTCCCTTCAAAAGGGAGTCTTAGCCCCAGTACTAGAAGGCTTCTGAAACCAAGGCTTCTTCTGCCCCTGGTTTTGAGGCTTGCTCCTGGGCCTCGACACTTGTGGGCACCTAAACTGCCTGGAAGATGAAAAGGTGGCAGCAGGGGTACTAGCGCCCTTAACTGAAGGACATTTGCTTCTCCTTATGATTGGTAGGAGAGAACTTTTACCTCCAAAATTATAGGCAATTCAGCCAACTAATTTTTTAACCACAAACCTGTGCATACGCACAGATAAGAGTGCTAAATGCAAAACCTGAGTTTTGCATTTATATATAGAGGTTGTAAATAAAAGAGGTTGGACGAAAGGGTTAGTGTAGTTAAACACTTTCAGTAGCTAAAAAGTGCATCTATAGGGGCAAACCCCTCCAAATAGCTTCACGTTTAGCTTCTGGTCTCTCCATTCCGTACGCCCAAAAGATATTTTCTGCAATATGCTCTTCTCTTCTACTCCTAGTAATCATTGTGTACTTTCCCTTTTCTTAACTCATATGGCTTTTTTCTCACCTCCAAGCTAGACTTGTTTTAGCCATTACTTTTTCAGCCTCTCCTCTTTGGATTTTATTGCACTCCCACCTTCCCTTTATATCTGTAAAACTCAGCATTGCGTGTATGGAAATGTTAACCAATGTACATCAAGAACAGTCTTATTTTAATACTGAAACAAACTGGAATCCCTATATTGGATCTGTATTTGAAGATTGTACCTTCTCGTTTAATTACTTACTGCTCTGTTTACAGAGTTGAAAATTATAAGACACGTTTCACACAGATGTGACTTTGAAGCCGACATCCCAGCGTGACTTTGGCACTAATTGCATATGACTTCTTTAACAGAAGCCAATGCAAGTTGTGCCAAAGTCGCACCAAAAGTAGTGCAGAAACCTTTTTCTAAGTCGGAGCGACTCAAGCGGCTCCTATTAACCACTTGCCGACCGCTGCATGTAGACAATGACTCCTGTGGGCAAAGTAACGTACAGGTACATTGCTTTGAAAATCTTGTCATGCGTGCTCGCCGCAAGCTCTGTGACCATGCCTGCGGACTCTATGTCCGCCGATCGTGTCACGGAGCTGCAGAACGGGGAGATGCCTTTGTAAACAAGCCATTTTCCTGTTCTGCCTAGTGACAGGACAGTGATCTACTACTCCCTGTGATCGGGAGCAGTGATAACTGTCGTATCACTCGTAGTCCAGCCCCTCCACAGTTAGAATCACTCCCTAGGACATACTTAACCCCTTCCCTGCCAGTGTCATTTACACTGTAATCAGTGCATTTTTTTTGCACCGATTGCTGCATAAGTGACAATGGTCCCAAAATAGCGTCAAAGGTGCCTGATGTGTCCGCCACAATTCCGCAGTCACAATAAAAAAAACAAACGCAGATCGCCCGCCACTATTAATACATTTTTTTTTTAATTTATTTTTTTGATAAAAATGCCAAAAACTATCCAATTTGTAGACGCTATAACTTTTGCGCAAACCAATATACGCTTATTGCGATTTTTGCACCAAAAATGTGAAGAATACATGTCGGCCTAAACGGAGGAAAAACATTTTATATATTTTTTGGGATATTTATTATAGCAAAAAGTTAAAACTTTTTTTTCAAAATTGTTGCTTTTTGTTTATAGTGCAAAAAAAAACAAAAAACGGCAGAGGTGATCAAAAACCACCAAAAGAAGGCTGTGGGGAAAAATAGGATTTTTGTACTCACCGTAAAATCCATTTCTCCGAGTTCATGGACGGACACAGCAGCCTTTGATTGTAGGGTTATATCCGCTTCCTTCCAGGAGAGTTAGGCAAAAATACAACACTTGTTAACAACTTTTCTTCAGTGCAGCTCCTCCCAGGGGGCGTAGTTCCTCGGGTATAACCCACACCCTGCTCTAGCAGCCTCAGTTCCTCTGGCCACTAGCCGCTTCAAACCTGGCGAGAAACGCCTCCAGGACAACCGACATTGCCTCAACAGATGTGGCAGGGGGAGGGGCACCAAGGGTTAACTCAAGCATTGCTGGGGCAGAAGTACCTGGTTCAGGATCCATAATGCCCCACCGCTGTGTCACCCTGAACTGCAAGGCAGAACCACCCACCTCCTGGCTGCTACAACAGAGGCAGAGGCACCCAGGAAACTCACCACCCCACCCGGTGCAGCGTGAGCTGAGACAGATCTGAGGTGCGCACTGAAGCTGGCTGCGCTGCGTCTGTCACTTCTGAGATTCGCGGTCTTTTTGCAGCGCTAAAACGACCGCACAAGGCCAATAGAAAACCAAGATGGCCGCCGTATGAGGAAAAAACACCATAGGACTACAAGAAAATGGCTGCCGAGCCATATAAACAGTGACCACGGCAAAATGGCGGCCGTTTAAAATACCCATAGTGACAGCACCCAGCACACAGTGCAGCACACACAAACCTGTATGTAAACACACACACACACACACAGCCCCCGCTATACACACCGGACGTGGTAATAAAGAGACCCCAGAAGGCCCCCCCTCACAGCCGCTACCCAAACGGGGAAGGAGGGAGAATAAATAAGGGAGAGAGGAAAGCAGGGCAAGCCCTCAGTCGACCTCCCGGGGAAAATTCCAGCCATACCACCTTACCTGAGCAAGGGGCCACTACTTACCCGTCCTGCGACCACCGGCTGGAGGTTTCCCAGACAGAACCAACGTCCACTAACGGCATGGCTGTCAGCCAGACACACTGTGACAAGGCCATAGAGACCGGTCATATGTGTGCCCTGGAACATGAAGTTCCCCGGCCGCCCCTGGAGCAATGGGGCCTGTCGTGGATGACCCAAAGCTGAGCCGAGTGCCGGCACACGCTCGATGGCCAAACATGGGGGGACTACAAGAGTCAAGAGCCAGTCGGCAGTTGATAGAAGAATCTCAGGATCCAAAAATGCAGGAACAAAACAATAAAAAGCGAAAAAAAATTGCAAAAAAATCTCCAGAGTACAGGTCTCTAGACCTGTACTCTCCTGACGTTAGGCAGAGAAAAAACTGAGGCTGCTAGAGCAGGGTGTGGGTTATACCCGGGGAACCACGCCCCCTGGAAAGAACTGCACTGAAGAAAAATTGTTAACACTTTAAGTGCTGTATTTCTGCCTAACTCTCCTGGAAGGAAGCGGATATAACCCTACAGTCAAAGGCTGATGTGTCCGTCCATGAACGGAAGAGAAAAAAGCTTAATTGTCAAAGTGACCTAGTGCTGAATTGCAAAAAGTGCTCTGGTCAGGAAGGGGGTAAATTCTTACGGGGCTGAAGTGGTTAAAGCGGTTCTATTGCAATTAATGTCATGCGACTTGTGCTCTCGAAGTCGGAGCGCATGTCGCACCAGTGTAAACCGGGTCTAAAATTGTTCTCGTCTACCCAAAAAACACCTAATGGTTTCACATGCATTCTTATATTCTGACTTGCTTTCTGTGTACAAGCATCTGAACACTAATGAATTTGCAAAAAAGTCAATCTATACTTTAGCCCAAAAAAGGGGAACTACTGAGGAGGAAAGGTGGACAAAGGGACTAGCAATAGGACATCAAGAATTGTAGACCCTGTATTTCTCTCAGGATGTTAACTTTACAAATTAGTTTTTACCTGGGCATCAAATGTACGTCCAGAATGACAAAGGTTGTTTGGGTCACAGAGTATAAATCCTGGAAGAATTTCCTCCTCCTCAATGCCTTTGAGCCGAATCTTCAGATTTTCTCCAGGGGCAACAAGCTCTGTTTCTACTTCATCAGACAGAATGCCCAGGACTTCAACATTGTGCTTAATTGAAAGATGACACAAAGAAGTCAAAGTTAATACTTAAAGTATGGAACGGACTGCTGCATAAATATATTTTTTTTAATGCGCAAATGAAAGTGTGCTTGTTGCAGCACACTTCAGTTGCTAAAGAAAAACAATACAAAATGTATCGGATATTTGTATCTTGTAGAATTTTTATAAATTTTCAGTAGTTAAAAAAAAAAAAAAAAAAAGATTTTACTTACCTGCTCTGCTATGGAATTGTACAGAACAACCCCCAACCTCCTCTTCTCGGGTCCTCCACACTGTCATCCTGGCTTCTGCTCCATGGCGAGTTGCTCCATAAAAAGCTGCTGTGTGCGGCCTCGCTTCCGAGTCTCCCTATTTGCGAATATTGACACAGACAGCAAGATTTGGCCCCACACCCAATTACCTTTTCACTGGCTTTGATTGACAGCAATGGAAGCCAATGGCTCCTGCTGTCTCAGCAATGCCAGTAAGAGGCGGAAGGGAGGGGAGAGTAGAGCTGCCCCAGCACCCCCTAATACTTACCTGAGCCCCATCTCTGTCCACGTGTGTCTCGGCCATCCGAGACTCTCTCTCCGATTAGCTGAGAACCAGAGGCAGCACCATTGGCTCCCGTTGCTGTCAAAGACAGTCAATCAGGAGTGAGAGAGAGAGTAAATGTGAGAGAGAGCGAGCGCTGTGTCTCAATGGACAAAAGGAGCTGCGATTCGGCTTGGTTCCCTCCTATATGTTTTAATGTAAAATAACAGGATTTTTAAAACAGCTTACCTGTAAAAACCTCATCTTGGAGTACACCACGGGACACAGAGCCATTCATTGCATAATGGGTTAAGGGTCACCAGCAGTGATTGGACACTGGCACAACCAATTGAAGACAGTTCCCCTCCATATAACCCCTCCCATTAGGGAGTACCTCAGTTTTGTAGCAAGCAATAAGGTTCCCATAAGAAGGGGGGACCTCAGTGTCCTGTGGTGTACTTCAAGAAAAGAATTTTACAGGTAAGCCGTTTAAAAAATCCTGTTTTCTTTATCGTACACCACGGGACACAGAGCCATTCATTACATAATGGGATGTCCCAGAACAATGCTCCATATGAAGGGTGGGACCCACAGATCAAGCAGGCCCCTACGGACAAGAAGCCCTATACTGCTGCCTGCACTTCGCCCAAAGGCGGCATCCTCATGTCCTTTCACATCTATCGGATAGAATTTGGAAAATGTGTGGACTGAAGACCAAGTTGCAGCTTTACAGATCTGAGCCAACGAAGCCAGGTGATGCACTGCCCATGAAGCACTTCGCCCTGGTAGAGTGCTCCCTAGCAGAAAAAGGAGGAGTTCTGTAATTTAAACCATAGGCTTGAATAATTGTTTGTCGAATCCACCTATTTTGCCGCTTGTCCCTTCTTGGGACCATCTGCCAAAATAAACAAAACATCTGTTTTGCATATCTGAGCAGTTGCCTGCAGATACACCTTTACTGCTCTTACCAGATCTAGGGAGTGCAATAATCCTTCAGCTGTCTGCAGATCTGGGAAAAAAGAAGGCAGAACAATGTCTTAATTTAAATTAAAAGCTGATACCACCTTCAGTAAAAAGGCAGGATGGGGTCGTAGTACAATTTTGTCTTTGTGACAAATTAAATAAGGCTCTTTGCAAGAAAGAGCTGCTAATTCAGACACTCTTCTAGCTGAAGAGATAGCAATCAAAAAACGCAATTTCCTGCTTAAAAGGGATTCAGCGGAATCTGGCGAATCTGGAAGGCATACGTTTCCTGGTGTGAACCCAGAAAGTGGCACCCTAGGAAGTTTGCCATTAATAGGAAACTCGTGCCTTTCTTCAGTAGGGCTTAGATATGAGGTTGGCCTTGAGCACCATCAAGGACCAAATCTCAGCTTTGTCGGTATTCTTTCAGAAACCGCTTGCTTCTCATTCCCTAGTTAGGGCCTTTGTTCAGGGTGCACTGCGGTTAAATTCGCCGATTAAGTCTCCCGTGTGCCCATGGAATTTGAATTTGGTATTGGCTGTTTTACAGAAGCTACCTTTCTCCAAGATTTCTCCAAGTCTGTTGACACAAACTGGTTTTTCTTGTAGCCATATCCTCGGCTAGAAGGGTATCGGAATTGGCGGCTCTTTCATGTAAAGAACTGTATATGATTATTCATGAAGACAGGGTGGTGCTACTGCCTCACCTGAATTTCTTACCTAAGGTGGTTTCAGGTTTTCATCTGAACCAAGATATAGTCCTACCGTCTTTTTTTTCCAAATCCGCAGTCTGCGGAGGGAAAAAACATCTCTAGATGTTGTAAGAGCGGTAAGGGTTTATCTGCAAGTTATGGCTCAGATAAGGAAGACTGATTGTTCATTCTGCCACAAGGCCCAAGGAAGGGCCAGGCAACGTCAAGATCCACTATTGCAAGGAGGATTTGACAAGTCATTATTCAGGCCTATGATTTAGAAAAGAAGATCCTCCTTTTCAGGAAAAAGCACACTCGACTAGAGCAGTTGTGCTTCATGGAAAGTGTTTCACCAGGCCTCCATGGCTTAGATCTGTAGGGCTGCTACTTGGTCTTCGGTCCAGCAGCAGGCAGCAGTATAAATCATCTGGCTCAATAGTGGTCTTATTCTGATCTGTGTCCCCCTCCCCTCTAAATTTAGCATTGCTATGGGACATCCCATTAAGTAATTGAAGGCTCTGTGTTCCGTGGTGTATGATCATGAAAATAGGATTTTTTAATACAGCTTACCTGTAAAAATCCTTTTCTTGGAATTACATCATGGGACACAGAGCTCCCACCCCTCTTTGGAGTTAACGTGTAACACTTATTGCTTTGCTACAAAACTGAGGTACTCTCCATTTTGGGAGGGGTTTATAAGGGAGGACCTCAATTTAATTGGGTTGCAGTGTCCAATCACCTGTGGTGACTACATAACCACCTTAATTAAGGCTCTGTGTCCCATATGTATTTCCAAGAAAAGGATTTTACAGGGTATACAAAATATCACATTTCACTACCGAACGTACCGTATTTTCCGACGTATTAGACGACTTTCGGTTGCTAAAAAAATTGCATCCAATGTCGGGGGTCGTCCCTTATACGCCGGAGACAGTCTCTGTGCTTGCGCAGCGTCAATGATTTAAAAGCTGCTCTTCTCTGAGTGTCCTGTGATAGGCGGAACACAAATCTTCCCAGAGAGCCCTCTGATCTGTGTTCCCTCCTATCACAGATGCCTTCTCAATCCTCGGACGAGTTGAGAGACGTCCGTGTGATAGGCGGAAACCGAACAGAGACACTGCTGGGGGAAAAATAGGATTTTTGTACTCACCGTAAAATCCATTCTCCTGAGTACATAGACGGACACAGCATCCTTTGGACAGTAGGGTTATGCACCTTCCTTCCAGAGAGTTTAGGCAGAATTTACAGCACTTAATGCGTTAACCTTTCTTAGTGCCGCTCCTCCAGGGGGTGTGGCTCCCCGGGCATAACCCACACCCTGCTCTAGCAGCCCCAGTTCGTAACAAGCGTACAAACAAAGGAGGGGTGGGTGCTGTGCCCGTCTATGAACTGGATTTTACGGTGAGTACAAAAATCCTATTTTCTCTCCTGTTCATAGACGGACACAGCATCCTTTGACAGTAGGGACGTCCCTGTTGTGGAAAATTCTATAAATGTATGTTGTCAGATGTCCCCCGTGTCGGTTTTGCTGTAATGCGCTCAGTGAGCGAATTCACGCATACAGACGTTGGTGGAAGGCCTTTGGCGCCAACACCTTTTCATGGAAACAGCAGATTTGCGAGCTCCTTTTAGGGACGTTAATTTATGCCTCAGCAAGGGACTGGCCACTTCTTGTCGACTGCATTAAATGACTCCGAGTGGACAGATCTGCGGTACATGGAAACTGTAGCATAACTATACGAAAATTTATGGTTATCTGATCCATATTCAAGTATGGTTTGCAACATTGGCTTTGGTTTGGTTTGCACACGGCTCTGTGCAATGGCCATGTTTTTTTATTCCTTTGTCTCTCACAGAGCATGGTCATTGCCCGCAGCCATTTGCACAAACCACTACTAAGCATTGTTTGAATCACATGTCTGTGATTGGTTCTTTTGAAAGTATACAACATGTCTGATTGGCTGTTTTGTGAAGCCACACCTTTGTTACTAATGTTGACCCTATATAATAAACAAGCTGCTGAGGAGCGATGGATGAGGAAAGATGGTGTGAGGTCTTTTGTCTTGGATGAATGGGCAGGGAATGGATGGTGAGTGAATCTATTTAGCTTAAATATGGATTATTTCATTAAGATGAATGAGACACAAGATATCTGTCTGCTCTGCAAACAGCCAGGATTTCTACAGAATTGGCGGGCCAGAATCTAGGAGTAGACCGGGCCCCTTTGGGCATCGGTTCAGATGGGGGGAAAGTAGTGTTCTGTTACGATGCGTGGGGGGCCTCTGCTCTGCGAAAGAACAAAATTTGTCGTCTTTTTGAAATAATGCTTGTGTGATTGTGTGCGTCTGTGAAATCGATTGGATGTGTATATGTATGATTCTGATTGCATGTGACTGTGGATTTGATCGTATTGGAATGTATGATTTTGGCATGGACTAGAAGTTTGACTTGTATGTCTGTTGTGTGAGAGATGTATGAGTTGTGTAAACATGTGCCTGTGTGTGTAGACTGAATCTGGAATGTTTATGGTGTGTATGCCAGAATGCTGTATGATTGAACAGATTGAAGTTATGTGCCCATGGTTTACAGTGAAGCTGTTTGGAAAAGCTATTGTGTAAGATGTCGTCTCTGGCCATGTGCTTTGGTAGGGGAGGGGCGATTTGTTTGGTGGACCATGAGGCTTGGGGGAGGGGCGGACAGTGTTCTGATTCTGCATTTCTTGACTTTGCTACTTTCAGAACAAAGTTAGATATAACATTTTTATGATGCATATGGAAACTGTATATTGTGGATAATTTGTTCAGTATAGAGGTGGGATTATTCAAGCCTGCGATGTGTGCGGCTGAGGACTTTGTATTTTCTGAATGTAATGTCCGCATAAGTGTGGCTGAACTGTGATTGGATTGTTTGGCTGATGAAGGAAACATGTGCCCATGGTTTACAATGAAGCTGTTTGGAAAAGTTCAGCCAGGCATGTTCCATTGTGTAACATGCACGCTTGGGGGATGGGCAGACAGTATTGTCGGATCCCTGTGTGCTTCTTGAATTTTGTAATATGTCCAATGATCTATGTGAGGAATAGAAATGGATAAATACACATGTCCCCGTGAGTGTGTGCTTTAGTGGGCGGATGGGCAACCAGCATGGCTGTCCCATCACTGAGTCAAAGTTGGTAACCCTCTGTAAACAATAGCAGGCGTTTTAAATGATGTGACCTCACTGTGTATATTTTTTAAATGGCTTGTTACATGAGCTTTGAGAAAAGAATGTTTTTGTTTTAATGTTGCGCATGTAACTGACATTTTTCGAATGTGTTGTGTTGGCAAAAGGTCCGATTTGAAGCAGCCTAAAATTCGGCTCGGGGGAGGGGTGACTAGTGTTAAATGCCTGTGCTGTGCTCATTATGAGGGGTTCCCACCATCCCTGTGCTGCGCTCATTATGAGGGGTTCACACCATAAAAAAGTCTGATTTGAAGGAGCCTAAAGTATGTGTGTGTGTGAAGGTTGGTTTTAAAAATGCTCTATAATTGTTTATTTTTGATGTTCCATGTTTTGTCTTTGTGGAGAGATTCTAGGCAGGTTTTGAAAAACTGCATATGGTGGCCATTTTGGGCCTGTGGGTCGTCCTATAGGAGAAGGTGCAGCCACCTTTCTTTTGGGTGTCATACCATATGACTGAGCAGTGGAATTTCGCAGCCTTTGGGGCAGATTTCGATGTTTAGTGCGAATTGAGTAGCGCGGTCTTTTCTGTGTTGGGATCTGGTGGATGACATTTTTGTTTTCCTTTGTGTAGTACGTCTGTCCTATGGTTAAAAGAAGGGGATTTGGAAGCGCAGTTAAATTGTTTTTTGCAAGCGTAAATGGCGCCATTGTTGCGTCGCTTGTTGTCGGCCATTTTGAGATGGGAGGAGATTGTTTTACCTTTTCTGAAACCAAAGGTGTTTTGTTTTTAAAAGAAAAAAGCGCAGGAGATTCAGTTTTGGCTTTGTTTACTACTGTATAATACTCCCAGGGGATATATATGTGGTCCATGGAGTTTTTTGATGTGTTGAGACGAGGCAATGAAGATAGACTTCCCCTCCCCTCCCTCTTCCTGTCATTATGTAAATAAACCAGATTTGGGGTTTATGAGCTGAGCATACAACAGGAAGTCCTTTTTCAGCATTTATATATAAGCAGGAAGTCAGTGGGAGGAGTTTTGAAGTCTTTTGAAAGATGAGCAATGAGATGTGTCCTGAAAGGACAACGGAAAATATTCTGGCATTTGAAAGAGTGTTTAAAGTTTAGTTTCAGTCGTTCTTGTGTTCTACTGTAAATACAGTTTTGGGTATTTGAGAGCAAACAGAGGGCTTCACCATTATTGTTGTATCATCTAGACGCAGGTAGAAAGAAGCCATAATATTGTTTTGAAAAGTGGAGGATTTCATGGTGCGTTGTAGGTTGTCTGACGAACACATTTTAGGAGGCTTTATATCGTGAGACAGGTCAGGCCGTGTACAATAACCAGAAATCCTGTGCGCGATTGTATTAGCATAAATGTGAGGAGTGGTATTCTAACACCCCGGTAAGGCCGTGTATAATAATCGGTAAGTCCGAGGGTCAGTTATGGTGAGAAAGGCAATGGTAAGGCTGCATTCGTGGCAATGGTAAGGCTGCATTCGTGGCAATGGTAAGGCTGCATTCGTGGCAATGGTAAGGCTGCATTCGTGGCAATGGTAAGGCTGCATTCGTGGCAATGGTAAGGCTGCATTCGTGGCAATGGGTAAGGCTGCATTCGTGGCAATTGTGCGTGTTATACGCCGATAAATACGGTATATCCAAATAACACGCCCAAGCTCATCCTTAGTCCTGAGCAGCGCTCTGGGATTCGTTGGGGACAAAAAAGAAATATATACAGTATATTCAAATAACATTTTATGGGTTCAAAGAATGTCAGGCAAAATAGTCGGCCCTCACGCATGTTCACTTCATCAAATCTGCCCTCTTTGAAAAAAGTTTGGACACCCCTGCCTTAAAGAATGACATAGGTGGTCAGAGGGTACAGTAAGGTATACTCCTTTGGAAGGTACTCTGGCTGGAGGTACGAGACCTCAGAATAAAGATACCTTGGATGTAGTTCAGATGAGGCTTCAGAAATCTGTAATGATGCGTGTGGATGGAGGTGTGGTACACGCTTTGGTGACCCTCAGAGGAGAGCGTTGTATAGCTGGTCTATGCAAGGCTCTCACGCTGTTCTCATATTTTCCCCATGGTATTTTCTTCTATTGCTGAAAGTGAAGGCAGATTTACGGCTGGTTTTTGTTTTTTTCATTTTTGTTTTGGATACTATGAATATCTCCCCCACATTTGTATAGGAATGTTTGTATGTAGTAACGTGAATATGTTCGAATTTACCGCAGCGATCCTCCGATGCGTCGCGGCTGTTGTACTTTTGTAGAACGGGGAAAGTTAGGGTAGAGAGTTTTGTTTGAATCGGTTTGAAAGAATGTCATTGAAAATTTACAGGAATGTCATTTTTGTTTGCCATTCTCTGCAGGATAAATATGAGGGATGAAGTAATGATTTCTGCTTATAAGTATTTTTTCAGGTCCAAGAAGTTTCTGGAAGTGTCTGTACATAGAGAGCAGGTGTATGTAGACAGCTGTACACATGGATAAATACGAGTCTAAGGAGGTTAAAGTATCATAGGCTACTTCATTGTTTCGTCTTCCTCCAGTCTAATGAGGAAGAAAAGGGGGGATAAATAAATGTAAAAGGGAGTTTTTTGAACTAATAACACTAAGCTTTCTAATTCTAATCAAGTTTGTGCCAAAACTGTCATTCTTTGATCTAATTTGAATCGGCAAGCAGCAGTCTGGTGAAGTAGGTTCTCATCTTAGATGCTAAGAACCTCTCAATAGCTCCAGGTATTACAGGAGATGGTAAGCGATTACAGGCGACGGTGAGACACGCACAGATTGTGCAGTGAACACAGTCCCGAGGTCTGGGTTATTGTCATAATGTTTGTTTGGAGGTCAACCGAAACCAGGGTCGTACTCCCCTCATCAGCTGTCACGTCTATTCTCAGGTGATGGGATGAGTGCGATCACTAACATGAACTTCAAAAGGGTTCAGGAGTCTCTCCTGGACCCTGACACGGTAATTGGTTTTCATTTTTCCCAACCAGGTGACTGGGTCGTTTGTAAAGAAGCTTGATGGATGAGACCACGCCAGCCACTGCAAGAAGCGGCTCAACCACATCAAAGAAATGAGTAGTATCTTTGTTTATTTTGTTTAGTAAATTTTAGCAGAAATAACGATGAAATACATCCCAAGTTATTTAAAGTCTATTCTATGACTAATTAAGAAAGTGAACGGGACCGATTGCGCAGTCTGTTCTGAGTCTCCACCTAGCTTTAGTGCCCAGCGATGACAGCGGTACATGCTATTTAGGATGTTATTGGTATGCGGATTATTGACAAACTAGTGAAGACTCCGAGCAGACACTTGTCAATGGAATTTAATGAGATGTCTTTAGAGGGTAGAATTGGTTTTAATTTTTATGGCTCTGCCTCTTGTCGGTTGGGTATCTACAGCTCATAAGGCAATTCAAGAGGTTCATGCGTGGTGGTGAAGCTGTCCCAGCATCCTATATCGCGGCCGATCGCAAGGATCTGATGGCGCAAGAGAAATTAGGAATGTCAGGGACAGCTAGAAGGGAATTGTTCACCAACCCCGAACAGGTCTGGGCATGGCTTCCTGCATGTACAAGGTGGGGGGGCTTGAGCTTATGATACGATTGAACAATTCTAACCTATTGAGGATGGAATGTTACATGTGACTGTTGAAGCTACAAGGAAGTTCTCACGTCCAAGGGCGATTTCTGGGAATTTACAAGTAAAGATGGTTATACCTGGATCGGGGATACTGGGAATTGGAGTTCAGGCCCATATGGATAAGGTTTGGGTCCCTGCAAGGCAGAGACAGAGCTGTAGCCAAGTGAAGGTTGGGAATCCTTTGAAGGTCTGGGAATCTTTGGGGATTTAATCTTTATTTTACAGCGGATCGTGGTTGATGAAAATGGGAATATATATATACTCATGTCGTTTTTATTTCTATTCTTTCTATGTCGTGATGAGGTGCTCCTGTTGCCTGATTGGACCCGTGACCAGACCTGGAGCAGATGACCACATCTTCCTTGATGAGACGCCCCGAAGCCGGACCCACGTACAAGACACAGAGGACCCCAGACCGGATCGATTACTACAGCTCACCAAGTTGTGTCCTCCTTATAAGTCATCCCTCCTGAAGAACAGAGTCTACATGTCAAGCCGTGTTTTCCTTTTATGAACTCATATGGACAGTAAGGAACTTATTTGTTTCCAGGTGTAAAGAAGATCATCGTGGGACACTTGGGAGAATATGACAAAAAAAAGGAGGACTGTTGTGGAAAATTCTATAAATGTATGTTGTCAGATGTTCTGTGGGGTCAGTGTCGGTTTTGCGAATTCACGCATACAGACGTTGGTGGAAAGCCTTTGGCGCCAACACCTTTTCATGGAAACAGCAGATTTGCGAGCTCCTTTTAGGGACGTTAATTTATTGCCTCAGCAAGGGACTGGCCACTTCTTGTCGACTGCATTAAATGACTCCGAGTGACAGATCTGCGTACATGGAAACTGTAGCATAACTATACGAAAATTATGGTTATCTGATCCATGATTTAAGTATGGTTTGCAACATTGGCTTTGGTTTGCACACGGCTCTGTGCAATGGCCATGTTTTTTGATTCCTTTGTCTCTCACAGAGCATGGTCACTGCCCGCAGCCGTTTGCACAAACCACTACTAAGCATTGTTTGAATCACATGTCTGTGATTGGTTCTTTTGAAAGTATACAGTATGTCTGAGTTGGCTGTTTGTGAAGCCACACCTTTGTTACTAATGTTGACCCATATAAAAAACAAACGAGCTGCTGGAAGTCAGTGATGGCTGAGAGCAATGGATGAGGACAGATGGTGTGATGGTCTTTTGTCTTGGATGTATGGCAGGGAATGGATGGTGAGTGAATCTATTTAGCTTAATATGGATTATTTCATTAAGATGAATGAGACACAAGATATCTGTCTGCTCTGCAAACAGCCAGGATTTCTACAACAGTCCCCAAGCAGTGTCAATTTTTTTTTTCGAGGGTGGGAAAAAAAAAACCACACAGCAAACCAAGCTTCACACCCCAAACAAAACCGAGTTACTCAACGAGGAACTCCAACCTTAAACTGCCGCCTGTAACACCCTGCGGCCAAAGGAGGCATCAGAAGATGCACTCACATCCACCTTGTAAAACTTTGAAAAAGTGTGGACCGACGACCAGGTCGCTGCCTTACACACCTGTAACACACAGGCTTGATGTCGGAAAGCCCAAGAGGCCCCCGATCGCCCTAGTCGAATGCGCCGTGACCCGAAAAGGAGGCGCCCGCCTCTTCAGGGCATAGGCCTGAAGCACAACCTGTCGGATCCACCTGAAAAAAGGTGGCCGACGAGACTGCCAGGCCTTTCTGGGACCAGACACCGACACAAACAGTGAGTCCGACTTCCGGAACGGAGCCGTCGCCGATAAGTAAACTTGAAGGGGCCCGAACCTTATCCAGAGAATGTAAAACGACCTCCTTTGGGTTCTTCCGGCTGAGGACATAAGGATGGAAGAACAATGTCCTCAATGTGAAAGGCCGAAACAACCTTTGGAAGAAAAAAAGAGGGCTGCGGACGCAGCACACCGCCTTATCCTGATGGATGACAAAGTAGGGGGCCTCTGTGGCACCAGGTCCCGGCTAGAGCCGGCCTCACCGCCGAGCCCACAACCGTGAATAGGGAGCGGGGCCACAGCCTCCACTCTCCTATCAGCAGGGTCATTAAATGCAGGAGCCCCTTCCACGGCAACGTGGTTGCCTGCTCAGTCTGGGACACGGGAGGGTCTGCACTGACGGAGAGACCCATTTTTTCAAAAAGTCTTCCTCAAGGGGGTAACGGGTTAAGTTTTTTGGGACGGCAAAAACTTTTTTGCGGTGTATCCCATTCCTTGTACAACATACTGTCCAAATAAGGACACAAGAAACACGTTAGCGTGCGTGCGGTTTGCGGAACCAAAAGGGACTGGCGCGTCAGGTGCCTCCGCCCACCTCCCCAAGTTTGAGTATCACGCACCGCAGAAATAAGAGCTCCAACAAATTCCTTGTCAACAACTGACCCTGAAGCAGAGTCATCCTCACTGTCCTCGTGGGTTAAGCCCGCGTCCTCTGACACTACAGAACCAGAAGCAGCAATAGCATGGTCTGATTCTGCATCAGAGACATCCCCCAGAAGCAGGCTCAGGAAGGGGGCGCTTTTTACCCCCCATCCGGGCACTAGCCGCTTCAAACCTGGCAAGAAAGACTCCCAGACAGCCGACATTGCCTCAACAGATGTGGCAGTAGGGGAGGGCGTCAAGGGGTTAACTCAGGCATTGCTGGGGAAGAAGTACCTGGTTCAGGTTACAGTAATGTCCCAGCGCTGTGTCCACCCTCACTGCAAAGCAGGAAAAAAAAAACAGCTGGTCACCTCCTGGCTGCTACTAACAGTATGGGGCCCCTGGGACTCACCACCCCTCCTGTGCAGCGCGGTCTGAGAAGGACAAGGTGTGCTGAGAAGCAGTGCATCGTACCCCTACCCATTTCACCTGCAAGAAAAGTGGTATAAACATAAATAAACAACACAGGGTATTAAATATTTTATTAGTCTGCTCCGGAGAGCCGCCCCCTGTCTTCTTTAGCTCTTTCAGCAAGGGGGGGGCTTCTTCTTCGACGTCTCGGGTGGGGGCCGCTCTTCTTCCCGCCATCTGGTTCTCTTCCGCAGCCTGGGGGGGGGTGTCGCTTTTATAAAAGCGCCCCGCCGGCTTCCTACGACGTGTTCGGTGGGGGCCGCTCTTCTTCGCCGCCGTCTGGTTCTCTTCCGCCGCCGGGGGGGGGGGTCGCTTTTATAAAAGCGCCCACCCTCCGGCGGGCTTCCTACGACGTGTTCAGCGGGGGGTGGTGTGCTTCTGTCTTCTTCTTCTGTCGCCTTCTGCTGTCTTCGTTTCTTCCCTCCTTTAGGTGTTAACACGTCGCTTCCTCCCGCTGCAATGCCGGGTGCGGCGGCTCGCACCAACTTATATAGGCCACCTACGACGTCACAGTCCCAGCATGGCTGACAGAAGAAGAAGACAGAAGAAGAAGCAAGAAGACAGAAGCACACCACCCCCCGCCGAACACGTCGTAGGAAGCCCGCCGGAGGGTGGGCGCTTTTATAAAAGCGCCCCCCCGGCGGCGGAAGAGAACCAGACGGCGGCGAAGAAGAGCGGCCCCCACCCCACCGCCGAACACGTCGTCGGAAGCCCGGCGGGGCGCTTTTATAAAAGCGACCCCCCCGGTGGCGGAAGAGAACCAGATGGCGGGAAGAAGAGCGTCCCCCACCCGAAGACGTCAAAGAAGAAGCCCCCCCTGCTGAAAGAGCTAAAGAAGACAGGGGCGGGCCTCCAGAGCAGACTAATAAAATATTTTAATACCCTGTGTTTATACCACTTTTCTTGCAGGTGAATGGGTAGGGGTACGATGTACCCCATACTCATTCACTTAGGGTGGGGGGCCAGTATCTGGGGGCCCCCTTATTAAAGGGGGCTCCCAGATTCCGATAAGCCTCCCGCCCGCATACCCCGACAACCAACGGCCAGGGTTGTCGGGAAGGGGCCCTGTCCTCATCAACATGGGGGCAGGGTGCTCTGGGGTGGGGGGGCCCCGCAGTGCGCCCCCTTGCCCCAGAGCACCAACCCCCCCATATGTTGAGGGCATGCAGCCTGGTACGGCTCAGGAGGGGCGCTCGCTCGTCCCCAATCCTTTCCTGGCCGGCCGGGGTAGCGTGCTTTGGATACGGGTCTGTATGGATTGTAGGGGACCCCCCTACGTCGGTTGGGGGGGGCTCTCCTTACAACCCATACCAGACCTAAGGGCCCGGTATGCTCCTGAGGGGGGAACCCATGCCGGATTTTTATTTAAAATCTGGCGGGGACTTCCCCCTCAGGATTCATAACAACGCCGCACACGTGTAGAATTGGCGGGAATCCAAGTCGGATCCCTGTCGCTTCTATGACGCGCTCTCTGGAATGTGCTTTTACTATTCCAGCGAGTGCGAGATGTCGGCACGCTGTTGCCGAGAATCAGCGCGATGCTGTCGTGCTAAAAAAACATTCTCGGCTGCAGGTACTGTATATGTGTGTTCTGTTTTTGACATGTTATGCAATTTTATGAATAATATGTACTCCCATTTTAACCCACACCATGTCTACAGCCTGATTCAAAGTCCTAAATTTCCTTTTTACATATTCTCTACCAGGGATCGAGGTGCACTATATGTGTGCCTCATTTAAAGTCCCAAAATTCCCCCTTTTTTCTTCCCTTTAAATAGAGTCGGGACTCAATCACTTACCTAGGAATCCAATTACCTGCTCACCTTTCCAACCTATAACATACCAATTCTACATTAAATAATAAAAAAAACCAATGAAATCTTGGGTCTCTGGACCAGTCTCGTGGTTTGGCAGAGCCTCAATAATTAAAATCAACATTCTTCCAAGAATATTATATGTTCTACAGGCAATGACCATAAAAATTCCACAAGCATTTTTTACCTCTGTTCGTATAGCTTGCTCTACATTTATATGGGGTACTGCACAACCAAGAATCAGCTTCGAAAGGCTCACATTACCTCAAATTAAAAGGTGGCATAGCACATCCAAACATATCCAAGTATTATTGGGCCTGCCAACTAGCAAGAATTGTAGATTGGATTGTTCACTCTGCTATCAAAGCTTGAGTAAACATTGAACATTCTTTCTCTCATTTACCGCTGAAACAGTTCAGATGCTCTAAACTCACAAATCACCAGATCAATCATTTCCATTTTTGTCATACGTTCATCTTCGACACTTTCTAAACGATCCTTGTAAAGCGAGAAGCTTACACTAGACAATTTACTCACTTTGAAATTTTGTGTACGAAAACAGAACCACAAAAGACATAATTTCAAGTATGTATTCCCGCCTATTCTCAAACCATAGTTCCAAATCCAATATAGCATGTCAACACTGGAAAATGATCTTGCTATTGACCTCTCAAAGGACGACGATTGAGAAAGCATTTATTCTTACATCCACAAGGGTTCAATCAATGTTTCCGCACAAGAAAATGGATTTAAAAGTTTCTCAAGATGGTACACAATGCCTCTTTAACTACATAAAATCTCCCCCAACATATCCTCTAACTGTTGAAAGTGCACAGATGATGATGGATCACAGTTACATTATTATGGTCTTGTCCAACGATTCAACCCTTTTGGATGGAAGTCCACTGCCTCACTTCTTTAATAACTACATACCCACTTGCTTTTCACCAGCCCAAATGCTTCTACATCATTCTAACCACTACCAAATCACGATATCTCAAATCTCTAACTTTAAACCTCATTAATGCAGCGAAAATGTGTATTCCAGCACTGTGAAAAAACACCACTCCCCCAACCGTAGTTGATTGGTTTAAACGCATTAATAGAATTGCAGATATGGAAGAACCAATTCATCAATACAGGGATACACCTACTAAAATTCTAGAAAACATGGAGTTATTGGCGTCATTATCAAACATTGACCGAATATACCCATTTAATGTACAAATAACTTTTTGTGGTATCTGGTCATCAGGTCGGAGGAGGAGGAATTTATTTTCTCTTGCCTACATTGTATAACTTTTTCATTTTCTTGGATATTTTTATCCCAACCCCGAGATATAATACTGACTATACCGGCAGATCTGCTTATACCAAGATATTTATATATCCCCCTACGATCCTTTTCTCAACATACTTTTATTCCCTTTATACCTTATAAGGTTCCCCATTTATCTGAAGTTATGATTTTTTCCTAAACCTTTCCTTACTCACTATACCTATATCAAATCTACCAAATATTATATACAGAATGTTCTGATTACGGAATAGGCCTAATTTGAATCTCCATTCTCATATGGATTTCCTAGTGGCCCGGAGACCGCAATTCTATGACATATACCATAGTCGCATCTCCTCTGGCCTATATAATTGGTAGATGTTCTATATACATTTCTAAAGTTTTATACTTCATTGATTTTCATCATATACAATATCGGTGTATTCAAATATATTGTTAGTCTTTATTGTTATGACATTACTGTTATATTTATATGTATGACTATTCTGTATATCCTTGTAATTCATATTTATATACAATAAAAATTTATTGGAAAAAAATAAAATAAAATTCTCCTCAAGTTCAATTATTTGTATGGCAATTCTCCACAGTGTATACCCAAGTCTCTTTGCTTGACTACATCAATTGTTTTCCTATTTCTTATGGGGTCCTGGGTCTGCTCGGTGTAAATGAACCACTTTAATGCACCCCACTTTCCGGGGGGGGGGGGGGGCTGGCCCTCCCCGATTGTCCGTTCCTGGCTTCCAAATAGTAGCGATAGCAGCATGGTGGTTAAATCCAGATCTATCCAACCCTTTTACGAACTTGGAAAGCCGCAGTGGTGCACTCCCTAGAGGCCCTCCAGGTTTTGTTATTCATAGGCCCCAAAGCCTCTTGAATGAATGAAAACATATAGCGCAGCACATGCGAACTTAATCGCCTCTGGGCGCTTGTTGTTCCTGTCTCCTTTGGTATCAAAAGAGATGAGTCTTGATCTTTCTCCTGAACGTCAAGTGGTTCTCCTCCAACCGAATGCTGGTTGGTAAAGCGTTCCATAGTCTAGGCCATTGGACCGCGAATCTCCTTTCTCCTTTGGACTTGTATCTGGCTTTGGGTATCTGGAGGAGATTTTGATTGGTGGATCGCAGAACGCGATTGGGATTATGAGCTTTTATTTTTTCACATAGATAATGGGGAGCATTCCCATAGATACATCTATGCGTTAGACAGAGTGCTTTAAAAGTGATTCTGTCTTTTACTGGTAACCAGTGAAGGGTTCTCAGTGAAGGTGACATTGATTCCCAAGGTTTTTTCCCAGTCACAAGTCTAGCGGCCGTATTTTGAACGACTTGTAGACGAGCGATTTGGTACTTGGGGAGTCCGAGGTAAAGGGCATTTGCATAATCCAATCTTGAGTTTACAATAGCTCCCACCACGACTGCTATGTCTTCCTTGGGAATAAAAGAAGTCTGCGTAGTAGGCGCAGCAGATGGTGAGATCCGCTGACTACTGACCCTATTTGTGCATCCAATGTCATGTGAGAGTCAAAGATGACCCCGAGACTTGACTTTGGCGCTAGGGGTGATGATTTTGCCCAGAATGGGCGGGGGGGTCCAAGTTGTTGTAGGTTGATTCATACGCTTGGCGTGAAACAGGAGGAGTTCTGTTTTCCCTCCGTTGAGTTTAAGATAACTCTGTCATCCAGTCCTCTATTAAAGAGAGGCATGTCTCTAGATTGAGGTGATGATCCTTTTTATTGCAAATGCGGAAATATAGTTGCGTGTCGTCTGCATATGAGTGGTAGAGCAGTTTTTGACTGCTAATAATCTCAAAAAGAGGGCGAAGATAGATGTTGAATAACACCGGCGACAGGGGGGATCCTTGAGGGACTCCGCACGATAATGTGCGTTTCTCAGAAGTGAAAGGTCCTAACTTCACTATTTGCGATCGGTTTTCCAAAAAGAGGAGAACCAAGATAAATCGCCTTCTGCGACTCTGGCTACTTCAGCTAGCCGAGTCAATAAAAGCTTGTGGTCTACTGTGTCGAAGGCTGCGCTTAGGTCCAACAGAACCAGAAGACAAGATTCTCCTTCGTCTGCGGCCTCGAGAGCGTCGTCCCATATTTTGAGCAATGCGGTTTCTGTCCCGTGTTCAGGCCGGAATCCCGATTGAAATGGATCAAGTAGGTTGTGGGTATCTAGATGCTGTTGCAGCTGTTGTACCACTACTTTTTCCATTACCTTTGAGAGTACATTTAGGCCTGTTATTGGACGACGGTGGAGTGGGTCCTTGGGGTCCAGGTTGGGTTTCTTCAAGATGGGTCGAGATTATACCCTCCTTCAACTGGGAGGGCACTATGCCTTCCCTGAAGGATTGGTTGATAAGCTGCGTGATAGGAGGTGCCAGGATGTCGGCGCATTCCTTCAGCAGTTTAGTGGGGATGATATCATTCGGCGCGGTGCTCTTACTCCTCAACTCCCTCTATGTGCTATACACTTAGGGCCTGGCAAGTGGATCTGGGTTGTGAGTTACCCAAAGCTTGCAGTGTCCCCTAATACGCTATTGTGGCTTAATCCCACCTTGCAGCATCTTTATACATTGCCTGGGCCAAAAACAAAATCATCTTACAGGTTGTAGTGAGCTGTACATTAACCACTAAAGGACCAAGCCTCTTTCTGAGATTTGTTTACAAGTAAAAAAAATAAAAAATTTATTGGAACCCCCAAACACATACATTTATATATATATATATATATATATATATATATATATATATATATATATATACATACACATACATATACATATACACACACACACACACACACACACACACACATACCATACATACACACATATATATATATATATATATATATATATATATATATATATATATACATACACATACATATACACACACACACACATATACATATAACACACACACACACACTTCCCCCAACACTCTATGGAATAAAACAGTGTTGGAATTTCTATATTGGGAAAGATAATGTTATGTCGAGTAAATTGATACCCAACATCTCACGCTTCAAAAAGCGCCCGCTCGTGAAATGGCAACAAACTTTTACCCTTAATCTTCATGGGCAACTTTTAAAAAAATTCTATAGGTTGCATGTTTTGAGTTAAAGAGGAGGTCTAGGGCTAGAATTATTGCTCTTGCTCTACCGATTGCGGCGATGCCTCACTTGTGATTTTAAACACCATTTTCATATGCGGACGCTGCCCACATATACGTGCACTCTACTTTTAAAGAAAAAAAATTGTGTCACTTTTAATTCCTACAACAAGGAATGTAAACATCCCTTGTAATAGAAAAAAGCATGACAGGACCTCTTAAATATAAGATCTGGGCTCAAAGACCCCAGACCAAGACCTCAGATCTCATATTTACACTAAAATGCAATAACAAAAAAAAAAAAAAATGGCCCTTTAAGAGCTATGGGCGGAAGTGACGTTTTGATGTCGCTTCCGCCCTGCATTGATATGGAGAAGGTTGGGGGGCCCATCTTCCCCTCACTTGTCTCCATACCAAGCCAGGAGAAGGACCCGATCACCTGCGATAAGCGACGGAGGGCACCGAGCGCGGCAGGAGAGGGCCCCTCTCCCGTCGCCAATAAAAGTGATCTCGCAGAGACTTTTATCTGAAAGGCGGACCGCCCGCTGAAGAGGATACCAGGGTTATGGTAGCTAGCTGCTGCCATAACGATAGTCCTCTTCAAAGTAGGCGGTCCATAAGTGGTTAGGACCTCTAGACCAACTTTCCTCAGGCTATAATGTCCCTGCTGCTTATATTTCAAGATATTTGCAATTCTCTCATGCTTTCCACTGACGGTTCAGATGCCCGATTTGGAACATGTCCTTAACCACTCAAGGACCGAGCCTCTTGTCCAGACTCTGTTTACACGTTAAAAACACGTTTTTTTTGTTCGAAAAATACTTTGTTAGAAAAACCAAACATTATATATTTTTTTTCGAACACCCTAGAGAAGAAAAATAGATTTTTTGTACTCACCGTAAAATCCTTTTCTCCGAGTCCATGGACGGACAGCTCCTTACATCAAGATGTAAGGAGCTGTCCGTCCATGGACTCAGAGAAAGGGATTTTCCTCTGAGTCCTCTCCTGTAAACAGGGAACATAACCTACTTGTCAAGACAAGTGGGTTATGTTCCCTGTTTACAGGAGAGGACTAGGCAGAAACATGTTAGATAATTAAATACATGTTACATTAACAGCATTGAAAGCCCCGCCCAGGGGGCGGTCCCTCCAGACATAACCCTCCTCACTGCAGCATGCAGCCTCAGTTCGTAACAAGCATTACAAACCTAAAAAGGAGGGGTGGGTGCTGTGTCCGTCCATGGACTCAGAGAAAAGGATTTTATGGCGAGTGCAAAAAATCCTATTTTCTCTTATTGTCCATGGACAGACGCAGCTCCTTAAATCTTGACAAGTGGGACGTCCCCAAGCAGTGTCAAAAATGAGGTGTGGGGGAAACAGATCAGTAAAACCAATTTTAACTTCACCCCAAAACAAGCAGAGCTCCTCAACGGAGGAGGTGCAACTTTAAACAGCCGCCTGCAAAAACTAGTGGCTGAAAGAAGCATCAGAAGATGCACTCACAGCAACCATGTCAATTCTGGAAAAAACTTGAACGACGTCCAAGTCGCCGCCTCGCTCACCTGTGAGACCGACACAATGTTGGGAAAAAAAAACAGGAAGCACCAATTGCCCTGGTCGAAAGTGCCGTGACCGAAAGGGGAGCTGCCCCTTAAGAGCATAGGCCTGTATGACAGCATGCCTGATCCACCGAGAAATGGTGGTCGAGGAGACCGCCAGGCCCTTTTGTGGACCAGACACCGACACAAGAGTTAGATCTCCGAAACTGAGCCGTAGCAGGCTGGTACACCCGCAAAGCGCGTACCACGCCTAAAGTATGAAAGGCAACCTCCGTAGAATGCGCCGGCCGAGGACAGAAGGATGGAAGAACAATGTCCTTATTCCGGCGAAAGGCCAAAACCACCTTCGGAAGAAGGGAAGGTCGCGGGCGCACCACCACCTGTACCAGATCGCTAGACCTAGCCACTAAGTTCGACACCCTTACGGTGGAGACAAGCGGCCAGGAGATCCATGCCCTTTGAGGCTCACCTCCTGCAAGAGAGCCGTAACACCCCAAGCACAAAGACCAGTCGCCCTGGCCCAGCATCTGGCGACTCCAGAAGTCCGCCTGCCGATATACCCAATGGCCGTGGCGTTGTCCAGCTGAAACCAGATCAGACGAGCTTGCAACCTCCTCGACCACGAGGAGAAGCATAGCCTGATCGCCTCAAATAGTAGGACAATGAACGGTAGACAGGGTCCACAGCACCTGTATTCCCAGGCAGTCTCCCACCCAGGCACTAGCCAGGCCCGACCCTGGGTAACTACCGAGACCAGACGAGAGCAGTCACATTCCGGGAGGTGTGGCCGTAGGTCCACGCAAGTCCAGCGACTCAGGGCCCACTGGACCCCCCAAGTGCCCCCTACAACCCGTGAGGCCGACATCCGTCGTAAACACCGACCACTGGAAGGAAGGAACAACTTCCCGGACCGAAGAGTCGGGGATCTCCGTCACCAACTCAGAGAGACTGACTAGGTGGCGCACCGGAATCTGATTATTTCAGAGACGAGATTTTTACCACCTGGACAGCATTTCCCCTGAAAAACCCGAGCGTGGAACTGGGCATACAGTACCGCCTCAAAGGAGGCTACCCACAGGCCCCGGACCAGCAGGTACCCAGAGAGAAGATTGCGTGATGCCAATACCTTCAGTGCAGACTGAAGAGTCTGCAATTTCTCCAGGGGAAGAAGGACCTTCGCCACGAGGAGTCTGGATCAACCCTAGATACTCCAACGCCGAGTCGGAACCAGGACCGACTCCAAATGTTTAACACCCACCCGAATCTTCGGAGGGTCTAAATGGCTATAACACATCCACTAGGTCTGAGACAGAAGCTGCTCTCAGAAGAAAGTCGTCCCAAGTAGCCAACGAGGAAAAGCCTCGCTGTCCCAACAAAGTTAGGATAAGTGCAAGCTTCTAGCTGAAAACACATGGTGCTGATGCCAGATCAAAAAAGGAGGTCCACAGGCTGACAGAGACCCTCTCATCACAAAGCACAGAAAAAAAACACTGACATGCGCAAAACGGGACATGCATGTATGCGCCCCTGATATCCGAGGACGCCAGGACGTCCCTCGGGTGGAGCGCAGCTACCACCGAACGAATAGATTCAATGCGGAACTACCCGACGCTCACAAAGGTATTCAGGCCTGGGGCCCATAGAAAACCCCAAACCTCTCATCCTGCAGGAAAGGTAAAATTACCCCGCAGCTTAGCAAGTCCCACACTGCCCAAGGCAGACCGATGGGCCAGGAGAGGAAGACAAGAGGAAATAACTTTGTTCTGTGGATAGGAGGAAACCCTATCTAGTACTCCGAAGAGACCACCTCGCAGACCCACTGGTCTGAGAGCAGGGAGGTCTTACCGAATTGTGAACCTGCAAGCCACCCTCTCCCCCACCTAGAGACAGGAATGGAAGGCTACATACAATGGCGGGATTTGGGTGCCGGCGTGAACGGCTTACGCACCCAGGGACGGATTAGTCCCCCAGCTGGGGCTTTTGTCAGCCTGGGAGGGTTGCCCATAAATAATACATACACATATAGTGTATATTTATATTATGTAGGTGTATGCACACATGCCTTTGGAGGAAACCGGAATACCGGGAGGAAACCCAGCAGACACAGGGAATGACAATGCAAGCTCCAGGCAGATTGGTGTCAGTGTCTGGATGCAAACCAATGACTCACTTGCTGCCAAGTAATGGAGTTAACTACTACACCACCGTGTGCATAAAACCATTCTGAAACAGAAGCCCTGGATAACAAGGGCACATCATTCAATGAAGCATCACAGACCTATATGACGCCCTGGACCAGCTGGTCCGCTAGCCTAATAACTTCAGGAGAGAGTCAGTGCTCCTCCACTGTTTGGTGCAAAATGCTCACTCCGTGAGTGACTGAGACCCCAGAGTAGTGGCCACAATAGGCCGCAAGACAGACCCCAGCATGGTAAACATGGAAAAGGTCAGTACTTCGGATCTTCCATCAGTCAGATCCATACAAGCGGGGCCTCCCGCAATAGGGAGAGTGGTCATCTATACATGACACCCGGAGGGTCCACCACCGGAGAAGAAGCCCACCTCCTGAAAGGGCTCTCCTCAAAGGGGCACTGAACCGCCCGGCGGTGAGGGACTACAAAAGCCCCCAGCGGGTTCTCTCATTCCGCATCTAAGAAAGTAAAAAAGAAAGGCACAGGAAAAAAACCTACACAGAGCGGTCTGATTTGTGTGATCCAAAAAAGACAGAGCCCTCGGCAGAAACCCAGCTGCACTATCCAGCTTAGGAGAGTCCCTTACAGCAGTGAGAAGCGCACCCATAAATGCCTTATTCTGCATCGACCCAGGTACATGGTCCGCGGCTTCATAACAGAGCATTCCCCAGGGGATAACAGGGCAGACCGCAATGTAAGCTGTGCAATAGCGCGGCTATGACAAAATGGCCGCCAATGGGAGTTTTCGATGTTATTGAAAAACTCCCAAAAAATGGCGCCAGTGCCAGCCAAATAGTAGCAAAACACTGCAAACCCCTTACAGGAAAGTACCCAGTACAAAAAGAAGAGAAAAAAAAAACGCCCGATAACACAACCCCCTCAGGAACCCCCCCCCCCTCCACCCGGACAGCAGCTTTAGCAATGCAGCAGAGGGAAAGGAGCAGGGAAGGGAGGAGAAAAATGGACCCCCCGAACGCCAGCCGTACCAACCCACCAAAGTGGGAGGTACTGTACTTACCTGTCGCTGACGCATTCCTGACAGAACTACAACTGCAATGGAGGTAGCCGTCAGCCCGGTCCACTGTGAGTGAGACAACACCACAGCCCAGTCATATGTGGACCTCCGAGCGAAGCTCGCTGGCCACCCCAGGAGCCATGGGGTGTAGCGTGGCAGACCCAGCCTCTTTGCAAAGGTGTGCCCACGCTCGCTGGTCGGAATGGAGTAGACTACATGGATCTATATTATCCAGCCTGTCTCTCAGCCGACAGTTGAAAGAAGATTCTTTAAGAAAAAGTAAAATAACATTTCTCCTCAGGGTGCTGGGCCCAAAGGGAGCCATACGTCCATCTCCTTTGCTAGGCAGAACGAAACTGAGGCTGCATGCTGCAGTGAGGAGGGTTATGTAATGTAATGTTAATGTAACATGTATTTAACATGTTTATGTTTAGTCCTCAGCTGTAAACAGGGAACATAACCCACTTGTCAAGATTTAGGGAGCTGTGTCCGTCCATGGACGATAAGAGAAATAGCCGTTATTACAATACTTTCTGTCACACCGTACTTGCTCAGCGGTCTTATTTTGAATAAAAAAAACACAACAGTAGAGTTAACCCAATATTTTTTTTTATATTGTGAAAGATAATTTTATGCCGAGTAAATTGATACCAAACATGTCACGCTTCAAAATTGCACCCGCTCGTGGAATGGCGACAAACTTATACCCTTAAAATCTCCATAGGCGACGTTTAAAAAAATCGACAGGTTGCATGGTTTGAGTTGCAGAGGAAGTCTAGGGCTAGAATTATTGCTTATGCTCCAACGATCGCTGCGATACCTCACACGTGACATATGAACACTGTTTTCACATGCGGACACCGCTTAAGTGTGCGTTTGCTTCTGCGCGCAAGCTTGTCGAGACGGGGGCGATTTAAAAATATTTATTTTACTTTTATTTAGTGTTTTTAAACCAAAAATAAATAAAAATTTAGGTCACTTTTATTCCTTTTACAAGGAATGTAAACATCCCTTGTAATAGAAAAAAGCATGACAGGTCCTCTAAAATATGAGATCTGGGGTCAAAAATACCTCAGCTTGAGACTAAAATGCAATAAAAAAAATGGGCCTTTAAGAACTATGGGCGGAAGTGACGTTTGGACATGTCCCATGATTGCTGGGTACAGATGACAGATGTAATAAATGTAATAGCACATACTTCCTTCCTGTCCTCCATGAGTGTTTGTTGGCCCTAGTGGAACATTTACAGTATATATTTTATTGTGTATGGCTTATTTCTTATAATAGCTGCATTTATCCTGGCTTTGGTTGCTTCTTGTGGCTGGTGTATGAATCAATCAAGTTGAATACACCTGTGGTGCAAGTCTGTTTTTTTGGGTCTCTTTGAACCTGCCTGTTCGGTATTTTGTTAATATCACACAGCACAGCTGCAAAACCAGAGCAGGGAAAAAGTGCCTGGAAGATACATTCATCCGCGTTTATAAAATGATTATATACTGTACATTTAAAAGTAAAAAATATCATACAGTGGGGATCGAAAGTTTGGGCACCCCAGGTAAAAATTTGTATTAATGTGCATAACAAAGCCAAGGAAAGATGGAAAAATCTCCAGAAGACATCAAATTTACTGATTAGACATTTATAATATGTCAAAAAAGTTAGATTTTATTTCCATCATTTACACTTTCAAAATTACAGAAAACAAAAAAATGGTGTCTGCAAAAGTTTGGGCACCCTGCAGTTAATATCTTGTACTGCCCCCTTTGGCAAGTATCACAGCTTGTAAACACTTTTTGTAGCCAGCCAAGAGTCTTTCAATTCTTGTTTGAGGTATCTTTGCACATTCTTCCTTACAAAAAGTCTTCCAGATCTTTGAGATTTCTGGGCTGTCTGTCACGCACTGCTCTTTTAAGGTCTATCCATAGATTTTCAATTAGGTTGAGGTCAGGAGATTGTGAAGGCCATGGCAAAACCTTTAGTTTACGCCTCATGATGTAATCCCCCGTGGATTTTGAGGCGTGTTTAAGCCATCCTCTCTTTAACTTCAGCTTTTTCACAGATGGCATCAAGTTACCATCCCAAAATTTGCTGAAATTTTATTGAATCCATTTTTCCTTCTACTCGTGAAATGTTCCCTGTGCCACTGGCTGCAATACAACCCCAAAGCATGATTGATCCACCCCCATGCTTAACAGTTGGACAGAGGTTCTTTTCATTAAATTCTGTGCCCTTTCTTCACCAAACGTACCTTTGCTCATTCCGGCCAAAAAGTTTTATTTTAACCTCATCGGTCCACAGAACTTGTTTCCAAAATGCACCAGGCTTGTCTATGTTCATTTGCAAAGATCAAATGCTAAATTTGTGGTGAGGACGTAGAGAGGGTTTCTTCCGATGACTCTTCCCATGAAGACCATATTTGTACAAGTATCTCTTTATAGTGGAATAGTGTACCACAACTCCAGTGTCTGCTAGATCTTTCTGAGGGATCGTGCAGTCAAACGTGGCTTTTGAATTGCTTTTCTCACAATCCTGCGAGCTGTTCTGTCTGATATTTTTCTTGGTCTTCCAGATCTTGCTTTAACTTCCACTGTTCCTGATGACTGTCATTTCTTAATTACATTCCGAACAGAGGATATTGACATCTGAAAATGCTTTGCTATCTTCTTATAGTTTTCTCTAGCTTTGTGAGCGTCAACTATTTCAGTTTCAGTTTTTTAGGACAACTGCTTAAGAACCCATGGTGCCGATTGTTGGGGGCAAGGTCAATGAGTCTGCATATGTAAAACCTTTGAGATTGACATCACCCGCCCGTCTTCCCAAACGATGATTGAGAACAATCCATGACACTGGCAGGTCTCAGCTTTGGCAATGGAAAGGCACTTCAGTTCATTCTAATATTTCAGCAGGATGACCTATGTTTCTCGCGTTTTAAGGTATGCACAAGCCCCTCCCCTGGCCGCCTTCTGTTGTCAGTAATCCCAAGCAACTCCAATAATTAATTTAATTAATTTAATGTTCAAACCAATTGATTTTTAAGCGCTTTTTGGCGCATACCTGTGCGCATAAGCTGCGCAGCCAGACATACATTTACTGACAATGGGGGCACACATTTTTTATGGCCCCTCCACCTGTATGTCCATGGGTGCATCTCCTCACACAAGGGGAACGACCTGAATGAGGAATAGATATATTCTGTGTTTTTGTTTTTTGGTGTCTCACTTTTGCATTACTATTTATATTTTTTCTTTCATTTTGATTATACAGCGACAACCTTGCTTGACCCTGGCTCTGATGAAGAGGCTCCACCCTATATAAGCCTCGAAACGTTGGCACGTGTGTCTTTACTGCAATAGACAGCTTTCTTAGGGGGTGTTTTCTATACGCAATTTGTCGCTATTATATAGTTTATATATATTCTATGTTTTGTTATTATCCTTGTAATTTTTGATGTTTAAAGTTGTTTGACCTCTGTATGCCCGGATTTGCTTGCCCTTTTCTTGGTCATATTGATGCTTTACTACATTTTGTAACTTTGGCCTTGATGTGTTGTTCACTTTAACAGAAAAAAGATGAGTTGCGCTAGGAGTCGCAACTTAATGCGAAAATAATATAAATAAATAAATAATAAATAAAGTGCTAGTGCAAAAAATAGCAAAAAAAAGGATGATGCCCAAACCGTTATGGAAAAACCTTTCGGGGTAAATACAACAATCTGCTATTTGGGACCCAAACGCTTAGAAAACTTTTGTTAGTCCATTAGAATTGCATACTAATCAATTGTTAGACAGTCCAAAATGAGGGGAAATCAACAGCAGAACCCCAAAACATATGAATGTCCAAATAGATGGGCAAAAAAACAGTTGCAGAGTAATAAAATTATCCAAATATTGAACAGCCTCTGGTCTCTGGTCAGAAGAAACATATATTCCCCACCGAGAGGTAAGTAAGGGTGTGCTTTTACCAGATCCACGATCATAAAAAGCGTGTCGATCCACTCAGGTCATGGAGAAAAACTCGGGTCACAGCTGACAGGCAGAATATCCTCTCCAATGTGTTTAACGGCTTCCACATCCATCCGGAGAACCAGGAAGAAATAGGCTCAGAATGTGAAGTACCGTCAAATATTTATTAAAAATTGTGCAACATATACACAGCGGTACATACAATTTAAAATTGCCGGCTAAAACAAGCAAACAGATACAAATAAAAAACGTGCGCCCGTGCATCCGGGGTCACGTAAAACGCAATGACGTTCGGTGCGTGGCTCCGCCCTGATCGATTTCGCCACAGATGGCGTTGTCAAAGGGCACGGCGACGCACTGAACGTCAGCCTTATATGCCTACAGAGCAGGCAACCAAGCCTCTCTCTCAGCTAGCAGCCTCCAATCAGGAACGGCCGCAGGATCAATGAACCCAGAAGGGGAGGATCTGAATGACCCGGAACTTCCTACCAGTAAGACCGCCCTTGACATAGATAGGACTATCCTATGTCAGCAGGGTAAGGTCCTACCTCATGAGGATATTCTCAATGGTCAGGCAGACATCCCACCATTCACTTCATATGAATGTTTAGTTAAAGAGTCACTGTCTGTCACATCGTATGTTCTTAATATACATAAACAGATAACACCATATTAACCTAAAAACGGGTAAATTCATGTCACCACTTTAGAGCATCTATTAAAAACGCCAGAAAGATAGCAGCATGAACATTATACCCAAATTAATATCATATCAGCCAAAACAGGGATTTTAATATCTGAAAGAGAAATCGCAGTTGGCTGACATCTGTATTCTCCTTATACATTAAAATCATAAAGGTCAAAACATAAAAAATCTAAAAATTAATAAATCTAATATATCACATTGAGAGCCCTCTAGTGGTTGATAAAGAAATTACATTGCCATTTAACCAGCATCTGTGAGTATTACAGGTAGGTAAATCCCTATTGGAGACGAGAACAATCCCCAGAAGGATAACCTACCTCCCCAAGGGGTCCCACACGGATCTTAAAGGCAAAAAATTAAACCGATAATCGTATACTATCCTCATCTTTAAATACCAGAAAGAAGATCGCGCTAATAAAATCTGCCAACTAACTGCAAAGCGAATGTGTCAGATAAATTAGCAGCAATGCAGTGAGCTATACCATAAGTGACTCTATATAGTAAAAGTGATATAGTTAAATATATAGTCCTTGGTAAAAAATTCCACAATAAAGAATGGTTAGTTTGAATGCAAATAAAATATAAACACATGTGTAAACATATTCTTGATAGATGAATTCTGTAATGAGCCAAAAAAGTCCACCACACAAAGATTTCAAAGGAAAGGTGTCCCAAGTGCAGACAATCTGAAATATCCCGGAAAGAGTGATGACAGAACACCTCCACCGATGACACACACAGCCTCTTACCGAATGTTATGGTCTCTGTTTAAGGAGACCTAATACAGCATATAGGATGTGTTCACAATGGATAATCCCTCCAGTGTCCAATATAAAGACTGTCAGAATCGGCCAATCGTCTCAGCACAACAGGATATATGTAAAAAAGAGGGACTCACATAGCATAAAATCCTCGCGATTTTAATAAATAAAAAGGTATGCACTTACATATATGTAGATCAAATAAGGCATCCAACATTAAAACAAGCCGGCCAGCTAAAAAACGAACGCCCGTATCTTCCGGGTATTGCGATGTGCGCGGTGACGTCAGAACATCTCCCCCCAACGTTTCGTCACTAGGGGACGTGGTAACTGGATAGGGCGGCGTTCTGAATCACCGCATTTATGTTGGAAATCACATGATGCAGCCTCGATGTGGATCGCACTCTGCCTTGCTATCACCATCTTGACTAATGGAAAACAGCGCTGTGCTGGTACTAGGAGCTCCAGCGCAACGCGGTACAGACCATAGGAAAAGGGCAAAACCAATCCATAGCTTCAAATATCAATACTAGGGCAGATGTACATATGCTAATACACTTTAACTACCCTTGCATTGCCTACTATACCTGAGACTCTCAACAACCACCCGATCAATAGATTGAGCGGAAGGGGAGTACTTTATTAATTACTATAAAATAACAAATGGTAAATGAATTTACCTTGAAGGCTACTAAAACCGATTTAACGATTAGAAACCAAATTAAAATTGGAGACAACTTAGCCATATCAGATAACAGATATTGGCCAAGGATTTTATATATAAATATAGACTATTATCGAAATTTTATCTAAATAATGAAAATACATAGGGGAAGAGAACTCATCCTGTAGTTTATATTGACCTGCGACCTCATCCCACCCTAAATGTATTTTCATGGAGAATCGCTAAAATAGCGATTAAACCAAGCCAAAAAGAATTAAATGAATAAAAAAAGGATGCCTAAAAATTTATTTTATAAAATTATCGGCTGTGTGAGATCCACATCGTGCCCCCAACAGATACATATAAATACAATATCCCACACATTGAGTTATCAAAACTAAATGAAGAGTAATTATACAAATATATACAGCATACTAAAAATCAAAACTTGGTCAAAGGTCTATGCATTGGCAATAAAACAGTTAATGTCGACATCAATGTTTAAACCAAAAGGGGTGTAACATTTTATTTTATATACCCATGACATCTCTAGTTTAGATATGGATCTAACTAAATGACTCCCCCTCCAATGGGGATTAAATTTATCGATCCAAGGAAGATGGTGTTTTGTAGGTTTCTAGCATGTGCAGTCAAATAGTGTTTTGACACCGAGTGTTTGGTGTATCCAAGTCTTATATTATTAATATGCTCGTTCAGGCGGACCTGCAGAGGGCGTTTTGTCCTGACCACATATTGAATCCCGCAGGGGCATTGGAGCATATATACCACCCCCTCGGTCGAACACGTGATGAAAGGTTTGATGTCATAACTTTTGGAGGTACAGGTTGAATTAAATGAAGTAGTTCTCCTGGATCCACATCCATTGAGAGAACAAACCTGGCATCTACCACACTTATAATATCCTGTTAAACCCGAAAAGAACTTCGAATCCATACTAGGCGGATTTAGGACGTTAGGGGCTAACCTCTCTTTTAGAGACGGTGCTCCCCGAAAAACCACCTGAGGTCTACTGGGTATCAAGTCCTTCAAAATTTTATCGTTGGTTAGAATATGCCAATGCTTGCCAACTATATGCTTAACATTGGCATGTTGGCAGGAGTAGTTGGTAATAAAGGGACTGTGAAATTTATTCTCAGACTGACCCTTATTCTTAACCAACAATAGTTCTTTACGTTCCACCTCATCAACTGTAGCCAAAGTGCTGGACAAAAAGTCAGAATCGTATCCCTTTTCCAGAAAACGCTGGGTAAGGACATCGGCCCTGTTCCAAAAATGTGCCATTATCAGTACAATTCCGTTTCAGACGAAGGTACTGGCTTTTGGGCACCGATCTGAGCCAAGAGGCATGGTGGCAACTGTCTTTGGGTATAAATGCATTTCTGTCAGTCACCTTAAAAAAGTAGATGTAATAAACTGACCATTACCTACAGAGATGTTTAAATCCAAAAAGTTAATGCGAACTTGACTCGCCTCATGGCTCAAATGTATACCCCTATTATTCACATTCAGGGATTCCATAAAAAGCTGCAACTCCACCTCCGGACCATCCCACAGGAGGATGTCGTCTATGTACCTGGCCCACAGAGTTATCTGCGGCCTGGAATCAACACGGACGACATCCTCCTCCCACTTGGCCATAAAGAGGTTCGCCAGACTGGGGGCATATTTAGCCCCCATGGTGACACCTCTATCCTGTCTGAAGAACCGACCATTAAACCAAAAAAAGTTATGAGTAGCTGCGTACTCCAAAAGCTCCATGATATAGGAGATCTGTTGACTGGGTAGGCCCGAATCCTTATCCAAATAGTAAGACACCGCCTCCAAACCTAATTGGTGGGGGATCACTGTATATAGGGACATAACGTCCGCAGTAACCATCCAAAGATTAGCAGAGGGTCTCAAATCGGCAAGTAAATTGATCACTTGTCGGGTATCTTTCACATAAGATGGCATGTTACGCACCAAAGGTTGCAAATAAAAATCTATGTACTTGCCCACCCGGGAGGTAATGGAATCAATTCACCAACGATAGGCCGTCCCGGGGGGCAAGTAGGATTTTTATGAACCTTGGGGAGATAATATATTATAGGAGTCCTGGGAGACTCTGGTATCAAAAAGTTTCTCCTTTTATTGAGGATTCTGAGATCGAAACCTCTACTGACAATTTTCTCCAGTTTCTCCAGTCTCTGTTTATAGGTCTCCTTAAACAGAGACCATAACATTCGGTAAGAGGCTGTGTGTGTCATCGGTGGAGGTGTTCTGTCATCACTCTTTCCGGGATATTTCAGATTGTCTGCACTTGGGACACCTTCCTTTGAAATCTTTGTGTGGTGGACTTTTTTGGCTCATTACAGAATTCATCTATCAAGAATATGTTTACACATGTGTTTATATTTTTATTTGCATTCAAACTAACCATTCTTTATTGTGGAACTTTTTTTTACCAAGGACTATATATTTAACTATATCACTTTTACTATATAGAGTCACTTATGGTATAGCTCACTGCATTGCTGCTAATTTACCTGACACATTCAATTTGCAGTTAGTTGGCAGATTTTATTAGCGTGAACTTCTTTCTGGTATTTACATTTGTTTGGTGTGGTATAACACTTTTTGGTCGCAGCTTTTATATATATTTAATTTTTTTATTTTCACATTAAAAATAACCGCAATAATTTTTTCCATTACTATTTGTCCGTATACATATATTGCAGCTGTTTTCTGGCATTTATAGATTGTTTTCATATATCACTATTTTGCACGATATTCTTCTGATTAGATGGATATTTTTGAATTCAGAGCCTCCCGTGTGGTCAACACGGAGGGTGTCTTTGAAGCATTTAAAGAGGGAGATGGCGACCTGGGTGGTCTTTTCATGAGACTTAAAAATCTCACCGTCTCAGAATTGCACACCCAGTGGGACATTGTTTTCCTTGAGACCTATCTAAAGCATCAGATGGTGCCTCGTAGTCTCAGATGGGAGATCAGCCCCCAAAAAGGTGATACGGATTTGGAGGGCTGGTTTAAGTATTTCAATGAGGCTGGTTTGGGCCTATTGAAGTTTCTGGGTGATCGTAAGACCACTAAGTTAAAAAGATTAGATGATGAAATAAAACTCATCAAGGAGAAACTTATCCCCTTTATGCCAAGTGAGGAGTATAAGGAGAGATCAAAAAACCTACTCAAACTACTGGAAAAGGAGGAAAGAACAGAAAAACAAGAAAAATAAACTTTTGGCGGAACTTAATGGTTTGTCCAATCCATCAATGGATACCACCCCTCAGGTGGGTTCTGTCAATGGCGGTGTTTCCATCACCCCCTTACCTGTTTTAAAACAGTGGAATACAGGGGCGTTCCTATACAGGGGGTACCCCTGGTGGCTTTAATAAGGCCAATAAACGTGCACCCGTTTCCCAACCCTTCAATATTGCTAAGAATGGGGGGTGTCCAGAGAAATGTTTACTTTCCCCTACAGGTTTTTCGCCCTCGGGGTAGAGGGTATGCACAACCGGGAGGTTTAGGTCCCCCTCCAACCCGAGGCCATGGGGGTCCTTTTCGCCCTCCTTTTCCTCAGGGCCGCCAAGGAGCTAATGATTCGGGCAACCAATATTATGGCCATCAGAGATCCTCCCAACCTGTGGTTCAGAATTATGGCCCCTCCCAGTCATATGGAGAGGGAGAGGTCGTCCATTATACAGGCGACTATGAAGTAGATTACAATGTCCTGACACAGAACAGTTTTCTACCATTGGGGAATATTACTAACCCAGGTGTAAATGATTATGGAGTACTCTCGGGGCCTGACAACTCTGAGGGTGCTGTGGGAGGGCACTATGATTTCAATTACAGTAGTGGCCAGGATGGCAATCCAGCCAATGGCTTTTAGCCAACCACAGTGGGGTTTTCCTCGAGTAGGACAAGCATAAAAAGATTAGGAGAACTAAAAGAGGGACTAGAGGGGGAGGTGCATTAAGCCCAAACGGCCCAGAATGTAGTGGGTGCTGGTATTTTTAATTTAAGTACTCATTCTTTGACCAATTCAGAACTGGCAGTCCTTGATAAGGGACTTAAATATGCCCCCCCAAAAAATCTCAACAAATTCAACATGTATATGGACATACATAAGTATGTCCGTAGACTCAATGTCCAAAGGTATATGGCCTCCAACCCTTTTAACCCTTCCAGGACTTTGGTTCAGAGTTTTGTTCATTCCGACTTTCTAATTCCTCGGTGTATAATCCACCCGGCCATTTGGCTCCTTCATTGAGAGTGTTCAGAGATTTGGCCTTAAAAGATTTGGATGATATTAAGGTAAAACAGGTCAAAAGCAAACAAAATATCCTCACGGGTATAGAATCTCTCTGCGCCAATAAAAACCTCGTTGTCCGCCCCAGCGGATAAAGGAGGTGGTATAGTGATACTCAATAAAGAGGATTATATGCAAGAGATGCAGCGCATTCTCGCAGATACCAATACCTATACCCCTCTTATTTTGGATCCTGGACATAAATATAAAAAGAGACTGGAGAAAATTGTCAGTAGAGGTTTCGATCTCAGAATCCTCAAAAAAAAGGAGAGAAGCTTTTTGATACCAGAGTCTCCCAGGACTCCTATAATATATTATCTCCCCAAGGTTCATAAAAATCCTACTTGCCCCCCGGGACGGCCTATCGTTAGTGGAATTGATTCCATTACCTCCCGGGTGGCAAGTACATAGATTTTTATTTGCAACCTTTGGTGCGTAACATGCCATCTTATGTGAAAGATACCCGACAAGTGATCAATTTACTTGCCGATTGAGACCCTCTGCTAATCTTTGGATGGTTACTGCGGACGTTACGTCCCTATATACAGTGATCCCCCACCAATTAGGTTTGGAGGCGGTGTCTTACTATTTGGATAAGGATTCGGGCCTACCCAGTCAACAGATCTCCTATATCATGGAGCTTTTGGAGTACGCAGCTACTCATAACTTTTTTTGGTTTAATGGTCGGTTCTACAGACAGGATAGAGGTGTCGCCATGGGGGCTAAATATGCCCCCAGTCTGGCGAACCTCTTTATGGCCAAGTGGGAGGAGGATGTCGTCCGTGTTGATTCCAGGCCGCAGATAACTCTGTGGGCCAGGTACATAGACGACATCCTCCTCCTGTGGGATGGTCCGGAGGTGGAGTTAGAGCTTTTTATGGAATCCTGAATGTGAATAATAGGGGTATACATTTGAGCCATGAGGCAAGTCAAGTTAGCATTAACTTTTTGGATTTAAACATCTCTGTAGGTAATGGTCAGTTTATTACATCTACCTTTTTTAAGGTTGACTGACAGAAATGCATTTATACCCAAAGACAGTTGCCACCATGCCTCTTGGCTCAGATCGGTGCCCAAAAGCCAGTACCTTTGTCTGAAACGGAATTGTACTGATAATGGCACATTTTTGGAACAGGCCGATGTCCTTACCAGCGGTTTTCTGGAAAAGGGATACGATTCTGACTTTGTCCCAGCACTTTGGCTACAGTTGATGAGGTGGAACGTAAAGAACTATTGTTGGTTAAGAATAAGGGTCAGTCTGAGAATAAATTTTGCAGTCCCTTTATTACCAACTACTCCTGCCAACATGCCAATGTTAAGCATATAGTTGGCAAGCATTGGCATATTCTAACCAACGATAAAATTTTGAAGGACTTGATACCCAGTAGACCTCAGGTGGTTTTTCGGGGAGCACCGTCTCTAAAAGAGAGGTTAGCCCCTAACGTCCTAAATCCGCCTAGTATGGATTCGAAGTTCTTTTCGGGTTTAACAGGATATATAAGTGTGGTAGATGCCAGGTTTGTTCTCTCAATGGATGTGGATCCAGGAGAACTACTTCATTTAATTCAACCTGTACCTCCAAAAGTTATGACATCAAACCTTTCATCACGTGTTCGACCGAGGGGGTGGTATATATGCTCCAATGCCCCTGCGGGCTGCAATATGTGGGCAGGACAAAACGCCCTCTGCAGGTCCGCCTGAACGAGCATATTAATAATATAAGACTTGGATACACCAAAACACTCGGTGTCAAAACACTATTTGACTGCACATGCTAGAAACCCCAAAACACCATCTTCCTTGGATCGATAAATTTAATCCCCATTGGAGGGGGGAGTCATTTAGTTAGATCCATATCTAAACTAGAGATGTCATGGTATATAAAATAAAATGTTACAACCCCTTTTGGTTTAAACATTGATGTCGACATTAACTGTTTTATTGCCAATGCATAGACTTTTGACCAAGTTTTGATTTTTAGTATGCTGTATATATTTGTATAATTACTCTTCATTAGTTTTGATAACTCAATGTGTGGGATATTGTATTTATATGTATCTGTTGGGGGCACGATGTGGATCTCACACAGCCGATAATTTTATAAAATACATTTTTTAGGCATCATTTTTTTATTCATTTAATTCTTTTTGGCTTGGTTTAATCGCTATTTTAGCGATTCTCCATGAAAATACATGTAGGGTGGGATGAGGTCGCAGGTCAATATAACTACAGATGAGTTCTCTTCCCCTATGTATTTTCATTATTTAGATAAATTTCGATAATAGTCTATATTTATATATAAAATCCTTGGCCAATATCTGTTATCTGATATGGCTAAGTTGTCTCCAATTTTAATTTGGTTCTAATCCGTTAAATCGGTTTTAGTAGCCTTCAAGGTAAATTCATTTACCATTTGTTATTTTATAGTAATAATAAAGTACTCCCCTTCCGCTCAATCTATTGATCGGGTGGTTGTTGAGAGTCTCAGGTATAGTAGGCAATGCAAGGGTAGTTAAGGTGTATAGCATATGTACATCTGCCCTAGTATTGATATTTGCAGCTATGGATTGGTTTGCCCTTTTCCTATGGTCTGTACCGCGTTGCGCTGGAGCTCCTAGTACCAGCACAGCGCTGTTTTCCATTAGTCAAGATGGTGATAGCAAGGCAGAGTGCGATCCACATCGAGGCTGCATCATGCGATTTCCACATAAATGCGGTGATTCAGAACGCCGCCCTATCCCGTGACCACGTCCCCTAGTGACGAAACGTTGGGGGGAGACTTTCTGACGTCACCGCGCACATCGCAATACCCGGAAGATACGGGCGTTTGTTTTTTAGCTGCCCAACGTACTGTAACCCACATGGGCACAATAAGTAAAATAAACTACATGGGTCATAGAGCATGTAATAAAAGATTTGATGTTAAACACTTGTGAGGTGCTATTTGAAATGAAATTCATGGTCTTGCGTTCTTTAATGGCATTGATTTTACATACCGCACATTTTTGGCATTTATGGTAGCCAATTATATTTTGAAAGAACATGGGTTTATTCAATGGTGGATCCACGACTCCTGGAGCCAGAGAATCCCTTAATGAGGGGACCCCTCTAAAGACTACCCGAGGTTGTTCTGGCAACGCAGGGCCAAAGATAGCATCCTCTTTGATGAGATGCCAATGTTTCTTAACCAGTTTTTTAATTAGATAGTGCTGATTTGAATAACTAGTGATGAAAGGAGATATGTATTGATTATTTTCCTCACTAGAAACGCATTTATCCTGCAACAACACATTTCTATCGATAATTTTAGCTTCTCGCGTTTGTTTAAAGAGGTCTGTTTCCTGATACCCTTTGTTAAAAATCTTGCAGTTAACATTTTGGCTTGTTCAGCGAAGTCTTCCATCTTGCTGCAATTGCGTCTAAGCCTCAAGTATTGGCTCTTAGGAACCGAATCCAGCCAAGCCTTATGGTGACCGCTGCCACGGGGAATAAAGGAGTTGCGATCTGTCGATTTAAAGTATGTGGACGTCACAAATTGACCGTCCTCCACCCTTATTTCCAGATCTAAAAAATTGATCTTCTCCTGATCTGCCTCATACTTAAATTCAATCCCCCTATCGTTGGTATTGAGACAATCCATAAAGTCAACCAGAGACTCCCTGGATCCTCTCCATAGGAGGAGGACGTCGTCGTCTATGTATCTAGCCCACAAGACCAATTCTGGTCTGCGGTCAGCATAGACGACGTCCTCCTCCCATTTCCCCATAAAGAGGTTGGCCAGGCTAGGGGCAAATTTAGCCCCCATAGCGACCCCCCTCTTTTGTAGGAAGTATTTGCCACCGAACCAAAAAAAATTGTGAGTGGTTGCAAACTGTAAGATCCATAATGAATCTTTGCTGGATCTCCAGCAGAGCAGAATCCCTTTCCAAAAAATATTTCACAGATGAAATTCCCCAATCGTGGGGTATGATGGTGTACAGAGACTTGACGTCTGCTGTAACCATCCATAAACCTTCCTCATGTGGGATGTTCATTATATTAATCACGTTTACTGTCGCGGATAAAGGCCGGTAAGGCCCTAACCAACGGCTGAAGGAACCCATCATCGATATACTTACCTGCCCTAGAAGAGATGGAATCTATTCCACTAATTATCGGCCTCCCGGGAGGGTGGACTGGATCTTTATGGATCTTGGGCAGGTAGTATATCACTGGGATCCTTGAAGAAGCTGGAACCAAAAAGGCTTTCTTTTTTATTGAGAACTCCAGAAGTATAACCTTTCTTTACTATTCCAGCCAAGACTTTCCTATACGATGGTCTGGGGTCCTTGGGGAACGGTAAATAGGTATCCCTATCTCCAACTATATTACCAAGTACCTCGAGGTAATCAGACTTATTAAGTATCACAATTCTGCCCCCTTTATCAGCGGGGCAGATCACAATACTTTTTTCCTCGCAAAGTTGGTCAAAACCAGCCTGAAGGGATTTATTGAGTTTTTGTTATCCAACATCAATTTTTTCGAGATCCCTCAAAAGTACATCCCTAAAAACCTCGATGTTAGGTGCCATCTCCTATAAATCACCGGGGAGGGAGAGATCGTCTCAGTTATCTCAACCTCCAAAACCCAGGGATGTACAGAATAAAGGTCCTTCTGCTAAATCTCCAGGTTGGAGAAATAAAATTAAAGTACGGAAACCAGAAACCCCTCGTCGGGAAATAAGAGATTTTGGGAGACCTTCTTGGAGACCCCAGGAAGGAGCCAGATATGATTATCCTATTCCAGTGAGTAACCGTTTCCAACCTTTACAGGAATTTCGATCCTTCGGGGACCCTATCAACAGTTGGGTGCCTCCGGTGGATGAATAGAGATGATAGGTCATCTTCTTATTACTATCCTCCAATGCCTCCTACCTCTTCTACCCCTCTAGACCTGTTAACCAATATGACCCTTATTACCAACAAGACCAATGGAGAGATCGAGAACCGAATCAATATCAGGATTTTCCCAGGTCCAATCAAGACCAACTAAGAAGGGTAGACAGAAAAGAGGAAGTAGAGGGGGGAAAAAAGCAAAGAATAAAAAAAAGAGAACACAATAGGTCAGGGGATCTTCAATCTCAGCACTGTCACACTGACCTCAGAGGAGGTTACTCTCCTCGATAAAGGATTGCAGTTTGCCCCACCTAAAACACTAAATAAATTTGAGACGCATATGGACGTACATAAATTTTCTAGGAAATTAAGTATGAAAAGGTTTTTTTCTTTCTAAACCTGCCATAGCGTCCACGAACATCAATACAGATGTGGAAATTCAACATTCCAATCTTTCGAATGCCTCCTTGTTCAACCCCCCTGGAGGTATGGCACCTAACATCAAGGTTTTTAGGGATGTACTTTTGAGGGATCTCGAAAAAATTGATGTTAGGAAAACCAAACTCAATAAATCCCTGCAGGCTGGTTTTGACCAACTTTGCGAGGAAAAAAGTATTGTGATCCGCCCCGCTGATAAAGGGGGCGGAATTGTGATACTTAATAAGTCTGATACCTTGAGGTACTTGGTAATATAGTGGGAGATAGGGATACCTATTTACCACTCCCCAAGGACCCCAGACCATCGTATAGGAAAGTCTTGACTGGAATAGTAAAGAAAGGTTATACTTCTGGAGTTCTCAATAAAAAAGAAAAAGCTTTTTGGTTCCAGCTTCTTCAAGGATCCCAGTGATATACTACCTGCCCAAGATCCATAAAGATCCGGTCCACCCTCCCGGGAGGCCGATAATTAGTGGAATAGATTCATCTCTTCTAGGGCAGGTAAGTATATCGATGGGTTCCTTCAGCCGTTGGTTAGGGCCTTACCGGCCTTTATCCGCGACAGTAAACATGTGATTAATATAATGAACAACATCCCACATTGAGGAAGGTTTATGGTTGGTTACAGCAGACGTCACGTCTCTGTACACCAACATACCCCACGATTGGGGAATTTCATCTGTGAAATATTTTTTGGAAAGGGATTCTGCTCTGCTGGAGATCAGCAAAGATTCATTATGGATCTTTTACAGTTTGCAACCACTCACAATTTTTTTTGGTTCGGTGGCAAATACTTCCTACAAAAGAGGGGGGTCGCTATGGGGGCTAAATTTGCCCCTAGCCTGGCCACCTCTTTGTGGGGAAATGGGAGGAGGACGTCGTCTATGCTGACCGCAGACCAGAATTGGTCTTGTGGGCTAGATACATAGACGACGTCCTCCTCCTATGGAGAGATCTAGGGAGTCTGGTTGACTTTATGGATGGTCTCAATACCAACAATAGGGGGATTGAATTTAAGTATGAGGCAGATCAGGAGAAGATCAATTTTTTAGATCTGGAAATAAGGGTGGAGGACGGTCAATTTGTGACGTCCACATACTTTAAATCGACAGATCGCAACTCCTTTATTCCCCGTGACAGCTGTCACCATAAGGCTTGGCTGGATTCGGTTCCTAAGAGCCAATCTTGAGGCTTAGACGCAATTGCAGCAAGATGGAAGACTTCGATGAACAAGCCAAAATGTTAACTGCAAGATTTTTAAACAAAGGGGTATCAGGAAACAGACCTCTTTAAACAAACGCGAGAAGCTAAAATTATCGATAGAAATGTGTTGTTGCAGGATAAATGCATTTCTAGTGAGGAAAATAATCAATACATATCTCCTTTCATCACTAGTTATTCAAATCAGCACTAATTAAAAAACTGGTTAAGAAACATTGGCATCTCATCAAAGAGGATGCTATCCTTGGCCCTGCGTTACCAGAACAACCTCGGGTAGTCTTTAGAGGGGTCCCCTCATTCAGGGATTCTCTGGCTCCAGGAGTCGTGGATCCACCATTGAATAAACCCATGTTCTTTCAAAATATAATTGGCTACCATAAATGCCAAAAATGTGCGGTATGTAAAATCAATGCCATTAAAGAACGCAAGACCATGAATTTCATTTCAAATAGCACCTCACAAGTGTTTAACATCAAATCTTTTATTACATGCTCTATGACCCATGTAGTTTATTTACTTATGTGCCCATGTGGGTTACAGTACGTTGGACGTACTGTAAGAAAGTTCCAGGTAAGGGTCAATGAACACATTGGGAACATAAGGAGAGGATTTAGAGAACATTCTGTTTCTCGGCATTATAGGGAGGTGCATGCCAGGGATCCTAGTGGCACTTCCTTTATTGCCATTGACATCCTCAAACCCCACTGGACAGGTGGATCAAAAAGGATAGCGATATCAAAACTCGAGATGAGTTGGATATATCGCATGAAATGTCTTAAACCGCAGGGTTTGAATGTGGACATAGAGGTCAATGCCTTTTTAGTCAATTCTTAGTGATCTCTTGCTGAACTATTCATTTTCTTCCCCCCCCCTTTCTTGCCACTCCAATTTTCTGGGTCCATCTGAGGATTGTATACTATTGATATTTGATACTAAAGATGAGGATAGTATACGATTATCGGTTTAATTTTTTGCCTTTAAGATCCGTGTGGGACCCCTTGGGGAGGTAGGTTATCCTTCTGGGGATTGTTCTCGTCTCCAATAGGGATTTACCTACCTGTAATACTCACAGATGCTGGTTAAATGGCAATGTAATTTCTTTATCAACCACTAGAGGGCTCTCAATGTGATATATTAGATTTATTAATTTTTAGATTTTTTATGTTTTGACCTTTATGATTTTAATGTATAAGGAGAATACAGATGTCAGCCAACTGCGATTTCTCTTTCAGATATTAAAATCCCTGTTTTGGCTGATATGATATTAATTTGGGTATAATGTTCATGCTGCTATCTTTCTGGCGTTTTTAATAGATGCTATAAAGTGGTGACATGAATTTACCCGTTTTTAGGTTAATATGGTGTTATCTGTTTATGTATATTAAGAACATACGATGTGACAGACAGTGACTCTTTAACTAAAACATTCATATGAAGTGAATGGTGGGATGTCTGCTGACCATTGAGAATATCCTCATGAGGTAGGACCTTACCCTGCTGACATAGGATAGTCCTATCTATGTCAAGGGCGGTCTTACTGGTAGGAAGTTCCGGGTCATTCAGATCCTCCCCTTCTGGGTTCATTGATCCTGCGGCCGTTCCTGATTGGAGGCTGCTAGCTGAGAGAGAGGCTTGGTTGCCTGCTCTGTAGGCATATAAGGCTGACGTTCAGTGCGTCGCCCGTGCCCTTTGACAACGCCATCTGTGGCGAAATCGATCAGGGCGGAGCCACGCACCGAACGTCATTGCGTTTTACGTGACCCCGGATGCACGGGCGCACGTTTTTTATTTGTATCTGTTTGCTTGTTTTAGCCGGCAATTTTAAATTGTATGTACCGCTGTGTATATGTTGCACAATTTTTAATAAATATTTGACGGTACTTCACATTCTGAGCCTATTTCTTCCCCTGGTTCTCCGGATGGATGTGGAGCCGTTAAACACATTGGAGAGGATATTCTGCCTGTCAGCTGTGACCGGAGTTTTTCTCCATGACCTGAGTGGATCCGACTCGCTTCTTTATGATCGTGGATCTGGTAAGAGCAGGGCTGTGGAGTCGGTAGATAAATGTTCCGACTCCACCGTTTTATGTACTTCCGACTCCCCGACTCCGACTCCTCTGTATTAATATGCAAATGTATTTTATACATTCCTTGAGGGAAAGAAACGCAACCTACCACAGGACTACTGGCTGGGAAGCCAACAGTCTACTGGTATTTGCACAGTTTAAGCAAAAGACAAACACAATGAAAACAATCAAGTGGCTGGATAGTAGCAGCAGGCATAAACATCAGGAACAGGATTTTTACCAGTTCAAAAATACAAACCACATTATTTGGTTGTTTTAGAACAAAAACAAAGCTTATCTATAATGAACCCAAAACAAAATCTGTAAAACCTAGAAATGGTTTATATAATCTTGAAATGTAGTTATAGGCTTAGCAAATGCAAATCAATTCAATGTAGAGTTCTAAGTAAGAGAATTGCCTCTGCCAGATCCTCTTTCATAGAAGCTCTTAAGTCAGACTGAGCCTAGGTTCACACTGCTGCGAATTCAAAATCGCGGTAAAATGCAAGACGATTTTTACCGCGATTTCGCGCGCTGCGATTTTGGCCACAATTTAATGTAAATCGCGGCCCGAAATCGCAAAGAGTAGTACAGGAACTTACTTTTTGAAATCGCAGATGCGGCATCGCACTGATTAGGACAGTGCCATTGCCGACAATTGCCGCCGATTTGAGATGCGATTTGAGATGTCAAATCGCATCTCAAATCGTTCCAAATCGTACCCAGTGTGAACCAGGGCTTTATTATTTTTAGGGCTGAAAATAATCTTTCGACACTGACTTGGGTGGGTGGCATTGCAGTAACTATTCTGGCCACATCACCAACGATCTCTGGATAAACAAGGATGGCTTCTTCAACAGTAAGTTTTGATGAGCGATCATTACTTTTCAACTTCTTTTAGTGCTTTATAAAACTCCTGTTGGAGTTTTTTTATTTGGACACTTACTGGTTTCTCTAACATGCGTTCCCTGTAAAAGCAGAACACAACACTATGGAAAGTATAAGTATTGCAAGCTCCTAATTGTGGCTTGCGTGCCATATAGTGAAGCACATGAAAAGCATGCTTCTTCACGGTCACTTAACGTGTTCGTTTTGCGGTTACGTGAGGCACTGCATGCATTGGTCTTTCTTCTTACAGTAGAGAAGTCATTAATTTATAACTTTTTGTGATTGGGACATTTAAACTTGCTTTTTTTTTTTTTTATTCCAATCTAAATTTAGTAGGAGTTGGGAGCATTGTTTGCCGACTCCGACTCCAGGTACCCAAAATTTCCCCCCGACTCCACAGCCCTGGGTAAGAGCACACCCCTACTTACCTCTCGGTGGGAATAATAGTTTCTTCCTGACCAGAGACCAGAGGCTGTCAATATTTGGATCATTTTATTACTCTGCAACTGTTATTTGCCCATCTATTTGACATTCATATGTTTGGGGGTTCTGCTGTTGATTTCCCCTCTCATTTTGGACTGCCTAACAATTGATTAGTATGCAATTCTAATGGGACTAACAAAGTTTTCTAAGCGTTTGGTCCCAAATAGCAGATTGTTGTATTTACTCTCGAAAGGTTTTTTCCATAACTGTTTGGGGCATCATCCTTTTTTTGCACTAGCACTTTATTTATTTCATTTATGCAATTTATTTATTTATATTATTTTCGCATTAAGTTGCGACTTCCTAGCGCAACTCATCTTTTTTCTTTTTGCGTGTATATCACATGTTTAGCGTTGCTGCTGGAATACTCACTATTTATTTATTTATTCATTCATTTATCCATTTGAAATTCATTTTATATTCATTCTCCTAGCGCGAGAAACCCCCCCCCCTCTTTCGTTCACTTTAACAACACTGAATAAAATTTGATACTTTGTGACAATATCATTGTTTACCAATTTTTCACTTTATTTACAACCAGTCTCCCAATCTAAAAGTCCTATCCGAGGAAACACAACCTCAAAGGGGTTACACATATTTGTTCTAATTCAGGGATGTGGGTGAGACCTAGGTTTGTTTGGCTTAATTCCATTGAGAGACCTATACCCCCTCTTTGTTCTATAATATAGGGTAGTAGATACCCAATTTCCTCTGCAAGTAGGTGTTCCCCTTTTTCATCTTAAGCTTACCACTCTACAATTTTTCTTTTTTCCTACGGCCATTTTGCTCTAGCATCCATAATGACCAACTATGAGGGGCAGCAACTGGGATAGCACAATGTCAAATGTTTACCAGAATTTCAGTCAGAACGAACAAAAGAAGACAGAACTTCAATCTGTCTTTTTTTCCCTACGTAAATTACTAGAAAAAAAATTGCATAATCACTGGCACATTCACGCGTTTGAGCATTACCTTAAAAACAAAATCAATCCGTATGGACCGAGAGTCCAGATTTTTTCCAACAATGGAGAATATAGATCCAGGCTTTAAAGAAGCATGGGAAGAAAATCTCCAAAAATGTTCAGAAGGAATGAATGTCACTTCTGATTGCAGAATTCAGAAAACCATTTTGCAAATAGATAGAGGTTAGAAATACTTTTTGCACAGGGCTAAGATATACCTTGTATCATGATTCCTACAAAAAAAAGAGATTTTTAATACAGCTTACCTGTAAATCTTTTTCTTGAGTACATCACGGGACACAGAGCGGCATATTCATTACTATATGGGGTTATATGGAGTACCTTCAGGTGATGGACACTGGCAATCTCAATAACAGGAAGTGCCCCCTCCCTATATAACCCCCTCCCATAGGAGGAGTACCTCAGTTTATGTAGCAAGCAGTATGCCTCCCAAAATGGTCCCCAAAAGAGGGGTGGAGCTCTGTGTCCCGTGATGTACTCCAAAGTCAAAAAGATTTTACAGGTAAGCTGTATTAAAAAATCTCTTTTTCTTTATCGTACATCACGGGACACAGAGCGGCATATTCATTACAAATGGGATGTCCCAAACAATGCTTACAATGAGGGGAGGGAGAACATCTTCCTAAGACAAAAGGATTTAATTTAGAGATATACTCAAATCAAATAAATCCAACTTAGTTGAGAAAAAATAAATTTTTAAATTTAACTCAAAAGGGGAGCCCCCCGAATCCGAGGTCTCAAACTGCAGCCTGCAGCACTGCCTGCCACAAAGGCTGTATCCGTATTCCTGCTTACGTCCAACTGGTAGAATTTTGTAAACGTGTGGACCGAAGACCAGGTTGCCGCCTTGCAAACTTGAGCCATAGAGATCTGGTGGTGTGCTGCCCAGAGGCGCCCATGGCCCTAGTAGAATGAGGCCTTTAATGATAACGGAGGAGGCAACCCTTTCAAGCCCGGTAGGGCCTGAGTGATTAAACTGTTTAATCCACCTCGAGATGGTGGATTTTGCAGCTGCCTGCCCCTTCTTGGGCCCATCCGGGTAAAATGAACAACACCTCTGTTTTCCGGATCTTCTCTGTAGCTTTAAGATAGGCCTTCATGGCCCTCACAATATCCAAGGTAGCAGCAACCCTTCCTTTCTGGAAGTAGGTTTAGGAAAGAAGGATGGTAATACCAAATCCTGGTTTAGATGAAAACTGGATATAACCTTTGGTAGGAAGGAAGGATGAGGGGCGGAGAACGACCCTGTCCTTATGAAAAATAAGATATGGTTTTCCTTACAGGATAAGGCTGCCAGTTCCGATACTCTTTCTGGCGGAACTAATGGCGACCAAAAATACTAACTTCCTTGTCAGTAAAACCAAAGGAATTTCAGCCAACGGCTCAAAAGGTTTGTTTCTGTAAACTTGACAGAACAAGATTTAGATCCCACGGACAAAGCGGGGATTTAAACTGGAGGATTAATACGTAAGACCCCTTGAAGGAAGGTCTTAACTAGCGAGTGGGTGGGCCAGCGGCCGCTGAAAACCACACTGACAAAGCTGAAATCTGTCCTTTGATTGTGCTTAATGCCAGTCCTTTATCCACTCCTAGCTGGAGAAAACGTAATACTCTATCGATGGTAAACTTGCGAGAAAGCCATCGCTTGGACTCACACCAGCCTACATAGGCCTTCCAGGACCCTGTAATAAATCACCCTAGAGACCGGTTTTCCTGGCTCTGATTAGGGTAGAGATACTTCTGAGACAGACCTCTACCCCTGAGAATCAGGGATTCAGCTTCCAGGCCGTCAAATTTAGATGCCGTAAGGCATGGGTGGAGGATCGACCTTGCGATAGCAGGTCTGGCCGTAGAGGAAGAGTCCAAGGGTCTCCCACTACCATCTTTAGGATTAGTGAATACCATGCCCTTCTGGGCCATGCTGGAGCTACCAGGGATGACTGGTATGTGCTCTACCCTGATCCTGCGCAGCAGGCGGGGTAGTAACTGGAGCGGGGGGAAATACATAAAGTAGTTTGAACTGATGCCAAGGCAACCAGCGCATCGGTTCCGCAGGCCATCGGATCCCTGAGCGGGATATTGAACTGTCTAGCTTCTTGTTGAGTCTTGATGCCATGACGTCCACGTCCGGCACTCCCCATCTCTGGCAGAGTGTCTGAAAGACCTGTGGATGTAGAGACCATTCCCCCGGCAACAGAGTCTGGCGACTTAAAAAGTCCGCCTGAAGGTTGTCCACTCCTGGAATAAATATTGCCGATATGCAGGGCACATGAGCTTCTGCCCATAGGAGAATCAAGCTCGCCTCTCTCTGAGCGGCTTGACTCTTGGTTCCCCCATGGTGATTTATGTATGCCACTGCCGTGGCATTGTCCGATTGAATTCTCACCGGGAACCCCTGCAACTTGGACGTCCAAGCCCTGAGGGCTAGTCGAGCAGCTCTGAGCTCCAAGATGTTGATGGGCAACTGCTTCTCTGGCTTTGTCCAAGTGCCTTGGCGAGTGCAACCATCCAAAATTGCTCCCCAGCCTGTTAGGCTGGCGTCTGTGGTTACTATCTTCCAAGCCACTGGGCTGAAAGACTTCCCCTTCAGTAGATTCTGAGGGTTTAACCACCAACACAGACTTTGTCGGACTCCTGATGAGAGCGGCAAAGGGATATCTAAGGCCTGTGGCCTCCTGCTCCAGGCTGACAGGATGGCTGCCTGCAGGATGCGAGTGTGGCTCTGGGCGTACGGTACCGCCTCGAATGTGGCCACCATCTTGCCTAGTAACCGCATACATAGGCGAACAGTTGGTTCCTTCTTGCTTAGAACCAGTAGAATTAATTCCTTGATGGCTTTGACTTTTATCAGAGGCAGAAACACCCTCTGTTGTTCTGTGTCTAATCTCATGCCGAGATATTCCAACTGCCTTGTGGGCTGGAATGCTGATTTTTCTCGATTTAGGACCCAGCCGAACCTCTCGAGGTACTGGACTGTGAGGGCCACTGCTCGTTCCAAGCCAGGAGACGAGTGATCTATGACTAGGAGGTCGTCCAGGTATGCTAGGATCGTGGCCCCTTGAATCCTTAGATTGGCTAGGATTGGAGCTAGGACCTTCGTGAACACCCGGGGGGCCGTAGCCAACCCGAAGGGAAGCGCCATGAATTGGAAATGACGTAGAGCCACCGAGAAGCGTAGAAATCTTTGATGTGGCTGGTAAACTGGAACATGAAGGTAAGCATCCTTTATGTCTATGGATGCCATAAAATCGTCCTTCTGCAGTTGCGTGCAACTGCTGACCGCGCACGGATTCCATCCGAAATGAGTCGGACCTTTAAGGTATGCATTTACCATTTTTTAAGTCCAATATTTGGCCCGACATCGCCGTTGGGCTTTGGGATAATGAATAGGGTTGGAGTAGAAACCTAGCCCCTGTTCTTGGACTGGTACTCGTCTCTATTACCTCCTGAGGAGAGTAGATGATTCAATGCCGCTATTAATGCGGGCTCCCTTCTTCGGGATCGTTGGTACTCTTGACTCCTGAAAATAAGGAGGAGGAAACTTTAGGAAGTCTAGTTTTGTAGGCCTGTAGCCACGGAGGGAACCGTACCCATCTGTCGGGAATGCTGGCCTCCCAAACCTCTGTAAAGAGGACGCAGTCTTTCCCCCCACCTTCGAGGGTGGGGGGGCGCCCCTTCATAGGCCGGCTTGGGGGGCTGGTTTTGGCTGGCTTGCGAAACCACTGCTTCTTGGCCTGCGCCAGCCTGTTCCCTGCGATTTGTTTAAAATTTGATCTTGCAGGAGGCCGTCGATACTGTTTGGTATTGGAGGCCCCTGCCCAGGGGAGATACTGTCGTTTAAAACGCAGGCCCCCGAAACTTCTTCTTGGTGGGCAAAAGAGTACTTTTTCCGCTTGAAATGGTCTGGATGTATTTGTCCAGGTCTTCTCCGAAGAGTCGTCCTCCATGGAAGGGGAACCCTACCAGGAGCTTCTTGCATGGGGGCTCTGCCTCCCAGCTCTTTAACCATAAGAGTCTTCTCATATGGATAAGGGATAATGATAGACGTGACGCTTGCTGGATCGAATCCTTAATCGCATCTACCGTAAAGCGTATGGCCCTAGGGACGTCCGAAAATTCTTCTGCCTGCTGGGCAGGAATAAGTTTAAGCATCTGCTTAGCTTGATCCGATAATGCTTGCGCAACCCCAATTGCAGCCACAGCTGGCTGCACTACTGCTCTTGCAGTAGTGAAGGAGGTTTTAAGTAGCGTTTCCAAGCGTTTATCAACCGGATCCTTGAACACTTGTATGTTTTCTACAGGGCATGTTAAAGACTTGTTAACACATGAGATGGCTGCGTCTACAGCCGGGGCTGAACATCTCTTGGAAAATTTCTCTTCCATAGGATATAAGGCAGAGAATCTCTTTGGTGGTACAAAGATTCTATCTGGCTTGGCCCAATCTTGGAACATAACTTCCTCTAGTAGAGGATGGATCGGAAAAACCGCATTGGTTTGAGGCGCTCTTAGTGAGCCCAAAGCTGAGACCGTTGATACTTGGAGATCTGGTACTGGCAAGTTGAACGTCCTGTGGACCAAGTCTGTTAAAACTTGAACCCACCAGCTCTCCCCTTGGGAGGCTGCGCCAGACTCCTCCGTACCCGGATCCTCGATCCCTGAACCTACTTGGTCCTTGTCCAAGAGGTCTTCCCATTCCTCTGCGGAAGGGACCTCCTCATCTGAGGGTTCACGCTCGGGCAACGGAGATCTATTCCGTTTTCTGCCCCGCATAGCCTTGGCTATCATTTTTTTCCATTCTTTTTTCCATCTCCTTTAGAGAGGTGGACAGTACCTCGTCCGTGACCACCCTAGGGTTGGACTGACCCGTGCCAGCTCCAGCCCCAGATCCCGATGGTCTCACCAAGGCTCCTTCTGGGGAAAGTAGCGGTAAGACTTTGTCCGAGACCCCGGACCCTCTGGGGGAATCCCCACCTTTTGTACCCTCCGAACCAGATGCCATGGTACAATACCGAGGTACGCCCGCTACTTAATGGTGTTTGGGAAAATAAATAGTTGTTGCCCAAAAATCCTTTCTGGGGAAAAAATGCCTTTCCTTATTAATCTTGGTTTGTATTTTTTTTTTTTTTTTTAAACCAAAGAAAGAAAAACCATTCTGTCCCCCTTTAGTAGTATTAAAAAATAAAAACTGCTGAAAAGAAAAAGAAACCCTATCTTTAGGGTGAAAGACAGTCTTTTTGAAGACTGTAATACTCTTCTTTGGCCACTGTGTGTCCTCGGCGCCCCACTCTGCCGCTCTGGTCCTTCCTCTCTCAGTTCCAACACATCACTGAGCTGGGAACTTTTTGGAAGGGCCGCCCCTTCCTTTTACCTACGGGCCCGCCCTTCCCCTTCAGCAAAACGGCGCGAAATTGCGCCCATATCACGGGGACGCGCGCGCCCGCCGGCGGGGGGGGGGGAGGGGGCCACACACGAGGAGGTCAGAGGCTGATCCTGCCGTCCAGGCCAGGATCCACAGAGCGGCATTATTTTTCTGCAGCAACCGCCTGGACCTCTCTGAGCAGGCTTGCAGGTAAGAGCATTCACTCCCTTAACATAAGAAACCTCAATAGATTCCTAGGGGCTTCTCAGAGAATTGTCACTATACACACAGGCCCTTTTCAATGCTTTCTAGCACCAGTTGCAATACTACCAGGGAGGTCACAATTATGGGGAATATATACATATAGAGTCATCCTATCCTAAGATATGTGACTCACCTTGCCAGATGCAGCGCATAAACCATAGGCATGTCCCACTGTGACCTTCCCCCAGAAAAAACCTGCTGCGAACCAAGTTCCGCAAGTTTCCCCTTCACTTACCTGCTCCATGCCACAGGACTTTGCACAGCAAGAGGTCCAATCTTCCCCCATCTCCGTGGGGCGTCTAGACCTTCAGGCCCTGGGTTCCTATGAAGGATCCACTGTCCTGGGCCCATATAGCACCCTGGCAACAGAAACATTAGGCCCCCAAAGGTTTCTAAGTTCTGGGCCCAGAGTCCAGCTCTCTGTGACAGAAAGCATTATGGGCTATACCCCAATGGTTTGGGGTCCGGTTACTGACCACTTTAGCACTGAGGCCTTTGGACAGAACCGGTTAGCCCACCTTAATCCCAAGGATGTGGAGGCAAGCTAAACCATGACCAACACCTAAGACACTGGCGTAAAAACTGAGGTACTCCTCCTATGGGAGGGGGTTATATAGGGAGGGGCACTTCCTGTTTTTGAGATTGCCAGTGTCCATCACCTGAAGGTACTCCATATAACCCATATAGTAATGAATATGCCGCTCTGTGTCCCGTGATGTACGATAAAGAAAATTGGATGAGGATCTCAATGTACATCTTCAGCAATTCAACAAAGACATTTTGATAAAAAAGGAAAAAAAAACTCGAGGGATCAAAGTGCCTTTATTGAACATAAAGCCTATAATTGGAAGCACCCACAGATCAGAACGAAGCCCCAACAACAAAAAACAAGATCCTATAAAGATCAGGGGTTCTCTGATGCCTCATCGGCCTCCTCCGTCGCCTCAACAAGGCGGATTAGGCAGAGGAAGTTTGGAAAATCCAAAAGAAGATCCAGTGAGAGGCTTCAAGGAAATTTGAAAAAAAAAACATTGTTGAGCCTCCAAATGTTAATCCCACAAGTGGAAATACACAGGGAATTTCCACTTCAGGGAAAAATCAAATAGGAACTCCCCTTAACCAGGATATAAACTCTTCCTTTTTTCCTAGACAATTGCTCACTGAGGGTCCAAGTAATACGAAAAATGAAATGGGCCCAGGCCAGGGAACCTCCAAGGTTGCTGCCTCGTGAAATCCCGACCAGGATGGGGTAAGAAATGCTTCTGGGTATATGTCTGATGTTTCACCTATCAATGATGATTTGAATGTTGTAAATCTATCCTCTTACCAATTATCTGAAATCGAGCATTCGGTATTGTCCAAAGGCCTCAGTTTTTTGCCTTAGTCAAAATCTAAACAAGTTTGAGGTTATTAAAGATGTGCAACTTTTTGCCTGGAAATTAATCCTGAAACAAATCTATTCTAAGGCTCCCCCTTATTACCCACGTTTGAGTCTTTAGAACTACAAGCTCTTGATGCCCTAGTTGGATTATTGGAAGAAAATGAGACACCTGATCTCATTGACCAAATAGACCTAAATAAATTATTGGGTAGATGTGACCAATTGGAACCTCCATCAGATGATTGACCAGGCATATACCCAGAATATCCTTGAAAAACCCGATTGGGACTTCATCAGGACCACATTTCCCAAAATCCCAACATTTTACTCTTTACCCAAACTGCACAAAAGCATGGACAATCCAAGCGGGAAACCTATAGTTTCAGGGAATGGCTGTCTAACTGAGATTCTCAGTACTTTCATTGATGCCCACCCAAGACCATTTGTAACACAGATACTGAGCTACATCCGGGACACTTTACATCTGTTACAAAAATTGTTGATGGTCTCTGCATCACACCCCTATCAACTTTGGTAGCCATTGATGTCGAGGCGTTGTATAGTTCCATCCCACATGACAAGGGTCTGGCGTGTATGAGACGCATCTTATTTCAGGACAGCCTCTTCGAAAGTGATACCAATCATTTTCTTCTGAGTGCCCTTGAATTCATTTTGCAACATAACCATTTCCTGTTCAATAGCTCCCACTACCTCCAGGTACAGGGCGTTGCATTGGGGACCTCGTGAGCCCAATCGTACGCAAACCTGTACCTGGGGGAGGGGGAGTCCATGATCAGGCAGTCCCCAGCACTCGCTCCCTTTATGCAGTTTGTCAAGATATGGCATCGATATATAGATGACATATTTTTGATATGGGAGGGTCCCCAAGAAGACCTTGTTCTTTTTTTGGAACAGTTAAACCAAAATGAATTTAATCTCAGATTTACGATGTCGTGGAACGACAGTTCCATCGACTTTGACATCACCATCCACAAAGACGACCCTAGGTATTCTCAGCAGCAGTCTGTACCGTAAGCGCACTGCAGGCAATACGATACTGCATGCCAGCAGCTTTCATCCAACAAATTTAATTTCATCCATTCCATACAGTCAATATCTCAGAATAAAGAGAAATTGTACTGATGAAATCAAATTTAAGCAAGAGGCAGACCTCCTGAGAGACAGACTGTTGAATCGTGGCTATTCTCATCGTGTTTTAAAAAGGGCCTACAACAGAGCCACCAATAAAACACGAAGAGACCCTTTATTCAATCCTGGATCAAAAAAGACCAAAAAAAGTCCAATATCCATTATTACTAGGTTTTCTAAGCAGCATACTGTAGTTAAACAGATCACCAAAAGATACTGGCACCTTCTGACTATGGTTCCAACCATCGGACCATATGTGACAAAGGATCCGTCCACCTTTAGAAGGGCATGTTCTCTCCGAGACTACCTTACCTCTAGTGAACTTAAGACCTCCAGAAAAAGTTGCTCCTGCAAACATCTGGGCACTTTTACGTGTGGGGGTTGTAAATACTGTCAATTTATGAATGCATCTAAAAACTTGAACTTACCAAATGGCGACAAATACTGCCCCAAACACTATGCGAACTGTAAGACGTCTGGTGTTGTGCATCTCCTTTTATGCGAATGTTTCTGCTATTATGTAGGGAAAACAATCCAGGTTTTTTGGAAACGCGCATATAGACATATTCTTTCTATGAAAGCTTGCAACCCGGATCTCCCACGTGGGAGACATGTGACCAATCTTCATGAGGGTCTTTGTCCTAAGATATCATTCATTATTTTAGATCGAGTACACACCACCCTGAGAGGTGTTGATACTAATAAATTGCTTTTACAAAAACTGAACAAAAATTGATATTTACTTTAAATGCCACCACCCCTCCAGGTTTAAATGGCTGCATTTCATATAGACCTTTTTTGGAGGGATTCTCATCTGGAGGCTCAGAGTGGGATCCCCCTTAAAATTAAAATTAACACTAAAATCAACATCTGAGTTTTTTATTTTCCATATTGGAATTTTCACTTTTATTGTTTCTTGCTGTTGATAAACCATGTCCCATATTGGAATAGTAGTTTCCCACATTGAAACCTTTGCCTTGGGCTTCAATTTCCACTTTGTATTTCAGGCTCGCTGTTAAAATGTGAGACAATTTGTTTAAAATGTCTAAACGCTGATCTTTGACTAGCTAACGCAAATTCATGACACACAGTGTCATAGTTTTTTATTTTTTCTCTTTTTTGCTCCTTTTGGTTTTGTTCCAACATTATTCATGATATTTTACATCACCAGGAAAACGCATGGTGATTGTTTCTCTAAGTTAGGCTGGGCCGTGTGTGTGAGAGTGTGTGAGAGAATGTGAGAGTGTGTGAGAGTGTGTGAGAGTGTGAGAGCGTGTGAGAGTGTGAGAGTGTGAGAGTGTGAGAGTGTGTGTGAGAGTGAGAGTGAGAGAGAGAGAGAGATGCACCTTTGGACCTTTTTACAGGGTTAATTGGCTTTACGGCTTATAATATATATGTGCTTAAACAGTGTATGCTCTACCTTGTAAATCATTGTGCAAGTTTTTGTATAAACAATTGTCACCCCCTTTTTGGAGTTTATTTTTTTCTTTGCTTGGCTTTTTATCTGACACTCGGCGCAGGTAAGACAGGGAACTCTTGTTTCCTTTTATGGAGGAGGCCTTCCCTCCGTTGTTTACGGGGTGGGTTTGTTCTTCTCCTCCTTTGACCTTGACGCGCGGCGCCTTCTCCTAAACAATCACCTCATGTGTGACGTCCTGGGCCACGCCCAGTAACGCCCACCTCCATACGCAAGCTGGCATTCCCCCACTCAGGGGCTGGGGGGGGAACGTTGCGCGTCGCCGCACCCAGTGGGCGTTCCCGGGAGATGGTGACGCGCTGTGGATCCTTCCACCTGCCAATTTGCTACACACTCAGCGGTTTTGACTGACGCTGATACAACAGACATATACACTTGTCCGTGTGAAGGCTCAGCGTCAGTCTTCCTCTGGCACTCACAAGGAGAGGATCAGATTCTTCTAACAGGCAAAGCATTATACATATACTTTTACTTTTGATTGTTTTAGTATACTATCTGGTGGATTTGCCTACCATGCACTTAGCATTTTGTAAGGCGTCCATATCCAGATATCTATGCAGCTAATTAACTTCCTTTTGGAGTTTTTATAACTAAGCTGGGACTATTTTTGTTTCCAGCTATAGAATTACTGCAATCTTCTCCTCTTTTGAATATCCAGCCTGTTTGATAACAAGGCAACCACCCAGCTGATATCCTTGTACCGCCAGGAGGGCTTCCTATTTAATAGGTCTCTGCATCTTTATTGGTAAGCAAGTACAAGGATTGCATTTTTATAATGCCAATGTACTTAGAGCCATAGGTTTTTCCCTTGCAACCTGCTTGGACTGTTCAATTTTCTTTTCTTTAATGTTTGTGCCCTCTTTTATTGTTAGGGATTGAACTTGGTTCATAGAATTGGCTATAATTGTGAGCCCTCTTCCTTTCATACCAGGCATCTTTATTCCAATTGTCGCATTATCTGGGTTCTCCAGTATGTAGAGGTAATTAATTGCCTATATGTTTTAATCATTAGAGACATATTATCTTTATAAAGGAATTCAGATCACTATATTCCTTCTATATGGCTTGGAGCTCCCTACATAGATGTTTGCTTTTTCTTTCCCCTTCACAGTATTGGATTTACATTTCTCACTATGGGAAAGGCACTTCAAGTTCATTCTAATATTTTCAGCAGATGACCTATGTTTCTGTGTTTTTGTTTTCTGGTATCTCACTTTTGTATAACTATTTATATTTTTTTCTTTCATTTTAGATTATACAGCGACAATCTTGCTTGACCCTCGCTCTGATGAAGAGGCTCCACCCTATATAAGCCTCGAAACGTTGGCACGTCTGTCTTTACTGCAATAGACAGCTTTCTTAGGGTGTGTTTTCTATACGCAATTTTTTGTCGCTATTATATATTGTTTTCTATGTTTTGTTATTATCCTTGTAATTTTTAATGTTTAAAGTTGTTTGACCTTTGTATGCCCAGATTTGCTTGCCCCTTTTCTTGGTCATATTGGATGCTTTTACTACATTTTGTAACTTTGGCCTTGATGTGTTGTTCACTTTAACACTGAATAAAATTTGATACTTTGTGACAATATCATCGTTTACCAATCAATTTTTCACTTTATTTACAACCAGTCTCCCAATCTAAAAGTCCCACCAAGGAAACACAACCCCAAAGGGGTACACATATCAGCTTTGCAAAGGGGGCAGTGCATGCTATAAATTCTGCAGGGTGCCCAAACTTTTGCAGACGCCATTTTTTTTGTTTTCTGTAATTTTGAAAGTGTAAATGATGGAAAGAAAATCTAACTTTTTTTGACATATAAGAATGTCTAATCTGTAATTTGATGCATTTTGGAGATTTTTCCATCTTTCCTTGGCTTCGTTATGCACAATACAAATTTTTACCTGGGGTGCCCAAACTTTCGATCCCCACTGTACATCAAGTACAAGATTTCATAATTTTAGACTGAAAAACGTATTCAGATAAGGATCTTTGAGCCACGAGAATAACCTAGTAGAGGCCATTCCCTCCATTTTCAAAAATCCAGTGAAGTTCCAGTTTACCCATGTAGTCCTTGTACCCATGGGATACTACATTTAAAAAAAAAATTAAGTTAGTATCGAGGGTTTTGTGAGAAGATTATATGCACTATATCCCTCATCTCAGGTGTAACTATGCAAAAGCTAGTCATTTTAAAGTGATACTAAAGGTTTTAATTTTTTTTTTTTTTAAACGTCATAATTACCTTCACTGTGCAGCTCGTTTTGCACAGAGTGGCCCCCCGGACGCCGTCTTCAGGGGTTCCTCATTGGCTGTCTCGGCTCCTCTCTGCATCAGATAACACCCTCTGGGAAGCGCTCGCCCAAGGGGGTTACCCTGCGGGCGCGCTCTTGAGTCCAGCATTTGCATCCATAGACCGTGCACCGCTCCAGTGTGAAAGGAGCGGCTTTTTCGGGGGTGCTTTGCAGGTGCCATCTTTAGCGCTCTAGCGTCTGCAAAGCGCCTCAGTGTGAAAGGGCTCTCAGACTCTAAACCGACAAGTGTGTCGGATACCCACGTTTTCCCCTACATTTGTGAATCGATGACCATATGTCAATACAGGGCTCGGTAGTATGTGTATGGGTGGGTCAGTGGGAGGAACATTACAAACCTTAAGCTGGCAAAGGGCAACAATAAAACAATTACTGGCTATAATTATGAATGTAAAGTGACAATACCTTGTTTGGCATCATGGCAAGCTGCTGTCCTTTGCATATTGACCCAGATTCTAATTTTCCTAGAACTACTGTTCCCATATCCTAAAGGAGCAATACAATAATAAAAAAAAAAAAAAAAAAAAGAAGAAAAAAAGGACAAATCTTAATTAAAATCACAAGAAATAAATTTGGCTTCCAAACCACGATCAGCTCAGCTGTCAAAGATCATCTACACCAGGGGTGTCAAACTGGCGGCCCTCCAGCTGTTCCGAAACTACAAGTCCCATCATGCCTCTGCCTGTGAGAGTCATGCTTGTAACTGTTAGCCTTGCAATGCCTCATGGGACTTGTAGTTTTGCAACAGCTGGAGGGCTGCCAGTTTGACACCCCTGATCTACACTGAAAGCCCTGCCAGACAAGCATGTATGATGAATCAGTACCATAGTAATTACATGCAGCAGACAAAAAGTCATGGTGCCAACTGCATACATAGTAAAGCATACATTGCGCTAAAATTTGGCACAATTTTTTTTATTTGATTATACAGTGCAGATGGACAAAACCCCCTCTGTGCATAGTGTGTGCGACAGTTGTCAAAATACATGAACAGCGGCGTCCTCTGCCTAGACGCAGCTGCTGTTCAGCCACACATTTTCTGCCCAGCCTCCTTTAATGTTGGACAGGAGAGGATCGACATGGCGACCCATGAAACCTGCTTAGTGTATGGCCAGCTTTGGGCTCCAATATCTAAAGAGAAACATCCAACAGGTGCACGCACAGGCATGTCTTAAAATTTAAATCTTTACAGATTATTAAAAAATAAATAAAAATGCATTTAACCTAGTTACATTTTTAAAAAAATTGTAATATGCAAATCAGTAAATTTACCATTAATGTAAGTGCAACAGAAAGAGAAGGGGAACGGTGCAATTTCCCGTACTGTCAGCAACAGCAAAAGCTTTTCTTACAGGTGGAGATAGCACAGTGATCAACTTTATAGTAAGCTAAAACTCCACTGTCCACTCAGCAAGAGGTAGAATAGCAACCAATGCGTTCGTGTATGCCAAGCCAAAATATTGATTTTCTAGTTTTGGATAGAGTAGGGCTGATTAGGCTGGGTACACACACACAGATCGCAATTCGGCAGATTCAGCAGAAACTGGCCGAACTTCGATCCGTGTGCAGACTTCTCTGTTCAACAGAAGAAAATCATTAGCTTGGCTTGTATCTGGGTCATCCTTGCTGTCAGACTTCAACAGCACAACAGGGGAGGATAACCGCATCCTCATGGCTTGTGTGAATGCAGGAAATTAACCACTTGCCGACCTCCTCATGTATATATACACGTCAGCAGAATGGCACGGACAGGCACAATCACGTACCTGTACGTCCTCTGCTTGCCCCCCCCCCGCTACATGCGGCGGTCGGCAAGCCTCGGGGAGCGATCCGGGACGACGGCGCGGCTATTCGTTTATAGCCGCCCCGTCGCGATCGCTCCCCGGAGCTGAAGAACGGGGAGAGCCGTGTGTAAACACGGCTTCCCCGTGCTTCACTATGGCGGTGTATCGATCGTGTCATCCCCTTTATAGGGGAGACACGATCGATGACGTCACACCTACAGCCACACCCCCCCTACAGTTGTAAACACACACTAAGGGAACACTAACTCCTACAGCGCCCCCTGTGTTTAACTCCCAAACTGCAACTGTCATTTTCACAATAAAGAATGCAATTTAAATGCATTTTTTGCTGTGAAAATGATAATGGTCCCAAAAATGTGTCAAAATTGTCCGAAGTGTCCGCCATAATGTCGCAGTCACGAAAAAAAATCGCTGATCGCCGCCGTTAGTAGTAAAAAAAAAAAAAAATGCAATAAAACTATCCCCTATTTTGTAAACGCTATAAATTTTGCGCAAACCAACCGATAAACGATTATTGCGATTTTTTTTACCAAAAATAGGTAGAATACGTATCGGCCTAAACTGAGGAAAAAATAAAATTTTATATATGTTTTTGGGGGATATTTATTATAGCAAAAAGAAAAAATATTGATTTTTTTTCAAAATTGTCGCTCTATTTTTGTTTATAGCGCAAAAAATAAAAACCGCAGAGGTGATCAAATACCACCAAAAGAAAGCTCTATTTGTGAGGGAAAAAAGGACGCCAATTTTGTTTGGGAGCCACGTCGCACGACCGCGCAATTGTCTGTTAAAGCGACGCAGTCCCGAACTGTAAAAACCCCTTGGGTCTTTAGGCAGCATATTGGTCCGGGGCTTAAGTGGTTAAGGCCAACTAGCTGAATGAAATATAAAAAAAAAAATCCACAACTCTCTGTACCCAGTCGTCCATGGACAGACAACAGCTTCCTTAAATCTCGACTTGTGCGTTATGTTCCTGTTCTATAGGAGAGGACTAGGCAGAACATGTCAGATATTTAAAGCGGGGGTTCACCCAAAAATAAACATTAAATCTAGCAGAGCCAGCCTAGTAGGGGCATTTACTTTCGGCAGGTAATTTTTTTTTTTCTCCGTATATACCTTTATATTCTGTTTTTGTCCAGGGCGCTTACCGGGCTCCGATGACTGGCGGGACTGGGCGTTCCTATCCTTCGGTTCGATGTTTGACGGCTTGTGAACAGGTGACCTGTCGCACACGCGCATCACCAGATGTCGGGAAATAGCCGAGCTGCGAGTCGGCACAATACGGCGCCTGCGCAGTCCGCTCTACAACGTGGGCGCAGGCACCGTATAGTGCCGACTCGCAGCTCGGCTATTTACGGAAATCTGGTGACATGCGTTGTGCGACAAGTTCACCTGTTTCACAAAGCCGTCAATCATCGAACCGAAGGATAGGAATGCCCAGTCCCGCAGTCATCGGAACCCTGAGGCAGGGATAGGAATCCCCAGGCCCGAAGTCATCAGAACGCGGAAGCCCTGGACCCAAAATCAGAATATAAAAGGTATGTACGGAGAAAAAAAAAAAAAAGACCTGCCGAAAGTAAATGCCCTTACTATGCTTAGTCTAATGTTAAAAATTAGTTTTTAGTGTGAACCTCCACTTTAAATACATGTTATATTAACAGAGTTGAACAGCCCCGCCCAAGGGGCAGGTCCCTCCAGACATAACCCTCCGCCCTGCAGTCAGCAGCTCAGTTCGTAAAAAGCACTACAAACCTAAAAAAGAACGGGTGGGTGTTGTGTCCGTCCATGGACGAATCGAGAAAGGATTTTACGGTGAGTACAAAAAATCCTATTTTCTCTTTACGTCCATGGACGGATAACAGCTCCTTAAATCTTGACTTATCCCCAAGCAGTGTCAAAAAAACGAGGGTGGGGAAACAGCAATCAAAAACAAAACTTCACACCCAAACAGAGCTCCTCAACGGAGGAGTTGCAAACTTTAAACAGCCGCCTGCAAAACCTTGTGGCTGAAGGAAGCATCTGAAGATGCACTCACATCAACCTTGTAAAATTTGGATAATGTGTGAACGGATGACAGAGTCTCCGCCTTACACACTTGTGAGACAGACGCTTGATGTCGGAAAGCCCAGGAGGCACCAATAGCCCTGGTCGAATGCGCTGTGACAGGAAAAGCGCCTCGCCCACCCCTTAAGCGCATAAGCCTGGATGACGGTCTGTCTGATCCACCGAGAAATGGTGGCCGATGAGACAGACAGTCCCTTTCGTGGACCAGACACAGAGTCAGACCTCCAGACCGGAGCCGTAGCAGACAGGTACACCCACAAAGCATGTACCACGTCTAAAGTATGCAATGGCCGAGGACACAAAGGAGGAAGTACAATGTCCTTATTTAGGTGAAAAGCTGAAACCACCTTCGGGAAAAAAGAAAAAAGAAGGCCGAGGGCGTAGCACTGCCATATCCTTATGGAGTACCAAGTATGGTAACCTGCAAGACAAGACGGCCAACTCAGAAACTCGTCTGACAGATGTAATGGCCACTAGAAAGGCCACTTTCCGAGATCGTGTCGAGAGGAATTTCTCTGATGTTCTCAAAAGGAGGCTCCTGAAGAGCCGAGAACACCAGATTCAAATCCCATGGAGGAAGCGGTGGTCTAATTGTGGGGGGGGGGGATCACCTGTCGATCCCTTGCACAAAACGTACCCACCAGTGAATGGGACGCCAAGGGTCGTTGAAAGAAAAAATCCAAGGCTGAAATCTGTCCCTTAATGGTGCTTAAGGCAAGTTTCTGATCCACTCCACGCTGCAAAAACATCAGGACCCTGGAAACCGAATATGCCCGTGGACGCCACTCCATCTTCTCGCACATAGAGATGTAGGCCTTCCAAGTGCGATGTTAAGATCGTCCGAGAAGATGACTTTCGTGCCCTCAGCATGGTTGAAATGACTGAATCAGACAGACCTCGGCCCCTTAGTACCTGGCTTTCAATAGCCATGCCGTTAAAGCCAGCGACTGTAAAGCAGGATGAAGTATAGGACCTTGAGACAGAAGGTCCTCCCGCATTGGCAGCCACCACTTTGGCGCACAAGGTCGGCGTACCAGGGACGCCGGGGCCAATCTGGAGCGATTAGAAACACCAGAATCCCCTTGGCCTTTACTCTGCGGAGCAGACGAGGAAGCAACTTTAGTAGGGGAAAGGCATAAATTAGCCGATACTGACCCTACGGGGCCACCAACGCGTCTGCCAAGGGATCTCTGGACCTGGCCACGAACCTCGACACCTTGCGATTGAGTCAAGAAGCCAGGAGATCCACGTCCGGCATGCCCCATCTCTGGCAAAGGAGTTGAACCCCCTCTGGATGCAATGACCATTCCACTTGGTCCAGCATCTGGCCAGTTTTCTCTGGCCGGAATGTAAACGGCTGACAGAGCAGGCCCACTTCTTTCTGCCCACTGCAGAATGTGAGCGACCTTCGATTCCGCAGCCAAGCTCCTTGCTCCCCCCTGATGGTCTGACTGGATCCTGATTGATGTCCTTGTAGCCTCTGCGACCATGAGGAGAGGCACAGTCTGATCGCTCAAAGTTCTAGTACATTGATCGGCAGGCGGGATTCGTCCGGAGTCCAGCGACCCTGGGCCGACTTGACCCCCCAGACCCCCCCCCCCAACCTGTGAGGCTGGAGTCCGTCGTGATCACAGTCCAATGGAAGGGAAGGAACGACTTCCCAGACTAAAGAGCCGGGGATCTCAGCCACCAACTCAGAGAAGCCCTGACCAGGTGACTTACCTGAATCTGATGATCCAGAGACGACGAAGATTTGTTCCATTTGGACAGGAACTCCTTCTGCAAGACTCGCGTGTGGAATTGGGCATACGGTACATCCTCGAAGGAGGCTACCATGAGGCCCAGGACTCGCATGCAAAAACAGAGAGACAACCATTTGCAGGATGCCAACAATTTCACCGCCGACTGGAGTGTCTGCAACTTCTCCAAAGGAAGAAAGCCTTTCGCCTCGGAGGAGTCCAGAATCAATCCTAGGTACTCCAGACGCTACCATGACCGACTTCTGAATGTTCAACACCCAACCAAATTCCCGGAGGGTCTGGCTGGCTATAGACACGTTGTCGTCTTATTCTGAGCCAGAAGCAGCTCTCAGAAGAAGATAGTCTAGGTAGCCCACGATAGCAATGCCTCGCTGTCTCAGCAAAGCCAGAATCTGGGCAAGCACCTTTGTGAAAACTCTCAGTGCTGACGCTAGGCCAAAGGGAAGAGCCACAAATTGATAGTGGACTTCACCTATCGCAAAGCGCAGAAACCTCTGATGCCTGGCAAAGATGGGAACATGCAAGTACGCGTCCTTGATGTCCAAGGACAACAGAAAATCCCCCGGATGGAGCGCAGCAACAACCGAACAAATCGATTCCATCCGGAACTTCCGAACCTTTACAAAGGCATTGAGGTCCAAGATTTTACGGGCTCCAGCCTTTGGGACCACAAACAAATTCGAGTAGAATCCCTGAAACCTTTCTTGCAGTGGCACAGGTCAAATTTCCCCACACCTCAGCAAGTCTTGTACTGCCCCCATTAAGGCAGTCCGACGAGTCGGGAGAAGAGGAAGATTTGGGGGAAAGAATATGTTTGGTGGACAGGAAAGAAACCCCATCTTGTACCCTGAAGTGACCACCTCGCAGACCCACTTGTTGGAGAGCAGGGAGGTACACCGATCTGAAAATCCACAAAGCCATCCCCCCACCCATGAGTCGGGTGGGGGCAAAACTTCATGCAGTAGCAGGCTTGTTTGGCTTGCGCACCCAGGGACGCTTCTGACCCCCAGCTGGACCATTGTCAGCTTGGGAGGATCTGCCCGTGGGCCCTGACTGATGAATATACCGCTTCTGCATGGAAAAGGAAGGCTGAGGGAGAAGTGTGCGCTTACATCCAGTGACATCCCTAATAATGTTGTCCAGCGAGGTACCAAAAAGCCTCCCACCTTTGAAGGGCAAATCTGCCAGAGCTTTCTTGGATGCTTAGTCAGCGGAAAAATCAGGCAGCGCAATACCATCGCAGATACAGAGGCTCTGGAGATCAAGGGGGCCGCATCCAGAGAGGCATCACAGACATACACAATGCCCTGTACCAATTGGTCAGCCAGCCGTATGCACTCTGGAGGAAGCTGATGCTCCTCTACAGTCAGAGACACCAAAGTTGCAGCCAAGATAGGCCGCAACGCTGACCCCAGCAAGGTGAACATGGAACGGCTCACCGCTTCAGGCCTCCTATCAGTAGGGTCCTTAAATACAGGGAGTCCTTTCTACCGGGAGAGAGGTTACTTTGTTTAACCGAGCGACCGGGGGGGTCAACGACCGGAAGAGAAGCCCATTTTTTCAAAAGGCTCTCCTCAAAAGGATAACGGACCACAATGCGCTGAGGGACCACAAAAGGACCTCTGCGGCCGTTCCCATTCCTTATCTATGAACTTATCAAACTTAAGAAAAATGCATTAAAAAAAAAAAACTTTAACAGAGCGGTTTGATTTGTGCGACCCAACGGAAACCCAACGGAGACCGAGCCCTGCGTGGACGTCTCAGCTGTATCCTCCCCAGCCTGAGAGTCTCTCACAGCATAGATAAGTGCATTCACAAGTGCCCTGTCTTGCGTTGACCCAGACGAGGGATCCTCCTCACCGGGAAGGTCCTGGTCCGCATCCTCTGACAATCCAGAACCGGGGTCCTGTGCCGCAGCCAGGCCCGAATCGGAGTCAGAGCATTCCCCAGAAGTTGACGTTTGCTGCCTCAGGAATGTTTGGGGAAGAACGGTCAGCCACTGACTCCATGTTGCCAACTGTCAGCCCTTAGGGATGTAGTTAAGATACTTGAACAAAAACATACACCCTCCTATGCTGCACTGACCAGGGGGGGTTACCCAGGGGACTCACCACCCAGTCAGAATCTGTTTAGCGCCGCTGCCCGCTCTCCTTTCACACACAGCGTGTGTCTGAGGAAACCCTGTGAGGTAAATTTGCATAGTTCGCGCCGTCCAGGAAGCTAGTCCAGCACTAGAGGTCAAAAATCCACTCCAAAATGACCACAAGAAAATGTCCGCCCGCAATGCAGACCTGCGTCACAGCGCGGCCATGGCAAAATGGCCGCCAATGGGAATTTCAATAAGCACAGGCAACAGAAAAATGGCGCTGGCGCTACCAAAATGCCGACCAAACACAGCGAGGTGGACGAGAAGGCCGTGGTGGAGTCTTCCCAAGAAAAAGACTACCCCCCCCACAGAGAGCGGGCCTGGACACCCCCACAGACCCTAAACGGGAACTGGAGTCCCACAAAGGTATACCCCGGTCACAGTGAGCCCCGCAAGGGAAGGAGGAAAAAGGGTGATGGAGGGAGAAAACAGGAGAACCCCCTTCCCAGGAATGCCCAGCTGTTGCACCCTGCCGAGGCAGGAGGAACTGTATTCATCCGTCCCTGCTGGTGCGTTCCTGACAGACCTTCAACCGAGTAGCTGTCTGCCCGGTCCACTGGGACTGAGACAGCAAGCAGCCCAGTCATATGTGAACCCTGGAGCCATGGGGTATCTCGTGGCCGACCCAGCGCATAGCTAAGGCCTGCTCACGCTCGATGGCCAGACTGGGGGGACTACAAGGATCTATATTATCCAGCCTGTCACCCAGCCGGCAGTTGATAGAAGATTCTCAAAAATAAAATCATAAAATAAAAATTTCTTCAGGACCCTGAGCCCAAAAGGGAGCCAGGTCCTACTCCTCTATTAGGCAAAAAAAAAACTGAGCTGCCGACTGCAGGGAGGATGGTTATGTCTGGAAGGACTGCCCCCTGGGCGGGGCTGATCAACTCGGTTAATGTAACATGTATTTAAATATCCAACATGTGCTGCCTAATCCTCTCCTATAGAACAGGAACATAACCCACAAGTCAAGATTTAAGGAAGCTGTGTCCGTCCATGGACCAAAAGAGAAACATTATTTCGGTTTGTTTTATTATCCTAATTTCTGGAAAATTACATTCGCAGGAAAGTGAGGGTAAATCTTTTTAACAGAGCCTTGGCTAGAAAAATCTGACGTGTTCTAACTCTACTCTATCCAAAACTTATATACTATATACAATAAATATACTGTATTTATTGGCGTATAACGCTCACTTTTTTACCCTGAAAATAGAGGGTAAACTGTGCCCGTGTTATATGCAGCGGGCTGTGTAAAGTTTTTTTCCCCTGAAACTTCCCTCTTAAAGTTATGGTGCGTGTTGTACGCCGATAAATACGGTACTTGTTGGTGCCCAGGAAAAAAAAAACATGTTACTGACCTGGTTATGACACACAAATGGCTAGTTCACAACAATTATTTCTTAGTGGTAATACTGACTTATCACTTGGCTTACAAACATTAGAAAAATGGTAAAACAGCTTACTTTGTATTTATCCACAATTGGAAGTCTGACAGGTCCATCCAATGATCTGTTGAAGTGTGGCAAATTATCGAGATATGGGATAAATGGTAACCCACTGAGAAAGAAAACATTTTTGAAATTAAAATTGGAATTTTGATAAATATCAAGTGAACCCCAATAAATCACTAATCCCACTGGGCTTTAAGGCAGGAGGTTGATGCAAATGCATGTGGTAGTGGGTAAGACAGGAGAACACCATTTCCATGCGAGAGAAGGACTCCAAACACCAACCTACTCCCTAGGTGTAAGCCCATTAGCCTTTGCCATCATACAGCTCCACTTATCCTGTGCTTTATTGCCATGCCAAGATTGGAGTCCCCTACTACCATCATGAAGGAACAAAATCCACTGTGCTCAAATGTGGTGCTTAGACTGATGGGTTTCCACTCTTTCAATTTAAAACTAAATAGCGCGGCGCCACCACACTTTGCTGCAATCTTAGGACTGAAGGTATCCCATTATGCACAGCACTAAAACACAAAAAGAGGGTGCACCAGCCTAGCGCATTACCTTCATACACCATTAATAAAAGCAAATACTAAACTCACAGACTGAGTTAGCAAGCATATTAGTGACCTCAAAGCCACAACCGCCAAATCTGCAGCACTTAAAACAGCATGGGAAGAAGCAATGCAGGTTCAATGTGGCCAACGCATTTCAAGAGGAAACCCCCACTTCAGAGCCAAAGCATATGGTACCTTAAGCCTGAAAGTTCGGACATGGACTTTCACTGTATTGTTCAGTTAACCACAAGAGACTCCATTTTGTTCACGCTGTTGAAATGTGTTCAATAACCTGCACCTCACACACAGACATCTTCTGCTAGAAGCGCTCTGTCTAATCCCCGCTCCCCTCTCAAGGTTTTACTTTTGCAATTGTTTTATTCACTAGCTTTTAATAAATGTATTTCTATTTTTTAGCTTTTAATAACAGCTCACGCAACCCTTTTTGTATCTATGTATAAAGTAACATGTAATAATAAACTTTGCACTGAACGGTCATTTTAAACAATGATTGTGTCCTGTGAATCTGTTCCATCAATTGCAGTATTAACTTTTGTTTTTAGAGTCCCAAATAGAAATAGTTCCCATAGCAGTTGGCGATTCCTATCAGGAGTTTGGCAGAGGCTCCAGAAGGAACCGAGCTTTGATCGGGATCATCGGGAACGCAGACCTCTAAATGTCGGCTAAGTAAGCTGTCCTTAAAGTGTAGCTCCGAATTTTTTTTTTTAAAAGCCAGCAGCTCCAAACACTGCAGCTGCTGACTTAATATATGGACACCTGTCCAGGGCGGCCTCGATGTCGGGAGCCAAAGCCGGTCAGTCTGCTCTCGGCTGCTGCCGCCATCATCCTCGGTAAGGGAATCAGGAAGTGAAGCCTTGCTGGTTCCCTACTGCGCAATGCACGAGTCACGCTGTGCATCCTCACTGATCCCTGCTGTCTTCTGGGACCGGTGTCTCTCCCAGAGGACAGCAGGGTAGGACAGTAGGCGCCGGAAGTGGCATAGGTGACGCTCGATCACTGAGGTGATCTATGCCCAGAAGTGGGAGCAAATATCTGTATTATATAGGACTTATATAGCGCCAACAGTTTGCGCAGCGCTTTACATCAGGGAAAACAGCACGTTCACAATACAATTCAATACAATACAGGAGGGATCAGAGGGCCCTGCTCGTTAGAGCTTACAGTCTAGAAGGGAAAGTCAAGTGGAACAAAGGGTAGCAGCTGTGGGGAATGATCAGATGGACAAAAATTAAAATACAGTTAGGTGTGGGTAGGATAGGCTTCTCTGAAGAGGGTTTTCAGGGATCCTCTAAAAGCGAATAGAGAAGGAGATAGACTGACAGATTGGGGTAAGGAGTTCCATAGGCTTTGAGAGGCTCTGGAAAAGTCCTGGAGATGAGCATGGGAGCAGGTGATGAGAGAGCTAGAGAGCAGGAGGTCTTGAGAAGAATTAAGAGAACGTTTAGGTTGGTATTTAGAGACTAGGTCAGTTATGTAGCTGGGGGCAGAGTTGTGGATGGTTTTGTAGGCAATTGTTAGCATTTTGAATTTAATTAGTTGGGTGAGCGGAATCCAGTGGAGGGATTGACAGGAGTAGCAGAGAGAGCGGTTGGTAAGGTGGATGAGTCTGGCAGCAGCATTCATGATGGACTGAAGGGGGGATAGAGTATGCAGCGGTAAGCCAATGAGGAGGGAGTTGCAGTAATCGAGGCGAGAGATGACCAGGGAGCGAGTTAAGAGTTTTGTTGTGTCGTTGGTTAGAAAGGGGCATATTTTGGAGATGTTGCAGAGTTTGAGGCACCAAGATTTGTACGGTGATTTGACGCGAGGCTTAAAAGGAGCGTTCACAGTCCAGGACTACTTCTAGGACCTTGGCATGTGGCAATAGGCTGATAGTTGTGCCATCAATTTTGACAGAGATCAAGGGGAAGAGGCACGTGGGGGAGGAAAAATTATAAGTTACGTTTTGGATAGATTAAGTTTGAGGAAGTGGTGTGACATCCAAACTGATATATCGGATAGTAAATTAGTGATACGCAAGGAGAATTTAGGAGTGAGTTGAAGGGCAGAGAAATAGATTTGAGTGCCGTCAGCGTAGAGGTGGTATTGGAAGCCGTGGGAGGCCATCAGCTGACCCAGGAAGAAGGTGTAGATTGAAAATAGGAGAGGTCCAAGAACAGAAACTTGGGGGACCCCAACAGAGAATGGAAGAGGAGAGAAGGAAGTAGAGTTGCAAGTTAGGCTAAAGGTGCGGTTGGATAAGTAGGTAGAGAACCAGCGAAGAGTACAGTCACGGAGACCAAAGGTGTGGAGTTTTTTGAAAAGGAGGGGGTGGTCAACTTTATCGAAGGCAGCAGAGAGGTCCAGGAGTAGGAGTACAGAATAGTGTCCCTTAGTTTTGGACGTTAGTATATCGTTTGCTAGTTTTAGGAAAAAACAGTTTCTGTGGAATGTTGAGGACGAAATCCAGACTGAAGGGGATCAAGAAGATTATCATCAACTAGACGTTTAAGGAGTTTGGATAAAAAGGGGAGCAGGGAGATGGGGCGTAGGTTGTCAAGATTGGATGGGTCCAGTGATGGCTTTTTAAGTATGGGGCCCGACTAGTGCATGTTTCAAAGAGTTAGGGAAGATGCAAGAAGAGAGGGAGAGATTGAAGATGTGGATTAGAGTGTGTAGAATAGAGCCAGAGAGTTAACGTAGCATTTGCAAGGGAACAGGAACAGTAGAGATCTGAACAGTAGAGATCTCCTCGCGAATTGTATCGATCTTATGTTTGATGTATCTGCTTCTTCCATTTTTGGGTGTAACTCCACTTTGAGCTTGCTATATTTCGGCCATTATGTATCCTGTTGGTTCTCAAGGAAACCAGACCACTCTTGGACCTTTCTGGTTGGGCAACGTGTGTGTGTAAATGTGTTTGTGCCCCCCTTCATGGGTTGGACTGTGTGTCGATAGGGAGAATCCTCTGCAGTTCCCTGTGTTGACTCCTTGTGGGCAACCTGGGTCAGAGGCGCATGGTAGGGTCAGATAAAACCCACAGAGAAGAGACGAGGAGGGTCTCTTAAAGAGTGTTTTGTCTAATGTCATAAACCCCTTCTATCAACGTAGATAAAGTGGAGACTATTCTTGTAAATCTGCAGATTTGCTGTACCATTTGCTTTAGAGGCAAGAGGGTATAGGCACACGTAGAGAAGACTGGCCAGTCATTATGGGCATTAAATTAAATAAGGGAATGAAGGGCGAGAGGCATTCAGAAAATGCCCAGGGCAAGATAAGCGCTAGAGAATATATGAACCAAAGGTACGTTTCCGCCTACACTGAGCCCCTGGATAAATGGGTAGCTAAACCTTTAAAATCTGAACGGACTTTTGATTTACAAGTATGGCAAACTTTTGTAAACAACGGTGGACCACTACTGTGCAGTGAAGGGACATGGGAGACAGAAGCCAAGGTAGCAAATCAAACTGGCTTGACAAAGACGTTTAATAAAAGTACTGCCCAAATTTACTACATTTGGCCAGGATACTCTGTAGAGGAGGACCCCCCACCTTATTTGGCTGCCAGTTTGGCTTTAAGGGGTCCAGCACAAAGCACAAGAACAGATTACATGAAACACACAAAAGATGAGTGGGCAATATAGTGGTTTAAGCAGTGGTATAGCAGTTTTAACAGCTCCATATCAACCTACAAAGAGGGATTTGGCTTGTATCTTACAAACAGATGATTGGTGTTAATCAAAAGGCACATATGCAAAACTAGATATCTCTGAACTTAAGGCTTTGGCCAGAGAAAGAGAGCTAGAGTTTAAACTTCTGGAGAAAACCATAATCTCCAAAAATATGGCAGCAAGAAGGAAGGGAGAAGCCACCCCTTCGGCCCCTGACATAGAGCAATCTAGCTGTTTATCCAGTCAGAACCCAATTCGTTTTTGAAGGCAATACTGTTGAATAGTAAGCCTCAAATTAAATGGCATTTACCTTTCAGTCCCCAAGAAATGAGAGATATGTTAGAGGGATTGGGGGATCCTAGAAAGGATCCAACTGGGTTTGCAAACAAACAGTGAGGCACAGAAAGCATAGGAGTCTTCTGCTACGGACATTCATCGGCTTCTTATAAAAACGCAGTAGGAAGCAACATGTCTGGTTATATACTTCAAGAATGTGGTGTAGATGTCACAAATCTAGAGAAGCTGGTTAGTGGATGGAAGGTTTGTGAAAAATTGAAGGAAAAATTGCCCCAAATATATGGACAAACCAGACATGCTAAATTTATGAAAGGGATATGGCTGAGGTAGCAGGCTTTCAAATGGAGGAAGAGAAAGCGGGAGAAACTGCAAGTCCATCTACACAACTGGTGAAACAAGGTTTTTTGATGGTTCAATACCCCAGTTGAAAGAAAAGTTGTTCACAGCAAGGCCTAAAGCAGGCAATATGTCTATTTGAGACCTCCTGCTTTAAGTGGAGTTCCACCCATAAATATAACATTACATCAGTAGTTTTAAAAAAATGTCATTAGTCCTTTACGAAAAAAAATATTTTTTTTTAGATGCCTTCAAAGTGTTGTTGCTAGGAAGAATAGTTAATCTTCCCACTTCCTGCACCCAGGTGCTTAAGCTTCACCGCACAGACTCCTGGGAATGTAGTGGGTGTAACTTTCCAGGAGTCTGTGCACTCCCCAGTCTCAAAGAATCATGTGACTTGGACAGCACAGGTGCTGAAACCTGATCTGACACTGCTTGTGCAGCACTGAGCATGTGCGAGATTTGCAAGGCTGAAATCCAGGAAGTCATACAGTCTGGCTTCATGATGCCCACACTTAAGATGGCCCCCAGTCAATTTCTATTTTATAAAGTGTCTAAATGCTGTAACAACCTAACAAAACGGACCTTAGTTTACAGACTAACTTTACTAGAATACATTAAGCTTGTGTATTACAGGGGTATTTATATTTAAAAAGTGCAATTGTGGCCGGAACTCTGCTTTAACATGTTATCCATAGAAAAGACAAAGCAAGAAAGACAGCAAAGCCAAGGTTATGTACATGGGGAAGCAGAGAGGAAGAGGCAAAGGCAAGTTCAGAAATCATGGCAATCGAGGACCAATTATATGCTACAATTGAAATAGGGAAAGACACATAGCCAAATTCTGCCAACTTCCTGACCATAGACTGGAAAGGAGTTTAGAAGGCACCTCATGCTGATCCCAGTTCTCTGCCAAAAGTAGTGGATCAGGCATAGGAAAATGGCATGCACTGGCATGCTATATGTGCTCTATATGCTCAATCATGTTAAATAGGGGAGACAATGGTCCCGAGGCAAAAGTATTTTTACAAGAACTCCCCTATCTCCTGGTGAAGAAACAGAATTAACCTGTTTAAATCGATACTGGTGCAAGCACAAGTGTTTTTAATATAGAGGACTTACCTCCAGGATTATTATCTACAAACGTTTATCTCTGGTGTTTGCCCTAACCAGGACCTCTACTGATTTGGTTGAGTCCAAGTCACTTAACTCAAGCTAGGACAGCAAACAGAAATTGTCACTAAAGAGTTAGGGGTAGATCCACGTTACAACGGCGCATTAGTTGCGCCGGGCGTAGCGTATCTAAGATACACTACGCCGCCTGTAACTTGTTTTTTGTTTGAATCCTCAACTAATTTGCGCCGTAAGTTACGGTGGCGTAGTGCATCTCTTGCGGCGTAAGGGCGCAGAATTCAAATGGATGTTAATGGGGCGTGTTTTATGTAAATACGTTGTGACCCCGACGGAAATAGTTTTTTTTTTAACTGTGCATGCGCCGTCCCTGGGGGTATCCCAGTGCGCATGCTCGAAATTTGACGGAAGAAGCCAATGATTACGACGGCGACGTCATTCTACGCAAATTCCTATTCACGAACACTTACGCAAACGACGTAAAAAAAATCTAAATTGTAGCGGGAACGACGACATACTTAACATGGAGTACGCCACCATATAACAGCTTTAACTATACGCCGGCAAAAACCGAACGAAACGACGTAAAAAAATGTGCCGGGCCGACGTACGTTCGTGGATCGCCGGTAACTAGCTAATTGCATACTCGACGCGGATTTCGACGGGAACGCGATCTAGCAGCCGACGAAAAATTGCAGCTTAGATCCGACGGCGTACTAAGATGTCGGATCGAGCCCAGATGCGTTGTATCTTGTTTTGTGGATACAAACAAAATACGACGCAGAAATTTTAATTACTCCGGCGTATCAGTAGATACGCCGGCGTAATCCTTTTGTGGATCTGCCTCTTAGTTTTTATCAATCTTTTGGGAGCTGACATTTTGAACCAAAGTTTGGCAAAGATTATACTCCTACAGGAGTACAAGTGGCCAGTAGTCTGTCAGAAGTTTTACATTTTGCCTGTGGAGTATTTTTAATCCAAGACTCCACTCCGCCATTTCCACCAGAATATGATGCAAGGCTGCTGGACTGCAACCCCAGTTATGGTAAAAATTAAACCAGGAGCCCATCTCCTACAGATTAAACAGTACCCCCCGAATATTGCCAAGACTGAGGAGATAAAGCATCAGATCACTCAACTGAAAGCAGCACGGGTTGTTATACCAATAAAAGTGGATGTAAACCCTATTCATGAAATTTGAGCTGGGCACATACAGTCCTGATCAAAAGTTTAAGACCACTTGAAAAATGGCATAAAAACATATTTTACATTGTTGGATCTTAACAAGGTTCCAAGTAGAGCTTCAACATGCAACAAGAAGAAATGAGAGCGAGACAAAACATTTTGTGAGCATTCAATTAATTGAAAATAACCAAACTGAAACAGGCTTTTTTTCAGCTGATCAAAAGTTTAGGACCAGGGGGGGGCGTGGCCGGCTGGAGAGCAAGATGGACGCCTAAGCCTTCAGCTCGTCAGCCAGGGAGAAAAAAATAACGACGTAGGCCGCCACCGCAACTCCATCCTCGCCCATCCTCGCTCAGGAGACATCGGGGAACACGATGAGCACGTCTAGGAAACGGCTCACGGAGCACAAGCCCCAAAAACTGACGGAATTCGCCCTACAAGCCGGTGGAGGGGTCCGGAGCCTCCCAAGATAGCGCCGACCAAGGCCGCGCAGCGCGGCTCCTACACGGATCTAACGGACGATAGCCCTGTGACTCCGCAAACCGCAAGTACCCCAGCAAAGCCTCCCGATCAGATAGGGGGGGGATCCGCTGCCCTACCAGCCCGGCGAAAGCCAAACGGAGACTAGACACGCCCGCCGCAGCGGACGCTGCGGCCGCAAATAGAGGCCCGGCTTTTGGCCCACTTCCTCTCCAGCCAGGCCCTGCACTCCTCTGTGGCCTCCTTCCCCACATCTGGGCAGCCAGTGATGGACACGATCCTGAAGGACATGCTACTGTCCCCTACAAAACCTCCCTTATGTCTGACCTATCCACACTATTCACAAAAATCACCTCAGACCTGCATGTGCTAGACAACAGGGTGGATGCTGTGGAGAGAGGGCCTCACTGACTGCACCTCCACAGTGAACGATGTCATTGAACTGCTATGATGACATAAAGGATGAACAGCCTGGATGCGCACCAAGTTGGCCGATTTGGAGGACAGGTCCCGCCGAAATAATGTTAAATTGCGAGGCGTACCTGAAAACATCGCTCCTGCGGACCTCCCACGCTATGCCACTGAATTGATACGCCTTATCCTGCCAGAAGCACCCCCTCGAGAAGTGGTCATTGACAGGATCCACTGGATCGCCAAAACCATCTCACCTTGCAGCCTCAGTCCCAGAGACGTCCTGATGAGGATCCATTTTTACCACATTAAAGAAAACCTGATGATGGGAGTCAAAGCCAAATCACCTCTTCCTGACCCGTTTGCCGGAGTCCAGTTCTACCCGGACCTCTCTAAGTACACCCTCCAGCTCCGCAGACAGCTGAGTCCGATTACCAAGGGCCTCTTGAACACAAAGTGCAATATAAAGTGGCGGTATCCGGCCACCCTCCTGGTCACGAGAAATGGCCAGACCCACACGATCAAGGATCTGGACAAGGGCTTATGTCTCCTCCGCACCTGGGGAATCCTCCCGGAACCCCAGCACGCAGCCCCGCTTGAGAAGAGAGCAATGGCTCCCCGTAGGAGCATAGAAACATACCGCACCGGAAGAGGCTTAATTCATGATGAGTGCGGCCAAACAATGCTCCAACAGTTCCCTGGATCCTGACGGCCTGTCATCCCTGCTTCTTTATTCTCCTGCGCTACGACTGTTCAGTTTCCCCCCAATTGGAGGCACCGTGGTGTTTGCCACCCCTCCTTATTCTGCCATTGCATTTTTTGCATTTTTTTTTCTCTTTTTTCTTTACGTTTTGTTGTTGCTGCAGTTATACCTAACGTATTGCTCTATCTACAGCTCTCTGTGCACTCGCCCCGGAGCTTCTGGACTGCCGTACACCTGATCTCGAACCCACCTTCGGGCCCTCGCCAGCTCTGATCTACAGCATCTAACAGTGAGTGTCACTCTCCATTACACATCAGCCTAACATTGCAGAGATGCCCACTCTCGATTTTATCGTTGAATGTGAACGGCGACATCTGAACCACCCTGCCAAGCGCCACTCACTGTGGAGGACCGCCATGACCCTCCGCAGTGACGTGCTGTGCATTCAAGAAAACCCATTTACTACACCAGGCCCTGCCCCTCTGTTCAAATCGACAGTTCCCTCACATATTCCACGCCTACCACTCCACCAAAACCCGGGGTGTCATGATCGCCAGTAAAGACACAGTAGACTTCCAACTCCTGAACTCTGTTGCAGACCCTGAAGGTCGCTTTTTGATCCTAATTTGCTCCCTCATCCGGGTTGTGTACACATTGGTGAACGGTCTATGCCCCTTAACGCACGCCAGTTGCCGTTCCTACGCAGGGTCCTAGCCATGACCAAACCCGTTCAGAAAAGGCAAGCACCTGATCCTGTGCGGGGACTTTAACCTGGTACCGAACACTCGATTGGACTCCACCTCGGCAGCGCAAAGACGGGGGTCGCCCCTATTGAAACTTTATCTCAACTCAGGATCTTTACGATGCACAGGAGTGGTGCCCCTACATGGTTCTGAAGGGACTTTACATTTTTCTCCCCTAGGCATCACTCATACTCAAGAATCGATCTGTTTTTGACAGATAAATGGATTTTGCAAAAGATATCTATGTCTACGATCCACACCGCCACATGGTCAGAACCACGCCCCGATCTCGATTCAAATCGAGGACTCTTCCTTGCAACGTAGCACGTTTTTATGGCGAGCGAACGACTATTTACTTCAAATGACAAATATACCCCACAGATCTGCGATCAGAATTGTGGATTTTTTTGAGCTAAACGAGGGCTCTGTGTCTGACCCTGCGGTGGTGTGGTGCACCCACAAAGCGTACATGAGAGGAATATTACTAAAACTAGGTTCACGTCTCAAACGTGAGAGGACGCAGCGTGTAGACGAACTGACTACCCAAATAACGACACTAGAAACCAGTCATAAAACGAACCCCACAGACCCCAGACTAAGCTTCTGATGTCCCTAAGACAGGAACTTAAAACTCTTCTTCTCCACTCTTTCGAATTCCTCCAGAGGAAATTTAAAGCGACCTCGTACTCCACTTCCAACAAAGCAGGGAAGAAATTGGCACAACGCCTACAAGGCAGACGCGCCACAAACTAAAATCCACCAACTTTACCACCCCCATACGAATCTCTCCCTGACGAACCCCCAGGACATAGCTGATGCCTTCAGTGCTTACTATGGTGACCTCTACAACCTGGAACGTGACGCTAACACCCCACAACCAACGCGCACTGAAATTGACAACTTCCTCCGACCGATTGACATCCCCTCCTTGACTATGCAGCAACTGGAAGCGCTTAACGCCCCGTTCACTGCACAAGAAATTCGCAGGTCAATCGACTCCCTGCCTCGGGGTAAGGCACCTGGACCTGACGGTCTGACAGGAGAATATTACAAACAATTCTCCTCCATTCTGGCCCCGCACCTTACTGAAGTGTTCAATAACGCTGCCTCCTCTTCTAATTTTCCGAATGAATATTTAAATGCACTGATCATAACCTTACCGAAGCCAGGGAAGGCCCCCAATGTTCCTCAAAATTTTCGCCCAATATCACTACTCAATCTCGATCTTAAAATCTATGCCAAAACCATAGCCGCACGACTATTAGAAATTATGCCCCTTCTTATCCACACAGACCAAACAGGATTCACAAAGGGCAGGCAGGCATCCGATGCTACGAGGAGGATGCTTAACCTGATCCACCACGCGGAATCCACCGGAACGCCTTCTCTGCTCCTATCCTTGGACGCAGAGAAGGCGTTCGACAGGGTTCACTGGACATACCTGGAAGCTGTACTCGAAAATTTGGATTTGACGGCTTCATTCTACAGGCCATATTGGCCCTATACACCAATCCAAGGCCCAAGTATACACGGAAGGCATGCTTTCCTGCCCATTCTCTATTACAAATGGCACGCGACAGGGGTGCCCCTTATCCCCACTCATTTTTTAACATGCTAATGGAACCCCTGGCAGAACATGTCCGCTCAATCCCGCCATCTCAGGTCTCACAATTGGTCCCCGACCACACAAAATAAGCCTATTCGCGGACGATGTCATTCTAATCCTAACGAATCCGACCTCTTCCCTGGCTGAGGTACAAAAGTTGCTGCACTGGTTTAGCTCGGTATCATACTACAAAGTCAACACGACTAAATCATTCATACTAGACATCAACATTGACGCAACGACCAGGAACCTCCTAGAACTTCAACACCCGTTCACATGGGCTCACACTGACATTTCCTACCTGGGCATTCAACTACCGAGAACACTGACGAAACTATACATGTGCAATTTCATTCCATTGCTGCACAACGTCCTTCAGACCTCCCAATCTCTAGCAAAACACGAACTCTCCTGGTCGGGGAGACTCGCAGCCTTTAAAATGATTTGCCTACCCCAAATCCTGTACATCTTTCGGACCCTCCCGGTACCACTACCGGTCTCATTTTTCAGGTCCCTCCAGACGGTATATAACAAATACCTCTGGAACGGAAAAAAACCCAGATGCGCACACTCCATACTGACTAAACACAAGTTAGCAGGGGGTACAGGTTCCATAGACTTTAGAGACTACCACACGGCGGCCGTTCTAGCCCAACTCCCCAGCTGGTTCCAACCGCTAAAAAAGTCACCCTGGGGGTCCATGGAGAGCTTCTCTCTTCCTAGGCAAAAGCTAGGGAGTTGGCTACTTAGTACCCCCCTTGGCGCCACAGTTCCACCCTCCTTGCCCCCGACAATGAAAGCATCAGCACAAGCGTGGGACAGACTGATATCCCTACTTGACCCAACGCCCAACGCTTCGCGCTTCGCTATTCCGCTAGAATCTCTCCAGTTCCTATCACCCGACCTATCACTGACACGCTGGTCCCTCAAAGGAATCCTATATATACAAGATCTACTACTTGACGGTAAACCTAAGACGTTCTCTCAACTCAAAACGGAATTCGCTCTCCCAGACGCTGAACACTTTACTTTCCTACGGGTGCACCACTGCTTAAACGCGCTGCCCCGTCCCCTTTACAATGTCCCTGCTAAAACGTGGGACTACCTAACAGACCCTACCTCTAAGATCAAGGGCATCTCCCACTTTTACAACGCTCTCCACGACAAAGGCACCTTTTCCAAACTGACCCCGCACCTTAAATGGGAAGCTGATCTCGACTGCAAATTTACTGAGGCTCAATGGCGGTGCGCCCTTAAGGCGGTCTTCAAGGCTACTAAATCCGCAGCCCTCTGGGAACTCACCCAGAAAATTTCTCTGCGGTGGTACCTCACCCCAGTGAAATTGGCATCTTTCAGCACTACCTACTCTGACATTTGCTGGAGATGTAACACAAATAGGGGGGACATGCTACATATTTTTTGGACCTGCCCCAACATCCAAGAATACTGGACCAACGTTTTCCAGCTCATTTCCGAAGTTACAAATGTCAAACCAACCCCCACACCGGCCCTTGCAATTCTCAATCTGAACATTGAAGAAATCCCCTTTCCCATGAGACACGTGACCACACACATGCTCCTGGCAGCCAGGCTCAACATAGCAAGACACTGGAAGGACGTCCAGAATCCCAGCACAGCTCAGGTCAAAGACTTGGTTGCGCTTCACTACAGCTACGAGACTATGACAGCAGTGAGTACAGGGCAGGCATCCAAGGCTCGGGTGCTCTGGCAGCCCTGGCGCGACTGGACGGGAGCTACAACTACCATGAGTTGTTAGGCTCCTATGACCCGTTTGGTATACTTCTTGACCGAGCAATACAAGTTCACACTGCCACATAAGGTTTATTTTCTCTTCTTTTTTTTTCTGTCTGACTAACGGTTTCAAAACCCCCACTAGGGGCCGACTACGTGTCGTAGTGGACTCTGTTATTAATCGCCTCTCCACTGGCGCGACACTAATGATCCCATAAGGGGTGTCGCTCCACGGGAGTGGAATGAACGTATGTTTTAAGTCCACTGCGTCCCTATCTCATGTGTTATTTCATGATTTATGTTGATGAACACGATTCGTTTACTTAATACATGTTTCCCGACGTCGTTGCACGACGTACAAGTTTTAACTGTACCTTGTAATACCACGTGAAACTTTAATAAAGAAACATTGAATAAAAAAAAAAAAAAAAAAAGTTTAGGACCACATGCCTTTAAAAGGCCAAATCTGTGCAAAGATGTGGATTCATTGTCATTTTCTGTCAGGTAGTCACACGTTGTGATGGCAAAGGCAAAAAAACTCCCTTTTTGAACGTGGTCAGGATGCTGAACTGCATAAGTAGGGTCTCTCATCAAGACACTGGACAATCCTCGACCCAAATTAAGGCCCTTACTGTGCTGACTTCAGCCCCATAACCATCAGACGGCATCTGAGACAGAAGGGCTTCAAAAACAAAAAACGTCTTCAAAAACCTTGTCTCCTTGAACGCCACAGAACTGCTCGTTTGGACTTTGCAAGAGCGCACAAAAACATGGGACATTTAAAAAGGTGGAAGAAAGTTATTCTCAGATGAGAAAAAAATGTAACCTTGATGGTCCTGATGGTTTCCAACGTTACTGGCATGACAAGCAGATCCCACCTGAGATGTTTTCTATGCGCCACAGTGGAGGGGCGCCATAATGGTCTGGGGTGCTTTTTCCTTCAGTGGAACAGTGGAGCTTCAGGAAGTGCAGGGGCGTCAAACGGCTGCTGGCTATGTCCAGATGTTGCAGAGAGCATTTCTCATGACTGAGGGCCCTCATCTGTGTGGTAACAGGACAACGCTACAGTACACAATGCCCGCAGGACAAGGGACTTCTTCCAGGAGAATATCACTCTTTTGGCCCATCCTGCGTATTCCCCTGATATAAATCCAATTGAGAACCTTTGGGGATGGATGGCAAGGGAAGTTTACAAAAATGGACAACAGTTCCAGACAGTAGATGGCCTTCGTGCGGCTGTCTTCACCACTTGGAGAAATATTCCCACTCACCTCATGGAATTGCTTGCATCAAGCATGCCGAAACAAATTTTTGAAGTGATCAACAATAACGGCTGAGCTACTCATTACTGAGTTATGTTTGGAAGTTGGATTTCTGTTTGGGGGGGGGGGTTTAGTTTTTTTTTTGGAGGTGTGGTCCTAAACTTTTGATCAGCTGAAAAACAGCCCGTTTCAGTTTATTTGTTGGTTTTCATTAAATTGAATGTTCAAATTTTTTTGTCTCGCTCTCATTTCTTCTTGTTGTATGTTGAAGCTCTACTTGGAACCTTAAGATCCAACAATGTAAAATATGATTTTTTGCCATTTTTTCAAGTGGTCTTAAACTTTTGATCAGGACTGTATATCTGCAGTATTTTGCCATCTCTCTTCAATGAGCCAAGTCCCTTAGCTCTCTCCTGAACCTTCCTCTGTTATCAGCATGATAACTCCTGAGAAATTCTCGGACACTAGACATAAGCAGCCTGAATCTTCTGTCAGGGAAGGTTGTTAAAATAGATTAGCAGGGAGCAGGTCCTATTACGAAACACCTCTGAGAGTCTCTGCCTATGATGAGGGGGTGTGTGCCTTTCCTTCAACCAGCAATGTTGGCCATCTTGGCTGTATGCCCAGACATCACACTCTGTTAAACAGGAAGAGAAAATCTAACACGATCTGAACTTTCTAAACAGTATATAAATGTGAAGACAGCAGACATCCATGTAAAACCTATGTAGGGAGATTTGGTTCATCCCTGTGTATCATTCTGAGGCTGTTCACTTCACTTGGTGTAAGGGGGGTGGTTTACATCCACTTTAAGTCCCAAGCCAATACACCCCTGTTCACAATTGCAAAGAAGCCAGACAAGAAGGGTGGGGCAAGTAACATACTGCATGGTTTGAGAGCATTTAAGAATATAATTGAGGCAGATATCCCCAATCGTACCGAACCCTACCAAGTGGAATACCTGCCTCTAGCACCTTCTTTACAGTGATTGATCTTGCAAATGCTTTTTCCGTGCCCTTACACCCAGATTGCTGGCACCTTTTTCATTAACCCATGATGCCCAAAAGTTAGCATGGACAAGATTACCCCAAGGCTGTGTGAGGAGCCCTGAATATAATACTGAGTTAAGGCAAGTATTGGACCAATGATCCCCCTCACACCCAAACACAGTTTTGCTTCAGTACAGAGGCAATTTTCATATTTGTTCCTGATAGAGATCCCCCACCCCCGCCACCAACACAGCGCCAGATAGAGAGATGAGCAGGGCGATTTCTCCCCTCCCCTTGCTTAGAGGAGAGGAGCTGCTTCTACTCCCCACCCCCTCCTCCTCCTCATGTGTCTGCCCTGCCCACTCTCCCTGACAGACACTGTTCTGCTGCCTAAGGAATGTGGGTGGGAATATTCAAGATAAAGCCCAGCAAACAAAGGAAAGATGGAGTCCGATATCCATCCAGTCAGTCCCTCCTGCCTCTGAGTAAGTACAGTACACCGATGTAGGGGTGCCCTTCATTCCCTTCACCTTTCTTTCTCTCTCCCTATTATCTATCTACCTTCCTTCTTTCTTTCTTTCTCTATCTTCATTCCTTTCTATGTATCTTCCTTCACTTCTTTATTTCTATATTTATCTATCTTTATTTCTTTATCTATCTTCCTTTTCTTCTTTCTTTCTATCTTTATCTTCCTTAATTTTCTATCCATCTTCCTTCCCTTTCTTTCTATCTTTATCTATCTTTCTTAATCTATCTTCCTTCCTTTCTATCTATACATCTATCTTTCTGTATCTATATTCCTTCCCTTCTTCCTCTCTCTCTCTTTATCTATCTTTCTTCCTTGCCATCTATTGTTCTATCTATATCTATCTCTTCCTTTCTTTCTATCTATCTTTCTTTATCTTCCTTTCTATCGATCTTCCTTCCCTTCTTTCTTTCTAACTTTATCTATCCTCCTTCCTTTCCTTCTATCTATCCATCTTTCTTTATTTATCTTCCTTTCTATCTATCTATACCTATCCATCTTCCTTTCCTTTATCTATCTAATCTTCCTTCCCTTCTTTCTTTGTTTCTTTCTCTATCTTCTTTCCTTCCCTTATTTCCATCTTTAACTTGCTTTCTTCATCTATCTTCCTTTCTATCTTGATCTTTCTTTCTTTATCTTCCTTCCTTTCTATCCATCTTCCTTCCCTTTATTCTATCTCTTTATTTCTTTATCTATCCTCCTTTCTTTCCTTCTTTATCTTCCTTCCTATCTATCTATCTCTATCTTCCTTTTTTTATCTATCTTCCTTCCCTTCTTTCTTTCTATATTTATCCATCTATCTTTGTTTCTTTATCTATCTTCCTTTCTATCTATCTTCCTTCCCTTCTTTCTTCATCTATCCTCCTTCCTTTCCTTCTATCTATCTATACCTATCCATCTATCTTCCTTCCCTTCTTTCTATCCTTCCCTTCTTTATTTCTATATTTATATATCTATCTTTCTTTGTTTATTTCTCTATCTTCTTTCCTTTCCTTCTTTCGATCTTTATTTGTCTTTCTCTATCTTCCTTTCCATCCATCTTTATATCTATCTTTCTTCCTTTCTATCTTTACCTTTCTATCATCTTTCTTTATCTATCTATCTTCCTTTCCTTATTTCTTTCCATCTTCCTTCCTTTCTATCTTTATCTTCCTTCCCTTCTTTATCTACCTTTCTATGTTTATCTATCTCTCTCTCTATCTAAATCTATCTATATCTATATCCATATCCATCTTCATATATGTATATATATATATATATATATATATATATATATATATATATATATATATATATATATATATATATATATATATATATATATGGGCTGTGCAAATGAACTTTTAATTAATCTTTAATTTTTTTGATCGATCAAAATATTTTTGATCGATTAAAATTCTTTTGATTGGTACTCACCTCTCCGCCGGCTTCTGGGCCTTCAGGGTGTTCCGTCGGAGATCCGGTGATGTCACGGACAGCTGGGGGGCTTGCCGTGTCCATCTGAAGGGCTCCTTTGCTGTGCCTTCATATCTGCATGCCGGCGGGACCCTATCTGCCACACACAAGGGCTGTTACACTTCCCTCCATAACTTCCCTCTATCAACCTGGGATTCTACAGCCATCCACTGGGAGTTGTGATAGTTCCCTTCATGGGACATCTACATGCCGACGGACTGATGTTAACCTCTCCTCATCTGGATTCAGCAGTGGTATCGTTGTACACATTTTTATACCAGTATCATACTTAGCTACATGTTTCTATGACTGCTTTTGCTCCCGTTTGGTATTACTCGCACCATTTTTACAGTTTATGTAGCTACATCAATTTTATCTCCAGTGCAATATTTATTTGGTTACCTACTTGAAGACTATAAAAGTTTTAATGCTATTCCCATCGAGCGCTGCCTTTGTGTTTTTTGTATCCTGCTATCCATTTTCCAGTGGTTGGTAGCTGCACTGGGAATCAGCCTGCAAGGAGATCAGCTAAAAGTAGTTGGATCTGTATGTGCGTTATAATTAATCGAAATTAGTCGATTAATCGATTAAAAAAAAATCGATTAATCGAACAGAAAAGTTTTGATCAGTAACAGCCCTAATATATAATATATATATACACATACACACACACACACACACACACATATTTGTTTCTTTCTCTATCTTCTTTCCTTCCCTTCTTTCTTTATCTATCTTCCTATCTATCTTTATATCTATCTATGTTTATATCCATCTTCTTTCTTTCTATCTTCCTTCCTATCTATCTCCCTTCCTTTCTATCTTACTTTCTTTATATCTTTATCTATCTTCCTATCTATCCACCTTCCTTTGTATATCTTTCTTTGTATCTATGTTTCTCTCTCTATCTATATTTCTTTATCTCACCCACATCCCATCATTAACCCACCACCGCACCCCCCCCCCCCAACCCGGGCTGCTCAGTCTAAAATGCCTGGGCCTATTTTTTGTCCCAGCCCGGGCCTGCTTCCTGGGGTTAGTGGGATATTGTAGGGACTGGATTCCATATGCATCAGAACTTATGGCTCCTCTATGAGGCCACCACTACAAACCCTTTTAAATTCACATGGGACAATGAATTGCAGATGAAGGAGCTTATTAAAATTGTGTGACGCTCTTACCATTGGACTTTCTGACTATACTAAGCCTTTCTCATCGTTTTGTCATGAAGACAATGCATCTGCTGTAGGTGTAATCACCCAGCTACACGGAGACAGAGGCCTGTAATGTATGTATCAGCCTCATTAGACCCTGTCATCAAAGGCTCCCCCAGTTGTATGCGAGTCATAGCAGCCTGCATTTTGCTGCTAGACAAATTAACCAAGCTTTGACTAGATTCTGTTCTGACCCTGTATGTGCAACATGCAGTACAGGAAATAATGAATCAAGTAAATACCAGACATGTGTCTGCCAGTAGATTTGACAAGTACCAGTCTGCTCTTTTTGCTCCATCGAATTTAACAATGTGTTACCTTAAATCAGGCTACTCTTCTTCCTATAATTGATGAGGAAGATGCAAGAAATGGTACGGATGTAGAAACAGTTTTTCTCACGATTGTATGGCTCTGATGGAGATAGAAAGGGCCTCTGTCACACCAGCAAAAGATGAGCCTGTTTATGTTCCCCAAAAGCATTCTAAACCAGATTTTCCATTCCAAAGAATTCAAATAGACTACATTCAGATGCCCAGAATAGGCACTCATGTGTTGGCCGGTAGCTAAAGCGACCAAATTTAGAATTAAATAAGTTTGTAGATATGGAGTGCCTGAAACTATTGAGAGTGACAGAGGAACCCATATTACCAGGGAAGAAATGAAAGAGGTAATGGAAGCCCATCACATACAGCAAGCTTTCCACATCTTATCCATAAAGTAGTGGTAAAGTTGAGAGACTTAATGGAATTTAGGCTGCATTCACATCTATGAGACAGCGGCGTACGGCGTATTTTGCCGCGAGTGTGTATCTTTCTTTTTTTTTTTCAGATTCTTCCCATTGCTGTCAATGGGCGAACGCCAATGTCGGCTGAAAAAAAGGGTCCGGGACTTTTTTTCAGGCGACAGGCGTTCGGCGTCTATGAGATGTGAACCATCTCCATAGACAGCAATGGGAATTCTCCCCTCTAGCAGCAGAAGCGTCCGGCGTTTTGTCGCATAGATGTGAATGGAGCCTTAGAAAAACAAATGTGCAAAAATTAAAGCAAATCCAGGAAAAAGGATGGGTGGAAGCTTTGCCATTAGTCCTATATTCTGTACAAACTACCCCTAAACAAATACATGGGCTGTCCCCCTATGAGATTTTATTTGGAGGGCCACCCAAAACAGGCACACTAGTCTGTTAGAATATGTACAGATTTTGCAAAGAACATTGAATAAAATATATGAAGGTGTACTGTTTACAAATCTATGCCTGACACAGATTCTGTTTCAGGTATTCACAGACCCCAACCTGGTGACTGGGTAGTGGTCAAGCGACACATCAGAAAGCCGCTAGAACCACAATTTGACGGACCACATTTGGTGCTTTTGACAACCGGTTCCGCTGTCACAAGTTGGAAGTAAAACCCACCTGGATTCAAGCCCTTCCTTCACTGCAAGAAAATCCTGAAGTGATATCCTTTGAAATAAAAATTATGTTTATTTTACTGTTTGTGAGAACTGAGACATGAAAAAAATAACCCTTTTATCCAAATGTTTAAATTGTATGCAACCCATAGCAACGCTAGTAACTGCTGGGTGTGCTTTCACTTACATCTAGGGTTGTCCCGATACTGATACTAGTATCGGTATCGATACTGAGCATTTGCGCGATTACTTGTACTCGCGCAAATGCTCCCGATGCTTAACCCGATACTTTTTTTTTTAAGTGACGAGCGGGGGCGGAGAGCGGGGTTTAAAAGGGGCGGAGAGCGTGCTAAGAGGGGCGGAGAGCAGGACTCACTCTGGCGCTGTATGGGTTCCCGTGATTGTGTGGATGCTGCTGAGCACTGAATGTCCCTGGATCCATGTGTGCAGGGTATGTGTTCGCCCCTGGTGAAGTGTCCTTTCCATGTAATCTCCGAGCACCATATAGTGCAGCTGTCGGAAGAGGAGTTCCTGCAGAGGCGGCGGGTGAGGGGGTCCTGTGACATTGTACAGGCTCTTGCCGGTACAAGTGTCTCCTCGTACACCAGAGAGGCAGCACTGCAGTGAACAGAGGTGGGGGAGGTTATGATCTTTAGCAGCGGAGAGCCGGCGGAGGAAGCATTCATCATGCAGCAGTGACACCGAGCAGGTCTGTGAAAGTTACAACACAGTAACAAGTGGATACAGGGGTTGGGGGCATGGCTTACTGTGTGCTCTATTGGTCATGAGTGAGATCTGCAGGATTTACACACACCAACCCCCTCCCCATCAGCTGTCAAAGAGGGATCCATTCCTCCATCCTAGACCTAACACTACAAGGCAGCTCTCCTCCACTTCTACAGCCAGGATCCATGGAGAAGACACACAAAGCACATACAATGCACACACATGACACATGTTACACCCACACAATACACATGTTACACCCACACAATACACATGTTACACCCACACAATACACATGTTACACCCACACAATACACGTTACACCCACACAATACACGTTACACCCACACAATACACGTTACACCCACACAATACACATGTTACACCCACACAATACACATGTTATTAGCGGTGTCCCGATACCGTTACTAGTATCGGAACAGATACTGAGCATTTTTGCGAGTACATGTACTCGCGCAAATGCTCCCGATGCTTCACCGGGTACTTTTTTTTTTTTTTTTTTTAAGTGACGAGTGGGGGCTGAGAGTGGGCGGAGAGCAGGATGGACAGCAGAGCAGTCCTCGGCAAGTAAAATTAGCCAGTGCCACCTATCAGTCCCCATCTGTCAAACTGTCACATGACATTAAAAAAAAAAGTATCGGTATTAGGTATCGGCGAGTACTTGGAAAAAAGTATCGGTACTTGTACTCGGTCTTAAAGTGGTATCGGGACAACCCTACTTACATCCCCAAACAGGAACAATACCCATGATAGCAATGAACCAGAATAAATGTCTCAGTCTCCCCAGCTAATGAGCACTATCAATAGCATAATCAGTAACTTTGATGGTTTCAAAACACAGACACTCCACAGATTTGTTTAAACATTACATGCCCATGTAACACTAAAAATGGCTGGGCAATTCAGATTGCACTGGAGCAAAGATTAAAGTTTATGGAGGAAACTATGGTCAATATTATATCCCAGATCTAGAACTAAATAGAACCTTTTTTTTTTTTTTTGTACAAATTGCTCACAGTTCCCAATATGTGGAAATATCGGTTACCCGAGATTACGCGTTACTGCATCTAGTTTTTTAGGAGCAGGTATACCATCCATAGAGTGTTATATTATATATGTGGAGATAAAGCTTACGTCTGGCTTCCTACTAATTTTACAGGTACATGGTTATATTGAGAAGTTAGCACCTGCTGTTCGCAAAGATACAGTGCGACCAAGTCAAAGTCCAGAATACCCTTTAGTGTTCAAAAGAGCTGTTCACTGAAGATGACATAACAAGGTCATGGTTCCCTTCCCGGACAGGATGGGGAATTTAAGCAATGAAAATAATAATACTAGATTTGTAGATGAGATTATTAACCTTACTACCACTGATATAGGTTAAGTGAAAAAACGTCTCAGCTTAAAAAAGTAGAATTAGAGCATAGATTAACGCTAAATTATATCACTCCAGCTCAGGGTGGGATGTGTAAGGTATTTCGCACTGACTGTCATATATACACATTTATGACAATGAGGACATTATTAAAGGGCATCTTGCCAAGATAAAAGAGAACTACAGAATAAGGCCAGAGATATTGCTAAAGAAGGATGGAACCACTTAACCACTTAAGCCCCGGACCAATATGCTGCTAAATGCCCAGAGACGTTTTTACAATTTGGCACTGCGTCGCTTTAACAGACAATTGCGCGGTCCTGCGATGTGGCTCCCAAACAAAATTTGCGTCCTTTTCTTCCCACAAATAGAGCTTTTTTTAATGGTATTTGATTGCCTCTGCGATTTTTATTTTTTGTGCTATAAACAAAAATAGTGACATTTTTGAAAAAAAAATCAATATTTTTTACTTTTTGTTATAAGAAGAATTGAATAAACTAAATTTTAGTCAAACATTTAGGCCAAAATTTATTAAGCCACGTCTTTAGTAAAAAAAAAAAAAAAAAAAAATTTGCTTCCTAGCGGCAACAGTGACACTAATACAGCGATCAGAAAAATGATTGCTTAGTGACACTGGCAATAGGGAGTGAAAAGGTTAACTAGGGCTGTGATCAAGGGGTTAAAACTTTATTGGGGGGGGGGGGGGGGGTACGGGGTTACCCTGGACCTAACACTAACTGGCTGTCACATTGACACTAAATGCAGTGATCAGTACATATATGATCACTGCATTCAGTGACAGTGTGACAGGGGGGTGGGGGGGGGGGTGATCGGAAGGGGTTAAATGTGAATTTGTGTACTGGTGTCAGTGTTAGGTGCAACTTACTGTGACTCTTCTCTCATCTCGGCGGTTTGAAAATACCGCCGAGATGAGCTGCATCACTTCCTCTGCCTATGTTTACATTTTACAGGCAGAGGAAGTGACACGGCGGTGGCTCACATGATTGGCTGGAAGCGATCATGAGGGGGCGGACAGAAACGAACAGACGTCCCCTCGAGTCGGATCGCTCCCAGAGGTAAGCCGCCCGCCGCGGAGGGGGTCCTGATCGGACCCCCGACCTGCTAGAAGGCAGGGACGTGTATATATACGCCCATCTGCCTGTACGTGCCATTCTGTGGACGTAAATAGTCGTGCGACGGGCGTTAAGTGGTTAAAGCGGAGGTTCACCCTTAGAGAGCACATTTTCCCCTTAGATTAATGCTCGTTTTGTCTAGGGGAATCGGCTAGTTGTTTTAAAATATGATCCGTACTTACCGTTTACGAGATGCATCCTCTCCGTCGCTTGCGGGAATGGGCGTTCCTTCTTGATTGACAGTCTTCCGAGAGGCTTCCGACGGTCGCATCCATCGCGTCACGATTTTCCGAAAGAAGCCGAACGTCGGTGCGCAGGCGCAGTATAGAGCCGCACCGACGTTCGGCTTCTTTCGGCTACGAGTGACGCGATGGATGCGACCGTCGGAAGCCTCTCGGAAGACTGTCAATCAAGAAGGAACGCCCGCTCCCGAAGACCCATACCCGGAAGCGACGGAAGAAGATGCATCTCGAAAACGGGTAAGTACGGATCATATTTTAAAACAAATAGCCGATTCCCCTAGACCAAACGAGCAGGAATCTAAGGGGAAAAGGGCAAAAATTAAATAAATGGGTGAACTCCCGCTTTAAGGACCGCCGCATGTACATATACGTCGGCAGAATGGCACGTACAGGCACATTGGCGTACCTGTACGTCACTGCCTAGACGTGGGTCGGGGGTCCGATCTGACCCCCCCCCCCCCCCGATACTTGCGGCGGTCCCCGTGGCTCTGGGAGCGATCCGGGATGAGGGGGCGGCGGGTTGTTTTTGTCTGCCCCCTCACGATCGCTCCCAGCCAATGCGCGTCCTCCTCCGCCTGCACTGTAAACACAGGCAGAGGAGGAAGTGATATCACCGCTACTCCCGCTGGTATTTTCGTCCGGCGGAGGAGAGGAGACATCACAGCAGTGAGTACACAAGCACTACACTGACACCAGTACACATAGGCACACAAACCCCCCCCCCCCCGGTCACCCCCCCAGCCACTAAATAGCAGTGATTTATTTACTGATCACTGCATTTAGTGTCAGTGCGACAGGCAGTTAGTGTTAGGTCCAGGGTAGCCCCCCACCCCCCCCCCCCCCCAATAAAGGTTTTAACCCCTTGATCACCCCCTAGTTAACCCTTTCACCCCCCTTTTGCCAGCGTCACTAAGCTATCGTTTTTCTGTATTAGTGTCGCTCGTGCCGCTAGGTAGCTAGTTATTTTTTGAGGTTCGCTGCCATGTTTTTATAGTGTTAGAAAATTTATGGGGGTACCCAACGCCATAAAAACATGGCGGCGAACCTCAAAAAATAACTGGCTACCTAGCGGGAACTAGCGACACTAATACAGCGATCAGAAAAACGGTCGCTTAGTGACACTGGCAATAGGGGGTGAAATGGTTAACTCTAGGGGCAATCAGGGGTTAAAACCTTTATTAGGTACCCCCATACATTTTCTAATAAAGGTTTTAACCCCTGATTGCCCCTAGAGTTAACCCTTTCACCCCCTATTGCCAGCGTCACTAAGCGATCGTTTTTCTGAACGCTGTATTAGTGTCGCTGGTGCCGCTAGGTAGCTAGATAGTGCCAGTAACGCTTACACCCACGCGCAAAGCATACTCCCCCCCCCCCATATGTGGAATTACACCCCAAAATACATTCTGCTGCTTCTCCTGAGTACGGGGATACCACGTGTGGGACTTTTTGGGAGCCTAGCCGCGTACGGGGCCCCGAAAACCAAGCACCGCCTTCAAGATTTCCAAGGGCATACATTTTTTTTTTTACCACCTCAGCTTTTAGGGCATACATTTTTGATTTCACTCCTCACTACCTATCATAGTTTTGAAGGCCATAAAATGCCAAGATGGCACACAACCCCCCCAAATGACCCCATTTTGGAAAGAAGACACCCCAAGCTATTTGCTGAGAGGCATGTTGAGTCCATGGAATATTATTATTTTTTTGCCCCAAGTGATTGAATAATGACAAAAAAATAAAAATAAAATTACAAAACGTTGTCACTAAATGATATATTTCTCACACATGCCATGGTTATATGTGGAATTGCACCCAAAAATACATTCTGCTGCTTCTCCTGAGTACGGGGATACCACATGTGTGGGACTTTTTGGGAGCCTAGCCACGTACGGGACCCCAAAAACCAATCACCGCCTTCAAGATTTGTGTGAGTGAAATCAAAAATGTATGTCCTTAGAAATCTTGAAGGCGGTGCTTGGTTTTCGGGGTCCCGTATGCGGCTAAGTTCCCAAAAAGTCCCACACATGTGGTATCCCCATACTCAGAAGCAGCAGAATGTATTTTGGGGTGCAATTCCACATATAACCATGGCATGTGTGAGAAATATCATTTAGTGACAACTTTGTGCAAAAAAAAAAAATCAGTTTGTCATATTCCCGCAACTTGTGTCAAAATATAAAATATTCCATGGACTCGACCTGCCTCTCAGCAAATAGCTTGGGGTGTCTACTTTCCAAAATGGGGTCATTTGGGGGGGTTTTGTGCTATTTTGGCATTTTATGGCCTTCGAAACTGATAGGTAGTGAGGAGTGATATCAAAACTTTGCGCCCTGAAGGCGGGGATTGGTTTTCGGGGTCCCGTACGTGGCTAGGCTCCCAAAAAGTCCCAAACATGTGGTATCCCCGTACTCAGAAGAAGCAGCAGAATGTATTTTGGGGTGCAATTCCACATAAAACTATGGCATGTGTGAGCAATATATCATTTAGTGACAACTTTTTGTAAATTTTTATTTTTGTTTTGTCATTATTCAATCACTTGGGACAAAAAAATAAAAAATATTCAATGGACTCAACATGCCTCTCAGCAGTTTGCTTGGGATGTCTACTTTTCAAAATGGGGTCATTTGGGGGGGTTTTTGTACTGCCCTGCCATTTTAGCACCTCAAGAAATGAGATAGGCAGTCATAAATTAAAAGCTGTGTAAATTCCAGAAAATTAACCCTAGTTTGTAGACACTATGATTTTTGCGAAAACCAATAAATATATGCTTATTGTGATTTTTTTACTAAAGACATGTGGCTGAATACATTCTGGTCTAAATGTTTGACTAAAATTTAGTTTATTCGATATTTTTTACTTTTTGTTATAAGAAAAATCAATTTTTTTTAAAAAAAAATTACGGTCTTTTTCCGTTTATATCGCAAAAAATAAAAATCGCAGAGGCAACCAAATACCATTAAAATAAAGCTCTATGTGGGAAGAAAAGGACGCAAGTTTCGTTACGGTACAACATTGCATGACCGCGCAATTACCAGTTAAAGCAGCGCAGTGCCAAATTGTAAAAACACCTTGGGTCTTTTAGCAGCATATTGGTCCGGTCCTTAAGTGGTTAAGGGATGAGGTTTTGGTGACTTTTTATATGGCATACAACATGGTTACAGAAACTAGGCACTTACATTGTGATGTTCCCATTTCTCATATTTTTTATTTACTTCATCAGGCAATGTCTCTGTGCGACTACCCACTGTACCAACAAATGGTCCACCAGCCCTGATGAAACCATTATTCTGAGTAAACTAAAAGGGCTGAACAGGACACAGTCTCTCTGCGCCAGGGTAGCAGGAGTTACCAGCAATCTGCTGAATGTAACGTGGAGAAGAATAGCGTCTAATAAAAGGAGGGAAATTACCTGGACTTCACTGTATTGTTCATTTAACCACTTGCCCACCAGGTAAATTCTGGCACTTCTCTCCTTCATGTGAAAATCACAATTTTTTTGCTAGAAAATTAATCAGAACCCCCAAACATTATATATTTTTTTTTAGCAGACATCCTAGGGAATAAAATGGCAGTCATTGCAATACTTTTTGTCACACCGTATTTGCGCAGCGGTCTTACAAGCGCACTTTTTTTGGATAAAAATCACTTTTTTGAATTAAAAAATAAGACAACAATACATTTTGCCCAATTTTTTTATATATTGTGAAAGATAATGTTACGCCGAGTAAAATGATACCCAACATGTCACGCTTAAAAATTGCGCCCGCTCGTGTCATGGCGTCAAACTTTTACCCTTAAAAATCTCGATAGGCGACGTTTAAAAAATTCTACAGGTTGCATTTTTTGAGTTGCAGAGTAGGTCTAGGGCTAGAATTATTGCTCTCACTCTAACGATCGCGGCGATACCTCACTTGTGTGGTTTGAATACCGTTTTCATATGCGGGCGCTACTCGCGTATGCGTTTGCTTCTGCGCGCGAGCTCGTCGGGACGGGGCGCTTTAAAAAATTTTTTTTGGGTTTTCTTATTTATTTTTATTTAGTTTTATAATTTTTTACACTGAAAAAAAAAAAAAAAAAAAAATTGATCACTTTTATTCCTATTACAAGGAATGTAAACATCCCTTGTAATAGAAAAAAGCATGACAGGTCCTCTTAAATATGAGATCTGGGGTCAAAAAGACCTCAGATCTCATAATTAGACTTAAATGCAAAAAAAAAATTAAAAAAAAAAAATGTCATTTTTTCAAATGACAAAAAAAAAAATGTTTCTTTAAGAGGCTGGGCGGGACTGACGTTTTGACGTCACTTCCGCCCAGCAGAGCTAGGAGGACGGGTGAAGGAGATTTCTCCTTCAGTCCCGTCCCCGCTCAGCTGCCGGACACATCGGATCCCCTCCGCCGCTACCGACGGCTCCGGTAAGCGGCGGAGGGCGCGGGAGAGCGGCGGGAGGGGGGGGGGCCCCTCTCCCGCCACCGATAACGGCGGTCTCCGCGGCGAATCCGCCGCGAGATCGCCGTTATCGTGTACACCACCGCCCCCTGAAAAGATGAATATCTCGGTTGTGGCAGCAGCTGCTGCCGTTATCGAGATATTCAACTTTAAAAAGGAGGACGTCTTTTTGACATGGGGCGGTGGTCAAGAGGTTAAAGCACAAGAGACACCATTTTGTTCACGCTGTTGAAATTGTCCTGTAACCTTCACCTAACACACAGACACATCTCCTCTCTATCCCCCCCCCCCCCCCCACCGTGAATCTGATCCTGTAACTCGTTTTTCGAGTCCCAATCGAAAATAGTTCCCATAACACATACTATAACACTAAGAAAAAAAGGCTCCTCCCCACCCTCTGTGTGGGCTGGGTTACAGAGCACAGTCACATGATCTGACAAACTTTCGCATATAGCTGATCATACAGATTAGGTGCATCAGGATCACCGTATGGACACCCCAAGTGTGTGCACACATACATATCGCGCCAGTGAACAGTGGAGCATTGGTTATATGCATATATACGTATATTTGTGCACATACATACAGGGAGTGCAGAATTATTAGGCAAATGAGTATTTTGACCACATCATCCTCTTTATGCATGTTGTCTTACTCCAAGCTGTATAGGCTCAAAAGCCTACTACCAATTAAGCATATTAGGTGATGTGCATCTCTGTAATGAGAAGGTGTGTGGTCTAATGACATCAACACCCTATATCAGGTGTGCATAATTATTAGTCAACTTCCTTTCCTTTGGCAAAATGGGTCAAAAGAAGGGCTTGACAGGCTCAGAAAAGTCAAAAATAGTGAGATATCTTGCAGAGGGATGCAGCACTCTTAAAATTGCAAAGCTTCTGAAGCGTGATCATCGAACAATCAAGCATTTCATTCAAAATAGTCAACAGGGTCGCAAGAAGCGTGTGGAAAAACCAAGGCGCAAAATAACTGCCCATGAACTGAGAAAAGTCAAGCGTGCAGCTGCCAAGATGCCACTTGCCACCAGTTTGGCCATATTTCAGAGCTGCAACATCACTGGAGTGCCAAAAAGCACAAGGTGTGCAATATTCAGAGACATGGCCAAGGTAAGAAAGGCTGAAAGACGACCACCACTGAACAAGACACACAAGCTGAAACGTCAAGACTGGGCCAAGAAATATCTCAAGACTGATTTTTCTAAGGTTTTATGGACTGATGAAATGAGAGTGAGTCTTGATGGACCAGATGGATGGGCCCGTGGCTGGATTGGTAAAGGGCAGAGAGCTCCAGTCCGACTCAGACGCCAGCAAGGTGGAGGTGGAGTACTGGTTTGGGCTGGTATCATCAAAGATGAGCTTGTGGGGCCTTTTCGGGTTGAGGATGGAGTCAAGCTCAACTCCCAGTCCTACTGCCAGTTTCTGGAAGACACCTTCTTCAAGCAGTGGTACAGGAAGAAGTCTGCATCCTTCAAGAAAAACATGATTTTCATGCAGGACAATGCTCCATCACACGCGTCCAAGTACTCCACAGCGTGGCTGGCAAGAAAGGGTATAAAAGAAGAAAAACTAATGACATGGCCTCCTTGTTCACCTGATCTGAACCCCATTGAGAACCTGTGGTCCATCATCAAATGTGAGATTTACAAGGAGGGAAAACAGTACACCTCTCTGAACAGTGTCTGGGAGGCTGCGGTTGCTGCTGCACGCAATGTTGATGGTGAACAGATCAAAACACTGACAGAATCCATGGATGGCAGGCTTTTGAGTGTCCTTGCAAAGAAAGGTGGCTATATTGGTCACTAATTTGTTTTTGTTTTGTTTTTGAATGTCAGAAATGTATATTTGTGAATGTTGAGATGTTATATTGGTTTCACTGGTAAAAATAAATAATTGAAATGGGTATATATTTTTTTTTGTTAAGTTGCCTAATTATGCACAGTAATAGTCACCTGCACACACATATATCCCCCTAAAATAGCTAAAACTAAAAACAAACTAAAAACTACTTCCAAAAATATTCAGCTTTGATATTAATGAGTTTTTTGGGTTCATTGAGAACATGGTTGTTGTTCAATAATAAAATTAATCCTCAAAAATACAACTTGCCTAATAATTCTGCTCTCCCTGTATGAACGTATACACACACTTGGGTCACATGTGCGGACCGTATGTCCGCATTTTCATCCATCCGTTGCGGATGAAAACGGGACATACATTGGTCCCTGTGTGATTGCAGGTGTCAGCGGATGACAATCCGCTGATACCCGTATTCAACCGCCTCCGCAAAGCTCCGATTTTTCGGACGGAAGAAAATACTATTTTTCTTCCGTCTGGCGGATCGGGTGAAGACGGACATACGGTCGTGTTCATCCGATCCCCGCAGGGGAGAGCGGAGGAAAGACAGGGCGGTCCCTGCAGTGTGCGGGGACCGCCCTGTCAGTCGAAGGCTCAGCTGGGATTTTACAGAGGATCCCCGCTGAGCTTTACGGACACACGGAGGCGGATCATTACTTTCACACGGGGCGCCATGTGAAAGTTCCTTTAGAGTGTTTGAAAGGTCGGCCTGACACATCAAATGTATGATCAGCTATGTGATACATGCAACAGAAGTTTGTTATGAGATCATGTGACTATGTGCCATGTAACCCAGCCCACACAGGATGGGAAGACACAATTTTTCTTACATTGCGCTATACAAGTCAGGTTTCAGGTAACAACCATATCCTTTGGTTCTTGAAACACATTAGCCACATTGGACCTTAATGGCTTTTTCCCATGCTGTTTATTAAGTGCTGCAGATTTGGTGGTTGTAGCTTTGAATTCACTGGTATGCTTAACACAGTCTGAGAGTAGAATATTTGCCTTTATGAATAAATGGTATACAAAGGTAATGCGCTAGGCTGGTGTGTTCTCTTGTTTTTCTGTACCAACATGGAGGATGCAAATAAAAAAATATTGCTTTGAACCTGTTAGACCTGAGGAAATCAAAAGACCTAGAATAATAAATGTTGTGCACACACTTTTGTTCTATGAGACTTTTTTTTCTCTTAGGAGGAAAGAGCCACATTATCTTCTGCTATTTAAAGGGGTTGTAAAAGTTTGTTTTTTATTTTCCAAATAGGTTACTTTAAGCTAGTGCATTGTTGGTTCACTTACCCTTTCCTTTGAATTCCCTTCTAAATGTTTGTTTTTGTTTTCTTTGTCTGAATTTCTCACTTCGTTTCTGTTCAGTAAGGTGTTCAGTAAGGTGTTCTAAATGACTTTCCACCGCTCAGATGATGGTGGAAAGCTTACTGAGAAGATACAGGAAGTGAGAAATTCAAACAAAGAAAAAAAAAATTTAGAAGGAAATCGAAGGAAAAGGTAAGTGAACCAACAATGCACTAGCTTAAAGGAACCAATTTAGAAAATAAAAGACGAACCTTTACAGCCCCTTTAAGAGGACTAAGGAAATTTCCCATAAAACTGGCATTGTATGCCAACCCAATATGTGGCCCCACTAGACTGGTATTTTTTCTGTGGGACCACATGGTTGCTTACCTCCCTTTGTGCTGGGAATGTGCCACATTTTCCAAAAAAAGTGTGGGGAAAAAAATGAAAAAAGACTCATGCCTCATATACATTGGCGTGTAGAAATTGGGTTATTTTATGAGCGTTTCCATTTTCCTGGTGCTCCAGGGCCTTAAAAAAATGGTAGTCTAGAAATGATATGTGCTCCTAGAATGCCTGACAGTGATCCCTGCATGTTGGGCCTCTGTTTGTGGCCAGGCTGTGTAAAAAAAAGTCTCTCACATGTGGTATTGACATACGCAGGAGGAGTAGCAGAATGTATTTTGGAGTGTAATTTGTGGTATGCATATGCTGTGAGAGAAACAACTTGTTAATATGACAAAGTTAAAAAATAAAAACCTTCATATTGCAAAGAATTGTAGGGGAAAAAAAAAAAATTTGCTTAAAAAAAAACCTCACCACCCCTCTTACTAAATACACTGGACAGTCTACTTTACAAAAAGGGGTCATTTGGGGGGTATTTGTACTGTCCTGGTTAGTAAGGGTCTCAAGAAATGAGATAAGCCGTCAGTACATTAGGTGTGATCGAATTTCAATGATTGGCTTAGCCCAGGGGTCTCCAAACTTTCTAAACAAAGGGCCAGTTTACTGTCTTTCAGACTTTAGGAGGGCTGGGCCCAATGGGAGTAGAAAATGTCCAGTGGGAGTAAACAATACCATATCTTTGGTGTCAGTGTGAGGACTAGTGCTCCATTATTGGTGCCAATAGAAGGAATTGTACCCTTTTGATAGTGTCAGTTGGATGAATAGTGCCCCATTGGTGGTTTCAGCAACAAAAATGATTCCCCATTGTTGGTGTCAGTGATGGAATAGTGCCCCAAGGGCCAGATAAAGGCAAGCAAAGGGCCGCATCCGGCACCAGGGCCACAGTTTGGAGACCCCTGGCTTAGCCTATATACATATCTTGTAAATTAACTGTCTCAAAGACCAAATCATTTACACAGATTTGGGATATTTTTTACCAAAGATATGTAGTAGTATACATTTTGGCCAAAATGTATGAAGAAAAATTACCAATTTGCAAAATCTTATAACAGAATTTTTTTATTTAAAATTTTCGACCCGTTTTCATGTAAAGCACACAAAAAAAAATTTTTCATGAGGGTACAGTGTTGCAAAAGTGTACGCATACGCAAGTCGCGTCCGCATATGCAAATGGTGTTCAAACCACACGTGCAGTTTCGTCACGATGGTTTGAGTGAGAGCAATAATTCTAGCAAAAGACCTCCTCCAACTCAAAACTGGTACCCTGTAGAAATTTTTTAAACGCCACCTATATAGATTTTTAAAGTGTCAGTTTGTCGCCATTCCACAAGTGGGCGCAATTTTAAAGCATGACATGTTGGGTATCAATTTATTCGGCGCAACATTATCTTTCACAATAAAAACTACAATTGTGCTATGTGTACCCAATTTTCTTATCATTTTGATAAATAAAAAAAAGATGATTTCCTCCCAAAAATTGCTTTTTGCAAGACCGCTGTGCAAATACGGTACTATAAAGTATTGTAACGACCTGGTGCCTGCGGAAGTGTCAGGCCCGTTATCCGGTCCAGCTCCCAGAGCTCCATCGCTGGAGGCAAAGAGCATGGGGGACTTGGCACACCTCCCGCAGCGCCCCACCTGGGCAGAAGAAAGTTGACCCCCCCCCAGACTTCCTGCTTTCCCAAGAGAAGTTGGGGTGCGCAAGATGCAGCTACCTAGGTACTTTACAGGCCCCCTAGCCTACCTGGCTGCAGGAAAGAAGAGAGATCTCTGTCTTCCCCCCCTCAGGGAACAATCTGCCCCAGCCCTACCCAGTTCAGCCCCAGCCCCTTAGCGGTGTCTCCCCGCCAGAGCAAAAACCAGAACTGAGGGGCCAGTGAGGCTTAAATCTTGCTGTATGAGGTGGTGTTTCCTGAGATGGGAGAAGCCAAGGTCTCTCTCTCTCGCTCTATGGTGGCTGCCCTGAAAGACAAATGGGGAAAAAAATTGTATTTGCTTATAGTATCACAGGACCGCACCAGGTAAAATAGCTCAGTGCAGAATAGCCCAAAATTTCAACGCTTACAATCACATTAAGGGCTCTGTGAAAGGAAAAATCAGCATCTGAACCCAGAGAAGCTGGAGGCCAAAATACTATTAAAGGAGTTGGAAAGGAAAAAAAAATTTGGCCTAAAATTAATGTCTGCAAGGTAGACAGACAGAATAGTGTAATGATTCTGTTAAAAAAACGAGAAAATACCTATTAAATTCCTTCATCTATATCACCTCCGGCATTCTTGTTTCTGTTCTCATTCACATCCTGTTTTGCATCGCTCGTTCATGCAAGAACTACATTTCCCAGTATGAATTGCGGCACGCCCAGTAATTCACACCTCCTTGAAATCTCTAACACGTAGAGAGCGTCCTGCCACACAGATGTTGTTCCCAGGAGGGGGTGAGCATGTTACTGACCACCGTAGTAAAGCCTCCCTTCACGGTGGTCAGTAAAATCAGACAAGCAGGAAGTGAACAGAACAGAGAAGAAATAGAGCAACTTCTGAGCAAAAACGAACAATGAGGAAGTGAAAAGAGGAATGTCTGCAGGTAAAGGATGCTTTTTATTTAAAAAAAATGTTTTCCTTTACAACCCCTTTAAGTACAAGTCTACCAGTAAAATGTTTAAAATGGATTATATCCATGCAAAAAAAAAAAAAAATATATATATATATATCCATCTACACACATATACATACACCACACACACACATGCAAAAGTCAGGTGTGATGAAATCATGTAAAGCAAAGAATGCTTTAAAAAAGCGGAGTTTAATTTACCGGCAACTCCTTTTCTGACAGCCCATGAGACCTAGGGCTGCTCCTACCAGGACAGGAAACATTAACCTCACCAGATAAAAGGCGGTCCTCCAGGCCTCTCCTTCAGTATTCTCGAGAACCATAGGACATCCCTACAAAACATATCCATAATACACATAATTCAAGACATAACTGGGTGGGAATCCAGCTGTCCTGGAAGACTCTCAGAAAATAAAATTACTTTAGTCCAATTCGTTTTTCTCAAGTCGTCTTCAGGACAGCCCATGAGACATTACTTACCAGTCTAGCGAGGGACCACTGCCAGGAGGAGCTTTTGACCAAAACGCCTGCACCTAAGATAGTAGGCCCAGGCGATAATGTTTAACAAAAGATCGAAAAACTGGACCAGGTGCCACATATTTGTTCCGGTGAGGCCTCGGTCCTTTCGGCTCAAGACGTGGGACAAGGCTCTTGTTAAATGCGCACTGACAAATGGTGGGGAAACTTTTATAACCCTATAGGATTCAGCAAATTGCCTGCTTTATCCACCTGGCTATGGAAGCCTTGGAGGTTCCGTTACCTTTGTGGGCCCCAGAAAAAAAAGGCACCTAATTTTCTAAGCTTTGGTGACCTCTAGGTAGGAGAAAAGAATTCTTCTGACTCTAGGAACTAAAAGTTCTCGCCCTTAGGCGAATTGCAAAAGTTGTCAACACAATATCCTGTGATTTATGGAAGGTAGTGGTCATTTTTGGCAAAAAAAACCTGGATATGTTTTTTTCTGTTTGAATATTTTCATAAAGCATAACAAAGGTCAAAAGATTAGTACCATTCATATAGCACAAAAAAAGTAGGTATAACTGTGCTTCTCTCATGAAGTATATAGAACCCAAATGTAAGGATTATTCCTTAGTGTAACATTTCAGTTATAACAATTTAGTGAGTTTATTCTAGCTATCAATAACAATCATATATAATCAAGATAGAATATAAAAAGGTAATATTTAGTTATAGCGAAAATGGAACGAATATAGCGTTTGCTCGATATAGTCAAAATAACCTATAATAGTTAGGAGAAATAATGAACTATTCCAGGGCCAAGTTCCTGCTAATTGGCTTGGCGTTATCTGGAGATTAAGTTATATTCCAAACTATCTCAGATGACCCTTGTTTTGATTGGTTAAACTTGTTTGCAAGAAAAATCAAGGCTTCATATTTGGATATATTGTCAAGAAAGATTGCTTCTGTTTTTGCATGAATTATGGATCGAGTAATCCAGTTTTTGACTGATAAAATACAGTCAGATTTCCATGCTGTTGCAATAGTCTGCTTTGCTGCCGTGGTTACAAAGAGCATTAGTTTAAACGGACGATGTGATAGGGTGTGGGGTTTACTGTTCAGGAGTGCCATAACTGGATCAGGCGGTAGAAAAGTGTTGAACATCGTGTTAAGGATTTGAAACACTTGCGACCAAAATGATTTGACTATTTTGCATTCCCACAATATATGCATTTGTTTACCAGGGGTAAGGCAGCCTCTGAAGCAGTGGGAAGGATATTGGAGAGAATTTAGAAATTCTTGCAGGTACCACCTAATGAGCACTTTGAAGTTTGTTTCAAGAGACACTATATTCGGTGAGGCAGATTTGGTGGCTTGCCCGATTTGGGTCCAATTTATGTTGTCTGGTTGTAATTGAAGGTCTCTTTCAATTTATTGGTATAGGTTAGGGGAGAGGAAGTGGTGTGTTAAAGTAACTGGTTATAGAAATCAGAAATTAGTCCACGCCTATGAGGATCAGTTTTACAGGCTTGTTCAAAAGGTGAGAGATTAAGGATGTTGCATCTAATGGTGCATTATTCATAAAAAAAGTTTTTAATTTGCAGATACCTAAAGGTTTCCGTAATAGGAATATCATTTTTCTTGTAAGGTTGGAAATTAAGTAATAGATGTGGATATATAAAAATTATGTGCACAAGTAAAACCCTCTTTGACCAAGCTGAAAAGGAGGCTGGGGAGGACTAGGCTGGATAGTATCTCCTCACTACTACAGATATCGTGGCACAGACAGTGGTAGAGTTAATATTATTGCCTTCTATGCCAGGAGCCTTTTTGATGAGGCAAGTGGGACACCATGCGGTTGAGACGAGCGGCCAGGAGATCCATGCCCTGTGAGCCTCACCTCCAGCAAGGGAGTTGAAACATCCGAGTGCAAAGACAAGTCGCCCTGGTCCACCATCTGGCGACTCAGGTAGTCCGTCTGCCAGTTTATCTGATGGTAGATTTAAGCCACGGCCGTGGCGCTGCCTGGCTGAATCCAGATCGGGCGACCTTGCTACCTCCTCGACACGAGGAGAGGCATAACCAGATCGCACGGAATTCCAGGACATCGATCGGTAGACAGGATTCCGCAAAGAGTCCAGCGACCCTGGGCCGACTGAACCCCCAGACGCCCCACTCAACCTGTGAGGCCGCCGTCCATCGTAATCACCGTCCACTTGAAGGGAAGAAACAACTTCCCGGACCGATGAGTCGGAGATCTCAGCCACCAATTCAGAGAGACTGACTAAGCAGCTTACCTGAATCTGACGATCCAGAGACAAAGGAGATTCGTACCGCTTGGACAGTATTCTCCTTCTGCAAAACATGAGCGTGGAACTGGGCATACTCGAAGGTAGCTACCAACAGGCCCAGGACTCGCACGCAAAAACGGAGAGATGACAGATTGCGTGATGCCAACACCTTCACTGCAGACAGAAGAGTCTGCAATTTCTCCACGGGAAGAAAAACCTTCGCCACCGAGGAGTCCAGGATCGACCCTAGGTACTCCAAACGCTGAGTCGGAACCAGGACCGACGTCTAAATATGTAAAACCCACCCGAATTCTTGGAGGGTCTAACTGGCTATAGACACATCCTCCTCTAATTCTGAGCCAGAAGCTGCTCTCAGAAGAAAGTCGTCTAAGTGGCCCACTATGGCCAAGTCTCGCTGTCCCAGCAAAGCTAGGATCAGTGCGAGCACCATGGTAAAAAAACTCTTGGTGCTGACGCTAGATCAGAAGGGGGCCACAAAACTGGATAGTGGTCCTCCCCTATCGCAAAGCTCAGAAACCTCTGGTGACATGTGCAAATTAGGACATGCAAGTATGCGTCCTTGATGTCCAAGGACGCCAGAAAGTTCCCCGGATGGAGCGCAGCTACCACCGAAAGAATGGATTCCATGCAGAATTACCTAACTCTCACAAGGCATTTAGGGCTTTGAGGCCCAAAATTGGACGGACCCTGTCAGTCTTCGGGACCGAGAACAGATTTGAATAGAATCCCTGAAACCTATCGTCCTGTAGGACAGGTAAAATGACCCCCGCAGCTTAGCAAGTCCCACCCTGCCTCAGCAGGGCAGGACCGACGAGCCGGAGGGAGACTCGAGGGAAAGAATCTGTTCGGTGGATAGGAGGAACCATATATCTAGTACTCCGAAGAGACCACCTTGCAGACCCACTGGTCGGAGAGCAGGGAGGTTCCACCGAGCTGTGAACCTGCAAAGTCATCCCCCCACCCATGAGACGGGCAGGGGAAGGCTACATACATTGGCGGGTTTGGGCGCCGATGTTTTCGGATGACGCACACAAGGACGTTTCTGTCCCCCAGCTGAGCCCTTATCGGCCTGGGAAGGTTTACCCGCGGGCCCTGACTGACGAAAAAAACTGCTTCTGAGCGGGGAATAAAGGACCCGGCACACGGCGCGGTCCATTTCCCCTAGCGGACTGAGGGAGGAGAGTGCTCTCACCCCCAGTGACATTCGTAATGTCATCCAACAAGGTACCAAAACCTCCAACCCGAGGGGTAGGGGTGCAAAGGATCAGAAAACTCACGGATCGATCCTCGGATCAGGAGTCACGGATCGGATCATTTTTCGGATCAGCAAAAATGAAAAAAAAAATACTAATCTTGTTACACCCAACAGAGTTTTAGATTTCACAGTTATTTTCAACACAAAACGGAGCTTAAATACAGAATATGTAAATCTGACGGACTGTTGTGGTGGAAATTTGAAGATGTATTTAATATGTATTGTCATAATGGCACCCAGTCTTAGTACTGCCACAACCAGCTCTAAATAGAACTGACTGGGGCAAGTCTGAGGCTGGTTGAATCTCGTCTGGTAGTAGAAAATGTCTTGAGGTTGGAGTGTGATGTTTGCGGCGTGGACGTATGTCCGCTAACGAGGGGCCCTCTGTGCATTTAGCACCGACGATCGTTAAGGAGGGGATGCGCTCACTCCGCAAGCACACTAGTGGTTATGGACAGATGTGCGCTCTTATCTGGGTCTTGTCTGATCAGCAGGGCTTGCGATTCGTGGCGTACGCCTGTAGATAGCTTCCTTTCCACCTTAATAAGGGTATAATCTGGATATGCATTATTCTATGGAATGGCGCAGATTAGGATTCTATCAGGCGATTAATATGAGAGCTTATGATCGGTTAGAGGCAGGGGGGGCACTCCCTGCCACGCCCATAAGCCTTTAGCAGCATTGTATGTACTTCTATGCATTGTATTGTATCCATTGTATTATATTCTATTCATGTATTCTATGGGACTTCCTGTTAGAAGGAACGTCCTTATATGGTGTTAGCTGTGTCAGTGGAACATCATGTGTTAACCACTCCCATGAGGGAGGTGTTTAATGGGTGCAGTGAGCACTTCCTGTTTTGGGTAAATAAAGGGGGCTTGGCTGAGCCTTTGGGCAGTCATGCTGGCAGAATGATATGAGAACAGGCTGGTGATGGTGTCTCTTTGTATGAATGGCAGAGAATGATGGTGAGTGAATTTATTTAGCTTAAATAAGCATTATTTCATTAAGACTGGATTCTGTGCTTTATAGCACAAGGCAAAATGGCGCTGTGCTCTGCGTACGCCCTATTTTGCCACCACACTGTTTACATGTTACATTTTAAAATCCGCAGCAAACCTTAAATGCTTGCTAAATGTGACAGAACACCTCTGATTTTCACATTAAGTTAAATATTAATATCAGAGATGTTCTGGCACTTTAGCAAGCATGTAAGGTGCCATTAAACGCAGCTATTCACAAAAAATAAATAAAAAACTATTTGTTTTTTACCAAAAAACATTTATCAGAGTACATATTGGCCTAAATATATGAGCGACACAGTACCGTATCGCAAAAAATGCTCTGGTCAGGAAGGGGGGGGGGGGGTAAATCTTCCGAGGCTGAAGTGGTTAAACAGGGACCTGGACAATGCCATACACAGTGTGTGAAGCAAAGGGACTGTGTACTGTGACATGCTGTGTATACAGGGGGGAAGTGTCTCAGTGTAGCACACACACACAGACAGTAGCGATGTACAAACATACACTGACAGGTTAAGCCCTCTCCACCTCTAAGGACTCTCATGATCCCCTCACAGCCCCTTGTGATTGTTCCAGCACGGCATTCCAAGCAGGCAGGTTAGGGAGAGGAGAAAGTGAGGGAGAGGAAGTAACAGCTGAACACACACTGCTGGCTTAGTTTCTCACCTCTCTATACAGTGCACTTGTTCCGATCCCTTACCAACATTATCTTATCTGTAGAGCAGAGGCTGGCCTTTCCCCCTTCCAGACACTTACTGTGTAATCACAGTCAGTGACATCCATCCCTTCTGTCGGCTGCTCCAGGGGAATTCAGTCCCATGCTGTGAAGGGTCACTGGCAAGCACACAGTCTCCACTGGGGTGGAGCAAGATGGCGGCCGCTCCGGAGCTAGGCCGAAGCCGGGGACTTTCCTACGGCCGAGGCACCGGAGCGCTCCGCGGATCGTGTGGTGTGCCGATCCGAACGGGGTGGCCCCTTCGGATCACGGATCAGTGACGATCCGTTGCACCCCTACTGAGGGGTAAATCAGCCAGGGCTTTTTGGATGCTTGGTCAGCAGACCAGCATTTCAGCCAAATCAGGCGGCGAAAAACCACCGGCGAAACAGAGACTCTGGATATCAAGGATGCTGCATCCCGTGTAGCATCACAGACATATACAAGGCCCTGGACCAACTGGTCGGCCATCTAACAAATCAGGGAGGGAGCTGGTGCTCCTCCACAGTCTGGTGCAAAACCATGCCCATTCAGTGAGTGTCAGACACCAAGGATGCGGCCGAGATGCAGACCCCAGCATGGTAAACATGGAGAGGGTCAAGCACCTTGCACCTCCTATCAGAATGGTCCTTGAAGACAGGGGTCCCTTTCTATAGGGAGAGTGGTCACGCCTTTTCAACCGGGCACCGGGGGCCACTAGCTGAGGAGAAGCATCCTCAGAAAATACCTCTGCTGCACAATACAGCATAAGCTAGTTCCTTGCAGCAGCGCATTGACAAGTGCCCTGTCACTGACCCCAGTGAGGAGTCTCCCTCATGAGAAAGGTCCTGATCCACTTACACAGAACACACTGAACCAGGGACGTGACAGCCAGGTCTGAGGCAGAGCAGTCCCCAGGGAATGATGGGGGGAGGGGCCACATAATCAAAAACCCCCAAACACGCCGCTCTAACAAGGTGTCCATTAACTGCAGGAACCCCAGCTGCCACTTTTGGCATGCCTTGGGGAGGAAGGGACACTGACTCCATTAAAACAGCTCTCAGGGACACATTTCAGACATCCACCATCCAAATCCCACCATCCTTGCTGCGCTCACCAGGGGACTCACCAATCACCAGAGGAGACTGTTCAGCACTGCTGCCTACCCTCAGAACGTGTGTGTGTGTGTGTGTGTGTAGAAATGCTGTGAGGTAAACCTGATCAAAAAAACATGAGGAGACCAGGGCTGCGCGCTGTATAAGCCCAGCACTAGAGGCCAAAGCCCACTCCAAAATGGCCGCCGGACGCTTCAGATAGAGCAGGGAACAGCCACAGTAAATTGGCAGACCGCAATAGTAAGCAGCACCATAGCGCGACCACAACAAAATAGCCGCCAATAGGGATTTACAATGGAAGCAGCAGGCAACAAAAAAACATGGCGCTGGCACCGCAAAAATGGCAGCAAAATGCTGCGACGCGGATATGAGAAGGCCTAATGAGGCCTTTCTGAAGCAAAAACACAGGCCCAGACACCCCACAGTCCCTGGTGGGAAAATGAGCCCCCCCCACAGGTCCACCCAGGAGCACTGAATAGCAGAGGGAAAAAATTACAGAGAGCAGGAAAGGGAGGACAGGAGAACCCAAGGAATGCTCAGCCGTACCAACCCGCCAAATGCAGGAAGGACTGTACTTACCCGTCCACGCGAGGACCCCACTGACGCATTCCTGACAGACCTACAATGCGTAGGAGTAGCTGTCGGCCCGGTCCACTGCGAGTGAGAACACCACAGCCCAGTCATATGTGGACCCTGGAGCAAAAGCTCACCGGCCACCCCAGGAGCCATGGCGTATGTCGTGGCAGACCCAGCCTCTTTGCAAAGGTGTGCTCACGCTCGCTGGCCAGACTGAGGAGGACTACAAGGATCTACGATATATCCAGCCTGTCTCAGCCAACAGTTGATAGCAGATTCTTCAGAAGAATATATATAATATATAATTTCCTCAGGGCGCCATACGTCCCATCTCCTTTGCTAGGCAGAAAGAAAAAAGGAGGGTTGTGGCTGGATGGACTTCCCCCTGGGCAGGGCTGTTCAACTCTGTTAAAGTAACATAGTTACTTATCTAACATGTTTCTGCCTAGTCCTCTCCTGTTAAAAAGGGACATAACCCACTAGTCATCCATGGACGATAAGAGAAAATAGGATTTTTGTACTCACGCAAAAAAAAATTCTCTGAATTCATGAACGGACACAGCAGCAATCTTGAGAAAGTGGGTATTAGCCTTCATTCAGGAGTGATTAGGCAGAAACTTGTAGAAAGTGTTAATCACCTCAAACACAGTACAGTACTGCCCAGGGAGTGGCCCCTCTGGGTGTAACCCCTCCCCCAGCATGCAGCAGCTCAGTTCGTCAAAAAGCAGTACAAACATAAAAAAGGAGGGGTGGGTGCTGTGTCCGTCCATGAACTCCGAGAAAAGGATTTTACGGAGAGTACAAAAATCATATTTTCTCTTTCGTTCATGGACGGACACAGCAGCAATCTTGACAAAGTGGGACGTCCCAAAGCAGTGTCAAAAACGAAGGGAGGGAACAGCATTAAACAAACTTCCCCCAAAACAAAACAGAGCTCCTTACCTGAGGAGTTGCAAACTTAGCCGCCTACAAAAACTTTTGTGAAAGTGTGAACGGACGACCAAGTCGCTGCCTTACACACCTGGGAAACAGACGCATGATGTTGGAAAGCCCAAGAGGCACCTATTGCCCTGGTCGAATGCGCCGTGACAGGAAAGGGGAGCGCCCGACACTTTATGGCGTAAGCCTGAATCACGATCTGTTGGATCCACCTCGAGATGGTGGCCGATGGCATGGGACCAGCCACCGAAACAAACAGCGAGTCTGACCTCTGGAACGGAGCAGTAGCAGATAAGTATACTCTCAGAGCTCAGACAACGTCCAAAGAATGCAACGCCGCCTCTATGATGCGACTGCCGAGGACACAAGGATGGAATTACAATGTTCTCATGGAGATGGAAGGCCGAAACGACCTTAGGCAAAAAAGAAGGCTGCGGACGCGGCGCCACCTTATCCTTGTGGAAGACCAGATAGGGAGCCTTGCACGACAAGGCTACCAACTCAGAAACCCGTCTGATGTAACAGCCACCAAAAAGACCACTTTCTGAGAAAGTTTTAACAAGGGGATCTCCCTAATGTTTTCAAACGGTTTCTGAAGCACCGAGAGGACCAGGTTCAAGTCCCACGGAGGTAGTGGAGGACGGACCGGAGGGGCCACATGCCGAACCCCCTGCACAAACGTTCTCACTAGAGAGTAAACAGCCAGGGGTCGTTGGAAAAAATGACAGCCAGGGCAGAAATCTGCCCCTTAACCGTACTTAAGGCAAGCTTCTGGTCCACCCCACGCTGTAAAAACAGCAGGACCCTGTAAACTGAATAGGTACGCCCCATTTCCTCACACATGAATATGTAGGCCTTCCAAGTGCGATGGTAAATCTTCCTAGAGGATGACTTCTGAGCACTCCTCATGGTAGAGATCACCGAATCTGACAGGCCCCTGGTCTCTTAGCACCTGGCTCTCAATAGCTATGGCGTTAAAGCCAGCGACTGTAAAGCAGGATGGCGTATGGGATCTTGCGACGGCAGGTCCTTGCGTAGTTGTACACACCAAGGGGCGTCTGCTACCAGACTCACTAGATCGGCGTACCAAGGACGCTGAGGCCAATCCGGAGCAATTAGGATCATCGCCAACGCATCTGCCCATGGATCTCTTGACCTGGCCACAAACCTCAATACCTTCCGATTTGAGTCAAGAAGGTAGGAGATTTAGGGTTGCAACTAACGATTATTTTCATGATCGATTAGTTGGCCGATTATGGTTTCGATTAATCGGATAATGGCCTTTAAAAAAAAATTTACATTTTTTTGGCCCAATTTGTTGTCAGGCAGATTACAAAACACATTACATGCTTTTCTGCAGCTTCTCCATTGAAGTATATTGAACCCAAAAAAAACAAAATGGCACCGCTTTGTGTTGAAAAGTCCTTGCCCTTTCCAAATGCGCAGAGTTGTGGGGGGTAAAAAGCCCCCCCTCCCCCCCATCATGTTCCCACGTGCCGCTTCCACCATGGCAACAAAAGCTTTCAGGATAGCCGACATATCGTCCATCAATACTTTGTGTGCAGGGGCACCAATTGCCAACTCAGGTGTTTCAGGGGAAGAGGCATCCGCTTTTGACGCCATGCTGACCCACACGCCTGACACCCACAGGGACTCCAGGCAAGGTAACAGCCCACCCTCCTAGCTGCCACAGTGATGAGGCCCCCCCCCCCCCAGAGAACTCCCCACCCTTGAACGGTACCGCACAGCTGCCGTTGTCAGTCTGACCCTCCGCAGCATGTGTCTGTTGATTTGCACCAGTTAAATGCACACAAGAGGCCAAAGAAAACACAAAATGGCCAGTGGCCATACTGTAAAACGGCGAAGACCACAAAAAATGGCAGCCGAGCGGTAGAGGCCAAAAAGGCGCGGAACAAAAAAAAATGGCCGCGGAGAGTGGCAGATAGAGGCCAAACAGGTGCTGCCAAAGTGGCCACCAACAGCATGGAGGGAGAAACACACAGGTAAGCAAAAAACTGACACTCTTAATGGCGGTAAGCAATTAAAAAAAAAAAATTTGCCCAAAAAATCATATTACAAATAAATGTCCATGATTAGGGAAAAAATAGGAAAAACAGGAAGACCAAAGTCCTTAGAGGGACATCGAAGCTTCTATCCACCAGTGCAAAAAATAAAAATAAAAAAGAGAAGGGAAACCAAAAAAAGTCCACAGATAGTGATCCGAAACTTGAAGTGATAATCCAATACACAAAGATCTTCCACCAAAAGCAATTGAATCCGCTTACCAGATTTCTGGCGGTCTCTTAATTAAAAGCAGACCCCAGAAAGCATGTAGTTAATGGCTGTTGAGGTTGGAGTGCAGATGGACCAAGCTGGATGCCAATTCCCGTCTCATACCAATGTGTGATAGGCTCGATAACCAGGTACCATGGAAACACATAAAGGACCGCAATAGTGTAAAACCATATATAAATTTATTAAAAAAAGTCAAAAACACACTTACATCATAGCAGTGTATAAAGGCATGTCTGTTGGGAGCTCCGGCCGGAAGCAAACCAAAAAATGACCCGTCCAAAAGGTATGGAAGTAGTGCAGGTTAACGGGGGGTGATCCGATGCAGCACACGTTCCGCCCGACCGGTTTCGTGAAATATCGCTTCCTCTGGGGCACGGGTGACACACCGAATCAACCCCCCTTAAATAGTAAACACCGTATGTGGGTAAACCGCGCCGCAGGTGCACATGCGCACAGGCAGTTCAAACCAAGCCTCCGTTTGAATCTGCCATGATGTCAAGTGCGCCTGTGCCAATACTATGCGGCACCGAAAAGATCCCAATATGGTGTTTAAACTGCCTCTTGTGGCAGACAACATGCGGACCAAGCGTTCGGTGCAGCGCGGTGTCTAAAAAGAACACCCTGTTACCGAAAAACCGGTCCGGTGTGAAGCGAGCCGCCCTGGAACGCAGGGACAGACTTCCGCATGACGTAATCACGCAGGCCGACGTCACACGTTGACGCGGGGACACGCCAACACAGAGCCGTCCCACGTGACAGCACGCTCCTATCACTCCGCGTTTCTGGATAAGCTTCTTGACACTAAAATGTTGCGCAAGAAGCTTGTCAAGAAGCTTATCCAGAAACACTGGCACATTTTAACAGACCAGGTTCTAGCTCCAATCCTTCCAATACAACCTAGCGTGATTTTCAGGGGGGCCTCCACGATTGGAAGCCGTATTGCTCCCAGCGTACAGGACCCTCCTAGGGCAGCAAGAACTTTTTTAGAAAATCTTACCGGTTATTACAGGTGTAAACGCTGCCAGGCTTGTTCTTTGAACAGCTGTAGAGAGAGGAAGGCCCCTTTCAGACGGACGGATAGAATGGTGCTTTTAGCTGCGGATTTTCTATTTTTCTACCGCAGCTAAAAGCACACAATGTTTGCCTATGGCCCCATTCACACACAGTGTTTACGCACGATTACGTTACATGCGGTTTGGTGCGAATAGAAAAAATAGAATTGAATGCATCCAGGTGCGATGTAGCGCAGCTATATGCACATAACCGCAGGTAATCGCAGTCTTTTTTGTTAACTGCGGATAGCAGCGTTTTAGAATTCAAGGGACCCAAACAAACAAAAAAATAAAAATGGTTGCTATGGAAATGAATACCGCAGCTAAACGCAGCCGCAGTTAAACGCACGTAAACGCATGTAATCGCAATGTGCAAATGCAGCTAATCGCAGTGCCTGGAGCCTTGAATTTCACAAAACATTTGTAGTGCTTTTAACTGCGGCAAAACAGCCGTCCGTCTGAAAGGGGCCGAAGATTTGTTCCTTTCAATCTTCGGCAACTCAACCAACATTCGACATTGAACCTTTTATAACTTGTTCAACTAAAGGAGTTATTTACCTCATTCAGTGCCCTTGTGGCCTTCAGTACATCGGCCGCACTAAGAGGGCACTGTCAGTTCGGCTGAACGAACATATCGCTAAAATCAGGAGTGGATTTGATAAGCATTCGGTTGCTAGACACTTCGATTTGAAGCACAATAGAGATCCTTCCAAGACCTTATTTGTCGGGGTCGATAAATATCGTCCACACTGGAGAGGGAGCAATCTTGTCCGGGAAATTTCCAGACAGGAAATGGCGTGGATCCATCGCGTTAAAACCTACACGCCATTTGGGCTGAATATCGACACGGATATTAAAGCCTTCATCAATAATTCCTAGTATTTTCTTTTATTTTGGTGAGATTTGTATCTGGGATCATATCCGTGGGATTCTCTTTGTCATCGGAATAATTAAATTTCATGTTATCACCAAGCAGGCTCAAGCATTTGAGATAATAACTTTACTCAGTGTGCGTCCTGCCAGTGATTTTTATTGGTCTACTGTGGTCTGAAGTAATACCATACTAGCGAATTGATTAATCTTTACTGTATCAGTAAGTGCATTAATTTTTTTTTTCCAAAATCCTTTATTTATTCACAATGAGCGTCACCGCCCAAATCACAGTTAGAGTGCAAAACATTGTACATAAATAAACTACACACCAATCACACATATCATGCCAGTAAATTCGTGCTATCGAGGATCTGCGGATCCGCCCACATTTTCCTATTTTCCGAGAGGTGTCAAGAGTGAAGAAAAGAATGTTAGCAAGCAATAGCATCTCCCAGGCCGTGGTCTGGGGAGCTAAGAGAAATGGACCCCCCGTGGGCTGGCAGCCCATTTGGGGGGCCCAGAAAGGAGGAAGGGGGGGAAAGGAAGAAAAAAAAGAAAAGAAGAAGAAGAAAAAAAAAAAAAAAAAAGATGAAGGGGGGGGGGGGGGGGGGGCAGTGGGTCCACTCGTCTTAAGCGATCTCAGACTTATTTAACTTGGTACGGTCTGTCTATCACTGCGTCGACAAGGGAATCAGTCCATCTTTCGTTTCTAGGTCTGGTCTCTAAGGCTCTGTCCCTCATCCGAATAAATGTAGATATTCCACAGCTGCCATGTGGCCTTGTAGGCTTCCTGTCTGTCCTGGCTTGAGAGGATCAAATCCTCCATCCTGCTAATGTCGTCCACTTTCCGCAACCACATTGCAACAGTCGGTGGGTCTGGGGATTTCCATCGGATAGGGATGCATGCCCTAGCGGCGTCTAGAAGGTGTCGAAGGATTGATTTTTTATACACACGGGCAGGGATGTCATTGGCGTGCAGCAGGAAGAAGGCTGGGTCGTCAGGGAGTTGTCGTTCCGTGAACTTCTGGGAGATCTTTTGGACCTCCAACCAGAAGGGTCTCAGTTTTGGGCAGGACCAAAATACGTGGAGCAACGTGCCCGTTTCGCCCTGGCATCGCCAGCACAGGTCCGACGTCGTCCGGAATAGTTTGCTAAGAAGGGCCGGTGTGCGATACCACCGTGTCATTACTTTATAGTTTGTCTCTTGTATCTTTGTGCAAATAGAGGACTTGTGCGTGAACGTCAAAATTTGTTGTTTTTGCTTCACTGAAAATGAGCGGCGCAAGTCTTGCTCCCATTTCGCAATGCATGGGATTTGATACCCTTCCGTCGGCGTGGCCAGCGTGGTGTATAAAATGGATAGGGCGTGTGGAAGGGCTTCGGTGCCCAAGCACAGCTCCTCTAGGGGTGTAAGAGCATGTGTACCTGCAGGTGGGTGTGTCATGGTTCGTAGAAAGTGGTTGAGTTGGTTAGCTCTCAGGAAGTCTAGGCATTAACTTCCTCCCGGGTCCATCAATTCCGCAAGCGTCCTCCAACGGCCTGCAACGCTAAAGTGGGAGGCCTGGAAGACCCCCGAATCTCTCATAGCTCAAAAACACGCATCCCGTATCCCCGGTTCGAATTGCGGGTTGCCCAGCACTGGGTGCAAAGGCGAGACATCCGGCACCGGCCTCGCCTGGTGCAACATTTTAGCGCACACCTCAACTGTAGTTCCTATCAGTGGGTGATTTCGTATTGGTATGGGTAGTGCCGTGGGACACCACGGCGCCGTCTAACGGAATTTCGCTCTGGGCTTGTTCCAAACGAGGCCATAGTTTTGTGTCCTTATGTCGACACCAGTCGACAAGGCGGTTCAGGTGGGCGGCGTGATAGTATCTCCGAACATCGGGCATGGCCATTCCGCCATGCGCCTTGGGCATTGTCAGCACCGTTCTGTGTATCCGGGGGTGCTTCCCCGCCCACAGAAAGGTCTTGAACATGGTCTGTACCCTTTTAAAGAAATCTGTTGGAACGTGTATGGGGAGGGCTTGGAGGAGGTAGGTAAATTTTGGTAATATGGACATCTTTAATATGTTGCACCTACCGAACCAGGAATGGAGGCCGGTGGTCCAGTGGTCTAATAGCTTCTGGACTGCAGTTAAGAGCGGTGGGAAGTTCAGTCTAAAGGTCTGGGAGAGGTTCAGGGGGACACGTGTACCGAGATAGTTCAGGGCCGCGTCCGTCCACTGCAGCCCGGTGCTGCCACGAAGGTGGTCTAAACGTGGTCTCGGAATCCCTACGTCCATCGCTACTGATTTACTCATGTTTATTTTAAGGTTAGATAGCCGTCCATATAGCTCAAATTCCCTCAACAGACTGGGTAAAGACGTTGCAGGGTCTGTCAAAGAAGAGCAGGTCATCCGCGTAGGTGGAGACCTTATACTCTCCCTCCCCCACCTTAACTCCTGAGATATTAGGGTTCGTCCGGACATGGCGCAGAGAAGGTTCAAGGGTGAGTGCGAAGAGTAGGGGTGATAGGGGACACCCCTGTCGTGTCCCGTTGTTTATCTGGAATGGTTCGGACAGTACTCCGTTGGTCCTGACTTTAGCCGACGGGTCCGTATACGTTGCCCTTATCCAGTTCATCATTTTATGGCCCATCCCCACGTATGTCAATGTCTGAAACATGAATTCCCAGCTGACGCGGTCGAACGCCTTCTCGGCGTCGGTGCTTACAAAGACACAAGGCGTCTTCGTAGTATTGACCGCGTGTACTAGGTTCAAGACCTTAGTGTTGTCCCTAGCTTCTCTGGTGGGGACAAATCCTACCTGGTCAAGGTAAATTAGGCTCGGGAGGTAGCGCTGGATCCTGGTTGCAAGAATTTTAGTAAGGAGCTTGAGATCTACATTCAGAAGTGAAATAGGGCGGTAACTACCGCATTGGCCTGGGTCTTTCCCCTCTTTAGGGATAACTGCTATTTGGGCTTGTAACGTCAAGACATGTAGTTTCGCCCCTGTTCCAAGGTTATTAAACAGTGAGACCAGCTGAGGGCCTAGGGAGGGAAGGAATGCTTTGTAGTACGCCACTGTCAGCCCGTCCGGGCCAGGAGCTTTGCCCCGCTTGGTGCTGTTTATTTTAAGGTTAGATAGCCGTCCATATAGCTCAAATTCCCTCAACAGACTGGGTAAAGACGTTGCAGGGTCTGTCAAAAAAGAAGAGCAGGTCATCCGCGTAGGCGGAGACCTTATACCCCAACACACCCGAGGGACATGCGCTGACTCTGCCCCCCCCCCCTGCTCACGTCCGTGGCTACGGACCAGAGACTGGGGGCGCTTCTCTGGAAACCCACCCCGCAAATAAACTGCCTTTTATCTGAGGGGGTATGGGGAGGAAGTACGGTGCTGTGGGATGTTGTAGGGGGAGGGGGGTTGTGGATGTGGGGGGAGGTTGTCAATAAGTTGGCCAGAGTGGGAGAGCAGGACCGCCGGCATAACTTAGGGAAGGTGGGTGTAGAGGTCTGGGGATTTCGGCCTATGGCCTACTCACGGTGATCTCCGTCTGAGGGCGCACAGCGTCTCCGTCCGCGACCTTGCTGGCGAGCACCCATCCCGGGTCTGTAGATCGAGGGGCCTCCCCGACCCTGGGCGCGAGGCAGGAGCTGTAGCCAGTCGGGAACCGGGATCTGGTCTGCATCCAGGAACCGGAAGAGGGCCGGGAGGTCCGCCGGCGGCTGGATTGTAAATGCTGCTCCGTCCTTCCTGAAGGTCAATGCCAGTGGGTAACCCCACCGGTACGTGTATCCACGTTGCTTAGCGAGGTCCAGGATCGGCTTCAGCATAGCCCGGCGGCGTAATGTCGCCCGCGACAGGTCCGGCAGGATCTTGATCGCCGATCCCTCCAGGAGAGTCTCGCCCTGGTCCCATGCTCCTCTAATGATACGCTCCTTCTGCGCAAATCGAAGCAGACGGCAGACATCACGGGGCCTGGCTGGGTCATCAGACTTCGGGCCTAGCACGCGGTCGACTTCCACCGCTTCCTCCGGGTCCTCCAGCACCTCCCGGAAAAGCTTCAACAGCACGTCGTCTAACGCTTCGGAGTCCACCGACTCCGGTATCCCCCGGAGCCGCAGGTTGTTGTGGCGGCTCCGGTCTTCAACCTCCTCCAGGTGTAATTGGAGTGTGACCGCTGCTTCTCTGTGGAGGTCTCTCTCACGTTCCAGGCCAGTCACCCGTTGCTCTAAAGTTGCTAACGAACCCTCGCCCGTGGACACTGTCCGATAGCGTGGACACCTCCGCACGGACCTCCTGGTAATCCCTCCGGTGCGTCTCCTCTAGCTTGAGGATGAGGGTTTCTATGTCGGAGCGGGTGGGGAGGGCCTGCAGAAGGGCCCGGATTTCCTGAATCTCCCGTTACGCCGATGCGCCTCCCATCTCCGATACGGAGGTAGACATAGCCGGCTGCGTCTCAGGTGTACTCGGTGTGGCGGGGTCTGCCGTCCGGATTGGAATGTCCAGAGAGATTGGTCAATTTCGTCACTTAGGTCGCCATGCGGGTTGCCACGTGGCGCCGCCACTCTCGCTCCCGGGGAGATCAGCGGATGAGGGTGGAAATAGTTGTGTATATCGCCCGTTTTGGTCCCAGAACGGGTGAGTCTGGTTGTTCCCTTGTTCCTAGTCCTTTTGGCAGATTGCATGCCTGTTCTTTCGGTTCTTTGGCCGGTATAAGGGAGGACGAGGCCGGGAGCTCCAAAGATCTGCTTCCTCACTCAGCCATGTCCAGGCCACGCCCCAGTGCATTAATTTTTAATATAGGACACTGCGGTTATATTTTGCCAATATTATTAATGTGTTTTTTATCCATTGCCTGTAATTTTTCAATTTATGTTCTTCTTGTCTATTAGTGCTTCATGCACTATAGATGCAATATTCTAAGGATTTTAACTTGACATGCCGCTGTAACCCAGAATTCCTTCCCCTACTGGTTGGAGAGGCGTCTTGTTTACATTCCATGCTGGTCGATTGCGCCTGACAAGTGTCCGGTGCCGTTGACCAATCAGGGCTTTCAACGTGTGGTTTCTTCCTCCGTCTCATATGGAGGCTTGACCCGCACGCCGACGTGTTTGGGAAGCGCGGAGTGATAGGAGCGTGCTGTCACGTGGGACGGCTCTGTGTTGGCGTGTCCCTGCGCCGCCGTGTGACGTCGGCCTGCGTGATTACGTCACGCGGAAGTCCGTCCCTGCGTTCCAGGTTTTTCGGTAACAGGGTGTTCTTTTTAGACACTGCGCTGCACCGAACGCTTGGTCCGCATGTTGTCTGCCACATAAGGCAGTTTAAAGACCATATTGGGATCTTTTCGGTGCCACATAGTATTGGCACAGGCGCACTTGACATCATGGCAGATTCAGATAGAGGCTTGGTTTGAACTGCCTGTGCGCATGTGCACCTGCGGCGCTGTTTACCCACATACGGTGTTTACTATTTAAGGCGGGTTGATTCAATGTGTCACCCGTGCCCCAGAGGAAGCGATATTTCGTGAAACCGGTCGGGCGTAACGTGTGCTGCATCGGATCACCCCCTGTTAACCTGCACTACTTCCATACCTTTTGGACGGGTCGTTTTTTGGTTTGTTTCCGGCCGGAGCTCCCAACAGACATGCCTTTATGCACTGCTATGATGCAAGTGTGTTTTTGACTTTTTTTAATAAATTTATATATGGTTTTACACTATTGCAGTCCTTTATGCGTTTCCATGGTACCTGGTTATCGAGCCTATCACACATTGGTATGAGATGGGAATTGGCATCCAGCTTGGTCCATCTGCACTCCAACCTCAACTGCCATTAACTACATGCTTTCTGGGGTCTGCTTTTAATTAAGAGACTGCCGGAAATCTGGTAAGCGGATTCAATTGCTTTTGGTGGAGGATCTTTGTGTATTGGATGATCACTTCAAGTTTCGGATCACTATCTGTGGACTTTTTGTTTTCCCTTCTCTTTTTTATTTTTTGCACTGGAGAATAGAAGCTTCGATGTCCCTCCAAGGACTTTGGTCTTCCTGTTTTTCCTATTTTTTCCCTAATCATGGACATTTATTTGTAATATGATTTTTTGGGCAAATTTATTGTTTTTAATTGCTTAGCGCATCTTGTTTTTTTCCCCCATGTTATCACCGTTTCACTATTTACAGTAAGGTGCAGCTTTATTTCATTTTGTATTCACGTGAGCATTATTTAGGAGCATTTATATACCTATTTAATTTATTAGCGCAGTTGCTCCCTATTTTTTCCACTCTTAATAGCGGGCCCACTAGCACCCCAGTAGCGGACGTACAGCGCAGTTACCGCCACAGATGGAGCCCCACCCAGGTGAACCCCCCAGCCTAGCTCACAGAGCCCAGGGAGGAAGGAAGGGAGGGAGGAAAGGAAGGATGGAACCCCCTACTCGACCTCCCAGGGAATGTCCAGCCATGTCCTCCTGCCAAAGCAGGGAATTACTACTTACCCTTCCTGCGTGGATTATGCTGGAAGCATCCCAGACAGACAATGTTCCGCGCGGTTGCGGAGGTGACTGTCGGCCCGACGCGCTGTGACTCAGCAGTCTAGACCGGTCATATGCGTACCCCGGAGCTTGTGGCTCACCGGCCACCCATAGAGCGACGGGGCATGTCGTGGACGACCCAGTGCGTAGCCAAGGTCGGCACACTCGCTGGCCAAAACTGGGGAGACTACAAGGATCTGGGATCCAGCCTTTCACCCAGTCGGCAGTTGATCGCAGACCACAGGAACAAAAAATAGATATAAAATAGAATTAAACCTCCAGGCCTATGGGCCCAAAAAGGGAGCCATGTCCTCCTTTGTTAGGCAGAAAAAAACTGAGCTGCTGCATGCAGGGAGAGGTACCGCCCCGTGTTTTAGGTGATTAAAGTGGAGTTCCACCCATAAATATAACATTACATCAGTAGTTTTAAAAAAAATTTCATTAGTCCTTTACAAATTTTTTTTTTTTTTTTAGATGCCTTCAAAGTGTTGTTGCTAGGCAGAATAGTTAATCTTCCCTCTTCCTGCACGTAGGTTCTTAAGCTTCCTAACCTACACCGCATAGACTCCTGGGAATGTAGTGGGTGTAACCTTCCAGGAGTCTGTGCACTCCCCAGTCTCAAAGAATCATGTGACTTGGACAGCACAGGTGCTGAAACCTGATCTGACACTGCTTGTGCAGCACCGAGCATGTGCAAGGCTGAAATCCAGGAAGTCAGTCTGTCTTCATGATGCCCACACTTAAGATGGCCCCAGTCAATTTCTATTTTATAAAGTGTCTAAATGCTGTAACAACCTAACAAAACGGACCTTAGTTTACAGACTAACTGTACTAGAATACATTAAGCTTGTGTATTACAGGGGTATTTATATTTAAAAAGTGCAATTGTGGCCGGAACTCCGCTTTAACACTTTCTACAAGTTTCTGCCTAGTCACTCCTGAATGAAGGCCAATACCCACTTTGTAAAGATTGCGGCTGCGTCCGTCCAAGAACGAAAGAGAAAAACGATTTTGGAAAAAAAAAAAAACTTTTTGCTCCAATATCCCAAAATAAAAAATTGTATTTCTTCCTCAGTTTAGGCCAATATATATTCTTCTACATATTTTTGGTAAATAAAAAAAGGAAAAGAAAATCAAAATAAGCGCATATTGATTGGTTTGCACAAAAAGTTATCACGTTTACAAAATAGGGGACAGATTTATGGAATTTTTTTTTTACTAGTAATGGCGGCGGTCTGCGATTTTTATCAGAACTGCGACATTGCGGCAGACAGATCGGACACTTGACACCTTTTTTGGGACCATTGACATTAATACAGCGCTCAGAGCTAAAAACAGCTGCTGATTACTGTATAAATGTCATTAGCAGGGAAGGGGTTAAATGTGTTCTCAATGTGTTTTAACTGTAGGGGGTGGGACTGCCTGGTGGAGGCGACCAATCGTTGTTCCTATATACTAAAATTACACGATCTGTCTCCTCTCCCCTGTCACAACGGGGAGGGGGGGTGGGTGTGCGTGCGCTTTTGAACATCCTCAGAAACGTGCGCCCCCCTATACCCCTCAACTCGGCTGATGCACAGCTATGATGGCTCACCCACGGCAGCAGTACAAGTGCGGCAGCTGGTAAGAAACCAGCTAAAGAGCAAGACTATGGCTTCCGCATACCATGATACTGGCCTAAATGCCAACTCCACAACCACATCCTGTTTGTTTTAAGTGAATGCTGAATCCCTTGCAATCATAAAACTTGAGAATAAAGTCCAATTACAAACAAGTGGCCACTGCCCCTACCTATGATTGGTCATTGCAGCAGGAGCCCTGGAAGGGCGATTTCTGTCAAACAAAGATTTCACGTTTTCTGTAGTCCCTAAATTCTGAGTCTCCACAATGGAAGTACGTGCATTCTGATGGATAGGAGTCCCCCCCAACTAAATCTACTTTCATACAAATCCCTGATCGTTACAAAGTCAGAATAAACTGGGAATAAACTGAGAATGTTAGATGCGATGCAATGAAATGGCAATTATGGTTTTGATCACAGGGAATGGGGAAGAAAAGTCCTGCCCTCTCATTTCAGATGCCCATGTTTAAAGAGCCCAAAAGTGTTATTACTTACGTATACCACGAACAGCAATCAACTGGATCTTTCAAATTGGCGCCAGTGAGCCCTGAACATGGCATAAAGTGAATATCTTTTTTAGGATTGAAACCAACTTTCTTCAAGAACGGCACAAGCTTTTCTTTACATTCTTCATATCTAAAAATTAGTGATAGAGCTTAAGTTTAGCTGTGTGAAAAGTTCAGGAAAAAAAATACATAAATTATATACCAAACAAAAACTTACAGAAACGTGTGGAGGCTCTATTACAACCAGATTATGACCTCAGATATGCCTGGTTGCTATAGGTAGAAACTTCACATTTAAAGAACAATAAAATGCATTTAAAATGTCATAGGGGTTGATTAGTCACTAAATGAGCTGTCCACCTAGCAAACAAAATGTTTGTTGTAAAATGAACATTCACAAATAATGTTAACCTGTGTTCAATCTGAATATCCAATCATTTTCTAGCTAAAAGTTAAAAACAAAAAAACAGTATAATTAAATATTCTAAGTGAACATAGTTTCACCAAATTTATCAGCATTCACTTTGCTAAGGAAACCACAACTTTTTTAGTAAATCAATCCCACAGTACATCGAAAACAACCCGCTTTCTTCAAAGCAACTGCCATCAAGTGAAAACAATACAAAAAAAGTGGGCTCCCTGCAAAAAACAAAAAAAAATACACTAGGGGAAATGAACTGGAGCAGACAGTAGCTGATGGGTTGCAATGAACAATTGCTCCAGATTATATCTTTAGCTTGTTCGGTTAAAGTAAAACGAAACCCTATATTTTTTTTATCTAAACATGTACCACTAAAAAATGTATGTGTTTTTTGTTTTTTAAGCAACATTAAAGCATTTTTTCTTTTGCATTAAAACATGTTCAACTTACCTGCGCTGTGCAATAGTTTTGCACAGGGGAGCCCCAATCCTCCTCTTCTGGGGTCCACTGCCGGTGCTCCTGGCTTCTCTTCAGCGAGATCCCCCATAGGAAGCTGCTTTCTGTTGTGGCACTCACTCTTAAACCACCTTGTCTATGCCCTGCACCCCCAACTACGTCCTCACAGAATTTGACTGACAGCAGGAGCCAATGGGTGCCGCTATCAAGTCATCCAGCGAGGAGGGAGAAAATAGAAATCAGGCTCAGTTTCAGCGGTTTTATTACCTTAAAGGGGTTGTAAAGGTAAACGTTTTTTCACCTTAATACGTTCTATGCATTAAGGTGAAAAAAACAATCCGACAATACCGCGCCCCCCAGTTATACTTACCTGACCCCCTCGAAAATCCTGTGCTCGCCCCCGACATTCTCTTCGCTGCTCAGCCTGGCCATTGATTGGTTACAATGGATGGATTAAAAGCAGCGCAGCCATTGGCTCGCACTGCTGTCAATCACAACCAATGACGTGGCGCACCGGGGGGCGGGGCCGAATGATACAGTGAGCGGCTATGGCCGCCGGCTGTGTCACAGGAGCGCTCCCGCAAGAACTCAACACCATGCGAGCACGCTCGCATGAAGGTGTTGAGTCCTTGCGGGGGGGCAGCCGAGACAGCCGCCGAGGGTCCCCAATAGACCAGGTTCGGGGCCACTCTGTGCACAACGAGCTGCACAGTGAGGTAAGTATAACATGTTTGAACTAGAAAATGCATTTCCTGAGGAAAATGCGTGGGAATGCTGAATTGTTGAGCCCGCACCAAAGCCATTCACCATAACCACTACACTATCTTTAGGACATACAAGCCGTGTTTTTTCAGTACTCATAAAGCCTCTTTTTGATCATTAAAGGGGTTGTAAAGGTAAAACATTTTCCCTAAATAGCTTCCTTTACCTTAGTGCAGTCCTCTTTCACTTACCTCATCCTTTGATTTTGCTTTTAAAGGTCTTTTTTTCTTCTGAGAAATCCACACTTCCTGTTCTTCTGTCTAACTACACACAGTAATGCAAGGCTTTTTCCCTGGTGTGGAAAAAGCCTCTTGAGGGGGGAGGGGGCGAGCAGGACGCCTAATATCACACAGCTCCTTTATCTGCAATATAGAGAGTGTCCTGACTTGCCTGGTCGCCCCTCCCCCCTCAAGAGGCTTTCTCCACATGAGGTAAGGGAGGAGGACTGCACTGAGGTAAAGGAAGCTATTTAGGGAAACAAAATACCATTAGAAACGCTTTAATCCACACACCAAATTAGTTATTGAAGCCTTCAAACAAACCTTAATAAATCCACAACCGTACATGCTATCGAAACAGTGACTTCACCGTTTAAAACAAGGCTTTTGTGAACGAATCGGTATAAAATTTATGTTGATAAACTTAAAAATGTGGGCATGTCAGCGATTTAGAAAAGAGCTTTGTGCGTTTTGCGGGAAATTTTTTAGACTTTTTAACATGACAGTCAATAAGAGAAAATTTGGGACTCTTGTCCTTTCGAAGCTCTAGGAACTAAAAGTAAAATGTGTATCACAAAACTGATCACATTGCCTGAAACCAGACAAAAATACCTACGTTTTGATATATAAATTGTGTATGACAAGTAGATCTTGTGGGCGTGAGCAATTTGTTCCCCTTTTTTTAAAGATTTTTTTTTTTGTTGATGATCTGTGCTCTAGTGATGTCATCGTCCACTGTAAAGCTGCTCCATAGAAACACATTATAATCGATAACGTTTTCTGAAAAAACCACTAAACGTAAATTGCGTTTTCACAAAAACCGTAAAAGATATCAATCTAAAAAGTCATTTTCGGATAGCTGAATATTTGGTGACCGTTTTAAAGTTTGTTTGGTGTCCGTTAGTGAAAGTATAAAGGAGAAGAAGCATTTGGCAGCACATGTGATTTTAAGGCGTAAAAAGCATGTTCTCATTGACTTCAATGTTAAAAAAAAAGTGTCTAAAAGCTTGATATTTTAAAAAGTATAAATAGTACAAAAAAACTTGAAGTCATCCCATCGTTAGCTGAACGAGATGAACATTTTAAAAGTTGAATGGTCTCAATAGCTGAAAGTATGCAGAAGTTACGCAGAGCCAAAAAACGTACGGAATAAAATTAAAATTAAGAAAAATAATAAAAAACGACTAGAAAATGCATTTCCTGAGGAAAATGCGAGTGGGAATGCTGAATTGCTGAGCCCGCACAAAAGCCATTCACCATAACCACTACACTATCTTTAGGACACACAGCTCCTTTCTCTATCTCCAAAGTAGAGAGTATCCTGACTTCCTGGTCGCCCCTCCCCCCTCAGGAGGTTTCCCTCCCCCTCCCCCAGGTCAGTGAGGACTTCGCTGAGGTAAGGAAAGCTATTTATGGAAAGAAATACCATTACAAACGCTTTTAATTCACAGACCAAATACATGAATTACGCCTTCAAACAAAGCTTAATAAATCCACAACCGTACATGCGATCGATACAGCGAGTTTGAAAGACACGACCCTTGTGAACGCAGCGATATGAAATTTATGTTGATAAACCTAAAAATGTGGCCATGTCAGCGATTTAGAAAAGAGCGTGTTTGTGTGTTTTGCAGAAACATTTTTTAGATAATTTAACATGAGAGTCTATGAGAGAAGATTTCAGGCACTTGTCCTTTAGAAGCTCCAGGAACTAAAACTAAAATACGTATCACAAAACTGATCACATTGCCTGAAACCAGACAAGCATACCTACGTTTTGATATATAAATTGTGTATGACAAGTAGATCTTGTGGGCGCGAGAGCAATTTGTTCCCCCTTTTTTTAAAGATAATGGGCCAGATCCACAAAAACCTTACGTAACTTAAAAAATCCAATTTAAGTTACACTGCCTTAAAGTTTCTACCTAAGTGCCTGATCCACAAAGCACTTATCTAGAAATTTCAGGCTGTGTAACTAAAATTCCGCCGGCGCAAGGCGTTCCTATTCAAATGGGGCGAGTCCCATTTAAATGAGGCGCGCTCCCGCGCCGGCCGTACTGCGCATGCGCGCCGGCCGTACTGCCCATTCGCGAAGTTACGTTACGCCGAGTTTTGAGGATCGCGACGGCTTAAAGTTGCGTCGGGGATAAAAAAAATGACAGCGGCATGCATTCCTGAGGGAGAACTCCATGCCCATTTTCAAAGAAAAAAACGGCATGGGTTCCCCCCCCAGGAGCATACCAGGCCCTTAGGTCTGGCATGGGTTGTAAGGAGACCCCCCCACGCCGAAAAATTGACGTAGGGGGTCCCCCTACAATCCATACCAGACCCGTATCCAAAGCACGCTACCCGGCCGGCCAGGAAGGGAGTGGGGACGAGCGAGCGCCCCCCCCTCCTGAGCCGTGCCAGGCCGCGTGCCCTCAACATGGGGGGGTTGGGTGCTCTGGGGCAGGGGGGCGCACTGCGGGCCCCCCCACCCCAGAGCACCCTGTCCCCATGTTGATGAGGACAGGACCTCTTCCCGACAACCCTTGCCATTGGTTGTCGGGGTCTGCGGGCGGAGGCTTATCGGAATCTGGGAGTCCCCTTTAATAAGGGGGCCGCCAGATACCGGCCCCCCACCCTAAGTGAATGGATATGGGGTACATCGTACCCCTATCCATTCACCTGTAGGCAAAAAGTAAAATGTAGTAAACACACAACACAAGGCTTTTTAAAATAGTTTATTATTCTGCTCCGGAGGCCCCCCCTGTCTTCGTTATTAGCTCAATTACCAGGGGGGGCTTCTTCTTCCACTCTCCGGGGGTCTTCTCCGCTCTCCGGGGGTCTTCTCCGGACTCCGGGGGTCTTCTCCGGACTCCGGGGGTCTTCTCCGGACTCCGGGGGTCTTCTCCGGACTCCGGGGGTCTTCTTCCATCTTCTCCCCTCTTCCGCTCTTGACTCGGCGAACCCCGGTTCTTCTTCAGCTCTCCGGTGCCTTCTTCTTCAGCGCTGGCTGCCTGCTATGTTTGTGTGTTAGCTCGATTTCAAACAGGCAGCCGGCGCGGTCTTCTGTGACGTCATCTTCTCTTCTGGTCTTCTGTTCTTCCGATGTTGCCTCGTCGCCTGTTGTCGCTGTAATGATGGAAGCGCGCCTTGCATCACATTTATATAGGCATCACCGTCCCATCATGCTCCGGTAGGTACCCACGTGGTGGGTGCACGTGGGTAGGCACCCACCACGTGGGTACCTGCCGGAGCATGATGGGACGGTGATGCCTATATAAATGTGATGCAAGGCGCGCTTCCATCATTACAGCGACAACAGGCGACGAGGCAACATCGGAAGAACAGAAGACCAGAAGAGAAGATGACGCCACAGAAGACCGCGCCGGCTGCCTGTTTGAAATCGAGCTAACACACAAACATAGCAGGCAGCCAGCGCTGAAGAAGAAGGCACCGGAGAGCTGCAGAAGAACCGGGGTTCGCCGAGTCAACAGCGGAAGAGGGGAGAAGATGGAAGAAGACCCCCGGAGTCCGGAGAAGCCCCCCCCCGGAGAGCGGAAGAAGAAACCCCCCCCGGAGAGCGGAGAAGACCCCCGGAGAGCGGAAGAAGCCCCCCCTGGTAATTGAGCTAATAACGAAGACAGGGGGGGCATCCGGAGCAGAATAATAAAATATTTTAAAAAGCCTTGTGTTGTGTGTTTATTAACTTTTACTTTTTGCCTCCAGGTGAATGGATAGGGGTACGATGTACCCCATATCCATTCACTTAGGGTGGGGGGGCCGGTATCTGGGGGCCCCCTTATTAAAGGGGACTCCCAGATTCCGATAAGCCTCCGCCCGCATACCCCGACAACCAATGGCAAGGGTTGTCGGGAAGAGGTCCTGTCCTCATCAACATGGGGACAGGGTGCTCTGGGGTGGGGGGGCCCGCAGTGCGCCCCCCTGCCCCAGAGCACCCAACCCCCCCATGTTGAGGGCACGCGGCCTGGCACGGCTCAGGAGGGGGGGGGGGCGCTCGCTCGTCCCCACTCCCTTCCTGGCCGGCCGGGTAGCGTGCTTTGGATACGGGTCTGGTATGGATTGTAGGGGGACCCCCTACGTCAATTTTTCGGCGTGGGGGGGTCTCCTTACAACCCATAACAGACCTAAGGGCCTGGTATGCTCCTGGGGGGGAACCCATGCCGGTTTTGTTTTTTACAAATTGACGTGGAGTTCTCCCTCGGGAAAGCATACCAAATGCCGTCGCTGGAATGGGCCTTTACAAGGTGTTACTAACTTTACACTTTGTAAAACGAGCCCTAATTTTACACTTGCAAAATAACACTTACGGCGCAAAAAGGAAGCTAGAAAGCTTTGTGGATCGCCTTAAGTGCTAATTTGCATACTAGCAACGGCATTTCGACTCGAAATGCCCCCAGCGGCGGATGCGGTACTGCATCCTAAAATTAGGCAGTGTAATTCAATTACACATGCCGGATCTTCTGTGTAACTTTGGAAAAAGCCTTTTGAGGATCGTTTCCAAAGTTACACACAGACTGAACAGCAGTTAAGTCGGAGTATCTCTTTTGAGGATAACCCCCAATATTTTTTGTGGATGATCTCCACTCTAAAGGTCACATGACACACTCTAAACCTGCTCCATAGGATTACATTATAACCGATAAAAAAATCACTAAACGTAAATTGCGTTTTCACAAAAACCGTAAAAGATATCAATCTAAAAAGTCATGTTTGGATAGCTGAATATTTTGTGACCGCTTTAAAGTTTGTTTGGTGTCTGTAAGTGAAAGTATGAAGGAGCTGAAACTTTTGGCAGAACGTGTGTTTTGAAGCAGGAAAAAGGATGTTCTCATTGACTTCAATGTTAAAAAAAAGTGTCTAAAAGCTTAATATTTTAAAAAGTATAAATAGTACAAATAAACTTGAAAAAGTCCCATCGTTAGCTGAACGAGACGAACATTTTAAAAGTTGAATGGTCTCAATAGCTGAAAGTATGCAGAAGTTACGCAGAGCCAAAAAACGTACGGAATAAAATTAAAATTAAGAACTAGACAATGCATTTCCTGAGGAAAATGCGAGTGGGAATGCTGAATAGCTGAATTGCTGAGCCCGCACAAAAGCCATTCACCATAACCACTACACTATCTTTAGGACATACAAGCAGTGTTCCTTCAGTACTTATAAAGCCTAATATCACACAGCTCCTTTCTCTATCTGCAATATAGAGAGTGTCCTGACTTGCCTGGTCGCCCCTCCCCCCTCAAGAGGCTTTCTCCACATGAGGTGGGGGAGGAGGACTGCACTAAGGTAAGGAAAGCTATTTAGGGAATCAAAATACCATTAGAAACGCTTTTATCCACACACAAAATCAGTTATCGAAGCCTTCAAACAAAACGTAATAAATCCACAACCGTACATGCGATCGATACATCGACTTCACCGTTTGAAAGACACGGCCCTTGTGAACGCATCGATATGAAATTTATGTTGATAAACTTAAAATTGTGGCCATGCCAGCGATTTAGAAAAGAGCGTGTTTGTGTGTTTTGCAGGAACATTTTTAAAAATTTTAACATGTGAGTCGATGAGAGTGGTTTTGTCGCTCTTGTCCTTTAGAAGCTCCTGGAACTAAAAGTCAAATGCCTATCACAAAACTGATCACATTGCCTGAAACGAGACAACAATACCTACGTTTTGATATATAAATTGTGTATGACAAGTAGATCTTGTGGGCGTGAGAGCAATTTGTTCCCCCTTTTTTAAAGATCATTTTTTTTTGTGGATGATCTGTGCTGTAAAGGTCACATGACACTCCATAGGATTACATTATAACCGATTACATTTTCTGAAAATATCACTAAACGTAAATTGCGTTTTCACAAAAACCGTAAAAGATATCAATCTGAAAAGTCATAGCCGGATAGCTGAATATTTTGTGACCGCTTTAAAGTTTGTTTGGTGTCTAAGTGAAAGTATGAAGGAGCTGAAACTTTTGGCAGGACGTGTGATTTGGAGCGGGAAAAAGGATGTTCTCATTGACTTCAATGTTAGAAAAAGTGTCTAAAAGCTTAATATTTTAAAAAGTATAAATAGTACAAAAAAACTTGAAGAAGTCCCATCGTTAGTTGAACGAGACGAACATTTTAAATAGTTGAATGGTCTCAATAGCTGAAAGTATGCAGAAGTTACGCAGAGCCAAAAAACGTACGGAATAATAAAATTACAATTAAAGCGGTGGTTCCCCCTAAAACAGATTTCTAACAATAGATTCGTAAGACCCGTTACACTGCGGGTAGGCTGGCTTTTGTTTTTTCGTACATACCGAGATCTCGCCGTTTCGTCCCTTGGCGGTGGGAGTTCCTAGTTGATTGACGTTTCTTTGACGGGCGCATACTGCGCGTCACGACTTTCCGACAGAAGCCGAACGTCATTGCGCAGGCGCCGTATAGAGTCGGCTCTATACGGCGCCTGCGCAGCGACGTTCGGCTTCTTTCGGAAAGTCGTGACGTCACGTATGCGCCCGTCCGAGGAACGTCAATCAACTAGGAACGCCCACTGACAAGGGACGAAACGCAGAGATCGAGGTATGTACTAAAAAAAAAAAAAAAGCCAGCCTACCCGCAGTGTAACGGGTCTTACGAATGTATTGTTAGAAATGTGTTTTAGGGGGAACCACCCCTTTAAGAATAATAAAAAATGAATATAAATACTGGGAATGCTTATTAAGCATTCCCACTAACTAGAAAATGCATTTCCTGAGGAAAATGCGAGTGGGAATGCTGAATTGCTGAGCCCGCGCCAAAGCCATTCACCATAACCACTACACTATCTTTAGGACACACAGCTCCTTTCTCTATCTGCAAAGTAGAGAGTATCCTGACTTCCTGGTCGCCCCTCCCCCCTCAAGAGGTTCCCCCCCCCCCCAGGTCAGTGAGGAGGACTTCACTGAGGTAAGGAAAGCTATTTATGCAAAGAAATACCATTACAAACCCCTTTTAATTCACAGACCAAATACATGAATTACGCCTTCAAACAAACCTTAATAAATCCACAACCGTACATGCGATCGATACAGCGACTTCACCGTTTGAAAGACACGGCCCTTGTGAACGCATCGATATGAAATTTATGTTGATAAACTTAAAAATGTGGCCATGTCAGCAATTTAGAAAAGAGCATCTTTGTGTGTTTTGCAGAAACATTTTTTAGACTTTTTAACATGACGGTCAATGGGAGGGATTTTGAGGCGCTTGTCCTTTAGAAGCTCCTGGAACTAAAAGTCAAATGCCTATAGCAAAACTGATCACATTGCCTGAAACCAGACAAAAATACCTACGTTTTGATATATAAATTGTGTATGACAAGTAGATCTTGTGGGCGTGAGAGCAATTTGTTTCCCCTTTTTTTAAAGATCATTTTTTTTTCAATGATCTGCACTCTAAAGGTCACATGACACACTCTAAAACTGTTCCATAGGATTACATTATATCCGATAAAATTTTCTGAAAAGATCACTAAACCTAAATTGCGTTTTCCCAAAAACCGTAAAAGATATCAATCTAAAAAGTCATGTTTGGATAGCTGAATATTTTGTGACCGCTTTAAAGTTTGTTTGGTGTCTGTAAGTGAAAGTATGAAGGAGCTGAAACTTTTGGCAGAACATGTGTTTTGAAGCAGGAAAAAGGATGTTCTCATTGACTTCAATGTTAAAAAAAAGTGTCTAAAAGCTTAATATTTTAAAAAGTATAAATAGTACAAAAAAACTTGAAGAAGTCCCATCGTTAGTTGAACGAGACGAACATTTTAAATAGTTGAATGGTCTCAATAGCTGAAAGTATGCAGAAGTTACGCAGAGCCAAAAAACGTACGGAATAAAATTAAAATTAAGAATAAAAAACGAATATCAATACTGGGAATGCTTATTAAAGCATTCCCACTAACTAGAAAATGCATTTCCTGAGGAAAATGCACGTGGGAATGCTGAATTGCGGAACCCGTGCCAAAGCCATTCACCATAACCACTACACTATCTTTAGGACACACAGCTCCTTTCTCTATCTGCAAAGTAGAGAGTATCCTGACTTCCTGGTCGCCCCTCCCCCTCAAAAGGTTCCCCCCCCCCAGGTCAGTGAGGAGGAATATGGCACTGAGGTAGAAAGCTATTTATGGAAAGAAATACCATTACAAACGCCTTTTAATTCACAGACCAAATACATGAATTAAGCCTTCAAACACACCTTAATAAATCCACAACCGTACATGCGATCGACACAGCGACTTCACCGTTTGAAACACAAGGCTTTTGTGAACGAATCGGTATGAAATTTATGTTGATAAACTTAAAAATGTGGGCATGTCAGCGATTTAAAAAAGAGTGTCTTTGTGCGTTTTGCAGAAACATTTTAAAGTCTTTTTAACATTACAGTCAATGAGTGAAAATTTCGGTCTCTTGTCCTTTAGAAGCTCCTGGAACTAAAAGTCAAATGCCTATCACAAAACTGATCACATTGCCTGAAACCAGACAAAAATACCTACGTTTTGATATATAAATTGTGTATGACAAGTAGATCTTGTGGGCGTGAGAGCAATTTGTTTCCCCTTTTTTTAAAGATAATTTTTTTTCAATGATCTCCACTGTAAAGGTCACATGACACACTCTAAAACTGTTCCATAGGCGCTCCGTCGCGATCGCTCCCCGGAGCTGAAGAACGGGGAGAGCCGTATGTAAACACAGCTTCCCCGTGCTTCACTATGGCGCTGCATCGATCGAGTGATCCCCTTTATAGGGGAGACTCGATCGATGACGTCATTCCTACAGCCACACCCCCCTACAGTTGTAAACACACACTAAGGGAACACTAACTCCTACAGCGCCCCCCTGTGGTTAACTCCCTAACTGCAACTGTCATTTTCACAGTAAACAATGCAATTTAAATGCATTTTTTGCTGTGAAAATGACAATGGTCCCAAAAATGTGTCAAAATTGTCCGAAGTGTCCGCCATAATGTCGCAGTCACGAAAAAAATCACTGATCGCCGCCATTAGTAGTAAAAAAAAAAAAATAATAATTATAAAAATGCAATAAAACTATCCCCTATTTTGTAAACGCTATAAATTTTGCGCAAACCAATCGATAAACGCTTATTGCGATTTTTTTTACCCAAAATAGGTAGAAGAATACATATCGGCCTAAACTGAGGGAAAAAAAATTATATATGTTTTTGGGGGATATTTATTATAGCAAAAAGTAAAAAATATTGCATTTTTTTTTAAATTGTCGCTCTATTTTTGTTTATAGCGCAAAAAATAAAAACCGCAGAGGTGATCAAATACCACCAAAAGAAAGCTCTATTTGTGGGGAAAAAAAGGACGCCAATTTTGTTTGGGAGCCACGTCGCACGACCGCGCAATTGTCTGTTAAAGCGACGCAGTCCCGAACTGTAAAAACACCTTGGGTCTTTAGGCAGCATTATGGTCCGGTCCTAAAGTGGTTAAAGCATTCCCACTAATAAAAAACGAATATCAATACTGGGAATGCTTATTAAAGCATTCCCACTAAAAAACTAATATCAATACTGGGAATGCTTATTAAAGCATTCCCACTAAATATCAATACTGGGAATGCTTATTAAACATTCCCACTAATAATAAATTTACGGATATCAATACTGGGAATGCTTATTAAAGCATTCCCACTAATTACAGGTACGGGGGGAATAAGGTGAGACCTGCTGTCACAGAGTGCATGGAGTTTGGCTGCAGGATGTAATGTTCCTCAAAAGGTGAACTTATTCTTCAAGGTAAAAACCCCTAAGTCCCCTTTCACACTTATATGACTTGTCTCACGATTTTGGACTGCAAAAATCGTATGACAAGTCATTCTCCATGTTTTCCAATGAACACCATTCATACTGGCACGACTTTAAGTTGTGCCGACTTCAAAATAGTCCATGCACTACTTTGGTCCAACTTCCATGCGAGTTTATGTCCATAGACCTCAATGTTAAACACTCAAGTAGCATGCAAATCGTACCTGAATAATATAGACACGAATTCAGTACAATTTCAGTACTAGTTTGTAAGCACAAGCAGCTTTTTAACCCTTGTCCCACCCAATCCTTTCAGCATAGAAGCCCCTCTAAAGCACATTTTTCCACCACACATTCACTTCCTGGTTATTGCCTCAGGAACACTGTGCTCCAAACAGGTAAAAAAAAAAGGGACATCCTCGATAATGAGCAACTCATTCGATTTATCTGTGAGTGCCCAGCTATTTATGATTTGTGTGACCCAAACTACAAAGACAACATAAACTACAAAGACAAACTACAAAGACAATATCCCCCTGACCACCAATGAAGGGGACATTCTTCCCCACTGACCACCAATGTAAGAAGCATTCTTCCCACTGACCACCAATGTAAGGAGCATTCTTCCCACTGACCACCAATGTAAGGAGCATTCTTCCCACTGACCACCAATGTAAGGAGCATTCTTCTCACTGACCACCAATGTAAGGGACATCCTTCCAACGGACCACCAATGTAAGGAGAATTCTTCTCAATGACCACAAATGTAAGGAGCATTCTTCTCAATGACCACAAATGTAAGGAGCATTCTTCTCAATGACCACAAATGTAAGGAGCATTCTTCTCAATGACCACAAATGTAAGGAGCATTCTTCTCAATGACCACAAATGTAAGGGACATCCTTCCCACTGACCACCAATGTAAGGGACATCCTTCCCACTGACCACCAATGTAAGGAGCATTCTTCCCACTGACCACCAATGTAAGGAGCATTCTTCCCACTGACCACCAATGTAAGACATTCTTCTCACTGACCACCAATGTAAGGAGCATTCTTCCCACTGACCACCAATGTAAGGAGAATTCTTCTCAATGACCACAAATGTAAGGAGAATTCTTCTCAATGACCACAAATGTAAGGAGCATTCTTCTCAATGACCACAAATGTAAGGAGCATTCTTAATGACCACAAATGTAAGGAGCATTCTTCTCAATGACCACAAATGTAAGGAGCATTCTTCTCAATGACCACAAATGTAAGGAGCATTCTTCTCAATGACCACAAATGTAAGGGGCATTCTTCTCACTGACCACCAATGTAAGGGACATCCTTCCCACTGACCACCAATGTAAGGAGCATTCTTCCCACTGACCACCAATGTAAGGAGCATTCTTCCCACTGACCACCAATGTAAGACATTCTTCTCACTGACCACCAATGTAAGGAGCATTCTTCCCACTGACCACCAATGTAAGGAGCATTCTTCTCACTGACCATCAATGTAAGGGACATTCTTCCCACTGATCACCAATGAAGAGGACATTCTTCCCACTGACCACCAATGAAGGGAACATTCTTCCCACTGACCACCAATGTAAGAATGAATTCTTCTCACTGTCCACCAATGTAAGGAGCATTCTTCCTACTGACCACCAATGTAAGGGACATCCTTCCCACTGACCACCAATGTAAGGAGCATTTTTCCCACTGACCACCAATGTAAGGAGCATTCTTCTCATTCTTCAATTTAGAGGACCCAAAATTGACCCCTATCTTCATGATTGGCAATGATGGTATGTACCCAATATCAGCATCTTCTCCGCCTCCGCTTCTCTTCCTCTTCTTCCTCATGCACTGCTACTGCTGCAGCAGCAATGACAACTGCGGTGCCAGGAAAAGGAATTGCCTCACACCATGTATGTTTTTATTGGTTAATGCCAAAGTTGTGGCAAAGTCGAAGTTGTACTGATCCCAAATCCCGGCAAAATCGCGGCAAAATCGTGCCCGCAAAATCGCGGAAAAATCGCACGACTTTGAAGTCGTATAAATGTGAAAGGGGCCAAAGACTTTAGGGGGCTTAAACCACTTTAAAGTGGAGTTCCCATCAAAAAAGAAAATCTGCCATTAATGTGCATATAATTAAACATTTGGATTTTTTTTTTTTTTTTACTCACCTTTAAGTAGCTGTTGCTATGTGGTCCCAAGTAATCTGCCTTCATCAGCTCGGTTCCCGTCATCTCCGTTGGTGCCTCTGCTCGCTACTGCTCCTGGGAAATGTGTCATTTCCCAGTAGTCCATGCGCTTCCGAGGGAATAGCATTAGGAAAGGCCGCGGCTACAGCCTAGCTCCGGAGCAGCGGCCATCTTGGTACACCCGGCGGCAGCCATCCTCTGTTTACACCCACAGAGGAGGAGCAGCCCGCGCTCGAGGGACACACATGCCGCTGTCCGAGGTGTGCACTACTGGGGGGGGGGTTACAGTCTGCACTACTGGGGGGGGGTTACGGTCTGCACTACTGGGGGGGGGGGGTTACGGTCTGCACTACTGGGGGAAGGGGTTACAGTCTGCACTACTGGGGGGGGGGGTTACGGTCTGCACTACTGGGGGGGGTGGGTTACGGTCTGCACTACTGGGGGGGGTGGGTTACGGTCTGCACTACTGGGGGGGGGGTTACGGTCTGCACTACTGGGGGGGGGGGGGTTACGGTCTGCACTACTGGGGGGGGTTACGGTCTGCACTACTGGGGGGGGGTTACGGTCTGCACTACTGGGGGGGTTACGGTCTGCACTACTGGGGAGAGTTTACGGTCTGCACTACTGGGGAGAGTTTACGGTCTGCACTACTGGGGAGAGTTTACGGTCTGCACTACTGGGGGGGTTACGGTCTGAGGTCTGCACTACTGGGGGGGGGTTACTGTTTGAGGTCTGCACTACTGGGGGTGGGTTACTGTTTGAGGTCTGCACTACTGGGGGTTTACTGCCTTGCACTACTGTGGGATGTCTGTACTGAGGGGGGTGACACGATTTTTTTTGCACCGGGTAACACCAACCGTGGTGACGCCACTGCAGTGGGGGAGATGTGGATATTACAGTGGGGGGGGATGTGGATATTACAGTTGGGGGGGGATGTGGATATTACAGTTGGGGGGGGGGGGGGGGAGATGTGGATATTACAGTTGGGGGGGGGGGGAGATGTGGATATTACAGTAGGGGAGATTTTTTTTTTGCTGATCCGAAAAATTATCCGATCCGTGACTCTGATCTGAACCGTAAGTTTTTTTATCCGTTGCACCCTTAATTGACACGTATCCTCCAGGTGAATGGGTAGAGGTATGATGTACCCCATACTCATTCACATAGGGTGGCGGGTCCCCTTGTTAAAGGGAGCTCCCAGATTAAGATAAGCCCGCAGACCCCGACAACCAATGGCCAGGGTTGTCAGGAAGGGGCTTTTGTCCTCATCAGCAAGGTGCTTTGGGCCGAGGGGGCTGCAGGGCGCACCCCTGCCCCAAAGCACACACCCCCCATGTTGAGGGCATGCGGCCTGGTACGGTTTAGGAGGAGGGGGCACTCGCTCATCCACACCCCCTTTCCTGACCGTCCGGGCTGCGTGCATAGATAAGGATCTGGTATGGATTTTGGGGGGACCCCCACACCGTTTTTTTCCGGCATAGAGGGTTCCCCTTAAAATCCATACCAGACCTAATGGCTAGTATGCTCATGGAGGGGAACACATGTCCTTTATTTAAATTTTGGTGAAGAGTTCTCCCTCATGATAACAAACACATAGTCTGGCATTGGAGGGGATCCAAGTCGGATCCCCAACAATGTCCCCTCCATAGAGAGGGAACATTGTCGATTCTTTCTCGCGTTCGCTGCAATAGGAAAATGTGTTTTTCCTATTGCAGCGAGCAATGTACAGTACCCTGTACAGTACCATCGCGCTGGAAAAACATTCTCACGGGCAGGTAATGTAGCTTGTTACAGTGTTTGTTTTCTTTGTTGCCATCACATCGGGGCGGGCACTTCCGACGACGCCCGAGAGGTTGACAGCGCTGGGGTTAGAATGCGCATGCGCGAGAATGGGACAGTGCACAATGGTCGCAGATCACAGTATCCAGGAAGCAAGCTTCACATGCCCACAAGCAAAATGGGAATGTCCGAGAACAGTTTTTAAAAGTGTCTTTCTGCTAATACTCTGGAGATCGACGGCGGATTTTAACAAAAGTAGGTGAACATATATACCACACACACACACACATATATGATTGCCTCATAAAAATATATTTCTTCTAAAAATTGGTTAATGTTGTTGGAATTCCACTTCCCTTATGGAAGAAAAATTGATTTCCATGGACTGTTTCTCTGGACTGGTTGCTATGGACGGTTGCTTTGGAGTGGTTGCTTTGGAGTGGTTGCTATGGAGTGGTTGCTATGGAGTGGTTGCTATGGACTGATGGCTATGGACTGGTTGCTATGGAGTGGTTGCTATGGACGGTTGCTATGGACCGGTTGCTATGGACTGGTTGCTATGGAATGGTTGCTATGGACCGCTTGCTATGGACTGCTTGCTATGGACTGCTTGCTATGGACTGCTTGCTATGGACTGCTTGCTATGGACTGCTTGCTATATGCAGAGCATGCAGAAGTTACGCAGAGCCAAAAAAACTGAGCCATATCACCTCACAGTGTGTGGGAGGAGCTATAGAAAGCCCTCACAGATGTGTGTATGAAGGTTTTTACCTTAGCGTCTCCTAGGAAACCAATGTAAACATATGCAAACACATAGAGGAAAGTTCCCTCAGCCTTGCGTGGGAGGAGCCAACCCACCTCACAGCTGTTTGTGAGGTGTTATAAAACTCCTCAGCGTCTCCTAGGAAACCAATTGTTTGGTTTGCAGGCTCTCTGTAAACACAGCAGAAATTGAGGAATGTTTTTTGAATACTTGTCCTTCAAATGAAGGTATTTACCTCACAGAAAACACCTCACAACTACCTCACAGCTGTGTGTATGAAGGTATTTACCTCACAGAAAACACCTCAAAACTACCTCACAACTGTGTGTATGAAGGTATTTACCTCACAGAAAACACCTCACAGAACACACCTAACTACCTCACAACTGTGTGGGAGGAGCTATAGAATTCCCTTTCAGCTGTGAGGAGTTTTAATTTCCTCAGCGTCTCCTAGGAAACCAATGTAAACATAAGCAAACACACTCTAAGCAGAGACTCAGATTCTTGCCTGGTACTTGTCTTTCAAATGGTTGTATTTTAAAAACTATAAATCGTACAGCGAATATCTTTAAATTTTACGAATCACAAGACCCAGACCTACATTTTGATGTATAGTAGGTCTCTGAAATAATAAAATTGAAGGCACAGTCACAGTTTACAAATTCCCCAGCAAGTTTTCGTTTTCTAAACCTTGACCTCCATTGACTTCCATTGAAATAATGGATGGCGTAGGTTGCAAACAAATTATCATATTGTGAAAACGGTTTGAACAATCACTTAGCCGTGAACACGTGTGGTGGCAGCAGGGATAGCTGAACGTTTTGATATAAGATTTGTGTAGGTCGGCTTGAAAATGAGGGAGTGGTCGCAGTTTAAAATCATGTGCTGATTTTTCCGTTTTTGACATTTCACACTCTAGCTCTCCCCATTCATTCCTATGGGAAAATTTCGCCGCAAAAATGACGATATTTTGCGAACGATTTGGCGAAACGTTCCACAAAGTAATAGCCCACCGATCGGGAATAATCCGCACGATTCGATATATTACTCGTCTATGTAGTGTAAAAACTGTGGGAGGAGTTAGGGTGGCAAATTTGGCTATAAGAATAAGAATAATATATATGTGAGATAACAATAAGTGATCTTGATATGAAAGACCACGTAATAATAATATATATGTGAGATTACAATAAGTGCTCTTGCTATGCAAGACCACTTAACTAGAAAAGATACAATTTCTGGGGAAATTGTGCGACGTGGTCTTGCCTCCACCAATACTCCTGACTGGAGACGGTGCCCCTGGAGATGTAAATGTGATCCAACAGTGTGTCAACCCAGTTCGATCCATTGCCCCGTCAAAAACTGCACCATCAAAACTGCACCATCAAAACTGCACCATCAAAACTGCACCATCCTATTTGCCCCATCAAAAACTGGTTGCTATGGAGGGTTGCTATGGAGTGGTTGTTATGGACTGGTTGCTATGGAGGGCTGCTATGGACTGGTTGCTATGGACGGTACAGTTGCTATGGAGTGGTTGCTATGGACTGATGGCTATGGAGTGGGTGCTATGGAGAGGGTTGCTATGGACTGATTGCTATGGAGAGGGTTGCTATGGACTGGTTGCTACGGAGAGGGTTGCTACGGACTGGTTGCTACGGACTGGTTGCTACGGACTGGTTGCTACGGACTGGTTGCTATATGCAGAGCATGCAGAAGTTACGTAGAGCCAAAAAAACAGAGCCATATCACCTCACAGTGTGTGGGAGGAGCTATAGAAAGCCCTCACAGGTGTGTATGAAGGTTTTTACCCCAGCGTCTCCTAGGAAACCAATGTAAACATATGCAAGCAGCCTCTAAGGCGCAGAGCAAAGTTCCCTCAGCCTTGTGTGGGAGGAGCCAACTCACCTCACAGCTGTTTGTGAGGTGTTATTAAACTCCTCAGCGTCTCCTAGGAAACCAATTGTTTGGTTTGCAGGCTCTCTGTAAACACAGCAGAAATTGAGGAATGTTTTTTGAATACTTGTCCTTCAAATGAAGGTATCTACCTTACAGTAAACACCTCACAACTGTGTGGGAGGAGCTATAGAATCCCCTTACAGCTGTGCGTGAGGAGTTTTAATTACCTCAGCATCTCCTAGGAACCAATGTAAACATAAGCATGCAGCCTCTAAGCAGAGACTCAGATCCTGGATTTATTTTTTAATACTTGTCCTGTTCAAATGGTTGTATTTTAAAAACTATAAATCGTACAGCGAATATCTATATTGTGTGAATCACAAGACCCAGACCTACATTTTGATGTAAAGTATGTTCCTGAAAAAAAAAAATTTAAGGCACAGTCGCAGTTTAAATATTTGTCCTAAACAATTTAGGTTTCCTGACTGGATATATATGTGAGATACAAAAAAATGGAGTAGCGCTAAAATATTAATAATTGAAGGCCTTCAAATGACAAAAGGCTGTGTGTAAATACCAATCAAGATAGTGTGGTTCATATAAATAAAAACAAATGGTCAATAGTCCAAGTGAAAAACAAATTAGGAGCGTGACGCCCCAAGCAATAAGGTGAAGTCTGGCTCCAATGTGGAAAAATGCAACTTGCTGACCCTTACCACAAACGAAGGTCCCAACGGACCTAGTCAAGCTGAAATCGCTGGGTGTGTTGAAGAAGAACTTGTTTGTATAAGCGGTCCCTCCCGGGGTCACCAATCCATTAATATAGCGACCAGAAAAAAAGGAAACTCATATAGTGTAAATCTGTGTTGAATCAAACACTTAAGTGTATCCCCCTGTGGCTGGCAACAGACAGTGTGAACATAAAAAACCACCACCAGTACACACACTGACCCTTACCAGAGCATAGGATCCATCAGGATCAGTCAGGATCAGTCAGAGCATAAGGGATATACACAGTGGGCAGCAATGGAGCGTCTCAGCCGATGGAACAGGAGATGCAGTAAATCCAATGTATAAGGGGAGGAAAGAGAACTCACATGGCGTGATATCGTATGGGTATTTATTAAAAAATAGTATCACTTACAGTTAGGTACAGAAATGTCAGCAGAGAGAGAAAAAGCCGGCCGGCGTGTCAGAACAAATCCTCAAATCGCGGTGACGTCAGCACGTCGCCTCCCTACGTTTCGTCTACTCTAGACGTGGTCACGGGAATGAGGAGACGTTCTGCGTCACCGCATATATACGAAAAATGGGCGGGGAATCAACTAGACAGCAGTCTCTGAAGATCGCCCGTCCGCCATCTTGCTTGAGGGCAACAGTCAGGGAAAACAAATATTGTTGCACATAAAAGTCCTGAGCTGTTGTGGGAACATATCCAACAACGGAAACCTTAGATATTATCTCTTCAAGGGACCGTGGAGGAAACACTAAATATGCAACGCTCAAAAAACATAACTAATGGACCAAAAAGGAATAATCTTAAAAAGTTAATATAAATCCTCTGAGACTGGTGTCTATTTGGCCAGCGCGATAGCAACATTACAATAAAGTACAATCAGGGGATGTATAAAGTCAAAGAAAATATAATAACAGTCAGAATATTGCCAAAAAAAAGAAAACTGACACATATCTTCTGAGACTGGTGCTTATTCAGCTACCCAAATAGCACCATCATTAATATCTATAACCAAAAGGTAATATTAATGATATTAATGTATTAAAGAGACAAATACAATAAAGGCAAGTGTGGAAAGACCATTACCTGCCAATGATGACCCAGTTAAAAAAACTGCAAATACTAAAATTATGCAGTATTGATAAAAAAAACATATATGAAACATATAAAACATATTTGTTAAAAAACATATAGAAAATGTTAAAAAAGACAAAAATATTCGGATAAAATAACTGATAAGGTAGATATCCTGCGCCTAAGCATTATCAATAAAACAATTGACATCTACCTCTATGTTCATACCGTGAGGTTCATAACATTTTAATTGGTGAATCCACATCATCTCAGATCTTGAGATGCTCCTCACCAAATCACTCCCTCTCCAGTGTGCCTGAAATTTTTCAATTCCCAGAAAAATTGTGCCCACAGGGTCCTTATTGTGAGCCAACAAATAATGTTTGGACACAGAATGATTTGGGAAACCATTACAGATGTTCGTGAGGTGTTCATTCAAACGTATGTGGGAAGGACTAAACGTCCCCTCCACATACGTTTGAATGAACACCTCACGAACATCTGTAATGGTTTCCCAAATCATTCTGTGTCCAAACATTATTTGTTGGCTCACAATAAGGACCCTGTGGGCACAATTTTTCTGGGAATTGAAAAATTTCAGGCACACTGGAGAGGGAGTGATTTGGTGAGGAGCATCTCAAGATCTGAGATGATGTGGATTCACCAATTAAAATGTTATGAACCTCACGGTATGAACATAGAGGTAGATGTCAATTGTTTTATTGATAATGCTTAGGCGCAGGATATCTACCTTATCAGTTATTTTATCCGAATATTTTTGTCTTTTTTAACATTTTTTATATGTTTTTTAACAAATATGTTTTATATGTTTCATATATGTTTTTTTTATCAATACTGCATAATTTTAGTATTTGCAGTTTTTTTAACTGGGTCATCATTGGCAGGTAATGGTCTTTCCACACTTGCCTTTATTGTATTTGTCTCTTTAATACATTAATATCATTAATATTACCTTTTGGTTATAGATATTAATGATGGTGCTATTTGGGTAGCTGAATAAGCACCAGTCTCAGAAGATATGTGTCAGTTTTCTTTTTTTTGGCAATATTCTGACTGTTATTATATTTTCTTTGACTTTATACATCCCCTGATTGTACTTTATTGTAATGTTGCTATCGCGCTGGCCAAATAGACACCAGTCTCAGAGGATTTATATTAACTTTTTAAGATTATTCCTTTTTGGTCCATTAGTTATGTTTTTTGAGCGTTGCATATTTAGTGTTTCCTCCACGGTCCCTTGAAGAGATAATATCTAAGGTTTCCGTTGTTGGATATGTTCCCACAACAGCTCAGGACTTTTATGTGCAACAATATTTGTTTTCCCTGACTGTTGCCCTCAAGCAAGATGGCGGACGGGCGATCTTCAGAGACTGCTGTCTAGTTGATTCCCCGCCCATTTTTCGTATATATGCGGTGACGCAGAACGTCTCCTCATTCCCGTGACCACGTCTAGAGTAGACGAAACGTAGGGAGGCGACGTGCTGACGTCACCGCGATTTGAGGATTTGTTCTGACACGCCGGCCGGCTTTTTCTCTCTCTGCTGACATTTCTGTACCTAACTGTAAGTGATACTATTTTTTAATAAATACCCATACGATATCACGCCATGTGAGTTCTCTTTCCTCCCCTTATACATTGGATTTACTGCATCTCCTGTTCCATCGGCTGAGACGCTCCATTGCTGCCCACTGTGTATATCCCTTATGCTCTGACTGATCCTGATGGATCCTATGCTCTGGTAAGGGTCAGTGTGTGTACTGGTGGTGGTTTTTTATGTTCACACTGTCTGTTGCCAGCCACAGGGGGATACACTTAAGTGTTTGATTCAACACAGATTTACACTATATGAGTTTCCTTTTTTTCTGGTCGCTATATTAATGGATTGGTGACCCCGGGAGGGACCGCTTATACAAACAAGTTCTTCTTCAACACACCCAGCGATTTCAGCTTGACTAGGTCCGTTGGGACCTTCGTTTGTGGTAAGGGTCAGCAAGTTGCATTTTTCCACATTGGAGCCAGACTTCACCTTATTGCTTGGGTCGTCACGCTCCTAATTTGTTTTTCACTTGGACTATTGACCATTTGTTTTTATTTATATGAACCACACTATCTTGATTGGTATTTACACACAGCCTTTTGTCATTTGAAGGCCTTCAATTATTATTATTTTAGCGCTACTCCATTTTTTTGTATAAGATTTTATGTTAGTATAACATTTTTGAGTTAGCAGCTTGTTCACCATTTATTATTTTTATTGGTAAGCGCACTTTTTCCTCTTTTATATATATGTGAGATAACAATAAGTGATCTTGCTATGCAAGACCACTTAATTAATATTACCATTCAATCAACATGAGAATCTTTCTATATCCTATGGGGGGTGGAACATTCGACCCAAAATGTACGATTGTTGCAACTGCTTCATCAAATCTTCACATCGAATGTTTTCTCTCTGGCTCAAATAATCTTGGACTAATAAGGTTAGTCACATTCGACCATTTTTTGCTGTTTTCTTACTGGGTCAAATGTTTTCTTACTGGGTCAAATGTTTTCTTACTGGGTCAAATGTTTTCTTACTGGGTCAAATGTTTTCTTACTGGGTCAAATGTTATCCCTGCAGGCCGAATGTTATCCCTGCAGGCCGAATGTTATCCCTGCAGGCCGAATGTTATCCCTGCAGGTCGAATGTTCTCTCTGCAGGTCGAATGTTCTCTCTGCAGGTCGAATGTTCTCTCTGCAGGTCGAATGTTCTCTCTGCAGGTCGAATGTTTTCTCTCTAGGTCGAATGTTATTTTTCAAGCTTGAATGTTATCTCTGCATGTCGAATGTTTTCTCTCTAGGTCAACCGTTTTCTCTTTAGGTCGAATGTTATTTTTCTAGGTCGAATGTTATTTCTCTAGTTTAAATGTTTTCTTTGCAGGTCGAATGTTTTCTCTGTAGGTCGAATCTTTTCTTACTGGGTCAAATGTTTTCTCTCTAGGTCGAATGTTTTCTTACTGGGTGAAATGTTTTCTCTTTAGTTCGAATGTTATTATTCTAAGTCGAATGTTATATCTGCAGGTGAATGGCTATAATAAGAATAAGAATAATATATATGTGAGATAACAATAAGTGCTCTTGCTATGCAAGACCACTTAACTAGAAAAGATACAATTTCTGGGGAAATTGTGCGACGTGGTCTTGCCTCCACCAATACTCCTGACTGGAGACGGTGCCCCTGGAGATGTAAATGTGATCCAACAGTGTGTCGATCCAGTTCGGTCCATTGCCCCATCAAAAACTACCCCATCAAAACTGCACCATCCTATTTGCCCCATCAAAAACTGGTTGCTATGGAGGGTTGCTATGGACGGGTTGCTATGGAGTGGATTCTATGAAGTGGTTGCTATGGAGGATGGCTACGGACTGATGGCTAGGGACTGATGGCTAGGGACTGATGGCTAGGGACTGGTGGCTAGGGACTGGTGGCTAGGGACTGGTGGCTAGGGACTGGTGGCTAGGGACTGGTGGCTAGGGACTGGTGGCTATGGACTGGTTGCTATATGCAGAGCATGCAGAAGTTACGCAGAGCCAAAAAAACTGAGCCATATCACCTCACAATGTGTGGGAGGAGCTATAGAAAGCCCTCACAGATGTGTGTATGAAGGTTTTTACCTCAGCGTCTCCTAGGAAACCAATGTAAACATATGCAAACACACTAAGCAGAGACTAAGATTCTTGCTTTATTTTTTTAATACTTGTCCTTCAAATGGTTGTATTTTAAAAAATGTAAATCATACATCGAATATCTTTATATTTTACGAATCACGAGACCCAGACCGACATTTTGATGTATAGTATGTCTCTGAAATAATAAAATTGAAGGCACCGTCGCAGTTTACAAATTCCCCAGCAGATTTTAGTTTTCTAAACTTTGACCTCCATTGACTTCCATTGAAATAATGGATGGCGTAGGTTGCAAACAAATTATCATATTGTGAAAACGGTTTGATCAATCGCTTAGCCGTGAACACGTGTGGTGGCAGCAGGGATAGCTGAACGTTTTGATATAAGATTTGTGTAGGTCGGCTTGAAAATGAGGGAGTGGTCGCAGTTTACAAATCATGTGCTGATTTTTCCGTTTGACATTTCACACTCTAGCTTTCCCCATTCATTCCTATGGGAAAATTTCGCCAAAAAAATGACGATATTTCGCGAACGATTCGGCGAAACGTTCCACAAAGTAGTAGCACACCATTCTGGAACAATCCGCACGTTTCGATATATTACTCGTCTATGTAGTGTAAAAACTGTGGGAGGAGATACCGTTTAAAATTTGGCTATAATAATAAGAAAAAGAACTAGAAAAGATAAAATTTCTGGGGAAATTGTGCGGCGTGGTCTTGCCTCCACCAATACTCCTGACTGGAGACGGTGCCCCTGGAGATGTAAATGTGATCCAACCATGTGTCGATCCAGTTCGATCCATTGCCCCATCAAAATCTGCACCATCAAAACTGCACCATCCTATTTGCCCCATCAAAAACTGGCTGCTATGGAGGGTTGCTATGGACTGATGGCTATGGACGGGTTGCTATGGACGGGTTGCTATGGATGGGTTGCTATGGACGGGTTGCTATGGACGGGTTGCTATGGACGGGTTGCTATGGACGGGTTGCTATGGACGGGTTGCTATGGACGGGTTGCTATGGACGGGTTGCTATGGACGGGTTGCTATGGACGGGTTGCTATGGACTGGTTGCTATGGACTGGTTGCTATGGACTGGTTGCTCTGGACTGGTTGCTATAGGTGGACTGGTTGCTATGGATTGGTTGCTATGGACTGGTTGCTATGGACAGGTTGCTATGGACAGGTTGCTATGGACTGGTTGCTATGGACTGGTTGCTATGGACTGGTTGCTATGGACTGGTTGCTATGGACTGGTTGCTATGGACTGGTTGCTATGGACTGGTTGCTATGGACTGGTTGGTATGGACGGTTGCTCTGGATTGGTTGCTATGGACGGTTGTAGTAGCACACCATTCTGGAACAATCCGCACGTTTCGATATATTACTCGTCTATGTAGTGTAAAAACTGTGGGAGGAGATACCGTTTAAAATTTGGCTATAATAATAAGAATAATAATATATATGTGAGATTACAATAAGTGCTCTTGCTATGCAAGACCACTTAACTAGAAAAGATACAATTTCTGGGGAAATTGTGCGGCGTGGTCTTGCCTCCACCAATACTCCTGACTGGAGACGGTGCCCCTGGAGATGCAAATGTGATCCAACCATGTGTCAATCCAGTTTGATCCATTGCCCCATCAAAACTGCACCATCAAAACTGCACCATCAAAACTGCACCATCAAAACTGCACCATCAAAACTGCACCATCAAAACTGCACCATCAAAAACTGGTTGCTATGGAGGGTTGCTATGGACTGGTTGCTATGGACTGGTTGCTATGGACGGTTGCCGAACATGGGGGGACTACAAGAGTCAAGACCCAGCCTGTCACCCAGTCGGCTGTTGACAGAAGAATCACAGGATTCAAAAATGCAGGAGCAAAATAATAAAAAGCGAGAAAAATCGCAAGAAAAAAATCTCCAGAGTACATCACCTCACAGTGTGTGGGAGGAGCTATAGAAAGGCCTCACAGATGTGTGTATGAAGGTTTTTACCTCAGCATCTTCTAGGAAACCAATGTAAACATATGCAAGCAGCCTCTAAGGCGCAGAGGAATGTTCCCTCAGCCTTGTGTGGGAGGAGCCAACTCACCTCACAGCTGTTTGTGAGGTGTTATTAAACTCCTCAGTGTCTCCTAGGAAACCAATTGTTTGGTTTGCAGCCTCTCTGTAAACACAGCAGAAATTGAGGATTTTTTTTTAATACATGTCCTGTTCAAATGGTTGCATTTTAAAAACTATAAATCGTACAGCGAATATCTTTATATTTTACGAATCACAAGACCCAGACCTACATTTTGATTTATAGTTTGTCTCTGAAATAATAAAATTGAAGGCACAGTCGCAGTTTACAAATTCCACAGCAGATTTTAGTTTTCTAAACTTTGACCTCCATTGAAATAATGGATGGCGTAGGTTGCAAACAAATTATCATATTGTGCAAACGGTTTGGTCAATCACTTAGCCGTGAACACGTGTGGTGGCAGCAGGGATAGCTGAATGTTTTGATATAGGATTTGTGTAGGTCGGCTTGAAAATGAGGGAGTGGTCGCAGTTTACAAATCATGTGCTGATTTTTCCGTTTGACATTTCACACTCTAGCTCTCCCCATTCATTCCTATGGGAAAATTTCGCCGCAAAAATGACGATATTTCGCAAACGATCCGGCGAAACGTTCCACAAAGTAGTAGCACACCATTCTGGAACAATCCGCACGTTTCGATATATTGCTCGTCTATGTAATGTAAAAACTGTGGGAGTAGATACCGTTTAAAATTTGGCTATAATAATAATATACATGTGAGATTACAATAAGTGCTCTTGCTATGCAAGACAACTTAATAATATATATATGTGAGAGAACACATATAATAATATATATGTGAGATTACAATAAGTGCTCTTGCTATGCAAGACCACTTAATATATATGTGAGAGAACAAGTGATCTTGCTATGCAAGACCACTTAATATATATGAGAGAATAGTAAGTGCTCTTGCTTTGCAAGACCACTTAATATATATATGAGAGAATAGTAAGTGCTCTTGCTATGCAAGACCACGTAATAATATATATATATATGAGAGAATAGTAAGTGCTCTTGCTATGCAAGACCACTTAAAAAGTCATTTAAGACTGCTTGTGGCTTTAATGTTTGGTCCCTGCAATATCGATGAAAATCAGTGAGAAAAAAAGCATGGGTTTCCCCACCCCCCAGGTCATTAAAAAGCCCCCTTGGCCCTATATACTTTGAACAGAAGTATACAGGCAGTGCAAACAAGACAGGGACTGTAGGTTTGTTGTTAGGTAGAATCTATTTGTAATTTTTACTTGGTACTTCTTTAAAGTGTAGCTTCAACCATAAAATCTTTTTTTAAGATTTTCTGAAAACATAGAGAAGGGTTATTATATCACCCCTGTAACATTGGTTTTGCTGTCTGTGTGCATCTGTTCAGAAGATTGCACCTCACTTTCTGTCCCAATGACAAATGATGTTTTGATGTTTTTTTTTGTGAAACAAGGATTGTGATAAAGCATCAGTGGACAGGAGACAACTCTTACAGAAGAGAATTTCCCTTCCTAGGGGTAGATTTCCTCTCACTTCCTGTTGTCTCCTTCCGTTTGCAATTAGGAGTCGTTTGTAATTTGGATGTTTAAAAGTAGGGGCCTGCCGTATACGAGTATATACGCAAATGAGTATATACGCAAGTCCCAAATTTCTGCAGAGTTGCAGAAATTTGGGACCTAGATGTTGGTGTTGCCACAACACTGTAAGCCCTCACAGTCTTGGTGGGCGCTGAACGCCCTGCTGTGAAATATTAGATCAAGAATTGTAATTACACACCCCTGTTGAACAGGGGCAGAAAAATTGGGCCTTAGGCACTGGTGGCGGTGCAAATAACACTGCAACCCCTCACAGATACTGTAATTGGAGCGCAACAAAGCACTTCATGCAAAGTATTGCATCAAAAATAGTTATTACACGCCCCTGTTAAACAGGGGCAGAAAAATTGGGCCTTAGGCACAAGACTGCAACCCCTCACAGATACTGTAATTGGAGCGCAGCAAAGAGCCACATGCAAAGAATTGCATCAAATATAGTTATTATATGCCCCTTAGGCACTGGTGGCGGTGCCCAGAACCAACAATGTTCTTACTAGCCATCAGCAAGATCATTGAGGAGGAAAAGGATATTCAGTCAGCAGCATAACAGGACAGTCACTCAGCATCAGCAAAGGCAGTCTCCAAGGGATCTGTCATTTCCAAAAAATTATTCAGTTACATCAGCATCAGGTGCTTGGTAGCTGGTGTTGATCCGAGCCCGATTCAGTTTTATGAAGGTCAGTCGATCGACTGAGTCGGTGGAGAGGCGTACCCTGTGATCGGTCACAAAGCCTCCAGCAGCATTGAATGTGCGTTCTGAAAGAAAGCTGGATGCAGGACAAGCCAGTAGCTCAATTGCGTACTGTGCAAGTTCTGGCCAGCGAGCCATCCTCAAGACCCAGTAAGCCAGAGGATTTTCGGTGGGGAAGGTGTCCAAGTCTGATCTTGCCCCTAGGTACTCCCGCACCATGTAAACCAGACGCTGGCGATGGTTGCTGGAACCGGTCATACCTTGGGGCTGCGGACTAAAAAAATTGTCTAAACGCATCGGTCAGATGGCCACCTTCTCCACCGCTCCTTCTTTGACTCACCGAAGCCTCAGCAACACGTTGTCCAGGACCAGGATTTGGTAATCCCCAGGTTCTGGGAACGCGTTGCACAGACCTCTCTGCAAGGCCTCCCGAAGATGTTTCATCTTCTGCTCCCTCTGCGACGGCAAGATAAGCTCTGCAACCTTACTCTTGTAACGTGGATCAAGGAGAGTTGACAGCCAGTAATGATCCCTCTCCTTGATACCACGAATACGAGGATCTGTACGCAGGCTTTGCAGAATCAGGGAGGCCATGCAGCATAGGTTTGCTGAGGCATTCGGGGCACAGTCCTCTGGGTCACTGAGGACAGGAGCCGCAGCCACCTCATCCCAGCCATGTAAAAGTCCATGGGTTCCATGGGACTGTAAATGATCCCTTGAAGGCTGCTGATGCTGAGTGATAGGCTCCACCTCCATGCTGATGATACAATCACCCTTCTCCTCCTCCTCTTCCCTATCCTATGTGCTAGGCGGGCAAGCAGGACCACTGTCTGAATAAAAGGGGGCCTAAAGAGGTAAGGAAGTCCTCCACTTCCTCCCTCTGTTCTGCCTCAAGGGCCCTGTCCATTATTCCACATAGCGTGTGCTCCAACATGTGAATAAGAGGGACAGTCTCACTGATGCATGCACTGTCACTGCTCACCATCCTTGTGGCCTCCTCAAATGGTGACAGGACAGTGCATGCATCCCTGATCAAGGCCCACTGGTGTGGGGGAAAAAACCAAAGCTCCCCTGACCCAGTTCTGCTGCCATATTGGCACAGGTACTCATTGATGGCCCTCTGCTGCGTGTGCAGCCGCTGCAGCATGGCCAATGTAGAGTTCCATCTGGTGGGCATGTCACAGATTAGGCGGTTCTTGGGCAGGTTGTATTCCCTTTGGAGGTCTGTCAGCCGAGCAGTGGCATTATATGACCTTCGGAAATGCAGACTTTCCTGGCCTGCTTCAGGACATCCTGTAAGCCTGGGTACCTGCCCAAGAACTGCTGCACCACCAAATTCAGAACATGAGCAAAACAGGGCACATGGGTCAGTTGTCCCTGTCGCAGGGCAGAGAGGAGGTTGGTGCCATTCCCGACTTAAGCTGGCGTGGCGTCAACCACCTCTGAGCCTGCCCCTGCAGAGCTGACAGAACCTTTGCCCCAGTGTGGCTCCTGTCTCCCAAGCACACTAGCTCTAGCACCGCATGGCATCTCTTTGCCTGCATTCCTGCATAGCCCCTCGTACGCCTACGGAGCACGGCTGGTCCCGAGGACACATCAGCACAGGAAGAGGCCACAGAGGAAGAAGGAGGGGGTGGAGGAGAGAGGTGTGTCACAACCGGTAGGAGTGTTTTGGAGGCGTGGTGGCGGAACAACCTTCAACACTACTGTACCTTTTCCTGCGACCTTCCCAGCTGCCAGCAGAGTCACCCAATGCGCCGTGAAAGAGAGGTAACATCCCTGTCCATGCCTGCTGGACCATGAGTCAGCGGTGATATGCACCTTACCACTGACCGCCCTGTCCAGCGAGGCATGGACATTGCCTTCCACATGGCGGTAGAGAGCCGGATTCGCCTTCCGTGAGAAAAAGTGGCGTTTGGGAACTTGCCACCGAGGTACCGCACATTCCACAAACTCACAGGAAAGGGGCAGAATCTACCAACTGAAAAGGCAGCAGTTATAGTGCTAGCAACTTCGCTAAGCTAGCATTCAACCGCTGGGCATGTGGATGGCTAGGAGAGTACTTTTGGCGCTGCAGCAGTTGGGGCAGGGAAATTTGGCTGGTACAATCTGACATCGGTGTACCGATAGTAGATTGCCCGCATGTACTACTAGGTTGTGACACACCAAATTCTACACCTTCAGTCCTATCAGTGCAGGCTTCAGAGAGGACTGAGGGTATAGTGGGGTTGGAGATCCCAGCTGATGAGGGGCAAGGGGAGGTCCGATTTGTTCTTTGGTGTGGGTCTTTCAGGTATGCTTGTCAACAAACTGCATGGCAGGTCGACATATGTCTGGTCAAGCATGTGGTGCCCAAGCGGGTGATGTTATGGCCACGCGAGATACGCTTGAGACATATGTTGCAAATAGCAACAGTGCGATCTGATGCACAGGTCTCAAAAAAGGCCCACACCAAAGAACTTTTGCAGTAACGTTGAGACACCGCAGCGCCCTGCACAGGCGTAGCTCTGCGAAGTAATACAGTTGGTGTGCTGACCTTAAGCTGGCCCCTGGAGGGCATCCTGCCTCTTTGGAGATGTGCCTGTGCCTCTTCCTTCTCCTCCTATCAGGCACCCACGTAGAGTCAGTGACCTCATCATCCCCTCCCTCCTCATCACTGTCGAAAACCTGGCAGTATGCTGCAGCTGGGGGAACATGACTGCCAGATTGCTGTCCCTCTCGGGCACCCCCTCTCTCTGGGCTCACATTACTGCCTTCCTCTGTGTTCCATAATTGGAGCCTTTAAAACGCTGCGCATCTTCATGCAGCATGTACCCAACACTGTGTTGAAACAGTTCGGGGGACTCCTCAGGAGGACATGGTGGGACTAGGGAAGGAGTAAGTGATGCCATTGAGCAGAGGGAAGAGGACGCCTTGGCAGCTAATTTGCCAAAGTACCCTGAGCCTGGGTGAGAGAGGATGAGGACGAGGATGGCTTGGTCATTCACTCTACCAATTTGCATGTTGAGGCTCAACCCGGCCAGCTCCCAAAAAGAAGGACGAGCATGAGCAATGGCCACGTGCTGAAGAGGATGCACAGTGTCCACCACCAGCACTGTTGCCTCTAGATGCAGAGCCTGCTTGCCCTTGTGACTCTCTGCCTCTCTGTGTTGTCCTTCCAGACATATAATGGCCTGAAGAGGACAAAATCGGTACACACACACCTCGTAGCTTTAGGTGCAAACTGATAAGCACACTTGCAGTATACACCAAGTAGGTTTAAGTGCAAACTAAACAGCACAAGTGCAGTAACACCAAGTACATTTTTGGATGGCCGCTAGGTGGCGCTTCCATTGCGGTCGGCGTAGAATATGTAAATGAGGAGATACGCCGATGAACGTACGCCCAGCCGACACAGTACTTTTACGCCGTTTGCGTAAGAGATAGGCCGCGTAAAGATAAAGCTAGGCCCTATTGGAATAGTAATGTCAAGTATGGCCGCCGTTCCCGCGTCAAAATTAGAATTTTTTACGTCGTTTGCGCAAGTCGTCCGTGACTCGGGATTTACGTCATTTACGTCCACGTCAAAATCAATAGGCCCGTGCAGCGTACTTAATCGCAATGCACACTGGGAAATGTAGGCGCATGCGCAGTAAAAAAAACTTAAAAACGTGAGGTCAAGCCTCGTTAACATAAAACACGCCCCCTCAAACACATTTGAATTAGGCGCCCTTACGCCCGCCCGCTTTAGGCTACGCCGCCGTAACATAGCAGGCAAGTACATTGTGAATCATGTACTTGCCTAGCTAACTTACGTACAATGGTGCAAGTTTGCACCATTGTACCTGAATCTAGCTATGTAAATTTAACTGAACTGACTAGCCTGCTGGCTCTATCTAGTAAAAAATACACTGTTTCTCTCGCTCTCTGACAGACTGATCTTTTCATTAAGAACTGCCTTTTATAGTGTGGGGCGTGTGCTAAAGCCCTGAGCCATAATTGGCCAAAGCCACCCTGGCTTTGGCCAATTATGGCTCTCCATTTTTTGCGCGCAGTGATTGGCCAAGCATGCGGGTCATAGTGCATGCTTGGCCAATCATTAGCGCGCAATGCCGCAGTGAATTATGGGCCGTGACGCGTCACTCGAATTTGGTGCGAACTACCCGTTTTGTTCGAATTTCGATGAACAATCGAACAGGCAATGTTCGAGTCGAACATACGTTTGAGTCGAACGCGAAGCTCATCCCTACTGCATATAATATTATACGGCTTCCATTTTCCTGTATATCCACTCACCATGCAGCATAGGGGTTGATTTACTGAAGGCAAATTCATTTTGCACTACAAGTGCACTTGGAAATGCAGTCGCTGTAGATCTGAGGGGAAGATCTGAAATGAGGGGACGTTCTGATTATATCATTGAATCATGTACAAGCAAAAATGCTTTTTTTTTTCTTAGCATGTCCCCTTCAGATCTACAGCGACTGCACTTCCAAGTGCACTTGTAGTGCAAAGTGGATTTGCCTTTAGTAAATATACCCCATAATGTCAGGGCACAGTGCTACCAATGTTTTATGTCTCCCTCCCCTTTTGCATATTATCTGCCCTGCTACTAGGTGCCAACAGATACGGATTTTTCCATACAGATACCAATTATGGGCCACCTTTCAGGCCGATAACAATATGAGGTAATGATATTCTGTTTACATCCAGCTGCCCCAGAAGTAGCCTGATATCGGTTGACACCTAGCCTTTTTTCTGTATTCTGTCAGAATACAGGAAAAAAGAGCAGATAGCAGGGAATCAATAGCCAGGTTGCTATTGACCATTTTAAATTGCAGTAGCCAATAGCTAGTGGGCTATTGCACCCGCCCACTGCCTGTTGTCAATCAGGAAAGGAGAAGATTTGAAGGAGAACATTCTTCTTCGGGTCTTCCTCTGCTGATTGACAGCAGGCATTGGGAAGGAGGCGCAAAAGTCAGCCTAATTTTAAAATTGAAACAGCCAATGGCAGTCTGGCTATAGTTTCCCCACTACCTGCTGTTTACATTCAGCTGCCATCAAATGAATTGTGCAGAAGGAGGTTAGCGGTGTCTGTGGTGTGTGTGCGCGTGGGGGGTGGAAGGCTACATTTTTCTTTTGGGGGGGGATTGACAGATGGGCCGCCAGCCACTGTCAAAGCACCTGACCAAGTGCTGGTGAATGGAAACCCGGAAAAAGCACTTTGAAGAAAACAACTGAGATAACTTGCCTTTGGTAAGCAGACAACTTAATTACGGTGGTGGGCACCTTCCCTTTTTTTATATCACCACATTCAACTGGCACTGTATCTGATCATCATATCTGCATCATCCATTATTTATTTGGTCATCAGTGTTTGCGTTTTGTGGCGATATCATTAAGAACTTTTGAGGTTTGGTTTGCCAATTGTGTGCTGTTGGCATACAATTTTGGGATCACCGAGTTGGCGTATTAACCTCTCATTGTTTATACATATAATTGGACATTCATTTTGTGAATATATATACTAATTGTTCCGTGCACTCTGATGTTTTGGTTATTATTGTGCACGGTTTTTGGCATATCAGCCCCTGAATACCAATCTTTCAATGTGAATTGGTATTGGTGAAATTTTTCAATTTTCATTGAATTTTTTATATTGGCCCAGTCTTTTAATTTTTTATCTATTTATTGTGTGTTATTCCACTAGTGCTGCTGCCTTTGTTTTTTTTGTTTTTTTCTGTTTGACCAATCATTTGACCTTTCATTCTACAGTGTTTTAACCACTTAAGGACCGCCTCCTGCACATTTACATCAACAGAATGGCACGACTGGGCACATGCACGTACAGGTAAGTCCTGTGCTAGTGCCCAGCCGCGGCGCTCACCCGCGACCCGGTCCGAAGCTCCGTGACCCGATCGCCGGTGGAGTCCCGAGATCGGTCCCCGGAGCTGAAGAACGGGGAGAGCTGTGTGTAAACACAGCTTCCCCGTTCTTCACTGTGGCGCCGTCATCGATCGTGTGATCCCTTTTATAGGGATACACAATCGATGACATCACGCCTACAGCCACACCCCCTACAGTTAGAAACACATATTAGGTCATACATAACCCCTTCTGCGTCCCCTTGTGGTTAACTCACAAACTGCAATTGTCATTTTCACAGTAAACAATGCATTTTAAATAAATTTTTTGCTGTGAAAATGACAATGGTCCCAAAAATGTGTCAAAATTGTCCGAAGTGTCCGCCATGTCGCAGTCACGAAAAAAAAATCGCTGATCGCCGCCATTAGTAGTAAAAAAAATAATAATAATAAAAATGCAATAAAACTATCCCCTATTTTGTAAACGCTATAAATTTTGCACAAACCAACCGATAAACGCTTATTGCGATTTTTTTTACCAAAAATAGGTAGAAGAATACGTATCGGCCTAAACTGAGGAAAAAAAATGTTGTATATATTTTTGGGGGATATTTATTATAGAAAAATTTTAAAAATATTGTATTTTTTTTTTTTAAATTGTCGCTCTATTTGTTTTTTAGCGCAAAAAATAAAAACCGCAGAGGTGATCAAATATCACCAAAAGAAAGCCATTTGTGGGGAAAAAAGGACGCCAATTTTGTTTGGGAGCCACGTCGCACGATTGTCAGTTAAAGCGACGCAGTGCCGAATCGCAACAACTGTCCGGGTCCTTTACCTGCATTTTGGTCCAGGTCTTAAGTGGTTAAAGTGCAAAATATATTACATGTTAAAATAAATCTCTAAAAACTACATACACAGCACATCTGGAGCATATACACATTTGCTATATAAAGGCATGCTTTTAAATTGTAAAGTAAACTCATGGGGTATTTATATTAAACGTGTGTCAAAGTCCGCTTCTTCAGGAAATATAAAGTCCCACAAACATAATGACATGTAAAAAGTTTGAACCAGACCTCAGGAGGCACACATGCACACAAAGATTACTTGGTTTCAAAGCTTTTATGAGTTTTTTTATGAGGAGAGACACTCAAATCTTCTAATTGAGTAAGCCCAAGTTCGCATCTATGCATGTTCGGGGACGTGCAAAAAAAGTGAGCTTTCCCAACACCTGTAAGTGTGAACCAAGCCTAATAGCTCCAGCCATATACAGTGGGTAGGGAAAGTATTCAGACCCCCTTTAATGTTTCACTTTTTGTTATATTGCAGCCATTTGCTAAAATCATTTAAGTAAAAAAAAAATCCTCATTAATGTGCACACAGCACCCCATATTGACAGAAAAACACCAAATTTTTGCAGGTTTATTAAAAAAGAAAACTGAAATATCACATGGTTTTTAAGTATTCAGCCCCTTTGCTCTGTATTTAGTAGAAGCACCCTTTTGAGCTAATACAGCCATGAATCTTTTTGGGAAAGATGCAACAAGTTTTTCACACCTGGATTTGAGGATCCTCTGCCATTCCTCCTTGGCAGATCCTCTCCAGTTCTGTCAGGTTGGATGGTAAACGTTGGTGGACCGCCATTTTTAGGTCTCTCCAGAGATGCTCAATTGGGTTTAAGTCAGGGCTCTGGCTGGGCCATTCAAGAACAGTCACATATTTTTTGTGAAGCCACTCGTTATTTTAGCTGTGTGCTTAGGGTCATTGCCTTGTTGGAAGGTAAACCTTCGGCCCAGTCTGAGGTCCTGAGCACTCTGGAGAAGGTTTGCGTCCAGGATATCCCTGTACTTTTTGGGAAAAATTTACTTTCATGAATAAAAAAAAAAGTAAAGTTAGCCCAATTTTTTTTGTATAATGTGAAAGATGATGTTACACCGAGTAAACTGATACCAAACATGTCACTCTTTTTAATTGCACGCATGGTGACAAACTACGGTACCTAAAAATCTCCATAGGAGACGCTTTAAACTTTTTTTTTACGGTTACCAGGTTAGAGTTAGAGGTCTAGTGCTAGAATTATTGCTCTCGCTCTGACGATCGCAGCGGTACCTCACATGTGCGATTTGAACACCGTTTTCATATGCGGGTGCGACTTCTGTATGCGTTTTCTTTTTTGCGCAAGCTGGCGGGGAGGGGGTGCTTAAAAAAAAATCTTATTTCTTTTTATATTAAATTGTGTTTTTTTTTTTTTTTACATTTTAATCACTTTTATTGCTGTCACAAGGAATGTAAACATCCCTTGTGACAGTAATAGGTGGTGACAGGTACTCTTTATGGAGGGATCGGGGTTCTAAAAGACCCCCGATCCCTCCTATGCACTTCAAAAGTATTCAGATCGCCGAAAACGGCGATTCTGAATACTGTGCACTTTTTTAAATCCGGCGCCATTGGCAGCTGTGTAACCTGGAAGCGACATGACATTGCTTTCGTATTTACATTGTGGAGACTGAATCAAAGCCGTTCACGGCATCGTTTCAGTCTGCGCCTGGACACTGAAGGCGGCAGATCAAGGATCGGGTCTCCCGGTGGGACGGGAGGCCCGGTCAAAGCGGCGAGAGGTGGGGTGTGGCATGTCCCCTCCCACTTCTCCGGCATAACAACCGAGCGGCTTTTAGCCGCATCGGTTGTTATACCTGGATAGCCAATCGCTGGCTCTAAACAGCGGTACCGGGATGATGCCTGCAGCTGCAGGCCTCATCCCAGTATAACCCCTGAAAGCAGAGGACGCATACATGCGTCCGCTCGGAGGGAAAGGGTTACGATGAAAGGCCGAAACAACTTCGGAAGCAAAGAAGGCTGAGGGCGCAACACCGCTTTATCCTTGTGAAGGATCAAGTAGGGGGACTTGCAAAAACAAGGCCGCCAATACAGAAACCCTCCTGACTGATGTAATAGCCACCAGAAAGGCCACTTTCTGCGAGAGTGTCAAAAGGGGAATCTCGCTGATGTTCTCAAAAGGAGGTTTCTGAAGTGCCAAGAGTACCAGATTTAAATGCCACGGGGGTAGTGGTGGCCGAACTGGAGGGGCCACATGTCAAACCCCTTGCACAAACGTTCTCACCAGTGGATAAGCCACCAAGGGTCGTTGAAAGAAAACAGCCAAGGCTGAAATCTGCCCTTTTATGGTGCTTAGTGCAAGACTTTGATCCACCCCACGCTGTAAAAACAGCAGGATTCTGGAAACCAAATAAGCCCATGGGCGCCACTCCATCTCCTCACACATTGCCATGTGGGCCTTCCACGTGCGATTATAGATCTTCCTAGAAGACATCTGTGTCCTCAGCATGGTGGACATTGAGTCAGACAGACCCCGGTCCCTCAGTACCTGACTTTCAACAGCCATGCTATTAAAGCCAGCGACTGAAAAAGCAGGATGAAGAATAGGTCCTTGCGACAGAAGTTCCTCCCGCATTGGCAGTCGCCAAGGGACATCCACCACCAGGCGTACAAGGCCGGCATACCAAGGGTGCCGAGGCCAATCTGGAGCAATTAAAATCACCAGGATCCTCTGTCTCCACCCTGTGAAGCAGATAAGGAAGAAACTTAAGCAGGGGGAAGGCATATCAGTCGATACTGCCCCCAAGGAGCCACCAACGCATCCATTGCATCCTCCCAGGGATTGTTTGACCTGGCCACAAACCTCAACACCTTCCAAATGAGTCGAGAAGCCAGGAGATCCATATGTGGCATGCCCCATCTCTAGCAAAGTAGCTGAAACACATCCGGGTGTAGTGACCATTCTTCTTGGTCCAACATCTGGCGACTTAGGTAGTCTGCTTGCCAGTTTTCTATGCCCGGAATATATACGGCAGATACGCTCCGCCCATCGAAAGATGTGAGCGACCTCCAATGCTGGAGCCGAGCTTCTTGTTCCTCCTTGATTGTTGACATGCGCCACACCCATGGCGTTGTCCAACTGGATCTTGACTGGACATCCCTGAAGCCTCAGAGACCACGTGGAGAGGCACAGTTTGATCGCCTGAAGTTCCAACACATTGATCGTCACAGGATTCCTCCTGCATCCATTGACCCTGTGTTGACTGAACACCCCAGACACCCCCCCCCCCCCCAAGCAGCCGGTCAGGCTGGCATCTATCGTGATCACTGTCCAGTGAAAAGGAAGGAACGTCATCCCAGACTGAAGGGCCAGAGATCTCAGCCACCATAACAGGGAAGCCCTGACTGGTTGATTCACCCAGATTTGACAATCCAGGGACAACGGAGACTTGCCCCATTTGGACAGGATTTCCTTTTGCAAGACACGTGTGGTATTGAGCATACGGTACCTCCTCGAAGGTGGCCACCATGAGATCCAGAACTCACATGCAGAAGTGCAGTTTCGACCACCTGCGGGATGCCAACAGCTTTACAGCCGACCGAAGAGTCTGCAACTTCTCCAAAGGGGAGGTAAACTCTCGCCTCTGAGGAGTTTAGAATTAAGCCCAGGTACTCCAGGCGCTGAGTCGGCACCGACATCTGTAGGTTCAGTACTCAACTGAACTCCTGAAGAGTCTGACTGGCAATCGCCACATCCTCCTCTAATTCTGAGCCTGAAGCCGCTCTGAGCAGGAGGTCGTCCAAGTAGCCCACGACAGCTACTCCTCGCTGTCTCAGCAAGGCCAGAGTCGGAGCGAGCACCTTGGTGAAAACGTTTGGTGCTGATGCCAGGTCAAAAGGGAGAGCCAAAAACTGATAGTGGTTGTCCCCTACTGCAAAGTGCAGAAACTGCTGATGCCTGGAATATATGGGTACATGCAAGTATGCGTCCTTGATGACCGAGGACGGTAGACAATCCCCCGGATGGAGGGACTCTGTCCTTTTTCGGGACTACAGATTGGAGTAAAGTCCCTGAAACCTTTCCGGCAGCGGCACAGGTACTATTACCCCGTGCCTCAGCAGGTCCTGCACTCACCCAATAGGATGTTCCGACTAGCCGGAAGAAGATGAAGGTTTGAGGGAAATAATCTGTTTGGTGGACAAGAAACTATCTTGCACCCTGATGAAACCACTGATAAAAAAACATACAAATCCCACGCTCTTAAGTGCATACATAGACACAGGCACAATTTTAGTTCCTGTCAGGTATTTACCAAAACATTCAAGCTATGGTTATATAATGAATATTGGCTGAAACTGCACATCTCAGGGTTGAGGGTATGTACATGCAAATTGGAAGGGATTAGGAATTACAACTTTTAAGAAAAGCCACCCCCTACCTTTTCAAGGGACCAAAATGAATTGGACAATTTAATCAAAAGCTGTTTCGTGGCCATGTGTGGACTACTCCTTTGTTATTTCTAAATCAATTAAGCAGGTAAAAGGTTTGTAGTTGATTCTTGGTGTGGTATTTGCATTTGGAATCTACTGCTGTGAACCTACATCATGCGCTCAAAGGAGATGTCCGTGCAAGCGAAACAGGCCATGGTAAGGCTTTAAAAACTAAACACATGCATTCGAGAGATAGCAGCAACATTAAGAGTGGCCAAATCAAAGTTTGGTACACCCTGAGGAAAGAACGATGCACTGGTGAGCTCAGCAAAATAATAAAGCCTGGACATCTACGGGAAGACAACAGTGATGGATAATCGCAGGATCCTCTCTATGGTAAAGAAAAACCTATTTAAAACATCCAGACAAGTGAAGGACTTTTCAGGAGGTGGGCGTATCATTGTCAAAGTCTACAATTCTGCAGTGTTTAGAGATATACGGTCAGCCCAGATTCAGCCAAATGCATCAAAGTTGAATGGCGCTTCACAGTACAGAAGGACAATGATCCAAAACACACTGCAAAAGCAACCCAGGAAACCAAGGAAAATAAGTGGAATATTCTGCAATGGCCGAGTCAATCACCTGATTGACCAATCGAGCATGTATTTCACTTCCTGAAGACAAAACTAAAGGCAGAAAGACCCACAAACAACTGAAGACAGCTGCAGTTAGAGCCTAGCAAAGCATCAGCGAGGAGGAAACAGTCTTTGGTAATGTCCATGGGTTCCAGACTTAAGGTAGTCATTGCCAGTAAAGTATTCTCAACAAAATATTTTATTTATGATTATATTGGTCCAATTACATTTGAGCCCCCCCCCCCCCCAAAAAAAAAAGTGTATAAAAATGGTTGCAGTTCCTAAAAATAATCTTAATATTTATTTTCAACCTCTTGAATTAAATCTGAAAGTCTGTACTCCAGATTAATTTGGAGTGTTTCATTAAAATGTTTAATTCTGGTGGCATACAGAGCCAAAAGTATGAAAACTGTATCCAACTATGTAAAATCTCATCTAGTGTTTGTTTTTATTTATGTCTACCACTAGAGGGCAGGGCCCTCCCAGGTACTTGTTTATACAAGAAACCCATTTTCGGTCTGACAGAATTCCTCACCTGCACAGTAAATTCTATCCCACATGGTATTGTACCAATTCCTCCGCCAAATCAGAGGATCTCTAAGGTTCTATTGCTCTCTCACCTGAAGTACTAGATTTTCTCATAGACCCGTTGGGCTGGTATATTTTCCTGAAACTGAAATATATGCAACCCGTTTTTACTATTGCTAATGTGTATTCTCCCAATCCGGATCAATTACGATTCCTCTCCCATGTGACATCCCACCTAGCGTCCTTTGGCAACACAAACACAATCTTTGAAGGGGACCTCAAGAGCCTGCTGATTCCGAGACTAGATTCTTCTTCTGCCAAGTGCTCTATTACCACCTGCCTCCTTGACAAAATTTGCTTACTTTTCACCAACTTATTGCTGGTAGATGTGTGGCAGGTGTTGCACCCCTCAGAGGGATTACACAAACTTTTCCCCAGCTCACTCGCGACTCTAGACTTAGATCCAACCCCTCCATTAATGTTGTACAGACCCCATCAGCACATTGTAAATTATCCCTCTATGCAGATTTGGTTTAATTCGTAACTTTAAGCTCAACCTCAATAAAATCAGAGACCCTAAATATTGCTCTTCCACCCAAATCTCTCCACCAATTGAATTCAATTGAATTTTCAATTCTGCTGGCAACCCAAATCCATTACCTACCTCCATCCCGACACAAATACGTGATCTGTACGCCCTTTATAGTCCACTCCTTACGAAACTGACTGTTAATTGACTGTTGGCAAGACAATCATGTTTCTTGGTTTGCCCAAATACGTTAAAGATGATACTCCCTAAACTGCTTCATTTCAGGTCTTACCAATTGCACTCCCTTCTACCTTTTTCTGCACTCTCCGATCACTGGTGATTCATCAGGTGTGGCAGCCACTCCAGACAAAAGCAGAAATTTCTTTGCCATCCTAAATTGGAGGGCGGGGCAGGCCTCCCAGATTTCGAAAAATACCATACTAAAGCTTTTGTAGCTTGCCTGCTGGAGTGGTCCCCCTTGTTAAACTGGCTAAATGAAATTTCATTTGTCAGACTACTGCAAGTCATTATTTGCCTCAGGTTTACATCATAGACCCCTGTTTGATTTTGAGTGCATGGGTGTTTTCCCAGAGGTACCGCCCCTCCACACTATCAGCGCTCTACAAATCTATTTTGGCTCACACCCACAGTACACTCCCTACAGTCACTAAATTGTGATCCAGAGATCTGGGGCTTGAGGTTCCGGCCCGGTATTGAGGTGTGTATAAAAGCCCTGTATTGAAGTGGTTAAGGACGTGCACCAACTGGCCGGCCAATTCTACGCAGACCGAGGAAGCATGTTGCTTTTCCAACTCCCGATGCGACAACTTTGCTCATTTGGTGTTTGTGACACCAGGGCCACAGCCAAAACTGGCCGTAAAGCTGACTGCAGCATAGTTTACATAGACCGGGCCACCGCCTCGGCCCTCCTGTGAGCAGGGTCCTTAAATGCAGGGGGGTCCCATCAAACTAAATTGTTGTTCCCTTGTTCAGCCCGGATACCGGGGGGTCCACAACAGGGGGAGAAAACCATTTTTTCCAGAAGGCTCTCCTCAAAAGGGTAACGGACCGCCATGCGTTTTGGGACTAAAAAAGGTCCTCTGTGGTCGTTCCCATTACTTGTCTATAAACTTATCAAAATAAGATGCATAAGGAAATACCTTAGTAGTGCGGGTTGGCTTGTGGGACCCAAAAGGGACTGAAACCTCAGTGGAAGCCCCAGCTGCATCCTCCAGCTTGAGGGTTTCCCGCACTGCAGTGATAAGTGCTCCAACAAGTGCCTTCTCCTGCGCTGACCCGGACACAGAGTCTCCCTCACTGCCTGAATGGTCCTGGTCCGCATACTCTGACTCTTCAGAACGGGGGTCCTGTTTCACAGCCAGGCCCAAGTCAGGCCTTGTACACAAGACCGAACATGTCTGCGGAAACTGGTCCGCAGACCAGTTTCAGCGGACAGATCCGACCGTGTGTACAGCCTAGCAGACAGGTTTCCAGCAGACAAAAGTTTTAAAGCAGGCTTTAAAACTTTTCGGCTGGAAACCCGTCCGTCCAACATGTCCGCTGGTTAGTACACCTAACCAGCGGACAGAAATCTCCCGCATGCGTCGAATGGATTTGACGCATGCGTGGAAGTATTTTACTTCCTGGTTTGCGGACGTGGCGGCGTCACCGCGCTGTCTGTCCGCGGGGATTTTGGTTTGATGGTGTATACAACCATCAGACCAAAATCTCCGAGCGGACATGTCCCCTCGTCTGTACAGGGCCTCAGAGCTTTCCCCCAGAAGTTGGTGGGGGCGTTTTTTACCCACCCTTTTTCCCACAGACCGCTTCCACCCTGGCAACAAATGATTCCAGGACTGCCAACAAAGCATCCATACTTACTGCAGGTGCCGGGGCACCGGTTACCAACACAGGAATGTCTGGGGAAGAAGCGCCAGCTTCTGACGCCATGCTGACCCACACACCTGACAGCCACTCGGGGACCAAGTCAATGTACAAAAAAGCCCACCCACCTGGCTGCACAGACCGAGGGGTATTCCCAGAAGACTCACCACCCTGTACCAGGCATTGCCTCAGCACTGCCGTCCACTCTAACCCCCCACACAGTGTGTGCCTGAGGTGATCTGCCATTCACGCCTTTCAGAATTGAGAAGTAGCGCTAGAGGCCAAACCAATGTGAAAAGGCCTTAAAAATATGGCCGCCGGTAACCTCAGGCGGAAAAACGTGTGTGAGCTATGAAAAAATGGCAGACCGCTGTATTAACTATGGACACAGCACGGCTACAAGAAAATGGCCAACTGCTGTATCTTCCATAGAGACTGCGCGGCTACAAGAAAATGGCCGCCGCTGTATTAGATATAACAGTGCGGTCACAGGAAAATGGCGCCGGCGCTTCCAAAATGGCGCCGATCATACTGAGGTAAAAAACGGCCAAGAAAACACTGGGTACCCGACACCCCCCCCCCCCTAAATGCAGACCACCTACACTAGAGCGGACTCGGGCACCCCTTGTAGCCCCCAGCCAGGTCACAGAGCCCCTCTCAGTGAGGTACATCAGCAGGCCCAGCATAGCATGGGGAGGAGTGATGGACGGGGAGAGAGGAAACGGAGGACTAGAGACCCCCTAATCAACCACCCTAGGAAAGCTATTCCATACTGCCAAGACAGAGGGAATTTACTTACCCGTCCTTGCGAGGACTGCTGGACGTGTTCCTGACAGACCCAAACTGAGCAGTACAGAGTGGCTTCCGGCAAAGGCCCACTGTGACTGGACAGTAGTAGCCCGGTCATTTGTGGGCCCCGGAGAAAATAGTTCAGCAGCCACCCCTGGAGCAGACGGGGTATGTCGTGGCCGACCCAGCGTATAGCTAAAGCCTGCACACGCTCGATGACTGGAGAGACTACAAGGTTCTATATTATCCAGCCTGTCACCCAGCCGGCAGTTAATAGTAGATCTCAGGATTAAAAAAAAAATTAAAGTAAAAAAGTTCTCCAGGACCATGGGGCCTTAGGGAGCCAGGTCCTTCTACACTAGGCAGGAAAAAACTAAGCTGAGTGCAGGGTGAAAGGTTATGATTAGAGGGACCGCCCCCTGGGCGGGGCTGTTCAGCTTTGATATAATAGGATTTTTGTACTCACCGTAAAATCCATTTCTCTTTCGTTCATGGACTGACACAGCAGCATTGACCTTATGGTTATATATTCTTCCTTTCAGGAGAGACTAGGCAGAAAAAAACAGCACTTCAAGTGTTAAAAACACTTCTCTCAGTATAGAACCTCCCAGGGGGCGGGTCCCCCGGGTACAGCCCACTCTCTGCATCATGCAGCCCCAGTTCGTAAAAAAAAACACAGCAAACCAAGCTTCACCCCAAACAAACCAGAGTTCAACGGAGGAACTTCAACCTTAAACAGCCGCCTGTCAAACCTTGCGGCCAAAGGAGGCATCCGAAGATGCACTCACATCCACCTTGTAAAACTTTGAGAAGGTGTGGATTGACGACCAGGTCGCTGCCTTACACACCTGTAAAACAGACGCTTGATGGCGGAAAGCCCAAGAGGCACCGATCGCCTTGGTCGAATGCGCCCTAACCTCAAAGGGAGGCGCCCGCCCCTTTAGGGCATAGGCCTGGAGCACGACCTGTATGATCCACCTAGAAATGGTGGCCAACGAGACCGCCAGACTTTCTTAGGACCAGTTAGTTACCGACACGAACAGTGAGTCCGACTTCCGAAATGGAGCCGCAGCAGACAAGTACACCCGTAGGGCCCGAACCACGTCCAAGGAATGCAAAGTGGCCTCCTTTGGGTTCTTCGGCCGAAGACATAAGGATGGCAAAACAATGTCCTCAATGTGAAAAGCCGAAAACAACCTTTGGAAGGAATGAAGGCTGCGGCTGCAGCACCACCTTATCCTTATGGATGACTAAGTAAGGAGCCTTGCAAGACAAGGCCGCCAGTTCAGTTACCCGTCTGACCGAGGTAATTGCCATCAGAAAAACCACCTTCTTGGACAGAGTCAACAAAGAAATCTTCCGAATGTCCTCAAACGGAGCCTCTTGAAGCACCGAGGACTAAATTCAAATCCCATGGAGGCAGTGGAGGGCGCACAGGAGGGGCCACATGCCGAACCCCCTGCACAAACGTACGCACCAGGGAGTGCGCCGACAGGGGTCGCTGAAAGTAGACATCTGACTCTTAACCGTACTCAAGGCGAGCACCTGATCCACTCCACGCTGTAAGAACAGCAGAATCCGCGACATCACGTATGTACAGGGGTGCCATTTAATCTCTTCTCACAGAGATGTAGGCCTTCCACGTACGATGGTAAATCTTTCGTGAAGTAGACTTCCGTGCTCGTAGCATGGTAGAGATCACTGAGCCCGACAGGCCTCGGTCCTAAAGCACCTGGCTCTCAACAGCCACGCCGTTAAAGCCAGCGACTGTAAAGCAGGGTGAAAGATAGGACCCTGTGACAGAAGATCTTCTCTCAGGGGTAGACGCCAGGGGACGTCTACCACCAGACGCACCAGGTCCGCGTACCAGGGACAGTGTGGCCAATCTGGAGCGATTAGGATTGTTGGTATCCCCTCGGCTTCCACTCTGCGCAGCAGGCGAGGAAGAAGCTTCAGAGGAGGGAAGGCGTAGATTAGGCGATAGTGACCCCATGGTGCCACCAACGCGTCTGACGCGTCCGCCCACGGATCCCTTGACCTGGCCACGAACCGTGACACCTTCCGATTGAGACAGGACGCCAGAAGGTCCACGTCTGGAGTGCCCCATTTTTGTCACAGGCAATGAAACACCTCCGGGTGTAGCGACCATTCTCCTTGGTCTAGCGTTTGGCGACTTAGGTAGTCGGCTTGCCAGTTCAGCACCCCCGGAATGAACACGGCCGACAAAGCCGGAACGTACCTTTCGGCCCACCGGCGGATGTGCGCAACTTCTGTTGCTGCAGCCGAGCTCCGTGCGCCCCCCTGATGATTGACGTATGCCACGGCCGTGGCGTTGTCGGACTTGATCCTGACCGGTCGGTCCTGCAGACCCAGAGACCACTTGGAGAGACAACTTGATCGCTCGGAGCTCCAGTACATTGATTGGTAGGCGGGACTCCTAAGTCCAGCGTCCCTGGGCTGACTGGACACCCCCAGACACCCCCCCAGCCCGAGAGGCTGGCATCCGTCGTGACCACTGTCCAATGGCACGGCAGAAATGATTTTCCGGTCTGAAGTACCGGAGACGTCAGCCACCACACTAGGGGAGGACCTGACCAGTCGACTCACCCGAATCTGGTAATCCAGAGACGAAGGAAGCTTGTACCAACGTGACAATCTCTTTTTGCAACACTCGAGTGTGAAATTGGGCATACGGAACTGCCTTCGAAAGAGGCCACCATCAGACCCAGCACTCATGCAAAAGCGAAGCGACGACCATTTCTGTGTCGCCAACCGCTGCACCGCAGACTGCAGTGTCTGTCGTTTTTCCGTTGGGAGGAAAAACCTTCGCCTCTGAGAAATCCAGGACTAACCCCAGGTATTCCAGCTGCTGAGACGGTACCAGTACTGACTTCTGGGTATTCAAGAGCCAACCGAATTCTCGGAGGGTCTGGCAGGTGATAGACACATCCTCCAATTCTGAGCTTGAAGAAGCTCTCAGAAGAAGGTTGTCCAGGTATCCTACGATAGCGGTCCCGCGCTGCCTCAGCAGAGCCAGAATCGGAGCGAGTGGTGCCGAGGCCAGGCCAAAACGGGAGGGCCACAAATTGAAAGTGGCCCTCTCCGACTGAAAAACATAGAAATCTCTGGTGTTTGGCGCATATGGAGTTACGCGTCCACGGTATCCAAGGATGCTAGGAAATCCCCCTGATGGAGCGCTACCACTACTGAGCGAAATCGACTCCATCCTGAATTTTTGCACTTTGACAAAGCAATTGAGGGCTTGAGGTCCAAGATTGGACGGACCCCTTCCTTCTTGGGGACTACAGATTGGAGTAAAACCCCTGAAACCGTTCCATTGAGGGAACCGGTACAATCACGCCCCTGACAGATCCTTCCGGCGATCCGGAGGAAGCCGGAGGTTTGTGGGAATAAAAATCTGTTTGGTGGACAAGAGAGAAATTCTATCTTGTACCCGAGGAAACTACTTTGCAAACCCAACAGTCGGAAAGAAGAGACCTCCACCGAGCCGCGAAGACGCCCCACCCCCCCCCCCCCGAGATGGGGGCAGACCTTCATGCAGAGGCAGGCTTGTCTGGCTTGCGGTACAAGGTGTGCTTTTCCCCCTTCAGCGGGCGCCTTAGCACCCTGAAAACGTTTTCCTGACGCACTTGGCGGGCGAAAAAAAAGCTTGGGGGTAGTAAAGGAGGGCCCTTGCTTACGGTGAGGCTCCATACCCTTTCCAGGTTGCGGGAGCAGAGTGCTCTTACCGCCTGTGGCATCTTTTATGTCATCCAGGGACGCCCCAAAAAGCCGTTCACCCTTAAAGGGTAAGTCCACCAAGGCCTTTTTAGAAGACTGGTCCGCAGACCAACACTTTAGCCACACAAGGCGGCGTAGCACCACCACATAGGCGGAGGCCCTGGAGAGCAAGGGGAGCATATCCAGGGCCAACTCAGACAAACTTCAGGCCCTGCACCAACTGGTCGGCCAGGTCCACACAGGCCTCAGGAGCATTCTGCGCCTCCAGCTCCTGCAGCAAGGACTTTGCCCGTTCACTAAGTGTCTGCGACACCAGAGCCCCGGCCAAAACCGGTCTCACCGCCGACCCCACCACTGTGAACATGGAGCGGGCCACAGCCTCAGTTCTCCTATCTGCGGGGTCCATAAAAGCGGGAGCCCCTTCCCACAGGTAACGTGGTGGCCTTGTTCAGTCTGGACACAGGGGGGTCCACTGAAGGAGGAGAAACCCACTTCTTTAAAAAGTCCTCCTCAAAAGGGAAAAGGACCGCAAAGTATTTTGGAACTGCAAAAACCTTCTGCGGCTGATCCCATTCCTTGTACAACAGTTTGTCCAGATATGGAACACTTTTGCGGTGCGGGGTGGCTTGCGGAACCCAAAAAGGGACCAGCATGTCTGATGCCTCCGCCGAATCCTCAAGTTTGAGTGAGTATCCAACACCGCAGTGATAAGAGCTCCAACGCACGCCTTATCATGCACTGACCCTGAAGCAGAGTCATCCTCACTGTCCGTGTGGGCTAAGCCTGCATCATCGGATATGACGGAACCAGGGCCAGATGCAGTAGCAGGGCCTGATTTCATGTCAGAGACATCCCCAGAAGAAGGCGTAGGGAGGGGGCCCTTTTTATCCCCCTTCTGGCCACTCGCCGCTTCAATCCTGGCAACAAACGCCTCAAGGACTGCCGTCATAGCATCCACTGAGGCCGCAGGAACATGGGCACTAAGGGTTAACTCTGGCATGCTTGGGGTAGAAGCCTCTGGTTCAGACGCCATGTTGACCCACCGTATATGCTGCCCTGGTACTGCAAATCAGGACCCACGGGCCACCCTCCCGGCCGCAATAGAGAGCAGGTCACCCCCCCAGAGGACTCACCACCCAACCAGGCTGTAGCGCTGCTGAGAAGCTGAAAACGCTGTCCATGCTGTGCCGTCCCTCAGGAAGTGTGCTGAGAGCCTTGGCGCCGTTATTCTGGTCACTAGAGTTAAAAATCCTATCCAAGATGGCCACCAACATGCAGAAAAACAGCATGTGGGCTACAAGAAAATGGCCGCCGATACAATAGGAGCGCGTCCACCGGTAAATGGCGGCCATACACGTGTTTTAAAACATACAGTGACAAAAAAAACAGCGCATGCACCAGACCCTTCAGGTCCCCCCCAGCACACACAGCATCATAAAAGACGAAAAAAACAGCACCCCACAGCAGCACAGCCCCCCGGCAGTAATGGAGCCCCCCAGGCAGACCCCCCCCCACCTCACGGCCGCCACCCAGAATGCGGGGGAAGGAGGGAGAGGAAGGGAGAGAGGAAAGCAGGGCGGACCCTCGATCGACCTCCCCAGGAATGCACCAGCCGAACCACCATGCCAAGGCAAGGGGATACTACTTACCCGTCCTGCGAACCACCGGCTGGAGGCATTCCATACAGAACCAACGTCCGCAGCAGTCACGGGGCATGGCTGTCGACCCGGCACACTGTGACTCAGCCATAGAGACCGGTCATATGTGTGCCCTGTAGCATATAGCTCACCGGCCACCCCTGGAGCAACGGGGCATGTCGTGGACGGCCCAGCGCGTATCTAAAGGCCGACACACGCTCAATGGCCGAACATGGGGGGACTACAAGGATCGCAGTTTCAGCCTGTCACCCAGTCGGCAGTTGATTGTAGATCCCAGGATCCAAAAATGCAGGAACAAGAAGAAAAAAAAAAGCGACAAAAATCGCAGAAAAAACCTCCAGAGCACATGGGCCCAGAGGAGCCATGTCTTCTCCTAACGCTAGGCAGAAAAAAACTGGGGCTGCATGATACAGAGAGTGGGATGTACCCAGGGGACCCGCCCCCTGGGAGGTGCTGTAGTGAGAAAAGTGTTTTTAACACTTGAAGTGCTGTTTTTTCTCCTGAAAGAAGGGATATATAACCCTAGGGTAAATGCTGCTGTGTCCGTCCATGAACTGAAGAGAAAACTACATGTTATTATATATTTAACATGTCTGCCTAGTACTCTTAATAGATGGAACATAACCCAAATGTCAAGATTTAAGGAAGCTGTGTCCGTCCATGGACGAAATATTTTTTTTTTAAATCCAGTGTTTAGCATCGCCCTCCATCAGAGGTCTGAGAAGTGCTCGACATATCAGCATTGGAGGGTTATTGGGAAATTTGTGTGTGTTATTTTGTTCCACATACTAATTGAAAAGTTGAACAGGGAAATCGTTTTGGGTAGTCTCATTCATAATGCTGCACAATTTATGTTTAGATGAGATTTCACATATGCATACACTTAAACGCATTGGGATTTGTATGTTTATTAGAATGCATGTTGCTATAAACCTTTATTCAGGTAGTCTATCACTTTGTTTATATATTTATCCCTACTTTTCTATAACCCTATTTACATATACAGTGGATATAAAAAGTCTATACACCCCTGTTAAAATGTCAGGTTTCTGATGTAAAAATAAATGGAACAGCCACATGTATATGAATTACCTACGATGCCTGTCATTGAAAGGCACACACTGCATTTACTTTCCTTTATCATTTATATATTGTCTCTTGTAGCGGATACCCATTATAAATCTGAGTATCCATAATTACCTTTCAATACCTCTTGATACCTGCACAAATGTCTCTGTAATCGCGGCCGAAATTGGGACTGACAGGCGGGAGTGAAATTGTGCGAGTTCAGCTGAACTTGCACGGCTTCACTCCCACAGCCCAGTATGAACTTGGGCTAAATAGGAGTTCGTACACACCTGTCATCTAAAGTGCCTCCGATTCACCCAAAATTTTACAAAATAACACCCGATAATGGCAATGTGAAAGAAAAAATCCCATGTACATAAGTATTTACAGCGTTTGCAATGACTCTCAAACTTGAACTCAGGTGCATCCTAGGTTTCACCGATCATCCTTGAGATTTCTACAACTTAATTGAAGTCCACCTGTGGTAAATTCAGTTGATTGGACATGATTTGAAAAGGCACACACCTGTCTATATAAAGGGCCCACAGGTAACAGGGCATGTCAGAGCACAAACCGTGAAGTCCAAGGAATTGTCGTAGACCTCCGAGACAGGATTCTATAGAGGCACACATCTAAGGAAAGAGTACAGAAAAATGTCTGCAGCATTGAAGGTCCCAATGAGCACAGTGGTCGCCATCATCCTCAAATGGAAGTTTGGAACCACCAGGACTTTGCTTAGAACGGGCCGCTCGGACAAACTGAACAATCAAAGAAGGGCTTTAGTCAGGGAGGCGACCAAGAACCTGATGGTCACTGCCTCCAGTGTTTCTCTGAAGAGAGGAGAACCTTCCAGAACAACCACTGTAACGGAATGACCCGTGACAAACAGAGACTTTGGAAGGAAGGATGAGGGGTACTTCTGTACCGGCGTCACCAAGGAGTCTTATGTCTAGGGTCACCTTATGTCCAATAGGGCCATAGGGTGATGGAGAAATTATATCAGAAATTACAGGACGGGGACATTACTCATATTACAGGATCTTGAGATATTGCAAGTTGTTGGTTAATTTTGACCCAACCAGTCAATAGTGGCTCATTTCTCTGTGTAGACTGTTGACATGCTAATCGAGTCTGGTCCAGGATCTCTCATTATGTATGCTAAATACGGTTTTGTGTGTGGAATGGAACTTGTCAAGCTGTATGCAGAGATAGAACGTCTGTCTAAAGATGTGGATTGAGGGGAAATCATTGTGTGATGGTGTTTTGTTTGAATTCTGTTAATGAAGGAATGAGACTTCTCAGGTGGAGTGATTAGGTCATGTTGATTATAGACCGGTGCCGAAATGTCTGGAATGGTTAGTAATTAGCCATCTGAAGGTGTATTGAAGCCCCCCCAGGGTGTGATGTGTGGGTGGAGAGTTTGATTGTTCCTTACATGCCTTGAAAACTGTATATAAACTTGAGAGCTAACCATTAAAGATGTCTTCATTGAAACCAGAACCCAGAGCTGTGTGTCTCGGTTATTCTGGGAAATGGGATGTCTGATGGATGGTTGGAGTGTCAGATAAGCTGTCGTGGGTTGATGGAAGGTCGTAAACGGTGGTGATCGTTACAACCACCATCTCTCTGTAACACTCCACCAATCAAGCCTGTATGGTAGTGTGGCCACACAGAAGCCACATCTCAGCAAAAGGCACACGACAGCCTGCCTGGAGCTTGCCAAAAGACACCTGAAAGACTCTGACCATGAGAAACAAAATTCTCTGGTCTGATGAAACAAAGATTGCACTTTTTGACCTGAATGGCAAGCTTTGTGTCTGGAGGAAACCAGGCACCGCTCATCACCTAGACAACACTATCCCTTCAGTGAAGGATGCTGGTGTGGCAGCATCAGTCTGTGGGATGCTTTTCAGTGGCAGGAACTAGGAGACCAGTCCGATGAATGCAGCAATGTACAGAGACATCCTTGATGAAAACCTGGTCCCGGAGCATGATGGGACTGTGACGTCATAAGAGGCCTATATAAATCATCACGCACCGGACACCCGGCATTACAGCGGGAGGAAGCGACGCGTCAACATCTGAAGAAAAGAAGAAGGCGGAAGATGGCGAAGAAGAGCGGGCTGTGCCGCCACTAGTAAGAGCTAAAAAGAAGATTGCGGCGGCCAGCCCCGAAGAGCGAGCGGGAGAAGAACCGGGGAGCGCCGAGACGGCAGCGGAGAAGACCCCCCGGAGAGTGAAGAACCCCCCCGGAGAGCAGAGAAGACCCCCGGAGCTGACTAATAAATTATTTTAAAACCCTGCGTTGTGTGTTTATTTTCTTTTACACTTTTCCTCCAAGTGAATGAGTAGGGGTACGATGTACCCCATATTCATTCACCTAGGGTGGGGGGCCGGTATCTGGGAGCCCCCTTATTAAATGGGGCTCCCAGATTCCGATAAGCCCCCCGCAGACCCCGACAACCAATGGCCAGGGTTGACGGGAAGAGGCCCTGTCCTTAACATGGGGACAGGGTACTTTGGGGTGGGGAAGTCGCAGGGTGCCCACCTGCCCCAGAGCAAACCCCCCCCATGTTGAGGGCATGCGGCCTGGTATATAGCTCAGGAGGGGGGCGCTCGCTCCTTTCTTGACCAGCCAGGCAGCGTGCTTGGATACGGGTCTGGTATGGATTGTAGGGGGGTCTCCTTGCAATCCATACCAGACATAAGGACCTGGTATGCCCCTGGGGGGGGGAACCCATGCCGTTTTTTTTATTTAAAAATTTGGCGTGGAGTACCCCTCATGATTCATACCAAACGCTGCGGCTAGAATTGGCGGGAATCCAAGTCGGATCCCGTCGCTTTTAGGACGGCTTTTTTCCCCCCATCGCGGCGAGACGGCTCGGAGGCTGGGCTCTCGCGACGGGGCTCGTAGGTGGTCAATATCGCCGAGAAAGGGAGCGAGCTTGACAATATCGCGGTCACCTACAGTATGTACATGTGATTTTTTTTTTCGTTTTCTATTTTTGATAAATTTGCATAAAGATTTCAAACAAAAAATTCTTTTCACGTTGTCATTATGGGGTGTTTGAAGAACTTTGAGGGAAAATAATTGAATCCATTTTGGGAAAAGGCTGGAACATAAAATGGGAAAAAGCAAAGCGCTGTGAATACTTTCGTATGCGTTGCATTTTATTTTTACTTCACTCACCTAAAAGATTTCAGTATTTCAATTGAGTTTACAGTTTAAGAAAAGAAAAGAGACCAAGCTCTCACAGGACAACGGTATATTAATTGGAGACACCAGTTCTGTTTGGAAGGCGAGCACACTAGACACGATTAATTTAGAAAAAATAGGATTTTTTGTACTCACTGTAAAATCCTTTTCTCTGAGTCCATGGAAGTACACAGCTCCTTAAATCTTGACAAGTGGGTTATGTTTCCTGTTTACAGGAGAGGACTAGCAGAAACATGTTAGATATTAAATACATGTAATAACAGAGTTGAACAGCCCCCGCCCAGGGGGCGGTTCCTCCAGACATAACCCTCCTCACTGTAGCATGCAGCCTCAGTTCGTAACAAGCGGTACAAACCTAAAAAAGAAGGGGTGTGTGTGTCCGTCCATGGACTCAGAGAAAAGGATTTTACGGTGAGTACAAAAAAATCCTATTTTCTCTTATCGTCCATGAACGGACACAGCCCCTTAAATTTTGACATGTGGGACGTCCTCAAGCAGTATCAAAAACGAGGGGTGGGAAATACATCAGATAGCAGTAAAACCAAATTTAACTTCACCACAAAACAAGCAGAGCGCCTCAACGGAGGAGGTGCAACTTTAAACAGCCGTCTGCAAAAACTAGCGGCCGAAAGAAGCATCAGAAGATGCACTCACAGCAACCATGTAAATTCTGAAAAAAGCGTGAACAGATGAGCAAGTCACCGCCTCGCAAACCTGCGAGACCGACGCGATGTCGGAACAAAACCCAGGAAGCACCAATTGCCATGGTCGAAAGTGCAGTGACCGGAAAGGGGGGCCCGCCCATTAAGAGCATAGGCCTGTATGACAGCCTGCCTGATCCACCAAGAAATGGTGGTGGACGAGACCGCCAGCCCCCTTTTGTGGACCAGACACCGACACAAAAGAGAGATCTCTGAAACTGAGCTGTAGCGCCGGTGGAGGACAGAAGGATTGAAGAACAATGTCCTTATTCTGACGAAAGGCCAAAACCACCTTTGGAAGAAGGGAAGGTCGCAGGCACACCACCACCTGATCCTTATGGAGGATCAAGCATGGCGGCTTGCAAGACAAGACCGCCAACTCAGAACCCCCTCTAATAGAGGAAAAGGCCACTAAAGGGGCCACCTTCTGAGATAGTGTCGAGAAAATCTCTGATGTTTCCAAAAGGAAGGTTCCTGAAGAACCGAGCGCACCAGAGTCAAAACTCATGGGGGAAGAGATGGGCCAAGAGGGGAAGTATATGACAAACCCCCTGCACACAAAAAGGGACCCACCCGGGAACGGGCCGCAAAAAGGCCACTGAAAGAACACAGCCAAGGCTGAAATCTGCCCCCAAACGGTGCTTTAAGCAATTTTAAGATCCACTCAAAGCTGTAAAAACAGCAGGACCCTGGGCACCGAGTACGTCCGTGGACGTCACTCCATCCCTTCGCACCAAGAGATGTAGGTCTGCCAGGTGCGACGGTAGAACCTCCGGAAGACGACTACCGTGCCCTCAGCATTGTTGAGATGACCGAGTCGGACAGACCATGTTCTCTTAAAGTCGGACTTCCAATAGCCATGTTGAGCAAGTCAGTGACTGTACAACAGTAGGAAGTATGGGGCCTCGAGACAGGAGGGACCTCACGCCCTGGTAACCGCCAGGGTACCTCCGCTATCAGGCGCAAGATATCGGCGTACCAAGGACGACGCGGTCAATCAGGATCTCCTCAGCCTCCACTCTGTGGAGCAGCCGAGGAAGCAACTACAATGGAGGAACGGCAAAAAGTCGCCGATAAAGACCCCACAGGGCCACCAGCACGATTGACACGTCTGTACCAGATCACTAGACCTGGCCACTAACTTTGACACCCTTGCGGTGGAGACGAGCGGCCAGGAGATCCATGCTTTGTGAGGCTCACCTCATGCAAGGGAGTCGAAACACCCCAAGCACAAAGACCAGCCGCCCTGGTCCAGCATCTGGCGACTCCCATAGTCCGTCTGCCAGTATACCTGATGGTAGACCGAAGCCACAGCCATTGTTTTGTTAGAGATCGGACGACCTTGCAACTTCCTCGACCACGAGGAGAAGCATAGCCTGATCGCATAAAATCGTAGGACAATGAATGGGAGGCAGCACCTGGTATTCCCAGGCGGTCTCCCACCCAGGCACTAGCCAGGCCAGACCCTGGGTAGCTACCAAGACCAGACGAGAGCGGGCACATTCAGGGAGGTGTGGCCGTAGGTCCACGCAAGTCCAGCGACTCAGGGCCGACTGGACCCCCAGGTGCCCTCAACCCATGAGGCTGGCATCTGTCGTAAACACCGACCACTGAAAGGAAGACACAACTTTCCTGGACCGAAGAGTCAGGGATCTCCGTCACCAACTCCGAGAGACTGACTAGGTGGCGCACCGGAATCTGATTATTTCAGAGACAAGAGATTTTTTACCACCTGGACAGTATTTCCCCTGGAAAACCAGAGTGTGGAACTGGGCAGACTGAAGAGTCTGCAATTTCTCCAGGGGAAGAAGGACCTTCGCCACCGAGGAGTCCAAATCAACCCTAGATACTCCAACGCTGAGTCGGAAACCTAGCATGCCCAGGATTTGAACTCTGGGTCGCACACCTGGAAGGCGGGCTTGCTGCCACTGAGCTACACCTTCTGGCCTAAACGTTTACCACCCACCCGAATCTTTGGAGGGTTTGAATGGGAAAAACACTTCCACTAGGTCTGAGACAGAAGCTGCTCTCAGAAGAAAGTCGTCCAAGTAGCCAATGAGGCAAAGCCTCATTTCTATAGGGAGAGTGGTCATCTTGTTTGCCAGGGCCACCAGAGGGTCCACTACCGGAGGAGAAGTCCACTTCAAGAGGTTCTTCTCAAAAGGGGTACCAAACCGCTAGGCGGTGAGGAACTACAAAAACCTTCTGCGGCTTTTCCCATTCCGCATCAATGAATCTATCAAAGAAGGGCACATAAGGAAAAACCTTAACAGAGCGGTCTGATTTGTGTGATCCAAAGGAGACCGAGCCCTCAGCTGCACTATCCAGCTTAAGGGAGTCCCTTACAGCATTGATAAGCTCCCTGACAAGTGCTTTATGCCCTGACCCAGTTAAAGTGTCTTCCTCACAAGGAAGGTTCTGGTCCACGTCTTCAGACAAAACAGAACCAGGTACCCCAGCCGCAGCCCGGTTCTGGTCTGAATCTGAACATTCCCCAGGGGATAGTGGAGGGAGGGGGCGCTTTTTACCCCCCTTACCTCCGCACACTGCTTGTAAGTGAAGGAGCAGAAGTACCAGCTGCCGCCTCAGTCATGCTTGGGGAAGAAGGACCAGATACTGACTCCAATTTTCAAGGAAAAAACTCCCAGGGCCCAGTTCAGACTGAACAAAAAAACACTACTCCTGCTGCGCTGACCTGGGGGGGGATACCCAGGGGACTCACCACACCGGAGGAGGCTGCTCAGCGCCACTGCCTGTCCCAGCACACCGCCGTGTGTGAGAAAAAAAGCCCTGGTAGCTGTGGGGTGCTGCGTAAGGAGAACGACGCCGCAGGAATCAGCACTAGAGGCCGAGGACCCAGGAAAGATGGCCGCCGAGCGCACCATATGGAGCCTGACGCGGCCACAGGAAAATGGCCGACCGCAATATGCTGTATCATGGCGCGGGTACAACAAAATGGCCGCTAATGGGATTTTCAATAGAAACTGAAAATCCCCCCCAAAAAATTGCACCAGCGCCGCCAGAATGGCGGCACTGCATTTTAAAAAGTGAAAACCTAGAACGGCTGCCCTCACCCCAAAACCTCCAGAAAAGCATACCCCCAGCAGTAAAACACACATAGGCCAGACCCACAGTCCCCTCAACCAGGTGCCCCCCCCCCCCCATCCCGACAGTATGTAAAACAGCAGAGGGAAAACAGGGAGCAGGGAAGGGAGGATACCCAAACCCCAGGAATGCTCAGCCGTACCACCCCACCTAAGAGGGAGGGACTGTACCTACCTGTCCACGCGACGACTCACTGACGCATTCCATACAGGCGTACAACTGCAATGGAGGTAGCCGTCGGCCCGGTCCGCTGTGAGTGAGACAACACCACAGCCCAATCATGTGCGGACCTCAGAGCAAAGCTCACTGGCCACCCCAGGAGTCATGGGGCATGTCGTGGCAGACCCAGCCTCTTTGCAAAGGTGTGCTCACGCTCGCTGGCCGAACCGAGAAGACTACAAGGATCTATAATATCCAGCCTGTCTCTCAGCCGACAGTTGATAGAAGTCAAAAAGACAAAATAAAATCTTTTCCTCAGGGCGCTGGGCCCAAAGGGAGCCATACTTCCTTCTCCTTTGCTAGGCAGAACGAAACTGAGGCTGCATGCTGCAGTGAGGAGAGTTATGTCTGGAGGGACCGCCCCCTGGGCAGGGCTGTTCAACTCTGTTAATATAGCATGTATTTAATTATCTCGTTTCTGCCTAGTCCTCTCCTGTAAACAGGGAACATAACCCACTTGTCAAGATTTAAGGAGCGGTGTCTGTCCATTGACGATAAGAGAAATATAAATTTATTAATAACATTAAAATGTGTTGGTTGGTTTACATAGACCATAGAAATTGTTGAATTATGAAACAAGATACTTTGTTGTGCAGACAGCCAACATTTTTCACACAGTTGTGCTTCATCAGGGCCTTGCACTCATTTTTAGTTTCATCTAGTTCATATAAGACACAAAAATATATCATTAGTATCAAACAATGATTTTAACAATGGTAGAAAAATGTTTTATCATAATATTTACTATATATTGGCAGTAAAGACTGCTACGTGCTCACCAGGTCTGAAAAGATTGGATAGCTTATACACAGCTTAGCACATGCGCCAGTACCAATAGGAACCAACCTGGAACTAACCCGGTGGAAGGCAGATCCACCAAGTAGGTTGGCAGGAGAATAAACAAAACATATGGGTCTACAAATTGAGAATGGATAGTAATAGTAAAAAATAGTCATATGCTTATTATCTAAAGCTACAATAACTAAATGATTCCCTTTTTCCTAAATCAGAGACTCCATGATTATATTATTTGTGCCGGTACCATTACATTACTGTAGATGGTTTCCGATAAATAAATATGTGACACCCCTGGTAGATGGGTACCCCTATAGTACCGAAGGTCTGGTGGGATCATTTATACTACTGGATACATACAAAACACACATTAGATATGGAATTATGTGCAAGATGATGGGTAATGAGGAAAATGGGGGAGAGAGGAGCAGACAAAAGGGGAGGGGGAACAAAGGGGGGATTTGGGATATGGTGGGAGTGAACTCCCTCATAATGCACATATCCATGGTCATACCTGTGTGGAGGTATATGGAAAATGGACATCCATTAAAAATAGCTGATATGAAATGAATACATAGATTTCAGGTAATATTCAGCAGCAATAGAACAAAACAGGAGTGACCTCAAATAAGAATTGATATTATAAAAAGGGAAAAAAAGCTGTGCTTAACAATAATAAACAAAATCAATAAAGATCAGAGGCAGCAATGAAATGGGATAAACATAGATAACATAGTATAAATAAATTGCGCCAATGAAAAAGGACAGCAGGCAAAAGCCAGTACTGAATATAAACAAAGTCTTTGATAACCCCTAAATGGTCAAAGATGGAGGCACGCAAACAAGTTCCAAATGGGTAGGTGGATTACATCAAACCCACAAGCAGATCATAACGACACCACCATGACAGAGACTTCTTGTGAAAAAAACACACCACCAAACGGAAAGCCGCTTACCAGAGCAACCAGATTGAAAAGCATGCAAGTATAAACTTCATCCGTGGATTAGGACATCAGATAATCAGGCTCCATTGGTCAGATTTCCACGAGTAAGTTCACTTGCTCAAAAATACAGGTCCTCGGTGCAAAGGTACAGTAGGTGCACGCGATATTGTGTCAATCTCGCTCCCTTTCTCGGCGAGATTGAGCACCTACGAGCCCCATAGCGGGAGCCAGCGCCAAGCTGGCTTGCCGCGATGGAGAGCCGTCATAGAAGCGACGGGAGATCCGACTTGGATTCCCGCCAATTCTACACGTGTGCGGCGTTTGTTATGAATCCTGAGGGGGAAGTCCCCGCCGGATTTTAAATAAAAATTCGGCATGGGTTCCCCCCTCAGGAGCATACCGGGCCCTTAGGTCTGTTATGGGTTGTAAGGAGAGCCCCCCTACGCCGAAAAACCGGCGTAGGGGGTCCCCCCTACAATCCATACCAGACCCGTATCCAAAGCACGCTACCCGGCCGGTCAGGAAAGGAGTGGGGACGAGCGAGCCCCCCCCCCTCCTGAGCCGTACCGGGCTGCATGCCCTCAACATGGGGGGGGTTGGGTGCTCTGGGGCAGGGGGGCACACTGCGGGGCCCCCCCCACCCCAGAGCACCCTGTCCCCATGTTGATGAGGACAGGGCCCCTTCCCGACAACCCTGGCCGTTGGTTGTCGGGGTATGCGGGCGGGAGGCTTATCGGAATCTGGGAGCCCCCTTTAATAAGGGGGCCCCCAGATACCGGCCCCCACCCTAAGTGAATGGATATGGGGTACATCGTACCCCTACCCATTCACCTGGAGGAAAAGTGGTAAAAACACAAATAAAAAACACAGGGTATTAAAATATTTTATTAGTCTGCTCCGGAGGCTCCCCCTGTCTTCTTTAGCTCTTTTACCAGGGGGAGCTTCTTCTTCCGATTTCCGGGGGTCTTCTCCTGCTCTCCGGGGTCTTTACCGCTCTTCTGTGACGTCTTCTCCGCTCCGGGGGGTCCTCACAGTCCCATCATGCTCCGGTAGGTACCACGTGGGTAGGTATCACATGGGTAGGTACCAGAGCATGATGGGACTGTGAGGCCTATATAAATTTCGATGGAAGCCACGCACCTGTCATTGCAGCGAGAAGAGCCCGGCGTGTCAACATCGGGAGAAGAGAAGAAGAGAAGACGTCACAGCACAGCGGCCTGAAGGGAGAAGTAGAAGACGTCACAGAACAGCGGAAGAAGAGGAGAAGACGTCACAGAACAGCGGAAGAAGAGGAGAAGACGTCACAGAACAGCGGAAGAAGGAGAAGGCACCGGACAGCGGGAGGAAGAACCGGGGTGCGCCGAGTCAAGAGCGGAGAGCGGCGAACATAGAAGAAGACCCCCCGGAGCGAAGAAGACGTCACAGAAGAGCGGTGAAGACCCCGGAGAGCAGGAGAAGACCCCCGGAAATCGGAAGAAGCTCCCCCTGGTAAAAGAGCTAAAGAAGACAGGGGGAGCCTCCGGAGCAGACTAATAAAATATTTTAATACCCTGTGTTTTTTATTTGTGTTTTTACCACTTTTCCTCCAGGTGAATGGGTAGGGGTACGATGTACCCCATATCCTTTCACTTAGGGTGGGGGGCCGGTATCTGGGGGCCCCCTTATTAAAGGGGGCTCCCAGATTCCGATAAGCCTCCCGCCCGCATACCCCGACAACCAACGGCCAGGGTTGTCGGGAAGGGGCCCTGTCCTCATCAACATGGGGACAGGGTGCTCTGGGGTGGGGGGGCCCCGCAGTGCGCCCCCCTGCCCCAGAGCACCCAACCCCCCCATGTTGAGGGCATGCAGCCCGGTACGGCTCAGGAGGGGGGGGGGCGCTCGCTCGTCCCCACTCCTTTCCTGACCGGCCAGGTAGCGTGCTTTGGATACGGGTCTGGTATGGATTGTAGGGGGGCCCCCTACGCCGTTTTTTCGGCGTAGGGGGGGGGGGGCTCTCCTTACAACCCATAACAGACCTAAGGGCCCGGTATGCTCCTGAGGGGGGAACCCATGCCGAATTTTTATTTAAAATCCGGCGGGGACCTCCCCCTCAGGATTCATAACAAACGCCGCACACGTGTAGAATTGGCAGGAATCCAAGTCGGATCTCCCGTCGCTTCTATGACACGCACGTTGGAATGTGCTGTCACTATTCCAGTGAGTGCGAGATGTCGGCGAGATCTCGGCACCATGTCGCCGAGAATCAGCGCGATGCTGTCGTGCTAAAAACACAATATCACAAACACCTACTGTATGGAAAGAAACGTACCATAATGTGATACCGTATAAATTTATTAAAAGCACAAAGGAAAAAACACACTCACAAAACACAAAGTGTTTTAACATATTCCGGCCGGCACTAAGGAGCCCTTCTCCTCCTGTTGAGCGGGGTGACGTCAGTGAACGCCGTCATCGCGCTCAACAGGAGGAGAAGGGCTCCTTAGTGCCAGCAGGCATATGTTTTAAATGCTTTAAAACACTTTGTGTTTTGTATGTTTTTTCCTTTGTGCTTTTAATAAATTTATACGGTATCACACTATGGTCCGTTTCTTTCCATACCTTTGCACAGAGGACCTGTATTTTTGAGCAAGTGAACTTACTTGTGGAAATCTGCCCATTGGAGCCTGATTATCTGATGTCCTTAATCCGCGGATAGAGTTTATACTTGCATGCTTTTCAATCTGGTTGCTCTGGTAAGTGGCTTTCCGTTTGGTGGTGTCGCTATGATCTGCTTGTGGGTTTGATGTAATCCACCTACCCATTTGGAACTTTTTTGCGTGCCTCATCTTTGACCATTTAGGGGCTATCAAAGACTGTTTATATTCTGCTGACAGCTAGCATATCTCCAGTGTAGCCTAATATAGTGTACTATGGGCACTCCTAGTTAGAAACTCTTAACTGTTCGGTATACCGATTAGTATATGTAGTTGTAAAAGGTCCCAACAAAGAGATCATACGGGAATGAGGTGGATTGCCTCTGTGCTGATGGCATACAAGAAGCGCGTATCGGCATGAACGCCGAACACCGCCGTCTTATATGCTTGTGATCTCACTGGAAGTGAATGGTCATGAATGACCCCTGACATCACTTCCGGTCCGGGGGTGTCCCTGGAAGTGCGCGTGCGCACATGCATCAGTTGGTCAGACACTGCAGGTGCAGTCCATCACACGCAGGATCGGCGCAAACAGTTATCATTGAGGAATAGGCGTAAATCTAGAAACAGAATGCTTTTAGTGTTTAATTGGATGGTAAACTTTAGGTTGAATTCATTGACAGATATAAATGGCATAAATTTCACTGACAAAAGGATCCTCCAGCAAGAGGCCAGATGGATATGTAAAGTGGAAGTTCACCCAAAAATAAATTTCTAATAATACCTTGAGCTGACCGGTTATACTGCGAGGATGCTGTTTTTTTTATTTTTTTCATACATACCTTGTTAGTGGTGTTTCATCCCTCGGCTTCTGGGTACGATTCTAGCGGGGCTGGGCGTTCCTAGTTGATCAATGTTCCTCCAACCGCCGCATACTGCGTGTCACGACTTTCCGAAAGAAGCCGAACGTCATTGCGCAGGCGCCGTAAAGAGTCGGCTCTATACGGCGCAGCGACGTTCCGCTTCTTTTGGAAAGTCGATCAACTAGGAACGCCCAGCCCCGCTAGAAACGTACCCGGAAGCCGAGGGATGAAACACCACTAACAAGGTGTGTGTGTGTGTGTGTGTGTGTGTGTGTGTGTGTGTGTGTGTGTGTGTGTGTGTGTGTGTGTGTGTGTGTATATATATATATATATATATATATATATATATATATATATATATAAATAAAACAGCATCCTCGCAGAATAACCGGTCAGCTCAAGGCATTATTAGAAATGTATTTTTGGGTGAACTTCCACTTTAACCACTTAAGCCGCGGACCAATATCCTGCCTAAAGACCCAAGGGATTTTTACAGTTCGGGACTGCGTCGCTTTAACTGACAATTGCGCGGTCGTGCGACGTGGCTCCCAAACAAAATTGGCGTCCTTTTTTCCCCCACAAATACAGCTTTTTGGTGGTATTTGATCACCTCTGCGATTTTTATTTTTTGCGCTATAAACAAAAATAGAGCGACAATTTTGAAAAAAATTCAATATTTTTTACTTTTTGCTATAATAAATATCCCCCAAAAACACATATAAAAAAAAATTTCTTCCTCAGTTTAGGCCGATACATATTCTACCTATTTTTGATAAAAAAAAAAAAAAAAAAATCGCAATAATCGTTTATCGGTTGGTTTGCGCAAAATTTATAGCGTTTACAAAATAGGGGATAGTTTTATTGCATTTTTATTTTTTTTTACTACTAATGGCGGCGATCAGCGATTTTTTTCGTGACTGCGACATTATGGCGGACACTTCGGACAATTTTGGCACATTTTTGGGACCATTCTCATTTTCACCGCAAAAAATGCATTAAAATTGCATTCTTTATTGTGAAAATGACACTTGCAGTTTGGGAGTTAAACACAGGGGGCGCTGTAACATTTAGTGTTCCCTTAGTGTGTGTTTACAACTGTAGGGGGGTGTGGCTGTAGGACTGACGTGATCGATCGAGTCTCCCTTATATAAGGGATCACCCGATCGATACGCCGCCACAGTGAAGCACGGGGAAGCCGTGTTTACACACGGCTCTCCCCGTTCTTCAGCTCCGGGGAGCGATCGCGACGGAGCGGCTATAAACGAATAGCCGCGCCATCGTCCCGGATCACTCCCCGAGGCTTGCCGACCGCCGCATGTAGCGGGGGGTTCCCGATCGGACCCCCCACCCACGTCAAGCAGAGGACGTACAGGTAGGTACGTGACTGTGCCTGCCCGTGCCATTCTGCTGACGTAAATGTACATGAGGAGGTCGGCAAGTGGTTAACCAACAAGCTACCTATTCGGCAGGCCTTAATACAGCTTATCATTCAAACCTTTTGTGTAATTAATCATATGTTTTGTATCCAAATGGTCACAGTAAGGCATAATTATGAGTTATGTATACGTTCTCTTCTCTTATTTATAGCCTATCTACAACTAGCTTGGTGCAATTTGTCTACAATTTAGACATAATTTTATATTTCTTTGTAATTGCCCCACTCCGTTCCACTGTGGTAATGTGGGTATACATATATATTTTTGAATTAATGTAGTCTTAGTTAGTTTAATTTAGTAATCTTGGTAATTTTTTTTTTTATTTTTTTTTTATTGGTGCAGGTATCTGTCTCTTTCTATTTTCACTGTATGACTTACTCTATGTATTCATCCAAAGATGTATATCATGCCCAAATAAATGTCTATATTACCTGATATTGATCTAAATACTAATGAATTGTTTTGCTTTTATGGTAATTAACATTATGTTGGGGTTTTTAATTGATACTGTAATTATCTAAATATAAGATCGCCATTTATTTATTAATTTAAATGACTAGGTTTATCTGTTTGGATGTTTTTTGCGCCGCTGCATGGTGCCAGTTGCCATTGGACATATACTTCCTGTGACGTTGGTTTATGTGAGGATGCTTGTGTCCCCCTGGTGAGGGGAGGGAGCCTCATTTTGCTTCCCTCCTCATTACCTGTTCGCGCCGATCCAGCGTGTGATTGACTGCGCCTGCGCCCTGTGTCTGACCAACTGATGCATGTGCGCACGCGCACTTCCAGGGGTCATTCATTACCCTTCACTTCCGGTGAGATTTCAAACATATAAGACGGCGGTGTCGCCGTTCATGCAATCCACCTCATTCCCGTAGGATCTCTTTGTTGGGACCTTTTACAACTACATATACTAATCGGTATACTAACAGGTAAGAATTTCTAACTAGGAGTGCCCATAGTACACTATATTAGGCTACACTAGAGATATGCTAGCTGTCAGCAGCCACTTCCAGTTTTGGCATAAGACTAATCTAATATCAATTCTTATTTGAGGTCACTCCTGTTTTGTTCCATTTCTGCTGAATATGACCCGAAATCTATGTATTCATTTCATATCAGCTGTTTTTAATGGATGTAAATTTCCATATACCTCCACACAGATATGACCATGGATATGTGCATTATGAGGGATAATGAATAATGGGGGACGGCTTGTGAGGGGGTCTGTATAATGGGGGACTCTGTACTAATGGGGGATGGCTTGTGGGGGGGTCTGTATAATGGGGGACGGCTTGTGGGGGGGTCTAATAATGAGGGATGGCTTGTGGGGGGCTCTTTACTAATGGAGGCGGGAGGTTTGCTCACCACAAAGGCTGGACACACGCCCGCAGAGCCGCCACCGCAACTTACAAGGCTTCAGAAACAGGTAAGGGGATCTGTTTTAAAGTTTCTTGTTTAAAAAAAAAAAAAAAAAAAAAAATCCCTGCAATAATATATTAAAGCAGCCTGTATAATGTATTATTGCTGGGGATTTGTAGTCCTCTGTAACTGCTGGTATTCTTCGCCTTAGTTGACAAAAATCCTTGCACCGGCCCTGGATCCCACCAGACCCTCGGTACTATAAGGACACCAAGGGTGTCACATATTTATCGCAAAATTTCCCAAGTTGTGGGACCCCCCAACAACAAAATTATTAAAAAATTCAAGTAATTTGCTTCCCTAACCCACAGGCATTTAGCACTCCTTGAGTCCCTTCCACTCGTACAGTATTAAAACCCCTTATGGTACATTTTAGGATGTACCACTCTTTGTTCTACTTTTTTTCCCTTTTATCTCTCTCTATCCTAATTTCTTGTTTTTTTCCCAGCATTACTCTTTAGTCTTCTTTCTTGTTCTTTTTTATTCTTTCTCTCCCTTTTTCTTTGTTTCTCCCCCTCTTTTCCTCTCCCTTCCATTTATTCTCTACTTTTATTCCTTCTCTTACTCCTTGGTGGGGTGATGGGATGAGTGGCAGTGCTGGTGGGGGGGAATGTGATTAGTGTCAGTGTTGGCGGGGAGTTGGTATGAGTGGCATGTGGCAATGCTGGGGGAAGTTCTGATCAGCACTTGATTAAGGTCATCTGCTGATCTGAGAACTGTAGTGGGGACTTTTAATGACAACTATAATCACAGGTAGTGTTACTCACTGTGTCTCCGACTTTGTGGTGTCTCATAGCAGTGACACCTATGCTGAAATAAAGAGATAGGATAGGGTCTCTTCCAGCCACTCCCACTTCACATTCCTCACCAGTCAGCTGACCTCTAGTCTGTCCCCCAGCCATGCACAAAATGAGCGGCTGAAAAGAGGCTGAGTGGGTGGCCGGGGGCTCCAGGTACAGCCCAGCTGGGCAGCTGCAAAAAGGCTGGTAGAGGGGTGCAGGTTTCAGGAACAGCCCAGTATTTGGTGACCCCTGGCAAATCCTCATTCGACCAAGGGGGTCCCGCCCCCTAGGTTGAGAACCACTGATCTACAGTAATGTAATGGTACCGACACGAATATTATAATCATGTAGTCTCCGATTTAGGAAAGGGGGAATAATTTAGTTATTATAGCTTTAGATAAGCATATGAATATTATTTTTACTATGCATTCTCAATTTGTAGACCCATATGATTAGTTTACTGTCCTGCTGAAACGATCCAACACCCTCGTCTACCTACTTGGTGGATCTGACTTCCACTGAGTTAGTTCCAGGTTGGGTCCTATCGGTACTGGCGCATGTGCCAAGCTGTGTATAAGCTATCCAATCATTTCAGACCAGATGAGCACGTATCAGTCTTTACTGCCAATATATAGTAAATCTGACAAAACTTTTTCGTACCATTGTTAAAATCATTGTTTGATACTAATGACATATGTTTGTGTCTTATATGAACTAGATAAAACTAAAGATGAGTGCAAGGCCCTGATGAAGCACAACTGTGTGAAACTTGTTGGCTGTCTGCACAACAAAGTATCTGGTTTCATATTTCAACTCTTTCTATGGTCTATGTAAACCAACCAACACATTTTAATGTGATTAATAAATGTATATTTTTCTAAATGAATCGTGTCTAGTGTGCTCACATTACAAAAAGAACTGGCGTCTCCCAATAAAATCCTGTTATTTTTCTTTAACTGTACAACTCAATTGAATAACTGGAATCTTTTAGGTGGAGGGAAGTAAAAATAACTAAAATGCAACGCATATGGAAAGTATTCACAGCGCTTTGCTTTTTTTGCTTTTATTGTCTACTTGGGACTGGGAGACTGTCTGTTTCTGGAAACCATCCAACCTTCCATATATATTGAGTTGTACAGTTTATAGGTCACATTAAAAAGGTGGAAAAACTTCTGAAATTATTTACCTTGCTCTTTTTTTACATCACAGAAACATGACATTTTAACAGGGGTTAGTAGACTTTTTATAGAGAGTGTGAGTTGTGTCTCTTGCCTCCTTTCTCACCCCCTCTCCTACTCATTCAAAATGGAAAATTACTTCACAATTGCCTGTGTAGATAAGTAAACGCACAAGCCCTTGCTCTGCTGCGGAGATGGAGGGTGCATCAGGAGAGGAGTGCAGAACAGTCAGGGAGAGAAAGGGAGAACAGAGCAAGGCATCATGGGATTCAGGAAGTCCCTACAGAGTGAGAAGTATGTTTAAGGGAAATCTAAATGTGGCTTTTAAAATACCTACAAATGGAAGCAACAGCTTTGCATGGACTAAAGATAATGAAAAGAACTGTTTTTTTTTTTTAAATCTGCACAGTGCTTATGGTTAATATGGACACCCATATCTGGAACATATGGCTCCTTGCTAAGAGTAGATCTGTGGAATTTCTGATCAGAAGTGGGATTTTTGAATACAAGTGGAAGAGTTAAAAACCAGGATTTGCTGTTAGTTGATTTTAACTGTTTGTGCTTGAAAGTGTTGAATTGTTGGTCTCATTTCTCTGACACTTTTTAAACAGCTTTCTTTTTTTTTTCTTTCTGCTTATTAAGGGGAGTGTTTAATTGGTAACAGGTGAGTATATAAGTGTCTGTAAAAACTCCATAAGAGCTGGCTCCTTGCTAAGAGTAGATCTGTGGAATTTCTGATCAGAAGTGGGATTTTTGAATACAAGTGGAAGAGTTAAAAACCAGGAGTTTAAAACAAGAGTTAAGACAGGAGTCTTCTAAAACTGTAAGTAACTTCTTAAACTTCCTACAAGTAATTGTATTGTAACTGGGAAATGAGTGCTAGCAGGGTTGAAGGGTTTGCTCAGTGCACAGCGTGTCACATGGAAGCTCGTATTAGAGATCTGGAGGAGCAAGTTGCAACACTGGGTAGAAATGACAACCTTGAAAGGGGTCCTCTGCTCGCTGAGCAGGTGGTCAGTAAGGTTGATGTGGAGGGTGGAGGGGCAAGTCAGGATTATCAGATAGGGAGATGGGTTAATGTAGTTAGAGGGAGTGGAAGGGGCGTCAAGAAAGGGAAGGCCAGTCCTGTATTTGTGCATCAAAACAAATTTGCCAATTTGGGTGATGATGTGGAGGTGGCAAACACAGAGGTGGCAGCCCTAGATGTTACTGCTACCCCTAACAGCCGGGAGAGCAACCCATCTAGTAGAGGTGGGAAGGAAAGTGCAGGTAGGCCTAGACAGTTGGTGGTAATAGAATAATTTGTCGCCAGGATCGCTTCAACCGAATGGTTTGCTGTCTCCCTGGTGCCAGGGTTCGGCATGTGGTGGACCGGGTGGATAAATTACTGGGAGGGGCTGGGCATGACCCAGCTGTCTTGGTCCACGTTGGAACCAATGACAGTATACATGGAAGGTGGAGGCTCCTTAAGAATCAATTTAAAGAACTAGGCTGCAAGATGAAGGGAAGGACCTCCAAGGTGATATTCTCTGAAATATTGCCTGTGCCATGCGCAACACAGGAAAGGCAGGGGGAGATTAGAGAGCTGAATGCATGGCTAAAGACCTGGTGTAGGAAGGAGGGATTTGGGTTTCTAGAGCACTGGGCTGACTTTTCATTGGGGTGCAACCTATATGCTAAAGACGGTTTGCACTTGAATGGAAGGGGGTCTGCTGTGCTGGGGGAGAGGTTTATGGGAATGCTGGAGGAGTATTTAAACTAGGATTGAGGGGGGAGGGTGAACTAGAATTACATCGGGCACACAGGTCAGCTAGGGGTCAGACATTAATGGAGAGTGGAATGGGGATAGATGGGGGGAGGGTTATGGCAGGTGACAAGAAAATCCCCATGTTGCAAACAGCCATTGGAAATAATAGTGCCATTTGTACTACTATAAATTATATGAAAAACACCAGAGAAAAATGTAACAATACATTTAAGTGTTTGTTCACCAATGCCAGAAGTCTGCCAAGCAAATCAGGTGAGTTGGAAGCTCTGGCGCATGAGGAGAGCTATGATGTAATCGGTATTGCTGAAACTTGGCATCAATCCTCACATGACTGGGCTATTAATATTCCTGGCTATGCTCTCTTTCGGAAAGACAGGGTAAAAAGGAAAGGTGGAGGGGTCTGTCTCTATGTGAGAAGTGACCTCAAAGCAAGCGTGAAAGAGAACCTGGTTGATGCAGAGTGTGATGAGGCTGAAGCATTATGGGTGGAACTGCATACAGATGTGCGTAGTTCAAAATTAATCATTGGAGTTTGTTATAAACCACCCAATGTTAATGAGGTGGAGACTCAGCTCCTTGCACAGATGGAAAGGGCTGCAAGGGCTGGGACGGTGATAATAATGGGGGATTTTAACTACCCAGAAATTGACTGGATTAATGGCACTTCTGGGACAGTTAAAGGACAAAAATTTAAAAAACCTATTGCAGGACAATTTTATGGTGCAGTTTATTGAGGCCCCAACTAGGAATGATGCTCTGTTGGACCTGATAATCTCAAACCATGCAGAGCTTATTACTAATGTTAAGATAAAGGAACACCTGGGTAGCAGTGATCATAACATGATTTCATTTAATGTTAACTATAAGCAAGAAATACATACAGGAAATATTAAAACACTAAATTTTAAGAGAGCAAATTTTCCAAGGATGAGGGCTGCTCTCCAGGACTTGGACTGGGAGGGACTATTGACACCGATGAACACAGAACAGAAATGGTAATTCTTCAAAAAGACTGTGTGGAACCTCACGGCAAAGTATGTTCCCATGGGCAATACGTTTAAAAGGCTAAAAATAAAACCTATGTGGCTCACGGTCAAAGTTAAAAAAGCTATAAACAATAAGAAAGTAGCTTTTAAAAAATATAAAAATGAAGGAACACTAGTGTTGTTTAAATGTTACAAAGAATATAACAGGATATGTAAAAAGGAAATCAAGGATGCAAAAATTCTAAATGGACAGATTGCAAAAGATAGGACAAACCCCAAAAAATTCTTTAAATATATTAATAGTAAAAAGGTGAAGTCTGAGCATGTAGGCCCCTTACAAAATAATCTAGAGTGGGTGACTGGGGACAAAGAGAAGGCAAATTTATTAAATGCTTTCTTCAGCTCTGTGTATACAATGGAGCATGGGGGAGCTCATGTCCAAAATGGGGGTGGGAGTGACACAGCCCCAAATCCACAATGGCTCAAAAGTGATATGGTCCAGAAATATTTAGACAGAATAAAGGTGGATAAAGCACCTGGACCTGATGGCATCCACCCACGGATCCTAGGTGAGTTGAGCTCTGTCATTTCAAAGCCACTGTATCTAATATTTAGGGACTCATTAATGACAGGAATAGTACCACTGGATTGGCGTAGAGCCAATGTGGTGCCTATATTTAAAAAGGGAACAAAGTCTTTACCAAGTAACTATAGACCTGTTAGTCTAACTTCTATAGTTGGGAAGATACTGGAACGTTTAATAAAAGACCACATGGATGAGTTCTTGCTGGAAAAAAACTATTTAAGCAGCAGACAACATGGATTCATGAAAGACAGAAGTTGTCAGACAAACCTGATTTCCTTTTATGAAGAGGTAAGTAAAACCCTGGACAGAGGCGTGGCTGTGGACGTGATATATTTGGATTTTGCAAAAGCGTTCGATACAGTTCCGCACACACGGCTCATGTGTAAGGTAAGGTCTACAGGATTGGATATATCAGTTTGTAAATGGATAGAAAACTGGCTGAAAGACAGAATTCAGAGAGTCGTGGTTAATGATTCTTACTCTGAATGGTCCAATGTTATCAGTGGTGTACCCCAAGGTTCAGTGCTGGGACCCTTACTTTTCAATATATTTATAAATGATATTGGGTCTGAGATCAAAAGTAACATTTCTGTCTTTGCAGATGACACCAAGCTATGCAGTGGAATAACGTCCTTGCAGGATGTCGCCAATTTACAAGCCGACCTCAATGCTCTGTCTAATTGGGCGACTGAGTGGCAGATGAGGTTTAATGTTGATAAATGTAAAGTTATGCACTTAGGGACTAAGAATATGCATGCATCATACATACTAGGGGGAGTACAACTGGGGGGATCTGTAGTGGAGAAGGATCTGGGTGTCTTGGTAGATCATAAGCTCAATAATAACATGCAATGCCAAGCTGCGGTTTCCAAAGCGAGCAAAGTCCTTTCTTGTATTAAGAGAGGTATGGACTCCAGAGACAGATATAATTTTGCCCCTGTACAAATCATTAGTAAGACCTCATCTGGAATATGCAGTTCAGTTTTGGGCACCAGTTCTCAAAAAGGATATCGGAGAACTGGAGAAAGTGCAGAGAAGAGCAAGAGAACTGATAAGAGGCATGGAGGAGCTCAGCTATGAGGAAAGATTAGAACTAAATCTATTCACTCTTGAGAAGAGGAGAATTAGGGGGGGGATATGATCAACATGTACAAATATATAAGAGGTCCATACAGTGTACTTGGTGTTGGGGGCACTCTTTACATCTAGAGGAAAAGAGATTTCACCTCCAAATACGGAAAGGTTTTTTTCACAGTAAGAGCTGTGAAAATGTGGAACAGACTCCCTCCAGAGGTGGTTCTGGCCAGCTCAGTAGATTGCTTTAAGAAAGGCCTGGATTCTTTCCTATATGTACATAAAATAACTGAGTACTAAGATTTGTAGGTAAAGTTGATCCAGGGTAAATCCGATTGCCTCTCGGGGGATCAGGAGGGAATTTTTTCCCCTGCTGTAGCAAATTGGATCATGCTCTGCTGGGGTTTTTTGCCTTCCTCTAGATCAACTGTGGGTATGGAGTTGGGTGTATGGGATTGTATTGTGTTTTTTTATTTTGTTTGTTTATTTTTTTGTGGTTGAACTGGATGGACTTGTGTCTTTTTTCAACCTGACTATGCAACTATGTAACATGGAATTTTTTTTAAAAGGTGAACTAACCCAGTAATTATAATCCAATTTAATTTCTAACATATTAAAAGTATTACTGACTGGTTCTAACATTATGCAAAAGCTAGCCTTACAGACAGGATAAAATGTGGTCAAAAGGTGAAATTATTCAACTTCTGAAAAAAAAGCAAACTCTGGGGCTCTACTAATTTTTTTTTTTTTTAGATCATGCAACTCCCAGAGACAGCCACTCACTCACACAAACTTAAATGAGCAGATGAGCATTGGGAAATCCTCCCAGTGTCAATCAAAATCCCTTTACTGCATGTAAACAACAATGTGAAACAAATCCATGAAAGCCGTTAGCTTTGATGGTTTTGTTTTCACAATGTTATTCACATAAAGATCTTTAAAAAACACACACACACACAAAAAAAAAAGAAAATTACGTGATGGCTGGAGGCCCATCTACCCATTCATGTAGACTGCAATGATAAACAGCTGAGCAAGGAGGATATGCTCTGCAATCAACGCAGATCACTGACTGGCCTGCATTCGACATGAAGGATTGTCACATGGGGAGAAGAATACGTTTTTTGTACGATATTGATCATCCATGTGCATTAATAAGAGCAACCATTGCTTGCATGTGGTTTATGAAAATAATGGTGTTTGCATTTAGATCGAGTTATGTTATTATTTGCGTCCATCATGTGACCAGCAGAGTAATACCCATATGTTAAACATAAACTTACTTAAGACAGACAAGGATCATGCAACTGACTAAAACTACCCAAACAAGGTATATAAAAGAAGTGCAGGTAAATAAAAGAACAATCATACTCACCTAGCTGCAGCTAGGTTTTAATACCATGCACTACATAAATTAAAGCATGAGCACATGGGCTTAATGTCACTTTCAGCTTTGAATATACCCATCGATTTGTTGCCATGTACCAGATTATGGTTGCTCCAGATGTAATAAATTCCCCTTACTGAATACTTGAAGCAGAGCTCCACCCATAAGCGGAAGCTCTGTTTATTTACACTCTACCCCCTCCACTGTCACATTTTGCACTTTTTTGGGGGAGCGGGTACACGCTTCCTCTTCCAGTTCGGATCACTGCAGCACACTACAAGCATGTTTGGCGCTCCTCCTCCCCCCCCCCAAAGCCTTCTGATACACACGCAGGTCCCAGAAGACTGCGGGACCATTCACAAAGCGCAGCGCAACTCGAGCATGCACAGTAGGAAACCAGCTGTAAAGCCTTAAGGCTTTACATCTGGTTTACTTTTCTTACAACGCCGCACCTGCACTCAAAGCAGACTGAAGAAGCAGCTCCGGCATCGCTGGATCCCTGAACAGGTAAATTTCCTTATATTAAAAGTTAGAAACTACAGTATTTGTAGCGGACCTAAAGGAGAGGTATGGTGAGGCAAAAATAGGAAGTACATGCTACCCTCATACATGCATTGCATTTCTTTCCCCAGTCCTTTAGTTTTTGTAGAATAGTCCTTTAAGTGTAAAGAATCAGCCTCTGACAGTTTCTCAGTTCAAAAGTTTCCAAGGGGTGGACACAGCTTCACAATCCAGCCACTCCATGTGGGTGTGTTTGGTGAAGAGGTGCAAATCCCATCTGCCATCTACAGCGCTTTTCACGTGCCTCTGGTTCTATGGCATCATGTCCCCAGCTAAAACCTGAAAGCAGAGATCGTGTGATATACAAATGTAGTCTCCTCACCTTTCCTTGGCTGTTATCTACAAGCTCTCCTCTGCGAGACTCCAACACCTCTCTTCTGGGCTTTGATGTTTGTGTCCTCCAAATTCATTCCCCTCACTCATTCAAAGTTCACGTCAGCATCTCCTCCAGCCGATAGGATAGGGGGAGAGGGGAGTGGCACTGAACACATTATGTCCAGAAATTAACACAGGTAAACTCTCTACACATAGCACTGTGTTATATCAGAAGAGGAGACATGTTAAAAAGCATAGTGACCTGTGTCTGTTCTCTAAAATTAACACAAAGCTATGTGTAGAAAGAATACCTATGTACAGAACATATGAGGGGAGACTGACAACTCCCCCACATCTAAAGTGACCCCCGATATGTCCCCAGAGTCTCCTTTATTGTACATACAAATCATCCCTCACCCACTGTTCCCATCCCACCATCATCCTCCTGTCACTAATCCCATCCACCCACCACCATCCCTCTCCCACTGATGTCATCCCTATCCCCCATCCCCTGTACTCCTATACAGTCCCATCATCCCCTGTACTCCGATACAATCCCATCATCCCCTTGTACTCCTATACAATCACATCACCCTCATCCCCTATACTCCTATCATCACCTGTAGAGTTTTGTCATTCCCTATACGCCTAGCATTGTGAAACCAGCATATGTACATGGAAGACTCCATGACCTCAATCACATAGAACAATCTGAATAAGCAATAAAATTATGAAATATTAGCTCTAATTGTTTTACAGGGAATGCAGGGTTGTATTTTACTTTAAAAATGTATTATTTGAATTATAATTTTAGTAGGAGATTAGAATATAATTCACTGTACAGAGAACTTTTACTGACTGACTTCTACACTAATGCCTGCTGCTTTCCTGAGTGTGTGCGGAGATCGGTCTGTCTGCAACAGGGAGGAGGGAGTTGGGAGAGGAGGGGGAACAGCTCTGTGTGAAGTCTCAAGAGCAGAGAGCCAAGATCAATCAAGCAAGATGACAGGAAGGGGGGTGGATCCAGACTCCACAGCCAGACCATTGTCAGTATGATGCTTAAAGAATGTCTGTAGACCCTGCCACAGGTAAATTACCGTATTTATCGGGGTATAGCGCGCTCCCGCGTATACCCCTAAAGTTGCCCCCATTCCTGTGGAAAAAATAGTTGGTCTTGCACGGCGTTCATCGGCGGCCTCGTCGGGTCCGGCGTCAGTCTGCGGCTTCGGGTGTCCTCTTCGTCGGGTGCGGCGTCCTCCCTGCCGAGTTTGAATACTGCGCCGGCATACTGTCGCGCTCACGTCCTGTACGTCCAGGACGTGAGCGCGGAAGAAGCAGAGACTGCCCGACTATACACGTGTACTGCGCTCGGTATATGTCGGCGCAGTATTCAAAACTCGGCACGGGAAAGCGGGTATCGGCGTATACCGCGCACACACGATTTTGCCCTGATTTTCAGGGCAAAAAAGTGCGCAGTATACGCCGATAAATACGGTTACCATTTTAACAGAAACTGGCACTTCTCAGAGGGCTGGGAAGTTTTTTTTGCGAGGCTAGAACTCCTCATTTTAGCTGCCCAGAGGATCATCAGCTACTAGCTTCTCCTTACTACTACAGATATCGTGGCACAGACAGTGGTAGCGTTAAATAATTATTGCCTTCTATGCCGGGAGCCTTTTTGTACAGTTTTTACTGACAGTATTCACTAAAATATTGTACATTATGCAGATTTATGGAGAAACTTTGTAGATACCTGTCGATGCTCCAGTTCACCGTTGGATCATCCATTTTGTTAATGAGAACTATTAAATGTTTTACACCAGCTGTTTTTGCCAACATAGCATGCTCTCTGGTCTGTCCTCCTTTTTCAAAGCCGGTCTCAAATTCTCCTTTTCGTGCAGAAATTACCTGCAAAAAAAAAAATATGTATATATATTTTTTTATATATATATTTTTTAGGAATTCACTACCAGAATACAAAACTATACAAATTACCTGCAAAAAAAAAAATATGTATATATATTTTTTTATATATATAATTTTTAGGAATTCACTACCAGAATACAAACTAAAACAAACAAGTCAAGCCAATTTCTCTATTTCCTGTCCCTCTCCACTTCCCACACGGCCCCTCTCCTCCCCCCTGCTCTAGACTTCTCACCCTGCTCCGCCCAGCTCTCATTCTGACTGTACCCCCATCAGAACTCCACTGGGGAGAAATTTAACTCAGGTCCAGTAATGCAGAGAAACAATCTACATGTCACCTGGCTGCGATTGACGGACAGATCACGATCCAGGTTGCCAACCCCAGCTGAAGACGAAATGTGTATACTTACCTATTCTCAGGGAGCTCCAGTCATGTGATCAGCTCTCAGGGTTGGCTTCAGGGGAGAGGATGGACAGCGGACAACCGATGCCCCACAGTAAGGCTGGGTTCACACTACTACACTACTTTCATCCTACTTTGCTCTGTGTTCAATGTTTCCCTATGAGAGCGTCTTGTAGTGTCCTACAGAAGTCGGCCCGACTTTGAAAATGCTCCCTGTACTACTTTTTGTCCTACATTGATCCTACTTCAGGCCCATTGAATATCATTGAAGTCGGACCAAAGTAGTATCCTGTTCATGAAAGTAGGATGGATGTAGGACCAATGTAGGATAAATGTAGGACCAATGTAGCAGAGCAAAGTAGGATGAAAGTAGTGTAGTAGTGTGAACCCAGCCTTAGTCTATAAGTGACATCACTGCCTAAGCATTTTAGCTGTTTGATACTGTTCTCTTCTCTGAAGGCGGCTGCTAGAACCGAACCGCCATGTGAATAGATAGGTTTAGATATCTTTCTGCTACATTGTAATTAGTAAAAGAGTTATAAAGTGGGTGGGAGCAGATTTAAGATTAGCTTTAGCCTGGACTACCACTTTAATCAAGCGGTTTTTTTATTATAGTGTGTGTTAGGTCACATCCATTTACTATATAACAAAGATTTGGGTGGAAGACACCCGCCAAGTGACCTGTCACACCTAATACACTGCTATTAATTTTTGCCTATTGCCCCCATATTGGCATTTAGCAATACTGCTACTTATAAATTTCCTATGCATTACCAGACTAATTCCTAACCTCTGTTCATTGTTTCTATACCAGTGTTTAGCCACATTGCTATTAGATCCCTTCCCTACCTTTGAATATATCCCTACATTATTAATCCCTATTGCTACCAGCCCAATTCCCAACTTTGTTTATTGCTCCTATACCAGTGTTTAGCAACACTGTTATTAGATCACTTTATTTTTGAACATATCCCTGCATTTACTATTTTCCCATGTACTATTTTTGGTCTACTACTGATATTAGACTAATTTCCTCATTTTTGTTTACTGCCCCTTTATCAGTGTTCAACAACACTGTTATTAAACCCCCTCCTTTTTTCAATAGACCCTTTAGCTACTACTTTTCCATGTATCATATCTGACCCATTATTGCTACCAGACCAATTCCCAATTTTCATGCATCATCATTTATTTCTGTTTATTCTCATTTCCAGTATACTGTCCTAAAAACACTCCTGATGATTGGCTGAAATGCCAGGAAACACGTAGAGTACCCCCAGATGCCAACAATCGCCTGTTCATATTCCACATACTTACCGATTTTATTACATATATCTGCCATTTCTATGATTTTATTTCTGTATTGCATGCTATGTAGCAGCATATCTAGAGTAAGCCTTGTGACTACCTATTTGATACAAAATATTTGACATGTATATAAGATTGTAAAAATAAATCATGTACTGTAATTTACTTTTTATGGTATTTCTTTTTACATGGCGCTCCCTCATTTAAAGTCCCACAAACTCTTCTATATAACAAATTTAGGGATGGAGGCCGCCATGTGTCCAACTTTTATTATAGTGTGTGTCAGGTCACATCCATTTACTATATAATCAAGCTGTGCCACTCAATGCATGGAGAAATATACTTGGCCTAAAAACGGAAAAACGAATGCAGCCTCCAAATCTAGAGACTTACGATGCAATAAAAACATTTATTTGTATTTGTTTGGTTTATGTTATATTGGAGGAGCAAACATGGCTTAAGATCATAGTTCTGGACTTTACAGTGAAAGACTTGTAGCATATCAGAATTCGTATAAAAGGGCTTGTCTCCAGGCCACTTGGTGTGGCTATAAGCTTCAAAGAGAGAAGGAATGGCTTAGCATTATCTGATTGGACAGGCAAGTGTGGGTGGTTATGGGTGAGGGGAATGAATGTTAAAAGCACATACCGAAGAGCAAGCCTTCTCTTGTCCACTTCTGGGTCCTGGCATGCTCACCCATGCTTGTCGTTTGCTATCCAGAACCAGCTGATGAAACCATGTGTGATAAGTATTAGGGTTATACCGATACAGAGTATTAGCGGGAGTACTCGTACTCCCGCTAATACCCCGATACTAAAATAGAATACCCCCCCTCCCCCCAACAACGACGCCGCTGCCGCTACAACGTTAATCACCGCGGCGGGGAACATTACAGACAGCGTTCGTTTGAACAGCTGTTTTCCCCGCCGCGCATAGACACTTCCCCTTGGACGGATCTGTCCAATCGCGAGCAAGGGGGGAGTGTCTATGCGCGGCGGGGAAAAGAGCTGTTCAAACGAACGCTGTCTGTAATGTTCCCCGGCGCGGTGATTAACAGTAGGTACAGGGGAAAATGGCTGGATATACTGGGGACATGGCTGTTATACGGGGGACAATGGCTGTTATACGGGGGACAATGGCTGCATTTGGGGACACATTTAAAAAAAAGTATCGGTATTGGCGAGTACATAAAAAAAAAAGTATCGGTACTTGTACTCCGTCCTAAAAAAGTGGTATCGGGACAACCCTAATAAGTATCTTTGAATTTCTTTTGTATATATATTCTGCTGTTTAATGTGCCAAGTTGAAAAAATTTAATTTTACCAGCAGCAGTGTGTGTGTTTTAATAGACTAGTCAATTATTATAGGCATAGACCAATCAATCCATTTATGCAATAGAGGGAATCCGTAAACATCTGTTGGGATAATAAATGTAGTTTATATTTATTAGCCTTGTAAATTGCAGCAGTTACTTCATGTTCCCACTGGGGCGTTGGGGAGCATTCTATGAATTTAGGTCTTGTTCTAATAACTGCGCTATGGGACAGTCTGAAAATCTAAGATTAAAAGACAGGCCACTGCAGTGAACCTACCCGTACTGTTCATACAAGAATCTTTTTTCAGTTTTTCATTAGGGTCTGCTCCCCTAAAAGGGTCTATGAGCTACTGGGACAGTGGTCATCTTGTAAAGGAGCAAGGGTAGGCCAAGCTCAAGAGGAATATCCCATTTGTTAGAGTCCTTGAAAAGACACACTGCTGGATTGGCACTCAATTCCTTTGATATCTTAAAATACTTTTCCTGTTTTATACAGTTAAACTACCTTTTTCTGCAGATACTTTGACAATTATTTTAGTTTCCATTAGGGTTGTTCCAATACCACTTTCTTTTAGGACCGAAGAACAAAGTACCAATACTTTTTTTCATGCACTCGAAGATACCGATTACCGATACTTTTTTGTGGTCAGTAGGAAGAATGTCCCCTACATTGGTGGTCAGTATGAAGAATGTCCCTTACATAGGTGATCAGGGGGAAGAGTATATCTTACATTGGTGGTCAGGGGGAAAGAATGTCCCTTACATTGGTGGTCAGGGGGAAAGAATGTCCCTTACATTGGTGGTCAGGGGGAAAGAATGTCCCTTACATTGGTGGTCAGGGGGAAAGAATGTCCCTTACATTGGTGGTCAGGGGGAAAGAATGTCCCTTACATTGGTGGTCAGGGGGAAAGAATGTCCCTTACATTGGTGGTCAGGGGGAAAGAATGTCCCTTACATTGGTGGTCAGGGGGAAAGAATGTCCCTTACATTGGTGGTCAGGGGGGAAGAATGTCCTGCCCTCCTGAAGAGTTCATTCTTATTCACCAGAGAAAGGCAGAAGGTGTATTTTCTTCTGTTTAAGCCATTCTGTTGATTTATTTCTATGCTTTGGGTCGTTGTCCTGTTGCAAACACCCATCTTCTGTTGAGCTTCAGCTGGTGGACAGATGGCCTTAAAGGGGTTGTAAAGGTAAAAAAAAAAATCCCCAAATAGCTTCCTTTAAATTAGTGCAGTCCTCCTTCACTTACCTCATCCTTCGATTTTAAATGTCCTAATTTCTTCTGAGAAAACAAAAAAAGACAAGAAAAAGGCGCACCAGCTTAGTGTGTTACCGTTATAACAAATTTAATATAATAAAGTGTATAAAAACCCTACTCGCAATGGTAGTAGAAAGAATCACAGTATAGGCTAAATCGACATAGGCTGTAATAGATTGCCCTCTCGAACCACACTCCAACAGGTCATAGAGGAAGTGAAAAAGTGTCACTGCCAGCTGACTCGTTTCGAAGCCCAAAGCTTTATCAGAGCCCAGCAGTGTAATACCTTCTACAACACCCTCTTAATATACACTCACATAAGCACACATGACCATGCACCAAACGAGACAAGCCGTGGAGACCCTCCCAGGGATCATCCAAACTCCTCCCACCTACATGGGTGGTGCTGCATGCCCAACACAAATCGTAATAGGATTGAAATCGGGGACTAAAAATATGGGCATAAGATGTGATGATATCAGTACTAGGAATGATACGGATAATAATAAAAATAAAAATAGTATTACTAATAGTGGCTAAAGATAGTGGTATTGCCAGTGATGGCAAACCACTTTAGAGTGATAGCCAGGTGAATGCTATTGAATTACTGGTGTAGGTACACTAGCGATGCCACTATACAGAGAGTGGTACACCTGTAGGCAAACATCTAGATCAGGGATCCTCAAACTACAGCCCTCCAGCTGTCCCATGAGGCATTGTAAAACTGACATTCAGACATTACTAGGCATGATTGTAGTTCCCGAACAACTGGAGGGCCGTAGTTTGAAGACCTATGATCTAGATCTTAGCTTCGCTTGAGTTAAGCTAAGATCTAGATGTTTGCCTACAGGTGTACCACTCTCTGTATAGTGGCATCGCTAGTGTACCTACACCAGTGATTCAATAGCATTCACCTGGCTATTACTCTAAAGAGGTTTGCTATCACTGGCAATACCACTATCTTTAGCCACCATTAGTAATACTTCTATCTTTATTATTATCAGCATCGTTCCTAGTACCGATATCTATTATCACATCTTATGCCCATATTTTTAGTCCCTGGTTTCAATCCTATTACAATTTGTGTTAAGCACGCAGCAACACCCATGTAGGTGGGAGGAGTTTGGATGAACCCTGGGAGGGTCTCCACGGCTTGTCTCGGTGCATGGTCATGTGTGCTTATGTGAGTGTGTATATAAAGGGGGTGTTGTAGAGGATTACACTGCTGGGCTTTGATGAAGAGGCTTTGGGCTTCGAAACAAGTCAGCTGGCAATGACCTTTGTTCACTTCCTCCATGACCTGTTGGAGTGTGGTTTAAGGGCAATCTACTACAGCCTGTGTCGATTTAGCCTATACTGCGATTCTTTCCACCACTGAGAAGGTTTTTTATACACTTTATTATATTAAATTTGTTATAACGGTAACACACTAGGCTGGTGCGCCTTTTTCATTCTTTTCTTGTTTGCTACTAGGTTATCCCCATCCATGAAGGGCAGCAAGGCCGGTGGCATTGTTGTGTGTATTTTTTTATGGATTATTGATTGCTTGACAATCCACTCGTGCGCAGGAGAGTTTTCTTCTGAGAAACCCTCACTTCCTGTTCTTCCGTCTAACTACACCCAGTAATGCAAGGCTTTCTCCCTGGTGTGGAGAGAGCCTCTTGAGGGGGAGGGAGCAAGCAGGAGGGTCAGGATGCCCACTAACACACAGCTCCTTTATCTGCAAAGTAGAGAGCGTCCCGACCCTCCTGCTTGCCCCCTCCCCCTCAAGAGGCTTTCTCCACACCAGGGAGAAAGCCTTGCATTACTCTGTGTAGTTAGATAGAACAGGAAGTGAGGGTTTCTCAGAAGAAATGACGACATTTAAAAGCAAAATCGAAGGATGAGGTAAGTGAAGGAGGACTGCACTAAGGTAAAGGAAGCTACTTAGGGGGAAAAAATGTTTCCTTTACAACCCCTTTAAGTTCTCCTGCAAAATGTCTTGATAAACTTGGGAATTAATTTTTCCTTCGATGATAGCAATCCGTCCAGGCCCTGACAGCAAAGCAGCCCGAAACCATTATGCCCCACCACCATACTTCACAGTTGGGATGAGGTTTTGATGTTGGTGTGCTGTGCCTGCTTCTCCACACAGTGTTGTGTGTTTCCTTTCAAACAACTCAATGTTGCTTTCATCTGTTCACAGAATATTTTGCCAGTACTGCTGTGGAACATCCAAGTGCTCTTGTGCAAACTGTAAACGTGCAGCAATGTTTATTTGGACAGCAGTGGCTTCCTCTGTGGTATCCTCCCATGAAATCCATTCTTGTTTAATGTCTCACGTATCATAGATTCGCTAACAGGGATGTAGCATATGCCAGAGACTTTTGTAAGTCTTTAGCTGACTCTAGGATTCTTCTTCACCTCATTGAGCAGTCTGCACTGTGCTCTTGCAATCATCTTTACAGGACGGCCACTATTAGGAAGCATAGCAGCAGTGCTGAACTTTCTCCATTTATGGACAATTTGTCTTACCATGGACTGATGAACAGCAAGGCTTTTGGAGATACTTTTATAACCCTTTCTAGCTTTATACAAGTCAACAATTATTAATCATAGGTCTTCTGAGAGCTCGTTTGTGCAAGGCATCATTCACATCAGGCAATGCTTCTTGTGAAAAGCAAACCCAGAACTGGTGTATTTATAAGGCAGCTGTAACCAACACCTCCAATCTCATCTGATTGATTGGACTCCAGTTGGCTGACACCTCACTCCAATTAGCTCTCGGAGAGGTCATTAGTCTAGGGGTTCACATACTTTTTCCACATGCACTGTGAATGTTTACATGGTATGTTCAATAAAAACATGGCAACATTTAATTATTTGTGTGTTATAAGTTTAAGCAGACTGATTGTCTATTATTGTGACTTAAATGAAGATCAGATCAAATTTTATGACCAATATGTGCAAAAATCCATAACATTCCAAAAGGGTTCACATACTTTCTAGCAACTGTATTCTCTGAAAAAATGGCCAAGGAATCAAATTCTGCCAGGGTATGTAAACTTTTGAGCACAACTGTATACAGGAGTTGAACACCGACATTTAGAATACCAATGGTCTACAAAGCTGGAAGTGCTGCAAATAGAAGTTTCCCTAAAGAGAAAAGTTCTATGAAACAAACACTGCCTTGTACTAAGAATAGTTTGATTGTTTTAATACTTAAAATATAAAAAAAAAAAAGTGTCAAATACTATATGAATGTTATTATGAATGTTGGTAAACTATATAAAATATATTTATAAATGATACAGGGTCTGCAATTAAAAAAAGTACCATTTCAGTCTTTGCAGATGACACCAAGCAATGTTACACTAAGTGAAATAATGTCCTTACAGAACGTCTCCAACTTACAAGCCAACCTCAACGCACAGTTTAATTGGGCAACTATTTGGCTATAGAGGTTTATGATTCGTTCACACCACGGTGCAGTCACGTCCGTTTTTCTGCACACATTCTGTAGGGGCTCAAAAAAAAAAAAAAAAAAGACACAATGGTTCGCTATGTGCCCTGTTTACACCACAGTGTGCAGTTTTTTTCTGTGCAGGAATATGCAGTTTTCTGCACAGGAAAAAAACTGATGTAAACTGTGAAACCTGAGCAGTTTTTCCCTTCAGTTGCCATCAGTTTTCATGCACGTATGGTGTGAATGAGCCCTTAAGGTTGATAAATGTAAAGTTATGCACTTGAGGGGAAAGAATATGCATGCATCATATTATACATGAAGTGTACAATGGGGGAAATTAATGGTGAAGGATCTGGGTGCTCTGGTAAATCATAAGCTTAATAATGGCATGCAATGCCAAGATGCAGTTTCCAAAGCAAACAAAGACCATTCTTGTATTCGGAGAGGTATGGACTCTAGAGAGATTTTGACCCTGTACAAATTAGCAAGACCCCATCCAAAATATGCAGTTCAGTTTTGGGCACCAGTTCACAAAGATGATATTGGGGAATAGGAGACAGTGAAGAGAAGAACAACCAAACTGATAAGCATGGAGAAGCTCAGCTAGGAGGAAAGATGGGAGGAACTCAAATGATTCTCTTTTGAGAAGGAGAGAGAAGAGGGGATATGATCAACATCTATAAATACATAAGGGGTCCATATAATGAATATGATAGCGAGTTATTCACTTTAACCACTTCAGGCCCAGACTATTTGGCTGCCCAAAGACCAGAGCTCTTACAATTTGGCACTGTGCTGCTTTAACTGGTAATTGCGCGATCATGCAATGTTGTAACCAAACAAAATTTGCGTCCTTTTTTCCTCACAAATAGAGCTCTCTTTTGATGGCATTTGATTGCATCTGATTTTATTTTTTTGCAATATAAAACAGAAAAAGACCGAATTTTTTTTTTTTGGGGGGGGGGGGGGGATAATGTTCTACTTTTTGTTATAAGAAAAATCCAATAAACTTTTAGTCATACATTTAGGCCAAAATGTATTCAGCCACGTGTCTTTGGTAAAAAAAAAGTATATTTATTGGTTTGCGCAAAAAATATAACGTCTACAAACTCGGGTAGAGTTTCTGGAATTTACACAGCTTTTAGTTTATGACTGCCCATCTCATTTCTTGAGGTGCTAAAATGGCAGAGCCCTACAAACCCCCCCCCCCCCCCCAAAAGACCCCATTTTGGAAAGTAGACACCCCCAAGGAAATTGCTGAGAGGCATGTTAAGCCCATTGAATAATTTAAATAGTAGGTCCCCAAACTTGGCACACATATAGCCCCACTCTTCCTCTACAAGTGTGCAAAGTTTGTTGTCCAGGGGACCTATGGCGGGGGAGCACAGATTTATCAAAGCCGGGCACCTCTTCCATAGACTCCCATGTTAAACGTCAGTCTAGTCATGGGCACAGTGAGGCATGCAGATGGACACCCTAGGCTTATACTCGAGTCAATACGTTTTCCCATTTTTTTGTGGTAAAATTAGGTGCCTCGGCTTATATTCGGGTCGGCTTATACGGAATGTGGAATTACACCCCAAAACACATTCTGCTGCTTCTGAGTATGGGGATACCACATGTGTGGAACTTTTTGGGAGCCTAGCCACGTACAAGGCCTCAAAAGCCAATCACCGACTTCAGGAATCACTTTCAAGGCACTCTGCCTAATGCATAAGTTTAAGGAAACGCCCCCCCAATATCTTTGCGAAAAAATAAAAGCCCATAACCCCAATCGCATTCTGCGATCCACCAATCAAAACCTCCTCCAGATACCGAAAGCCAGATACAAGTCCAAAGGCGATCGAAGATTTGCAGTCCAGGGACCTCACCTGTGGAATGCACTACCAACCACCATCCGACTGGAGTCGGACCACTTGGCCTTCAGGAGAAAGATTAAAACCCATCTCTTCTGAGGTCAAGGGGTTCCTTACCCATGAAATGGATACAGCGCCCAGAGGCGATTCAGTTCGCATGTGTTGTGCTTTACAAGTCACTCACTCAGGAAGTCACTCCTCACTACCCATCAGTTTCGAAGGTTATAAAATGCCAAGAAAGCACAACCCCCCCCCCCCCCCCAAATGACCCAATTTTGGAAAGTAGACACCCGAAGCTATTTGCCGAGAGGCATGGTGAGTATTCTGCAGCTCATTTGTTTTTGAAAAGAAAGAAAATCAACTTTTGTCCCCGTTTATAAATTTTCAAATCTTTGTGACAAAGTGAGATCTGCAAAATACTCACCATACCCGTACTCAGGAGAAGCAACAGAATGTATTTTGGGGTGTAATTTCACATATGCCCATGACATGTTTGAGCAATATATCATTTAGTGACAACTTTCTGTAAGGAAAAAAAAAAAATCCAGAAACTTGTGGCAAAATATTCCATGGACTCAACATTCCTCTCAGCAAATAACTTGAAGTGTCTTCATTCCAAAATGGGGTCATTTGGGGGGGGGGGGGGGCATTTTGACATTTCATGGCCTCCGTAACCGATAGGTAGTGAGGAAGTAAAATCACCATTTTACGCCCTTAGAAAGCCTGAAGGCGGTGATTGGTTTTTGGGGTCCTGTACATGGGGAAGCTCCCAAAAAGTCTCACATGTGGTATTCCCCGTACTCAGGAGAAGCAGCAGAACGTATTTTGGGGTGTAATTCCACATGTGTCAAAATATAAAATATTCCATGGACTTGAAAACATGCCTCTCAGCAAACAGCTTGGGTTGTCTACTTTCCAAAATGGGGTAATTTGGGGCGTGAACTGTCTATGGCATTTTATGAACATTTAGAAGCTTATGTCACGCATTACCCACTCTTCTGACCACTTGAAGCCCTTTGACACTTTTTGTTTACATATATTTAAAAGAAAAGGCCCTACAATGGTGGGTGGGTGTTGCATTTTTTTTTTTTTTTTTTTTTTTTACATAGTATTTGCGCAGCGATTTTTCAAACGCATTTCTTTTCGATAAAAAATACTTACATTTTATTGTAGTAAAACACTATATTGCCCAAATGTTTGATGAAATAAGATGGATACCAAATACGACATGCTTTAAAATTGCGCACAAAATGTGCAGCGGCAACAAACTACATACATTTTTAAAAGCCTTTACAGGTTACCACATTAGATTTACAGGTCTACTGCTAAAATAACTACCCTCGATCTGACCTTCGCGGTGATACCTCACATGCATGATGCAATTGCTGTTTACATATGATGCCAGACCGACGCTTGCATTCACCTTCGCGCGAGAGCATAGGTGTTTTTTTGTATTTATTTTGCTTTTTTATTTTTAAACTGTTCTTTTCTTTTTTTATTATTATTATTATTTCAGGGAATGTAAATACCCCCTATGATAGCAATAGGTAGTGACAGGCACTCTTTTTTGAAAAGAATTACCCTATATCTATCCTCTGCCCTCACACCAAGATCGGTGTGATAAAATGCTTTCCCAATGGCACTGTTTATATCCAGCGAAATCAAAGTCATGAAATGCTTGTAGCTTCTGGTTTTAGGCCATAGAGATGATTGGAGACGAAGGTCTCTGATCAGCTCTATGGTCAGCTGGCGGAACCACCGGCTGCATTCTCAGGTTCTCTGTTGGGACAAGAGCCAGAGAAAACCACAGAAGACTATGGGGGGGGGGGGGTGTTCTCTCCCACTGCTTGTAAAAGCATTCTAGAGGCCAATTAGATGCTATAATTGCTTTTACATGAAAGCCGACCGCTAGCTGAAAAGAATGATACCAAGAGGATACCTAAAACTGCAGGCATCACTCAAAGTCCAGCAACATACCAGTACTTTTCTGGTTCTTGTTGGGCATACATTGTAATCTTTTTCTTCATGAAGCCTGTGGGCTGAACAGAAAAAAAGATTGGGTTTTCCCACCATTAGAATACCTCCCTTCATCCTCCCACTTCTAATGATAGGCATACAAGCACCATTTTGTTTTCAACTGTGGTGGTGAAATCACCTCCTACAGCTCTGGAGTCGCTGATTTACGTATTGTGGGAGCAAACGCTGTTGCCGTCAAGATAAATTAATCAGTGCTGCAGCTGAATGGCATACCTGCTAATCAAATGATGGTTAAAAATGAAACAAAGTAACATTGCAGTATAACAGTAAGACATAGCATACTGGCAAAGCAAATACAAAAAAAGATAGAAGAAATTAAACATTTTTTGAGGCAATCTGTGCCTAAAATATACATATGCCGAAGCATCGGGGCAATCCGCCCAAAAAGTTAGGAGCAAATCGCTCCTCCACCCCTGCTTTGGCATATATGCATGTTTTTTTTTTTTTTACTGTGGTGGTGAAATCACCACCTACAGCGCTGGAGTCACGGCTTTATGTATCGTGGGAGCAAACTATGTTGCTGTCAAGATAAATAAATCCGTGCTGCAACTGAATGAGAGAGAGAGAGAGAGAGAGAGAGAGAGAGAGAGAGAGAGAGAGAGAGAGAGAGAGAGAGAGAGAGAGAGAGAGAGAGAGAGAGAGAGAGAGAGAGAGAGAGAGAGAGAGAGAGAGAGATTTTTGTACTCACCGTAAAATCCATTTCTCTGAGTTCATGGACGGACACTGCATCCTTTGACAGTAGGGTTATGCACCTTCCTTCCAGGAGAGTTTAGGCAGGATTTAAAGCTCCTCCCAGAGGGCGTGACTCCCCAGGCATAACCCACACCCTGCACTAGCAGCCTCAGTTCGTAACAAGCAGTACAAACAAAGGAGGGGTGGGTGCTGTGTCCGTCCATGAACTCAGAGAAATGGATTTTACGGCGAGTACAAAAATCCTATTTTCTCTTCCGTTCATGGACGGACACAGCATCCTTTGACAGTAGGGACGTCCCCAAGCAGTGTCAAAAAATTTTGAGGGGTGGGAAAAACACAGCAAACCAAGTCACTCAACGGAGGAACTCCAACCTTAAACTGCCGTCTGTAACACCCTGCGGCCGAAGGAGGCATCAGAAGATGCACTCGCATCCACCTTGTAAAACTTTGAAAAAGTGTGGACCGACGACCAGGTCGCTGCCTTACACACCTGTAACACAGAGGCTTGATGTCAGAAAGCCCAAGAGGCACCGATCGCCCTGGTCGAATGCGCCGTGACCCGAAAAGGAGGCGCCCGCCCCTTCAGGGCATAGGCCTGAAGCACAACCTGTCGGATCCACCTGGAAATGGCCGACGAGACTGCCAGGCCCTTTCTGGGACCAGACACAGACACAAACAGTGAGTCCGACTTCCGGAACGGAGCCGTCGCCGATAAGTAAACTCAAAGGGCCGAACCACATTCCAGGGAATGTAAAATGACCTCCTTCAGGTTCTTCAGCTGAGGACATAAGGATGGAAGAACAATGTCCTCATAGATGTGAAAGGCCGAAACGACCTTTGGAAGAAAAAAAGAGGGCTGCGGACGCAGCACCGCCTTATCTTGATGGATGACCAAGTAGGGGGCCTTGCAGGACAAGGCCGCCAATTCAGACACCCGTCTGTCTGAGGTAATAGCTACCAGAAAAAACACCTTTGTGACCGAGTCAACAAAGGCATCTTCCGAATGTCCTAAAAGGGAGCTTAGCTTGCTGAAGCACCGAGAGGACCAAATTCAAGTCCTACGTGGGCAGTGGAGGGCGCACCGGAGGAGCCACATGGCGGACCCCCTGCACAAACGTGCGTATCAAGGAGTGCGCTGCCAAAGGACGCTGAAAGTAAACAGCCAGAGCAGAGATGTGGCTCTTGACCGTCCCCAAGCGAGAGCCTGATCCGCTCCCCGCTGTAGCTGTAAGAACAGCAGAATCCGGGACACCACGTATGTACGAGGATGCCACTTCATCTCCTCACACAGAGATGTAGGCTTTCCACATACGATGGTAAATCTTTCGTGAAGTAGACTTCCGTGCGTGCAGCATGGTAGAGATCACAGAGCCGGACAGGCCCCTGTCCTTCAGTGAAAAACATGTAGAGGGCGCTAAAACCACTCAGTGCTACTGAATAGTGAACCAAAAAAATTTTAAATGAGAAATAGATTAAATTAAACTATCTCTAATACATATATGAAAAATACAAAATTCCAAAAGTGTCTCTGTCCTTCAGTACCTGGCTCTCAACAGCCACGCCGTTAAAGCAAGCGACTGTAAAGCAGGATGGAAGATCGGATCCTGCGACAGAAGATCTTCTCTCAGGGGTAGACGCCAGGAGCGGCGAGGCCAATCTGGGGCGATCAGGATTGTTGGAATCCCTTCGGCTTCCACTCTGCGCAGCAGGCGAGGGAGAAGCTTCAGAGGAAGGAAGGCGTAAATTAGGCGATAGTGACCCCAAGGAGCCACCAACACGCGTCCGCCCACGGGTCTCTCGACCTGGCCACGAATCGTGGCACCTTCCGGTTGAGGCGGGACGCCAGAAGATCTACGTCTGCAGTGCCAGATTTTCAGCACAGACCCTGAAACACCTCCGGGTGGAGAGACCATTCCCCTTGGTCCAGAGTTGTGCGACTTAGGAAGTTGGCTTGCAAATTCTGAACTCCCGGAATATACACGGCCGACAGAGCCAGGACGGACCTTTCGGCCCACCAAAGGATGTGCGCGACCTCTGTCGCTGCCGCTAAGCTCCTTGTGCCTCCCTGATGATTGACGTACGCCACGGCCGTGGTGTTGTCGGACTGGATCCTGACCGGTCGGCCCTGCAGATCCAGGGACCACCTGGCAAGGCACAGCTTAATTGCTCGGAGCTCCAGAATATTTCTCGGCAGGCGGGACTCTTCCTGAGTCCAGCGCCCCTGGGCTGACTGAGTGCCCCAAACGCGCCCCCCCGCTGGAGAGGCTGGCATTCGTCGTAACCACTGTGCAGCGGCACGGCAGAAAAGACTTCCCGGTCCGAAGCACCGGAGACACCAGCCACCACACCAGGGGAAACATGACCAGTTGACTCAATGAACCTGGTAATCCAGAGATGACGGAAGCTTGTCCCAACGTGACAGCAGTTCCCTCTGTAGCACCCTGGCGTGGAATTGGGCATACGGAACCGCCTCGAAAGAGGCCACCGTCAGACCCAGAACCCTCATGCAGAATCGCAGAGATGACCACTTCCAGGTCAACAACTGCTGCCCAGCAGATTGCAGAGTCTGAATTTTTTCCGTTAGGAAAAAAAAACTCCAGCCCCGGCGGAATCCAGGACTAGTCCCAGGAATTCCAGTCCCTGAGACGGAATCAACACCGACTTCTGGACAATACAGAAGCCAGCCGAACTCTTGGAGAGTCTGACACGTGATAGACACGGCTCCACTAATTCAGAGCTCGTAGGAGAATGACGTCCAGACATCCACGATAAACCCCCGCTGTCACAGCCGGGCTAGTATCGGGACGAGCACCTTGGTGAAAACCGGTGGTGTTGACACCAAGCCGAGCGGGAGCTCCACAATATGAAAATGGTCCTCCCTGACCGCAAAGCCCAGAATCTCTGGTGCTTTGAGCATATGGGGACATGCAGGTACGCGTTCATGACATCCAAGAACGCCAGAAAATCCCCATCCTGAAATTTTGCACTTTGACAAAAACAAACGAGGGCCTTGAGACTGAGGATTGGACGGACCCCGCCCTCCTTGGGGACTACAAACAGATTGGAGTAATACCCCTGAGACCGCTCCATCGAGGGAACTGCACAATCACTCCCCCGACCAGAAGATCCTGGACAGCCCCTGACAGAGCCAACCGGCGAACCGGAGGAAGCCAGAGGCTGGAGGGAAAAAAATCCTGTTTGGTAGGCAAGAGAGAAACTCTAACTTGTACCCCGAGGAAACCACTTCGCAAACCCCAACGGTCGGGGAGGAGGGCCCTCCACTGAGCCGCAATTTCGCGAAGCAGGTCCCCCACCCGAGACACGGGCGAGGGCAGACCTTCAGGCGGAAGCAGGTATGTCCGCAGGCTTGTTGGGCTTGTGGACCCAAGTGCGCTGCTGCCCCGCAACGGGGGTCTTCGCACCTTGCAAACCTTCCCTCACTGCACAGGGTGGGCGGAAAAAAAACAGCTTGGGGGTAGTAAAGGAGGGTCCTTGCTCATGGCGAGGTCCCTAGCCCTTCCCAGACTGTGGGAACAGCATGCTCTTACCACCCGTGGCATCCATAATGATGCCATTCAGGGAAGTCCCAAATAGACCGTTCACCCCTAAAAGGCAATCCACCAAGGACTTCTTTGAGGACTGGTCCGCAGACCAGCACATCAGCCACACAAGGGGGCGCAGTACCACCGCATAGGCGGAAGCCCTGGAAGCAAGAGTGTAACCAGGACCGACCCACAGATAAATTTAAGACCCAGAACTAATCGTTCAGCCAGGTCCTTGCAGGTCTCGGAAGCATCCTGCAGCAAAAAACGTTGCCCGTACAGTCACAGTCCGTGGCACCAGAACTCCGGCCAAAACCGGTCTCACAGCCGAACCCCCTACCGCAAAGATGGAGCAGGCCACAGCCTCCATTCTCCCATCCGCGGGCTCCTCAAAGGCAGGAGCCCCATCCACATGGTGGAACTCAACCCGGAAACTGGAGGGTCCACGGACGGAGGAGAGACCCACTTTACTAAAAAGAGAAAGAGCTATGAGTAAGCATCGGTTATCGATGTGAAACGCGTCAGGTCTGTTACCCCACTGTTTGGAGTTTTTTTTGCTGTTGTAGTTTTCGTTTTACTGGAATAAAAGGCACCATTTTTTACACTTTATTGGAGTGCGGCTGTCCATCTCCTCCCTCTTATTTACACTTTACTAAAAAGGTCCTCCACAAAAGGATAACGGGTCGCAAGCAAAAAACCTTAGTTAGACTTACCGGTAACGGTATTTCTATGAGTCTTTCAGGACAGCACCTGGAGAGAGCGCAGCTCCACCCACTTCCCAGGAAACACTGCAGTCAATGCTATAACTTCCGCCCCCTTCCACCATGGCCTCAGTTGTTCACGAGTACCTCCGGCCACGCTGAAATTAGATAAGCAGAACATAGAAACTACACACATTAGCATATATATATATATTCTCTTTAATAACAAAAGGGCGGGTTATCGGTGCTGTCCTGAAAGACTCATAGAAATACCGTTACCGGTAAGTCTAACTAAGGTTTTCTCACCTCGTCTTTCAGGACAGCACCTGGAGATAACCGAGTACTTACTCTAGGGTGGGACCACCACTTGCAGGACCTTCCTGCCAAAAGACTGCTCTGACACAGAGAGCAAATCCATCCTATAATGACGAGCGAAGGTGGAAAAGCTCGTCCACGTTGCCGCCTTACAGATGTGTTCTGGCGAAGCTCCAGCCCGTTCTGCCCAGGAAGTTGCCACCGCCCTAGTAGAATGGGCCATTACTCCCTGAGGAGGATCCAAACCTTTAGCTTTGTATGCCTCATGGATAGCCATACGTAACCATCTAGCCAGAGTACTCTTGGAAGCCCCATGCCCCTTGCGGGATCCTGAAAACAGAACGAAAAGCGAATTCGCCTTTCTGAACTCACTAGAGACCACTAGAGACCTCTAGATAGTGTCTAATGCATCTCCTGACATCTAAGGAATGGAATTCTCTCTCCTTCGGACAAGAAGGAGTTGGACAAAAGGTAGGCAACACTATTTCCTGCGTCCTATGAAATACTGACACTACCTTCGGAAGAAAACTCGGATCAGTTCTTAATACTACCCTATCAGGGAAGATTGACAAAAAAGGCTCCAAAATGGAAAGCGCCTGAAGCTCGCTAACCCTCCTCGCTGAGGTGACCGCTACCAAAAGCACCAATTTCAAAGTCAGAAATTTTATAGAGGCGTCTACCAGAGGTTCGAAGGGTTTTTTAGTCAAACCCCCCAGGACCACTGATAAATCCCACTTGGGGAAAAATTTAAACGGGGAAGGCCTAGCCCTGGCTAAGGCCTTAAAAAATCTGATAACGTAGGGCTCTAGAGATAAACGTCTCTCTAGAAACACTGACAAAGCCGCCACCTGCGCCTTCAAGGTGCTGGCTGCCAGACCCTTATCCATACCGTCTTGTAAAAACTCCAAGACGGAAAATGTATTCAAAGGAGAATAATTTTTACCTTCACACCAAGAATTGAAAACTTTCCAAGTCTTGAAGTAGATGGCCCTCGTGACCTTTTTCCTGCTACTAAGTAGCGTATCTACCAAACGTTTGGACAAACCCTTACTGCTAAGAATTAGCTCTTCAGTAACCAGGCCGTGAGTCTTAATCGACTCACGTCTGGATGAAGTAGAGGGCCCGGAAACAGTAAATCTTTTCTGACTGGCAGTACCCAGGGATCTTCTACTGCCAGTTCCAACAGACTCGAAAACCAAGGCCTCTTGGGCCAGTACGGGGCTATCAGGATCAGAGTAGTCTTCTCCTCCTGAAGCTTCCGTAACACTAAAGGAATGATCTGAACTGGGGGGAAGGCATAGCAAAGGCGGAAGGGCCAGCGTTGGACTAACGCATCTAGACCCTCTGCCTGGTCCATTCTGTTGAGAGAAAAATAAGCCGGAACCTTGGCATTGGACTGGGACGCGAACAGGTCTATCTGAGGGGATGCCCACCTGTTTACTAGCTCTTGAAAGACCTCCGGGCATAAACACCATTCCGATTCCAGAACCCTCGCCCGACTTAAAAAGTCTGCCAGAAGGTTTAGGCTGCCTTTTAGGTGTACTGCCGATAGGGATGCCAAGTTCACCTCTGCCCAGGACAGAGTCTGTAAGGCCAGATTGAAGAGTACCTTGCTTCTCGTGCCCCCCTGTCTGGAAAAATACGCCACCGCTGTGGCGTTGTCTGACAGAATCTGGACGTGTTGGTCCAGAATCAGCTCCTGGAAGGCCCTTAGCCCTAACCAAATGGCCCCGAGTTCCCTCCAATTGGAGGACCTTCTGGACTCCTCCCTCGACCAGGATCCCTGTGCCATCTGCCCATTCAGGTGAGCACCCCATCCCCAGGAACTCGCGTCCGTAGTTAGGACCCTTGTAGTGGGGAAGGACCAAGACAGGCCTAGGCGCAGATTTGCCTGGCCTCTCCACCACCAAAGTTTCCTTTTCACTGAAGACGGAACTCTGAATCTTTTCTCTAGGGATTCCCCATGGGTCCAATTCTGAAGGATCGCCTGTTGTAGGTCCCTTGAATGGAGACGAGCCCACTGAACCGCCGGAATGGCGGCCGTGAGTAAGCCCATTGTGGACATGGCTGAGCGAACAGAAATCTGCACATTCGACTGAATTGTCTTCACCGCAGCCTGAACTTTCTCTATCTTTTCTTCTGGTAGAAAAATCTTCCCCTGAACAGTCTATAGTGTATCCTAGAAAGACTATCCTCTGGGAGGGCACTAGATTTGACTTCTCTTTGTTCAGAATCCATCCGAGCCCATCCAAATGAGCCTGGGTCCTCCTCAGGTCCAGGAGAAGCTGCTCCTCCGACTTGGCGAACACACCAGGAGGTCGTCCAAGTATGGAATTATAGAAATCCCCCTGAGCCTTAGGGGTGCCAAGGCCTCTGCCACCACCTTTGAAAAAGACTCTGGGAGAGGAGGAAAGGCCGAATGGGAGGGCTCTGAATTGGAAATGTCTCACTCCGCTCTCTGTTCTGATGGCTAGGCGCAGATAGCGCTGGGAGGAAGTACTGATCGGGACGTGCAAATAAGCATCCCTTAAATCTATCGATGCTAAAAAGCACCCCAGTTGAAGAAGCTTTCTCACCGAGTATATAGAATCCATGCGGAATCTCTTGTACCGGATAGCTAGATTCAGGACTTTTAGGTTTAAAATTAACCTGAATTTGCCCGACGGCTTCCTTACTAGAAATATATGGGAATAACAGCCCTCCCCCTGTTCTCTCTGGGGCACTGGCATAATCACCCTCTGTTGGAGAAAATCTTCCACTAATGACAGCATTGCCCGAGATTTCTCTTGCTCCCTGGGCAATTGGGTCACATAAAACCGCGACGGTGGTCTTCCCGAGAACTCCAGTGCGTAGCCTTCTGCAATCAGTTTGAGGACATACGGACTGGACGTCGCCTCTGCCCACTGTGGAAGGAAGGCTTTGGAGCCGACCTCCCACAGCTGGGAGACCGTCACTGGGGCTTAGCAGGCTGGCTGGGGGAGCGAAATAACACCCCAGGCTTCCCGCGGCCCCTCTGGGACCGCCAGGGTCTACCACCCTGGCCTCTTTGCGCATCCTTAGGACCCTTGGCTTGGAAAAAAGGACGAAAATTTTTCTTGGACCCCGAATCTACCTTTTTTAAAGGAAGAGCCTTCTTTCTATCCGCCGTCCTATCCAGAACGGCGTCTAGCCCTGTGCCAAACACCAAGTCTCCTTCAAATGGTAACCCACACAGTTTCACCTTAGAGGCTGTGTCCCCCTGCCAGGTCTTAACCCATAAGGCCCTTCTGGTTGAATTTATCAACGCCGAGGATCTGGCGGAGAGCTTCACGGATTCAGCAGATGCATCCGCTATATAGCCTACCGCCTTCATAAGGACTGGAAAGGACTCCAAAAGCTCTCTACGAGAGGTCCCAGCCTCGATGTGACCTTTAAGCTGATCCAGCCAATGTTCAAGGTTTCTAGCCACCACAGTGGATGCCATAGCTGGCTTGAGATTAATCAAGGTGGCATCCCAGGCTTTTTTGAGCAGGGTATCTGCTCTTTTATCCAGGGGATCTTTAAGGGTACCTGTATCCTCAAAAGCTAGGTCAGTATTGCGAGAAACTTTCGAGAATGCTGCATCCAGCTTAGGCTTTTTATTCCATAGCTGCGTTGGATCTTCATCGAAAGGAAATCTCCTTTTCAGAGACCTAGAAAAGAAGGGTGCCTTCTCTGGGTCCTTCCATTCTCTCTTAATTGTCTCGGACAATACTTTATGTACCGGAAAGGTACGATGTTTTACCTCATCCAAGCCCTGGTACATCCTGTCATGCAAGGACAGCTGAGTCGCATCTTCCTTAATGTTTAGGGTAGAATGAATAGTCCTTAATAGGTCATCAACCTCCTCTAAGGAGTTTATAGCGCGAGGAAGAAGTATCCCTTTCTTCTTCTTCCTCCGCCTCTGATCCTGAAACAACATTTTCAGGCTCCTCCTCCTCGGACTCACTATCTAACCTTCTAGATGTGGAGGGGGTACTGGCCCTGACCTTGGATCCCTTAGTCGGACCCTTGTCCAGAAAGGAGCAAAAAGACTGTAAAGTCTGGTGCAACTCCTCCCTAAACGAAGAGAGCAACTCCCCCGTACCCTTGACGGTGGGCTGCTCAGAGGCCGAACTAGTAGAGGCCTCCCCCCTGACAATCTGCACAATACAAGTTTTGCATAAAGGTTTGGTCCAGTTCCCTTTAAGGGAAGCTTTACAAGTAGCACACCGCTTCTTGGAAGGAGGAGGTTCTACCACTTTGTTTTTCTTTAACTTTCTGAAACGACACAAAAGGACAACAACGCTATGTTTAACCTTTGTATGCCAGACCAGCAAATCACCCAAGTGCACACAGCTAGTGAACAAATAAAACCAGAACCCATCACCGCTGTACCAGAAAAACTACACACACCCAAAGACGTAACTAGGGTGAGTGAGGCAGGCTCCCCTCCAGAAAGAGGGACATAACAATACCCTGGTACATTGACCACCGCTGGGTCTCCTACCTGGGCCGGGCTGGTGCTTGTGGCTCCTGCTCCCAGAACGCTGCGGGCGTGCGACAGCTTTTTAAAACTCCCGGCTCTTTCTCGCCGCTGCGAGACCCGGAAATAGCACCGCCGAGGCCACTCCTCCTCCTGCGTTCCAGCGGCCGGAACCGGAAGCCGCCACGCGCCGCCGGAAGTCCCGTCTCCACCCGGAAAGGACGTCACTACGCCCTCCGCTCCGGGACCTCGTATGCTGGAAGAACGGCACCTGACCGCCCCCCGCAAGCTACGATGCCCGGACTCAGGGAGCGGGACCCCCAGCAGCCTCTGTCCTCGCCGGACCGAAGAGGAGAAGTACCCGACCTTCACCCGCGCGTCAGGGGAGAAGTCGAGTCCGCCTCCTGGAGGATCACCTCCTAACACACAAAACACCGGTATGCTTCCAAAACCACCTTCCCCGCCTGGGGAGAGTATAGCACACCCTTGGTTCCCTGCAGCGCTTCCACCATGGCCGGAGGAAACACTACAACTGAGGCCATGGTGGAAGGGGGCGGAAGTTATAGCATTGACTGCAGTGTTTCCTGGGAAGTGGGTGGAGCTGCGCTCTCTCCAGGTGCTGTCCTGAAAGACGAGGTGAGAAAACTGGTCTGCGGCGTATCCCATTCCTTGTAAAACAGACTGTCCCAAAAAAGGAACACAAGGAAAACATCGTCACTGCATGGTGGTTCGTGGGACCCAAAAAGGACTGGCACAGCAGGTGCCCCAACCCCATCCCCAAGTACTGAGTATCATGCAGAAAAAACTAGCTCCAACATTTCCCAAACAGTAACCGACCCTGACCAGAGTCGCTCTCACTGTGCGCGTGGGTTAAGCCCGCATCAGCTGACAATACAGTGTCAGAGATATCCCCAGAAGCAGGCCAGGGAGGAGGGCGCTAATATACCCCCCAGCCGGCCACTAGTCGCTTAAACCTGGCGAGAAAAAAACGCCACCGACATTGCCATAGCAGATGTGGCAGGGGCAGCAAGGGTTAACTCAGGCTTACAGGGGAGAAGTACCTGTCCAGGCCTCCCAATTCACCGCCGCTGTGTCACCTCCCTGCAAAGCAGAAGTGCCCACGGTCACCTCCCGGCCGTTACAGAGCATGGGGGGCCCCCCGGGAAACTCACCACCCCACCCGGTGCAGCACGGTCTGAGAGAGCCTATGCGTGTGTGGAGAAGCTGGCAGTGCTGCGTCTGTCTCCCTCAGCAGATTTGCGGTCTGTCTGCAGCGCTAAAACGGCCACACGAATTCCAAGATGGCCGCCGAATGAGTAAAAAACAGCTCAGGACCACAAGAAAATGGCCGCCGAGCTATACAAAGAGCGACAAAATGGCGGCTGTTACACATTTAAAAAGACAGTGACACAGCAAAACAGCACAACACAAAAATTACATTCCAGCACACAAAAGAGGCCCTGTAGTGAACACAGACAGAGCCTGCAGTGAACACACACAATCCCGGCTACGCACACAGGTCCAGGTGATAGGAGACCCCAGAAAAAAAAAAAACCCTCACAGCGGTCACCCAAATGGGAAAGGAGGGAGATGGAATAAGGTTGAGAGGAAAGCAGGGCAAGCCCTCAGTCGACCTCCCAGGGGAAAATTCCAGCCAGACCACTTACCTGAGCAAGGGGCCACTACTTACCCATCCTGCGACCACCGGCTGGAGGTATCCCAGACAGAACCAACGTCTGCTAAACGGCTGTTGACAAGCCATAAAAGACGGGTCCATATGTGAGCCCTAGAACCAAAGTTCCCGGCCCGCCCCTGGAAGCAACGGGGCCTGTCGTGGGACGTCCCAAAGCTGAGCTAAGGGCTGGCACACGCTCGATGGCCAAACATTGGGGGGGGGACTACAAGAGTCAGACCCAGCCCTGTCACCCAGTCGGCCTGTTGATAGAAGAGAATCTCAGGGATTCAAAAATGCAGGGAACAAAATAAGAAAAAGCGGAGAAAAAAAAAACAGAAAAAAAAAAAAACGCAAGAAAAAAATCTCCAGAGTACAGGACTCACAGAAGATGCCATGACCTCTCCCGTCGGTTAGGCAGGAACACAAATGAGCTGCTAGAGCAGGTGGTGGGTTATACCGGGGGGCCACGCCCCCTGGGAGGAGCTGCACTGAGGAATGTGTTAACACTTAAAGTGCTTTTTTTCTGCCTAAACTCACCTAAAGGGAAGCGGATATAACCCTACTGTCAAAGGATGCTGTGTTCGTCTATGAACGGAAGAGAAATCAACTGTTTCCACCTGAATTCCGGGTTGGCCAGTGAATGGGGGAAGAGCGGGAGCTGCAGAAGTGGTGGGCTCCCAAAATATTTGCAGGGAAGGACACTATGGGACGACTGGCCCGTCTGTCTTCTTGGTGGCAGTGGACACTACTTGTGCTTGCCAGCTTTGAACTGCACTTATGGGACTCACCATGTTACCACGTGATACTGCTGTGCAGGATGTAATCAATGTACGCAGGTGTACTAGGCCGCTGGTGCCCCAGGATGAGCGGGCACCTAGTCTTCTCATGTTCCACGAGAGTCATGCTGTTCTTGCACCCCAACAGCAGCAGAACAGGGTTAGGTATGCCTGACCTTGGCAGAGCCATCTGTCATGGAGCCGCTTGTCTACAGGATTGTATTCTGAGGCCTGAATCGGACAGATGAGTGACTTCCTCTCACTATCCTGTCATGCTCACAAAATGTAGCTCGGCTATCTCACTAGTGTACCTTCGATTTGCCATTTTGGGCTCTAAATTTACTGGTACACTAGTGAGTTCCCAGGGGGAAAAAAAGCTCCTGGACTGTTAGCAACTGTATCAAACGCTACCAAAAAAAAAAAAAAAAACTTTAGCGATCAGGCCTGACTCTGCTAATGCTTCAGTTATGCATGTTGTGTTTTTAAAGCGACAGTGATCGATCGATACTGCACTTGGGTGGGCTGGGAGAAGGGGCAAAATGCAGGCGCCAGCAAGTATCTGGGCTGATCCCGCCAACACTGCATTTTTGGGAACGCTAGTATAGATCTGATCAGATATTGATCCGTTTAGACACTATACCACTAAGGGAGGTGTATGCTGCGTGCATGTTCGCACTACTGGCACTAATCTGACACTGCCTGGGGCGACACAGACCCTAACTGACCCTAAAACCTAACTGATATCACCCGCCGGGCAATCAAGGGGTAAAATCTTTATTAGGTAATAAACGGCGGGTGCCCCGACGCTTTAAAAAACAAACTAACCAGCGTCACCCGTAACACTTATACGGTGATCACTGGTGACAGGGGGTGAAAGGATTTACTAGGGGGGGGCAATCATGGGGTTAAAACTTTTATTAGGTAGTATATGTGGGTACCTGATGCTATTAAAAAAAACTGACAGTGAACCTAAATAGCCAACAGGATAACTAGCGTCACCCAAGACTAATACGGCGAACAGAAAAAAATAAATAAATAAATAAAAAATTACTGGAGACAGGGGGTACCCTAGACCTAAAGGGGCCCACCGCTAACAGCCCTAACACTTATAACAGTCACAAATGACACCAAATGCAGTGATCAGTAAAAATATGAAAACTGCAATTGGTGACACTGACAGGGGGTGCAGGGGTTAACTGGGGGGGGGGGTGATCGGGGGGCGATCTGTGTGCCTACATGTACTGGTGTCAGTGTAGTGTTGTGCAACTCTATCCTCAGCTTCCAATAAAAAAGGAAGCACGAAGCGAGATGACATTTCCTCTGCTTCTGTTTACAGTTTCAGAAGCAGAGGATGCTTCTCATTCGTCAGGAGCGATCGTGAGGGAGAGGCCATGAATCAGTGGCCTCCCCCTCAGCAAGGACCGCTTCTAGAACGAAGCCGACCGCTACAGGCGTACCTGTACGCCCATATGCCTGCCTGTGGCATTCTGTCGACTTATATCGTCGTGCGGCGGTCGGCAAGTGGTTAAGGTCATCACAGGGGACACTCTTTACATCAAGAAGAGGAGATTTAATCTCTAAATATGGAAAGGTTTCTTCACAGTGAGCCGTGAAAACATGGAATAGACTCCCTCTAGAGCCGATTCTGGCCAGCTCAGTAGATTAATTTAAAGAAGGCCTGGATTCTTTCCCAAAAGGTACATAATAATAAATTGGATACCAACATTTATAGGTAAGTTGATCCAGGGAATATCAGATTGCCTCTTGGGGGACCAGGAAGAATTCTTTCCCCTGCTGAAGCAAATTGGATCATGCTTTGCTGGGGTTTTTTGCCTTCCTCTGGATCAATTGTGGGTATAGGATAGCGATATTGGATTGTATGATCTTCCTCCTTTTTATTGGTTGAACTAGATGCAGATATTACTTTTTTCAACCAGTCTAACTATATAGACAATTCCCATCTTTAAAATGTATAATTTTGCATATCCTACAAACGATCCCAAGAGGATCGCGCTCTAGCTTATCTTTAGTGTATGGGCTTGGGTGCGGAGCCGGGGGTTCCTTTGATCCTCTCCTCCCCCCCTCTTTTCCTGTTCCTCTATTCTTTTCCCCGCCTTTCATTTCATCCCTCTGCTCTTTTTCTATACTTTATTATGTATATTTTAGTACGTTTGTTGTTGGCTTGTGCCGGCTGGTTTGGGGCCTGTCCGGCCTGGGGGCTGTGCCCCCCTCCCTCCCTTTTTTTGGTTGGGTGGGGGGGATGGCCCTTTGGGGCAGACGGGCGTCCTGCAGGAACTGGGACTGTCTAGTGTGAGTTTGGTCCTAGAAGCAATAGGTCGGATTACGCCATATTTCCGCACTGATGGTCCCTGGCCTGATTTTGTACGATTACTTGTTTACCCCACTTGATTGGAATGTAATGTTATGTTCCCACTGTGTTGGTTTGTTTTTGTACAACAAAATGCTAAAATTCTTAATACCATTGAAACATAAAATGTATAGTATAGTTTTTGTGCAAACAATATATAGTAGTAGAATTGAAACCTTGCTGTAAGGAACAGTGACACAGTCAAATAGGATTCAGCTCTTACCAGAACAGCCAAGTCTGCCTGTGAGGCTCCCCCAATCATATTTGGAACAAAGCTTTTATGTCCAGGGGCATCCAGAATAGTGAAGTGCTTCTTCTCCGTCTCAAAGTAGGCACGGCCAACCTCTACAGTTTTACCTTTGTCTCGTTCTTCCTGATTTGTGTCTAAAGCCCATGAAAGGTACCTGGAAGAAGAAAGTTATTATGTTAGTTCTGAATGCTAGGCACATCTATCTAACCCTTGTTTGCTCACAAAAAAAAAAAAAAAAATTTTATTTGTTAGTACATTGAAGAAATAGGACTTTATTTTTTCTATGACCGATTGGTACAACTGCCACGTATAGAAGGTTGGAAGCAAGGAATAGCAAAGGGTATCTCACCCCCATTTAGCAGCTACACCTCTGCATATACATGCAGAGATTAAAGTGGTTCTGCAGTTATTTCTTTAAACATTAAGTCAGCAGCTTAAAAAAAAAAAAAAAAAAATCCTCATCCAGGTCGGTTTCTTCATCATCCTTCAGGGGTGTAGGGTATGGCTCTAGACACTGAAAAAGCTTTTGATTCTGTTGATGATTGGCACTATATGGTATCTGTCCTGGACAAAGGCCTAGTGACATCACACCTACCAGGAAGTGTGGCGGAGTATGCTGGTAAATGTAATGTGGGAGTCAGAATCAGACTTAAAGGGTCACTAAAGGAAAAAAAAAATGTTGCTGAAATTACTGTTTACAGGGTATAGAGACATAAAAGTTAATGGATTCCTTTTAAAAATGATTAAAAATAGATAAAAAATCAATCATATAATGTGCCTCTAGTTTCACTTTCGCTTTTAAACTGGTTTCATGTTTCTGTGAAGTAAAGAGACCCTCAGAACAAAAACAAACAAATCCAGGGCAGTGTTTTGTCTTTAAAATGAATCTGATTGGTTCTGAGGAGTTTTAGACACACAGCTTGGACCACAGTGAAAAGCTGCCATGAGATTTTTCATAGGGAGCCAGACAAGCAGGAAGTGTGGAGATCAGAGCAGAATTACAGCTACTTCAAAGCAAAAACGAACAATGAGGAAATGAAACCAGGACTGCAGTAAGGTAAAGGAAGCTATTTAGCTAAAAAAATATTTTCCTTTAGTGATCCTTTAAGGGGACATTGTACCTCTATATGTCAACTTTTTTAACCACTTCAATTCCGAAACCAATTCTGGCATTCCTCTCCTACATGTAAAACAGAGCATAAAATGTTGGGCATTGCATATTTTTATGGATGATATTGGCGCAGCGGTTTTACAAACGCAAAAAAAAAATATATATATATATAAGAAAAAAGATTTTTTGCCATCACCGTAAAATACTTTTCTCTGTCATCCACGGACTGACACAGCTCCTTAAATTTCTCACCTTTTCCCTTTCCCTTTTCATCTTTCAGGACAGCCACAATAAGAGGATAGGCGAGCACTTACCAACTAGGGTGGGACTACAGCTTGCAAAACCTTTTGTCCAAAGGCTTGCTCATCTGCCAACACCAGGTCCACTCTGTAATGTTTTACAAAAGTGGTATAGCTGGACCATGTTGCTGCCTTGCATATCTGTTCTGGCGTAGCTCCAGCCTTTTCTGCCTGAGAAGCTGCCAAAGCTTTGGTAGAGTGTGTCGTTATCCATGTAGGGATCTCTTTACCAGCTAAAAGTATATGCCTGTCCAATGGTTGCTCTGGCAATAGTGAGTCGAGACGCTTTGTAACCTTTTCTGGCCCCAGAAAACAAAATAGAGTCTGACTTCCTAAATTCTTTTGTCAGATCTAGGTAGTGCAGGATGCATCTCCTGACATCCAAAGTACAAAACCTCAACTCCTTCACCTGAGGGGTTGGGACAAAAGGAAGGTAAAACTTCCTGACTTCTGCGGAATTTCAAAGTTACCTTGGGTAAAAATGCTGTATCGGTCTTAAAAATGACCCGATCAGGAAAAATAACACAAAAAGGGGGTCTAACAGATAAGGTTTCTATCTCGCTGACCCTCCTAGCAGTAGTCACTGCAACCAAAAATACTGTTTTTAAAGTCAGTTCCTTTAGAAAACACTTGTCTAAAGGCTCAAAGGGAGCACCCGTGAGGGTCTGTAAAACTAAAGACAGGTCCCAACTGGGGAAGGGTGGGCCCTGAACTGGTTTCGGTCTAGATAGAGCCCTGAAAAACCTGACTACCCAGGGGTTGGTGGCCAAAGGTTTTTCTAGGTATGCACCGAGTGCTGAAATTAACAGTGCCTTGGCGTTGACAGGGAGGTTGTGGGACGAGTGCTGATAGATTGCATATAGGAGAATTTTCTGTTTACTCAGCGGCCTCTGTAATAGGAAGTCCCGTCTCCTGGGCTGCCATTTGACGACTGTTCTGTCTATCACAGGAGTTGGGACTTTGTATTAAAGAGGCAGCCGAGAAAACTGGAGATTCTCCTGTATGTAATCTGTCAGAGCTTGTCCGGCCCCCTCCCTGTCCCCTTTGAGGCTGCAGATGGGCATCGATCAGGCTGCACTGATGGCAATGGTGAAGCTGCAATTATGTCAATGGTAAGGCAGCTGCATTCATGGCAATGGTGAGGCTGCATTCATGGTAATGGGGGGGGGGATGAGGCTGCATTCATGGTAATGAGGGAGGCAGCTGCATTCATGGCAGGGGGGGGGCTGCATTCATGGCAATGGGGGGACGACTGCATTCATGGCAATGGGGGGACGACTGCATTCATGGCAATGGGGGGACGACTGCATTCATGGCAATGGGGGGACGACTGCATTCATGGCAATGGGGGGGACGGACTGCATTCATGGCAATGGGGGGACGGACTGCATTCATGGCAATGGGGGGGGGGACTGCATTCATGGCAATGGGGGGGGGGTCTGCATTCATGGCAATGGGGGGGGGGACTGCATTCATGGCAATGGGGGGGGGGCTGCATTCATGGCAATGGGGGGGGGGGACTGCATTCATGGGCAATGGGGGGTGGGGACTGCATTCATGGCAATGGGGGGGGGGGGACTGCATTCATGGCAATGGGGGGGGGACTGCATTCATGGCAATGGGGGGGGGACTGCATTCATGGCAATGGGGGGGGGGACTGCATTCATGGCAATGGGGGGGGACTGCATTCATGGCAATGGGGGGGGGACTGCATTCATGGCAATGGGGGGGGGGGGACTGCATTCATGGCAATGGGGGGGGACTGCATTCATGGCAATGGGGGGGCTGCATTCATGGCAATGGGAGGGCTGCAGATAGGCACTGACAATTATTTTGCTTCACAGTTCTTTATTTAAAATTAAAGTTTTTTCCTGAAACTTCTTGAAAGTGATAATACGCCAATAAATACGGTATATACAAATAACACACCTGAGCTCATCTCTTCACCACACACACACACACACACACACACACACACACACAAAGGGAATTCTTGCTGGGCAGTGTGTTAGTGCTTGGACAAACACTTAGACCGAATTTTAATGTCAGGCAAAATAGTCGGCCCTCGCGCATGTTCACTTCATCAAAACTGGCCCTCTTTGAAAAAAGTTTAGACATGCCTGGTCTAAGGTATCTAGTAAGAGGCATGGCAAGTTTTTTGAAGTTACAATCTTTTTTTTTTTTTAACACACTATCACCAGTGCAGTACAGTGTCATCATATAATGGGTGTATATATTTTATATTATTTATTATTATTATTTTTTATCAATAGTAGTAGTGGTCCCTGCAAAGGTCAGGTGTACCCGACCCCGTTCTGCTGTCGTTTAGGTGCAAGAACTCTCACATGGAGCAGAGAGCCAGTACTAAAGCCTCTCATCCTTCTGGTGAACACCAGTGGCCTAGTACATCTTGGTCGTACATCCAGCACTGTAGTTTCACTTGGTGACGTGGTGCGTCCCATAAGTGTAGTTCAAGCTGGTGAGGTGGCTAGCACGAGTAGAGTCCCATAGCCACCAAGAAGAAGACAAACACAGGCCCGTCAAACTCATAGTGCCCGTTCTGCTGCATTTGCCAATCCGAATTGGGAGCCCACCACGTCTGCAGCACCCGTACTTCCCCCTATTCACTGGCCAACCTGGAATACAGGTGGAAACGGTTGATTTTACGTTACTTGATTTTTATTTGCCGTTTTTTTCACGGGAGATCGCTATAGATCTATTGAGGACCAAAGCAATTTGTATGCTGGTCAATTCATCGCCGCTAATCCCCAGTTGATCCTTGCCAGAGATTGGAAACCTAATAGGGTTTCCAAATTTAAGACCTTCCTGGGCCTATCCTTCCTCATGGGCATAACAAAAAAAAAAAAAAAGTGAGTTGTGGTCATATTGGTCCACTGTCCCAATTTACCATGTACCCGTGTTCTCTGCCGCCATGACCAGGACACGATGCGAACAGGTCTTATGGTTCATGCATTTCAATGATAGTGAACTAATCGATTTGATTGGATCTACAAAAATTCGCTCTCTGACAGGGCAACATGATGGAGATATATGTAGTTTTATGCCCAGACTACATAGGGAGCGCAGGAAAGAATGTTTGGGACTTGGTGTCACCCTTATTCGGAAAGGGGTACCACTTGTACGTTGACAATTATAACACGAGCTTGCCACTTTAGTCACCTTTTTGATTGTGGAATTGGCGCATGTGGCACCGTGCGATCTAATCACCGGGGCTTCCCCCAATGGTGTGTACAATCCCAACTCAGATGGGGGGGGGGGGGGGGAACCTGCTTGAAGTGTAATAATTTGTTAGCAGTGAAGTGGAGGGTTTCATGGAATGTTTTTGTTCTGTCCTCACGCGGATACGGCAGTCCAAACTTTCACGGCGACTGGTGTTGTAGAGAAACCTCTCTGCATCCACGAATACAAACTTAACATGGGAGGGGTACAATATACCCAATTGCCCGTAAGGTATAAAAAAAAAAAGTGTCTGTATATTTATTCCAATTGGCTCTGCTGAATACTTTTGTGCTGTTTCCAGACAGTACTGTACCCCACCTTCCACACGCAAATGCAGTGAGCCGACATTTTGTGTATGTCCTCCCTGGTACATCTACCCAAAGAACAGCCCAAAAGATGTTGTGTCTGCAGAAAACGCGGATTTAGGCGTGATACCCGCTTTTATTGTGCCTCCTGTCCTGACCAACCTGGTCTCTGCATCGGTAACTGTTTCACACGCTAGGAGTATTAGCGTAGGGTACAACACTGCACAGTCCTAGGCACACTAACACAGGGTCTCGAAAGATAGAGATGGTTATCACATTTTGAGAGACCCTAATCTGGAACGCCCACAGTTTTTATAAAAGCGCAAAAAAAATTGAATAAATAAAGCCAAACATTGTGGTTTTATTTTTCTTCTCTCTATGGTTTTCTCATGTTCGTTCTCTATTGTTCTACATCTATTGTTCTCTCTATTTAGAACGGTAATGTTATTTTAACCACTTAAAGACCTTAGGTGTTTCAGATTTGGTGTTTGCAAGACTAAAACCGTTTTTTCTGCTAAAAAATTACTTAAAACCCCCAAACATTATATATATATTTTTTTCTAACACCCTAGAGAATAAAATAGTGATCATTGCAATACTTTTTGTCACACCGTATTTGCGCAGCGGTCTTACAAGCGCATTTTTTGGAAAAAATTCACTTTCTTGAATTAAAAAATAAGACAATAAATTTGGCCCAATTTTTTTATATATTGTGAAAGATAATGTTACGCCGAGTAAAATGATACCATTTTTTTTTCCTATTTTTTTTTATTTATTTTATTACTTTTTACACTTAAAAAAAAAAAAAAATTGTATCACTTTTATTCCTATTACAAGGAATGTAAACATCCCTTGTAATAGAAAAAAGCATGACAGGTCCTCTTAAATATGAGATCTGGGGTCAAAAAGACCTCAGATCTCATATTTGGGCTTAAATGCAAAAAAATAAAATAAAAAGTAATTTTTTCAAATGACAAAAAAAAAAATTTGTCTCTTTAAGAGGCTGGGCGGGACTGACGTTTTCACGTCACTTCCGCCCAGCAGAGCTATGGGGACGGGCGAAGGAGATTTTTCCTTGTCTCGTCCCCGCTCAGCTGCCGAAAGGTCGCAATCTCCTCCGCCGCTACCGACGGCTCCGGTAAGCGGCGGAGGGCGCGAGAGAGCAGCGGGAGGGCCCGCCACCGATAACGGCGATCTCGCGGCGAATCCGCCGCGGAGACCGCCATTATCGTATTCCAGACCGCTCATGCTAAACATGGATACCTCGGTTGTGGCAGCAGCTGCTGCCGTTACCGAGATATCCATGTTTAAAAAGAGGACGTATATATACATGAGCAGGTCTGGAAGTGGTTAACTGTCATATTTGCTTTGCAGGTCTTACTGTTATACTGAGTCCGGCCGTCACTGTCATCCAGGGTCTGCTGGAGCGCTGGGTGGACTCACTGTCACCGCTGATGGAGGTGGTTGGCTGCGATGGGGAATCTTTCCAAAACGAGGCTTGGAGCGCAGGTGGACAGCAGGCGAGGGATAATGGCGTCACCGGGTATGCGACGCGTTTCCGAGTGACAGGCAGCGAGTGGTGAGGCTGCCGCACTCCTTTTTCAAGCATGTGAGACGAGGGACATGGAGCTAGATTTAAATGGACCGTAGGGGTTGCGGAGCAGAGCGGGGACGTAGTGCTATGGAGGTTGCAAGAAGGGGTAGTGCCGAGATGAGGCTAGAGAAGGAGATGCAGTAATAGGATGGTAGCGAAAAAGGGGAGTGGCGAGATGAGGCAATGCGGTGATAGGATGGAAAAGAGAAAAGAGGGAGGGAATAGGAAGAAGGACAGAATACGATGAGTGGAAAAAGCTGGCTGGAAAAAGATTTTTATTATTGTTAACAGGACGGTGATAGTGGTGGAGAGGGATGGGGGGAGCGCGCGGGGCCAGTATATGACACGCAATAGGTAATAGAAAGGGGGAATAATAATAAAAGGATATCTTTCTATCTTCATAATGCGTAACAATAATTTTATGATCTGTATTTTCAGGTATCTAAATATAAAAGGGTCCCCTCTTATGGGGCTGGTGGTAGTAAGTATAAATAACCTCCCCCCAGTAGTTTTATTGTTTTCTCCCCTCGCCTCCCCTTCCCTCTAACCCCCCCTCCCTATCTTCCTCCCTTTCCTTTTGCCCCTTCTCCCCCCCCTCTTGCCCGTCCCCCCCTTCCCCCTCTCCCTTCTTACCCCTAACCTAAACACCCCACCCCCCCCCCCCTTTTTCTTCCCTCCCCCCCCCTCCCAAAATGTTCACACATACACAGATGTTCTGCCCATGCACCTTTACCTGCTGATATGGACGCACATTAGCTCAGTCCTAACATACACCACTCGCCATAACCCTCACTCTACCCATGTACTTACCCATACATACAAGTCCAGTTCATCTTTACTGCGCCTGTATATGTTCATAAATGTATGATCCTTATAATGGTATATGATAATAATGTTTATAATAATTTTTTAATCATTTATCATCTTCTTAATCAATCATTTATTTTACTATGATCAATGCGACTAAATTAGGATGTAAATTTATTAGGATGCAATTTTATTAGGATGTGTGTAATCTTTTTTACATACATGTGTATATTTGAACTTTTACCTCCAATATGATCCACATCCGCCCTCCCCCCCCCCCCCCCCCCCCACACTTTTTAAAAATTCCTCCCCTCCCACTCACCATATAGATGCCCTTATATCCGTCCACCCTTTGTATAAATTTCTTATGCTCCATGTCTCCTACATTCCCTTTCATCTATTCTTATCCACCATTATTAATTATCATTGTCATATTAACCGTTAGGTCCACAATCTATGCTTCCCTTATTTTCCCCATTTAATATAGTGATAAACTTCCACCTTAAAACAATTAATCTGTAGCATCTTATTCCCGTTTATTTATTCATTTATTATTATTCCCCCTTTGTATTACCTATTGCGTGTCATACTGTCCCCGCGCGCCCCCTCCCCTCTCCACCACTATCACCGTCCTGTTAATAATAAAAAAAAATCCAGCCAGCTTTTTCCACTTATCGTATTCTGTCCTTCCTATTCCCTCCCTCTTTTCTATCCCATCACTGCATTGCCTCATCTCGCCACTCCCCTTTTTCGCTACCATCCTATTACTGCATCTCCTTCTCTAGCCTCATCTCAGCACTCCCCCTTCTTGCAACCTCCATAGCACTATGTCCCCGCTCTGCCCCCCTACGTCCCCGCTCTGCCCCGTCTCCTCCTCGGTCCATTTAAATCTAGCTCCCTGTCCATTGTCTCACATGCTTGAAAAAGGAGTGCGGCAGCCTCACCACTCGCTGCCTGTCACTCGGAAACGCGTCGCATACCCGGTGACGCCATCATCCCTCGCCTGCTGTCCACCTGCGCTCCAAGCCTCGTTTTGGAAAGATTCCCCATCGCAGCCAACCACCTCCATCAGCGGTGACAGTGAGTCCACACAGCGCTCCAGCAGACCCTGGATGACAGTGACGGCCGGATGACACCTCTCCCCACCTCAGGATTACTGACTTACATGCCTATTTGTCACTTCTAAAATGTGAGTGACCATTACCTAAGTTTTTAACCTAAGGCCCCATGCACACGAGAAGCAAATGCAAACTCATCTAAACACAAGTTTTCAAACGCAAAAACCGGCGTTTAAAACGCCCGTTTTTGCCGCGAATTTCGCTGCGTTTTACCGCGTTTGCGTTTATAAGCATTTGGTTAAGAAACATCATAAGACCCTCCCTAAGCTCAAAAAACAATATTATTTACCAATTCAGCTATTTTGTGAGACCAGAGCAGCTGAGAGAGCAGCAGTGTACGTGTATTTAGCGTGTCACTTGCCACGTCACCTGGCCACGCCACCTGCCACAAGTTGTGGATTGTCCACTGGCCACGTCACCTGGCTATGTCACCTGCCACATCACCTGGCCACGTCACCTGCCACAAGTTGTGGATTGTCCACTGGCCACGCCACCTGCCACGTCAACTGGCCACGTCACCTGCCACAAGTTGTGGATTGTCCACTGGCCACATCACCTGCCACATCAACTGGCCACGTCACCTGTCAAGTTGTGAATTGTCCACTTGCCACGTCACCTGGCCACGCCACCTGCCACAAGTTGTGGATTGTCCACTGGCCACGTCACCTGGCCACGTCACCTGGCCACGTCACCTGGCCACGTCACCTGGCCACGTCACCTGGCCACGTCACCTGGCCACGTCACCTGGCCACGTCACCTGGCCACAAGTTGTGGATTGTCCACTGGCCACGCCACCTGCCATGTCACCTGGCCACATCACCTGCCACAAGTTGTGGATTGTCCACTTGCCATGTCACCTGCCACAAGTTGTGGATTGTCCACTGGCCACATCACCTGCCACATCAACTGGCCACGTCACCTGCCAAGTTGTGAATTGTCCACTTGCCACGTCACCTGGCCATGCCACCTGCCACAAGTTGTGGATTGTTCACTGGCCACGCCACCTCACCTGCCACGTCACCTGGCCACGTCACCTGCCACAAGTTGTGGATTGTCCACTTGCCATGTCACCTGCCACGTCACATGGCCACATCACCTGCCACGTCACCTGGCCATGTCACCTGCCACAAGTTGTGGATTGTCCACTGGCCACGTCACCTGCCACATCAACTGGCCACGTCACCTGCCAAGTTGTGAATTGTCCACTTGCCACGTCACCTGGCCACGCCACCTGCCACAAGTTGTGGATTGTCCACTGGCCACGTCGCCTGCCACAAGTTGTGGATTGTCCACTGGCCACATCACCTGGCCACGTCACTGGCCACGTCACCTGTCACAAGTTGTGGATTGTCCACGTCACCTGCCACAAGTTGTGGATTGTCCACTGGCCACGTCACCTGCCACATCAACTGGCCACGTCACCTGCCAAGTTGTGAATTGTCCACTTGCCACGTCATCTGCCACGTCACCTGGCCACGTCACCTGCCATGTCACCTGGCCACCCCACCTGCCACAAGTTGTGGATTGTCCACTGGCCACGTCACCTGCCGCAAGTTGTGGATTGTCCACTTGCCATGTCAACTGGCCACGTCACCTGCCACAAGTTGTGGATTGTCCACTGGCCACGTCACCTGCCATGTCACCTGGCCACGTCACCTGCCACAAGTTGTGGGTTGTCCACTTGCCATGTCACCTGCCACGTCACCTGGCACTAGTTGTGGATTGTCCACTTGCCATGTCACCTGGCTACGTCACCTGCCACGTCACCTGGCCACATCACCTGCCACGTCACCTGGCCACGTCACCTACCACAAGTTGTGGATTGTACACTTGCCACGTTACCTGCCACAAGGTGGATTGTCCACTGGCCACGTCACCTGGCCACGTCACCTACCACAAGTTGTGGGTTGTCCACTTGCCACAAGTTGTGGATTGTCCACTGGCCACGTCACCTGCCACAAGTTGTGGATTGTCCACAATGCAATGCAAGCAATTACATTTTTTTATGTTTTTTTATGGTTTTTCATCATTTGCCATCATTTTTGAGATTTCTAATGTAAAAAAATAGGTCACCTTTAAAAACGCCTATAAACGAAATCGCGGCAAAACGCCGGTACCGCGTTTTGCGTCTAAAACGCAAAAGCTGAAAGCGTCTGAACCCAAAATTTTGGGTTTGGAAAAACGGCCCTAAACCCAACTGCTTTGAAACGCCAAAAAACGTGATTGTGTGCATGGACACATAGGATAACAATAAATGTGTTCAGGGGCAGTTGAAAAAAATGCCCAAATGCCTCTGAACTCGAGTTTAGCAGCGTCTCGTGTGCATGGGGCCCAATTAAATTGTTTTAAAAACTAGTACACCCAGAGGCGCCTCTTCCCTTGTGTTCCTCCTATAGATTTGGAACATGGTTTCTGTTCCCCCCTGATGGCAGCCCTGAAAGTGTATAACCTCAACAATTCAGACTTTTATTATTCATCCCTGTGTCAGCTAATGTTAAACATTATATATTGACTTTAACCCTTCCTCGCATATGATGCTGGCTTGATACCTGAAGAATTGTTCACTTGCGCATTTTTTACTTGTATCGTACTGTTATACTGTAATGTTACTTTGTTCAAAATTTCAAGTCCTGAGCCACTAGCCAGGCCTTAAGAGTTACTCGCCACCAGTTGCCCCGCCCAACACATCTCCTGCCCTACCCCCAAGTCTGCCCCTAAACACGACCTTGTAAATTATCTCATGAAATTACACTGTTCAACATTTTAAGCAGAATTACGTTACAAAAATAAATATTAACAATAGTAATATAAAGCATATTAGTACCCATCTGTGCCTTACTGTGCCCCCATCACTTGCAGCCTTACTGTGCCCCCATCACTTGCAGCCTTACTGTGCCCCCATCACTTGCAGCCTTACTGTGCCCCCATCAGTGCAGCATGACACAACACAGGAGGGGGACAGAGGCTGCGGACATGACACAGGAGGGGGACAGAGGCTGCGGACATGACACAGGAGGGGGACAGAGGCTGCGGACATGACACAGGAGGGGGACAGAGGCTGCGGACATGACACAGGAGGGGGACAGAGGCTGCGGACATGACACAGGAGGGGGACAGAGGCTGCGGACATGACACAGGAGGGGGACAGAGGCTGCGGACATGACACAGGAGGGGGAAAGAGGCTGCGGACATGACACAGGAGGGGGACAGAGGCTGCGGACATGACAGGAGGGGGACAGAGGCTGCGGACATGACACAGGAGGGGGACAGAGGCTGCGGACATGACACAGGAGGGGGACAGAGGCTGCGGACATGACACAGGAGGGGGACAGAGGCTGCGGACATGACACAGGAGGGGGACAGAGGCTGCGGACATGACACAGGAGGGGGACAGAGGCTGCGGACATGACACAGGAGGGGGACAGAGGCTGCGGACATGACACAGAGGCTGCGGACATGACACAGGAGAGGGACAGAGGCTGCGGACATGACACAGGAGAGGGACAGAGGCTGCGGACATGACACAGGAGAGGGACAGATGCTGCGGACATGACACAGGAGAGGGACAGAGGCTGCGGACATGACACGGGGGGGGAACAGAGGCTGCGGACATGACACGGGGACGACATAGGCTGCGGATATGACCGGGGGGGGGGGACAGAGGCTGCGGACATGACACGGGGGGCGACAGAGGCGGAAATAACACATGAGGGGGACAGAGGCTGCGAATATGATAGTGTTCTCCTCACAGTGGCCTCCTCCTCCGTCCATTATATAACTTCTCCTCCAAATCATCCGTATGGATCCTCCTGTGCCCCTTTCACCTCTCAGAACAGCTCTGACCTGTGGAGAGGTGAAAGGGGCACAGGAGGAGGACAGCATACTGTTGATGTGGAGTAGAAGTTATATAATGGTGGACAGAGCACATCAGTCTCTGTCCCTGCTCTGCATGCCATGTACCCCCATCCACATTTACCTTTGTACCCCCAATTCTCTTTAAATCTCTTCATGGTTCTTTCTCACCTGATGACAGAAGTCACAGAACTTATTCATTACAGTGCAGTCTCCAGCTATCAGACCCAGTACACAGCTGTGTGCTACACGGGTCTGTCAGGCAGGGGTGGGGAGGGAGGAACACAGAGCACTGCTCTGCTTCATTCCCTGTCTGCAGCTTCTGACAGAGGGAGAAGCGGGACGAGTGGGCTTAAGCACATGAAGCCTGCAGCTGTCTCGCTCTCCTGTTATAATGTGGCCACTGTTTGGAACCAGCCCTGCCACTCGCTGTGTGATTGCTTCAGCCAGGAAACTGTCAGCCTGGTTCACCCACTGCTCTTCACTCGCTCTGGACTAAATTCCACTAGCATTTTGCGAGCAAAGAGTGGAATTTTTGAGGGCCGAGGTACGCCGTTCAGCTGCAGCACAGGTTTATTTATTCTTAACAGCAACAGCGTTTGCTCCCACAATACTTAGTAAAGCCGCGACTCCAGCACTGTAGGAGGTGATTTTACCACCACAGTTTAAAGGGGGGGAAAAAGAGCAAATATGCCAAAGCATGGGGGCAAGGGTGGAGGAGCCATTTGCTCCTAACATTAGGGCGGCTTACCCCCATGCGTCGGCATATATTTTTTAGGCACAGATTGCGTTAAACAGGATTCATTACATAATGGGTTGTATGGTCACCAGAGGTGATTGGACACTGGCACAACCAAATCAGAGACAGTTCCCCTCCCAGCAGGGGAGTACCTCAGTTTTGTAGCAAAGCAATAAGGTTCCCTTAAGAAGGGGGGGACCTGTGTCCCGTGGTGTAATCCAAAAAAAAAAAGGATTTTACAGGTAAGCCGTTCTAAAAATCCTGTTTTCGTTATCGTACACCACGGGACAGAGCCATATTCATTACATAATGGGATGTCCCAAAGAAATGCCCTATATGAGAGGGGGGGGGGGGGGAGACAGATCAAGCAGACCGCCATGGACAAGAAGCTCTATACTGCCACCTGCAGCACACTTCGCTCAAAGGCGGCATCCTCATGTCCCCTCACATCCATCTGATAAAATTTGGAAAATGTGTGAAAACCAAGTTGCAGCCTTACAAATTTGAGTCACCGAAGCCTGGTGGTGCACTGCCCATGAAGCACTTATCGCCCTGGTAGAGTGCGCCCTAACAGAAAAAGGAGGAGTTCTGTTCCCTAATCAATAGGCTTGAGTAATAGTTTGTCAAATCCACCTGGAGATAGTGGATTTTGATGCCGCTTGTCCCTTCTTAGGACCATCTGGCAAAATAAACAAAACATCTGTTTTGCGTTTCTGAGCGGTTGCCTGCAGATACACCTTTACAGCTCTCACTAGATCTAGAGTGTGTAAAAAAAAAATGTTCCTGCGCTGTCTGCGTGTCCTGATTTAAATGAAAAGCCGACACCACTTTAGGTAAAAAGGCAGGATGGGGGTCGTAGTACAATTTTGTCTTTATTGTAAACAAAATAAGTTTTTTTACAAGAAAGAGCTGCTAATTCAGATACTCTTCTAGCTTCTATAGCAATCAAAAAGGCCAACTTCCTGCTTAAAAGAATCAGCGGAATGTGGTGAATGGGTACGAAGGGTTGCTTCTGCAACACTGATAATACTAGATTCAGATCTCATTGGCACAAGGGAGACTTGACTGGCGGATTGATCTGCAGTTCCCCCTGAAAAAAAGCCTGCACTAGGGAATGAGATGCCAGTGGTCTTTGAAAGAAGACCGATAGAGCTGATATTTGACCCTTAATGGTACTAAGGACTAATTTCATATCCACTCCTAGCTGGCAAAAAGCAAGAATCCTACTTATGTCATATCTCTCAGGATTCCATTTATTAGTTTCACACCATGAAACATATTTTCCACACTCTGTAGTAAATTCGTCTAGAAGCCGATATTCTGGCGTTCATAAGCGTAGAAAGTACCGGACCTGAGAGCCCTCTTTTTCAGAACGTAGGTCTCAACAGCCAAACCGTCAAATTTAACCCTTGTAAGGAAGGATAGAACACTGGACCTTGTGACAACAGATCGTGACGAAGCGGACGCTTCCACAGTGTTCCTACTGCCATCTTTATGATCTTGGCGTACCAAGGTGTTCTGGGCCAATCTGGGGCCACTAAAATTACCAGAATTCCTTCCCTTTTGATCCTGCAAATCAGTCTCTATAGAAGGGAAATTGGTGGAAAGGCATAAATCAGTGAAAACTGATTCCACGGCACTACCAGTGCATCTGATCCGTAGGCCAGAGGAGCTCTTGTCCTGGACACAAAATTGTCCAACTTCCTGTTAAACCTGGAAGCTAATAGATCTACATCCGGGGTCCCCCATTTCTGGCAAATGGCCTGAAAGATTTTGGGGTGGAGAGACCACTCTCCTGATGATAACTGCTGGCAGCTCAAATAGTTTGCTTGCCAGTTCTCTACCCTTGGAATGAAAATTGCAGAAAGACAAGAAATATGTTCTTCTGCCCATCTTAAAATGTGATTTACCTCCTGGGCACCCTGGCTGCGGGTGCCACCTTGGTGATTGATGTAAAGCCACTGTTGTAGCATTATTGGACTGAATCCAAACCGGGTGGCCCTGTAACCTGTTTGTCCAGGTTCTGAGGGCCAAGTATACTGCCTGTAACTCCAGTAGGTTGATGGGTAGGTCTCTTGGCTTTGGTCCAGGTTCCCTGGGCTGAAGCTTTTTCCAATACGGCTCCCCAGCCTGTTATGCTGGCATCTGTTGACATCATCTTCCAGGAGATTGGGCGAAAGGATCTTCCCTTCTGCAAGTTATTGGTCCTTAACCACCAACTGAAGTCTTGGCGCACCTGTGAAGACAGGTGCATGGATCTTCCTGTTCCAGGCCGCTAAAATATCGCCTTGAAGCAGTCTCGAATGAAACTGGGTGTAAGTAACAGCCTCAAAAGGAGGCTACCATCTTCCCCAAAGGCCTCATGCAAAGGCGAATCAATGGTCTCTTTGCTTTGACCTTGTGGATCAGATCCCTTAGTTATCTGAACTTTGACTCTGGTAGAAATACTCGGCTTTGAATTGTATCTAAGATCATGCCCAGATACTCTATCCTTCTTTGGGCTTGTAGTGAGGATTTTTGTAGGTTTACAATCCTAACCTCTCCAGGTATCTTATCGTAGTGGATACGGCGTGATCTAACCCTGCCACTGATTGCTCTATCACAAGTAGATTGTCCAGATAGGCTATTATCACTGTGTGCTGGGCCCTGAGATTTGCTAGCAGAGGGGCTAGTACTTTTGTAAATACTCGGGGTGCGGTGTCCACCCGAAGGGCAGAGCCACAAATTGGAATTGGCGAGGCTCCACCGCAAACCTTAAGAATATTTGGTGAGCGGGATGGATAGGCACATGTAAATAGGCGTCCCTGATGTCTATTGACGCCATGAATTCTCCGTCCTAGTAGGGTGGTGAATGTTTAGAAACAGATTTAGTGAACTCCGATCCAGAATGGGTCCGACGTCTGTTTGGTTTTGGGATCACAAAGATGTTCGAATAAAAACCTGAACCTTGCTCCCTTAAGGGTACTTCTGTGATCACCCCTTGGGACAGCAAGTGATCCAATCCTTTGAAGAAGGGTGCTCTTTTTAGAGAATATTTGGAGAGCCTTGAGCTTCGGAACTGAGAAGATGGGATCTCTCGACATTCCAGCTTGTACCCTAGTGATACAGTGGATACCACCCATCTGTCCTGGATCTCTGCCCTACCTCTGAAAACTGGCAAAGCCGTCCCCCCACTCGGCCGAGCGGGGGCGCCTCTTCATGCAGAGGTTTTGGGGTTTTGTTCATTGGCCTTAGAACCCCACTGTTTTATTTCTCTGGGGCCGGTCTTCCTTGGCTTTTGTGGCTGGCTGAAAATGCCGTGGCCACTGCCTGGAGGTAGATTTACCAGGTCGCTTGTTTTTTCTCTTCTCCGGTAACAGTGTATGTATATATATGGGAGAGGGTATGGAGATGGTAGCTAAATTATGTGTGGGGAAGTATATAAGAGAAGTGTGTGTGTGTGTGTGTGTGTATGTGTATATCTATATATCTATATATCTAACATGTACATACACATATGCACACACACACACACACACACACACACACACACACACACATCCATAAAAGATGTACACGACAACATATGTAAACCAAACATATATGTACAAGGTAAAATGGGTAATAATGAAGCGCCCATAGGTATAAATGGATCTGAGGCCATAAGTTTGTTTATAGAATGGTGGCGATCTCTATACTTTCATTAATACCCCCCGGAGAGAGTGTATCCAAACTGTAGATCCAATAAGTTTCTCTGGCGCACAGTTTTTTGAATCTCTCTGCTGATGGTAGGGAATTATTTATTTGTTCTATGACCCATACTCGGAGTCCTGAAGTGGATTTTTGGTGTGTGGTGGTGAAATGTTTCGGTACGCTGTGTGGATCTGTGCCACCTTAAACTTTATGATCTGTATTTTCAGGTATCTAAATATAAAAGGGTCCCCTCACACCTTGGGGGCTGGTGGTAGTAAGTATAAATAACCTCCCCCCCAATAGTTTTATTGTTTTCTCCCCTCACTTTTCCCTTCCTAAAAGCCCCCCTCCCCTCTAAACCCCCCCCCTCCCCTTCCTCTCGCCCCTTCTCCCACTTCCCCCCCCCCCCCCTCTTGCCCGTCCCCCCCTTTTCCCTCTCCCTTCCCCCTCCCCTCTTACCCCTAACCTAAACACACCACCCCCCCTCCCCCCCCCTCTCCCAAAATGTTCACACATATGCAGATGTTCTGCCCATGCACCTGTACCTGCTGATATGGACGCACATTAGCGCAGTCCTAACACCACACCACTCGCCATAACCCTCACTCTACCCATGTACATACCCATACATACAAGTCCAGTTCATCTTTACTGCGCCTGTATTATGTTCATAAATGTATGATCCTTATAATGGTATATAATAATAATAATAATAATAATTTTTTAATCAATTTTTAATCATTTATCTTCTTAATCAATCATTTTACTATGATCAATGCGACAATTTATTAGGATGTACATTTATTAGGATGTAATTTTATTAGGATGTGTGTAATCTTTTTTACATATGTGTATATTTGAATTTTTACCTCTAATATGATCCACATCCGCCCTCTCCCAACTCAGAAACCCCTCTAACAGAGGTAAAGGCCACTAAAGGGGCCACCTTCTGAGATAGTTGTCAAGAGAAATCTGACGTTCCCAAAAGGAAGGTTCCTGAAGAACCAAGAGCACCAGAGTCAAAACTCATGAGGGAAGATATGGGCCAAGAGGGGAGAGTATAGGACAAACCCCCTGCACAAAAAGTGGGAACGGGCCGCAAAAAGGCCACTGAAAGAACACAGCCAAGGCTGAAATCTGCCCCCAAACGGTGCTTGAAGCAGTTTTTAGATCCACTCCAAGCTGTAAAAACAGCAGGACCCTGGACACCGAGTAAGTCTGTGGATGTCTCTCCATCTCTTCGCACCAAGAGATGTAGGCCTGCCAGATGCAACGGTAGATCCTCCGGAAGAAGACTACCGTGCCCTCAGCATGGTTGAGATAACCGAGTCGGACAGACCCTAGTCTCTTAAAGTCTGGCTTCCAATAGCTATGTTGAGCAAGTCAGTGACTGTACAACAGGAGGAAGTATGGGACCTCGAGACAGAAGGACCTCCCACCCTGGAAACCGCCAGGGTACCTCCGCTACCAGGCGCCCGATATCGGCGTACCAAGGACAACAAGGCCAATCTGGAGCGATTAGAATCATCGGGAATCCCCAGCCTCCACTCTGGAGCAGCCAGGGAGGCCACTACAATGGAGGAAAAAGGCATAAAGTCGCCGATACAGACTCCACAGGGCCACCAGCGCAACTGACGCATCTGTGCAGGATCACTAGACCTGGCCACAAACTTTGACACCCTTGCGGCTGAGACGAGCGGCTAGGAGATCCATGCCCTGTGAGACTCACCTCCTGCAAAAGGAGTGGACTCCAAGTACCAAGACCAGTCATTCTGGTCCAGCATCAGGCGACTCCAGTAGCCCGCATGCCCGTATACAGGGAGGCGTGGCCGTAGGTTCACTCAAGTCCAGCGACTCTGGGCCAACTGGACCCCCTAGGCGCCCCCACAACCCGAGAGGTTGGCGTCCGTTGTAACTCGCGCAAAGTGGGACATGCATGTCCTTGATGTCCAAGGATGCCAGAAAGTCCCCCGGATGGAGCGCAGCTACCACCGAATGAATGGATTCTGAGCGGCACTACCCATCATTCACAAAGGCATCTTAGGCCCAAAATCGGACGGACCCTGTACATCTTTGGGACCGAGAACTTATTTGGATTGTATCCCTCACACCTCTAGTCCTGCAGGAAAGGTAAAATTACCCCGCAGCTTAACAAGTCCCACACTGCCCCAAGGCAGATCCACGAGCCGGGAAAGGGAGACGGAAGGGAAGAAATCTGTTCAGTGGATGGGAAGGAACCCCATCTAGTACTCCGAAGATACCAACTCGCAGACCCACTGGTCGAAGAACAGGGAGGTTTACCGAGTTGTGAACAGCAAAGTCGACCCCCCACCTCAAACGGGCAGGGGAAGCTACGTACATTGGCGGGTTCGGGCGCGATCGGCTTAGGCACCCAGGGACGTTTTAGTCCCCCAGCTGAGCCTTTGTCGGCCGGGGAGGGTTCGCCTGCGGACCCTGACTGATGAAAAAAAAACACTTTGGTGTGGGAAAGGAAGGACCCGGCCGACAGCGGGGCTCCTTCCCCCTGGAAGCCTGAGGGAGGCGAGTGCTCTTCCCCCCCCCAGTGACATCCTTGATAATGTCATCCAGCAAGGACCCAAAAAGGTCTCCCACTCAAAGGGAAAATCTGCCAGGGCGTATGTTAGAGGCCTGGCCAGCAGACCAGCATTCCAACCAGAGAAGGCGGCAACCATCTCTGAAACCGAAGCCCTGGATACCAAGGGCGCGGCATCCAGTGAAACATCACAGACATATACAAGGCACTGGACCAGCTGGTCAGTTAGCCTAATAACTTTGGGAGAGAGTTGGTGCTCCTCCACTGTCTGGTGCAAAATACTTACTCCGTTCGCCTCCTCACCCATCTCTCTAGGGCAGGTGGGGACGGTACGGGTGTTGTGGCCTCCTTAGACGGCGAGAAGGCTTTCGACTCGGTCGAGTGGCGCTACCTCTGGGCCGTCCTCCGTAAATTTGGGTTTGGCCCCCGTTTTATTGGGTGGGTTCAGATGCTATACCGCAATCCTACAGCCCGGATACGCACCAATAACTCGCTGTCATCATCTTTTCCTCTGTCTAGGGGCACCAGACAGGGCTGCCCGCTTTCCCCTGGTCTGTTTACGCTAGCCATGGAGCCCATGGCGGCTCGAATCAGATCTGACCCCTCGGTGGAGGGGATTAGGATAGGCGTGGTCGTGGATAAAATATCCCTTTATGCCGATGACACCCTCCTTTTCCTCAAGGATACTTCCTCCCTCCCACCCGCGCTCCAGATAGTGGATGTCTTCGGCTCCTTTTCGGGCATTAAGGTTAATTGGGGGAAATCTCTTCTCACTACACTCGTCGGGCCCTCACCCACCGACGGGCAACCCCCCTAAACTGGACACCTGAATTTAAATATCTGGGAGTAAGGATCGGGACTACGCTGTCCTCATACTATGAGCTGAACCTCCAACCACTGCTGAAAAACTTTTCGCAGGAAATGTACAACCTGGAGGACTCTCCCCCTTTCACCGGTGGGTAGAGTAAATCTGATTAAGATGGTATATTTGCCTAAATGTCTTTACTTCTTTCGAAATTCCCCCCGCCGCGTTTTTTGCCAAGATTAAAAGCATTATATCCTCCTTTATCTGGAATGGGGGACCCCCGCGGCTGGCTGTCTCCACCCTTCAGCTTCCCATAGATCGGGAGGGGGGATTGTCCCTACCGGACTTCCAGGTCTACTTCTGGGCGGCTGTCCTGGTGACGGTTAGGTGGTGGTTCTCCCAACCCCATGATAACCCGGCAGTGACTCTGGAAGCAGCTATAATGGGGTCGTACGTCTCCCTTAGCAATGTGGTGTTCAGGGGGGCGAGGTCCCACCCTGGCATCACAGACTTGATGCGTACAACCATTACGGTATGGCACAGGGCTAGGACCCGTTTTGGCTCCCCCGAGAAGTTCTCACCTCACATCCCCCTGTGGGGTAATCCTAATCTGCCGCACATGAATTTGGTTCCGGATCCACAGGTCTGGGCGGGAAAGGGTATAGTGAAACTGAGGCACATTGTTAGGGGGGGTAGGTTGCGCTCTTTCTCCGATCTCCGGGACCCCTACTCATTACCGGGATGGATGCTGTTCCGATATTATCAGCTACGGCATGCCTATGGGAAACAGTTCCCACCACTTCTCACGCTGGAATCAGACTCTGTGGAGGGGTTTCTTAACGCTAAGGTCATAGACAAGCCCCTGTCCTCCTTGTATCTCCGCTTGTCCATAGCTCCCACAAAGAAACTTGAAAAAAACTTTGGAAAAATGGAAGATGGACATTCCTGATCTGTCAGAGGACGAATGGGAGACATGTGTCTCTTCCTTCGTTACAACTATGATTTCGGCTAGAGACCGATTTATGCAGGTCAAATTCCTCCACAGGGCCTACTTCACCCCGAAACGGTTGACAATTATGAATCCCAACGTCCCGGTGGCCTGCCCCAGATGTAATCTAGGGGCTGCCTCCTCCTTTCACATGGTCTGGTCCTGCCCCCGCCTTGGAGGTTATTGGTCGGGAGTGGCTGACGCCCTTGACCAAATTACCGCTCTGGACCTGGGAGCTAGCCCTAAATCAATGCTGCTGAATGTCTTCGGCCCTGGGGTGCGGGGTAAATACACTAAATCATTCCTCGGGTATGCTACTTTTTATGCCCGTAGGGAGATATTCCTCCACTGGAAGAGTGCTGCACCTCCCACGGTGTCCTCATGGTGCTCGGTATTGAACTCGGTGCTGCCACTGTACAAGATCACCTTTGCTAATCGAAACTGTCCTACTAAATTTGATAAGATATGGTAGGGGTGGATAGATGCCTGGGGCACAGAGTTTACTGGTGACAATGATGGAAATGGCCCTCTGTTATGATTTCCTAGAAGCTATATGCTGTATGTTCAAGGTGTGTTTGACTGCTCGGATGAGGTCCTTCCCACCCCCCCCCCCCTTCTCCTCAAAAAATACTTACTCCGAGAGTGACTGGGACCCCAACGTAGTGGCCATAATAAGCTGCAAAGCAGACCCCAGCATGGTAGACATGGAACAGGTCAGTACTTCGGATCTTCTGTCAGTCAGATCCATACAAGTGGGGGTTCCCCCAATAGGGAGGGTGGTCACCTATACATGACAACCAGAGGGACCACCGGAGAAGCCCAGTCTCTTAAAAAGGCTCTCCTCAAAAGGGACACTGAACCGCCAGGCGGTGAGGGACTACAAGAGCCCTCAGCGGCTTTTCTCATTCCGCATATTTAGAAATTAGCAAAGAAGGGCACAGAAGGAAAAAACCTACAGAGCGGTCTGATTTGTGTGCATGCATATCCCCACAAAAAAAACAGAAGCTTCCAGGCCCCTTGCAGCGCTGACCAGGGTACCCAGGGCACCCCCGACAGCGGCAAATGTTAATGCAGCAGAGGGAAAGGAGCAGGGAAGGGAGGAGAAAAGACCCCCAAACCCAAGGAATGCCCAGCCGTACCAACCCACCTAAGCGGGAGGGACTGTACTTACCCGTCGGAGCGAGGACTCGCTGACGCGTTCCTGACATACCTACAACTGCAATGGAGGTAGCTGTCGGCCCGGTCCACTGTGAGTGAGACAACACCACAGCCCAGTCATATGTGAACCTCGAAGCAAAGTTCACTGGCCACCCCAGGAGTCATGGGGCATGGCGTGGCAGACGCAGCCTCTTTGCAAATGTGTGCTCACGCATGCTGGTCGGACTGAGTAGACTACAAGGATCTATATTATCCAGCCTGTCTCAGCCGACAGTTGAAAGAGGATTCAAGAAAAAGTTAAAATAAAAAAAAGAAAATGTCTCCTCAGGGCTCTGGGCGCCATACGTCCTTCTCCTTTGCTAGGCAGAAGAAAACTGAGGCTGCATGCTGCAGTGAGGAGGGTTATGCCTGGAGGGACCGCCCCCTGGGCGGGGCTGTTCAACTGTTAATGTAACATGTATTTAATTATCTAACATGTTTCTGCCTAGTCCTCACCTGTAAATAGGGAACATAACCCACTTGTCAAGATTTAAGGCTGTGTCCGTCCATGGACGATGAGAAAATAACCCAGTCTCTAGCTTTACCCTGCTTGAGTGTCTGAAGGGCAGAACTGTTCTGGCAGGTGACCTCCCCAGTCAAGCTAGCCCCCCCCCGGTCAGTGCAAGGCTATAGTAAATTCTTGCTCCATGGGGGGGGGGACAGGGGGGACAGGAACGGAATCCCTCTTAAGAACTTTGCTCGTTGCCTGTAGCCTCACCCACTTCCTATCATGTGACCGGAAGATGAAGCCAAGCAAAAATGAGGCTTGGAATGCTATATGTTTTAGGAACCAATGCAGAGCATGCAGCTTCACCATACAGTGTGTGGGTACTGGAGATCATGTCAATATGCAGCCAGCAGAGGAATGAATTCCACTGCCTTTCCAGGGCCACCTGTCAGAGGGAGTTGAAGGAATCTAGCCCCAGCAGGTTTAGCGCTCCCCAGCCTCCCTATGCTTGCCCCAAAAGGGGAACCATCCGCCTCTCCCCGGTCACCTGGTTTAAGAAAAACATGCCCCTGTGTAGGGAGAAACACAATCAGTACTAAGGACCGGGGGTGGGGGGGGGGGGTGACCTTATAACAGCTGCTAAAGTGACAAGGTTTCCTGTAGAGAGGAGCCCATCTCAGGTGGAGGGTGAGGAAGAAATTCAGCTTGAACTGGAGCTAGATGCAATATAAAAAAAGAAAGCATTTATGTACTGACCAAGCAGCCTATGCTGCATGTATGACTCTTCATATACAACTCAGCTGGTACCGACCTTGTACATCGAAAAGTGAACAGGGTAGTGAAATATTTAAAGTGGTTCTAAAGGCAGAAAGTTTTCTCATCTTAATGTATCCTAGCTGCTGGGTCCTGCCCACCCCCGACATCACCGCTGAATTTTGACAGCTGGTCTCTCTTTGCATTCAGTTACATATGTCAGTTTCACAACCACTATATCGGCTCAGTGTGAAACCCGCCAGTGCCGCACGCCAAAAAAAAAAAAAAAATATCGGCCAGAGAAAACCAAATGTCGGTCATCCTCCAATCTGGGCTGCTCTGTGCAAAACCACTGCACAGAGCAGGCAAGTATATAACAATATAGTCAAAAAAAAAAAAAAAAATTAACCAAGTAATCTTACCAGGTTTCTCTGTTTTTCTCTTTTGCTTCCCTTTCATATTTCTCAAGTGTTCTTTTGTCAACCATGCCAGTTAAATACCTAAAAATAAATGGAAAACATATTGTACAAGTTGCCCAACAGAAAAAAAAATAGCTTACTGATAAAACAGACAAGTGTAATTTGCTTTTCTATAGTTGCTGTCATAAAATGAAATCAAGCAGCCATATTTAAAGCAGCAAAATGTATGCAATCACTTAAAGTGGTTCTAATACTATGCATTAAGAAAAAACCTGTGTGCCTCCCCAATACTTACCTGAGCCCCTTCTCAATCCAGCGATGTTGCACGCGAGAACCTCAGCTGTCTGAGGACGCTCCCTCATTGGCTTAGACAGCAGCGGGTGCCATTGGCTTCGTGTCTGAATGAAGACACAGAGTCATGACTTGGCTAAGATGCCCCCCATAGCAAGCTGCTTCCGGTGGGGGCACTTGGCAAAGGGGAGGAGCAAGGACTGCGGTGAGGGACCCCAAAGAGGAGGATATGGGCTGCACTGTGCAAAAGCACTACACAGAGCAGGCAATTTTTATTTTTTATTTTAACAAAACACAAGACTTTAACCACTTAAGCCCCGGACCATTATGCAGCTAAAGGACCTGTTTTTTTTTTTTTGCGATTCGGCACTGCGTCGCTTTAACGGACAATTGTACGGTTGTGCGACGTGGCCCCCAAACAAAATTGGTGTTTTTCCCCCCACAAATAGAGCTTTCTTTTGGTGGTATTTGATTACCTCTGTGGGTTTTTATTTTTTGAGCTGTGATCAAAAATAGAGACAATTTTGAAAAAAAAACAATATTTTTTACTTTTTGCTATAATAAAATATCCCCAAAAAAGAAAAAAGTTTTTCCCTCATTTTGGGCCAATACGTATTCTACATATTTTTGGTGTTTAAAAATAAACAAAAAAAAACACAATAAGTTTGATTTGTGCATATAGGGGATAGTTTTATTGCATTTTATTTTAATTTTTTTCCTAGTAATGGCGGTGATGAGCGATTTTTATCGTGACTGCGACATTATGGCGGACACATCGAACACTTGACACTATTTTGGGACTATTGTCATTTTTACAGTGAACAGTGCTATAAAAATGCACTAGTTACTGTAAAAATGACACTGGTAGTAAAGGGGTTAACCAGGAGGGGGCGCTGAAGGGGTTAAGTGTTCTTACTGTGGGGGGCGTGGCTGTGCGTGTGACGTCACTGTCGTTCCCCCAACACAGGGAACAGACTAATCAGTGACCGCCATACTGGGAAGCACGGGGAGAGGTTTGTTTACACTTGCCTCTCCCCGTTCTTCCTCTGTGACCCGATCGTGGGACACCGGCGGCGATCGGGTCCGCTGTTCCCACGAGGACGGTCACAAAGAAGAGTACCGGGTCACGAGTTCCGGCGCGCTCGTGGGGACGTACATGTACGCCCTTGTGCCCAGCCGTGCCATTTTGACGCTGTACATCGTCGTGCGGCGGTCCTCAAGCGGATAAGATCACTTTAACGCTAACAGAAAGTAGCAGCCTAGGGTAAAGTGTCAACAACTCATATTCTTGATATGTCTATGCTGTACCATGTACTTAAATCATTTCCAATGCTCTTTGTATTTTTTTGTATAAAAGACCTAGATCCAGCCAGTCCCCTGGCTTTCCAACTTCAAACTAAACCATACTAGGAAAAGAAACACATCGTTTCAACATGGTCAGCTTTGTCTGTACTGGGAACACACCCTGCCCTCTAATTGCCTAAGACTTGAGCAGACACAGCCCCCTGAACATTTCCAATGGGAAGATCAGTTCATTGCTTTGATATTCCCCACATATACAGTGAGGGGAAAAAAAAAGTATTTGATCCCTTGTTGATTTAGTATGTTTGCCCATTGACAAAAACAATCTGTCTAGAAGTTTAATTGTAGGTTTAATTATTTAATTTTAATTCATTAGGGTATGCAACATGACAATGTATTATGACATGACAATCTTAACATTGATACAAAAAAACTAACATAAACCGAGGACTGAGGCATCCATAGTGTATAACCTATATTTTGAAGAGAGTCACATAGGAGACCATGTCTGTCATGTCATGTACATACCGAGAAGATGGCACATAATGGTAGGCACATAACTACCATGAGGTGGAGGGTTAAACAAAAACCTCAGATATTATAAGGGAACTATGTCCGGGCTCCAAAGCTATATACAGGCTATACATGGAGCTTTATGGTTTATGAGGGAAAAGGTAGTCCGGTAGAGCCGGAGGACTGCCCAGATAACATACCCCCCCCGGATATTAACAGCGCCATTGGGAAATTGGGAAAGCATTTTATCACATCGATCTTGGTGTGGTCAGATGCTTTGTGGGCAGAGGAAAGATCTAGGATCTAATAGACTTTTTTTTTTTTTTTTTTTTTTGGGAAAAAAAAGGGAAGTGTACCAGTCACTAACTACTGCTATCATAGGGGATATTTACATTCCCTGAGATAATAAATATGGTAATAAAAAAAAAATGGAAGGAACAGTTTACAAAATAAAATATAAAAGCTAAAAAAAAAAAAAAAAAAAGAGAAGAAGAGCATCCCTGTCCCCCCCTGCTCTTGCGCAAAGGCGAACGCAAGCGTCGGTCTGGAGTGATATGTAAACAGCAATTGCACCATGCAAGTTATCGCCGCAAAGGTCAGTTCGAGGGCAGTAATTTTAGCAGTAGACCTCCTCTGTAATTCCAATGTGGTAACCTGTAAAGGCTTTTAAAAATGTATGTAGTTTGCCGCCACTGCGCGTTTGTGCGCAATTTTAAAGCATGTCTTGTTTGGCATCCATGTACTCGGCCTAAGATTATCTTTCTTATTTCATCAATAACTTGGGCAATATAGTGTGTTTTAGTGCATTAAAATAAAAACGTTTTTTTCCCCCAAGAAATGAGTTTGAAAAAGCGCTGTGCAAATACTGTGTGGGAAAAAAAGCAACACCCACCATTTTAATCTGTAGGTCCTTTGCTTTAAAAACAATATAGAATGTTAGGGGGTTCAAATAATGTTAGGGGGTTCAACTTAACTTTCGTGCAAAAAAAAAAAAAAAAAAAAGGTTTTCATGCAAACAAAAAGTGTCAGAAAGGGCTTTGTCTTCAAGTGGTTAGAAGAGTGGGTGATGTGTGACATAAGCTTGGTGAGTATTTTACAGCTCTCATTTTTTTTTAGAAAATAAATAAAAAATTTCCCTTTTTTAAATTATCAAAACTTTGACAAAAAGCGAGATCTGCAAAATACTCAAAGTTTTGAAAAATGTAAAAAAGGGAAAATATATATTTTTCTTTATTTTCTAAAAAAAAAAAAGCTGTAAAATACTTACCATGCCTCTCAGAAAATAGCTTGGGATGTCTACTTCCCAAAAAGGGGTTCATGCTATTTTGGCATTTTATGGCCTTTGAAACTGTAATAAGTAGTGAGGAGTGAATTCAAAAATGTATGCCTTTAGAAATCTTGAAGGCGGTGCTTGGTTTTCAGGGGCCCGTACGCAGTTAGGCTCCCAAAAAGTCCCACACATGTGGTATCCCTGTACGCAGGAGAAGCAGCCGAATGTATTTTGGGGTGTAATTCCACATATACCAATGGCATGTGTGAGCAATATATATCATTTAGTGACAACTTTTTGTAATTTGTTTTATTTTTTGGTCATTATTCAATCATTTGGCGCAAAAAAAAAAATATTCAATGGGCTCAATATGCCTCTCAGCAAATAGCTTGGGGTGTCTTCATTCCAAAATGGGGTAATTTGGGGAGGTTGCGTGCCATCTTGACATTTTATGGCCTTCAAAACTGTGATAGGTAGTGAGGAGTGAAATCAAAACTGTGTGCCTTTAGAAATCTTGAAGGCGGTGCTTGGTTTTCAGGGTCCCGTACACGGCTAGGCTCCCAAAAAGTCCCACAAGTGGTATCCCCGTACTCAGGAGAAGCAGCAGAATGTATTTTTGGGGGTGTAATTCCACATATGCCCATGGCATGTGTGAGGAATATATCATTTAGTGACAACTTTGTGCAAAAAAAAAAAAAAAATCAGTTTGTAATTTTCCTGCAACTTGTGGCAAAATATAAAAATATTCCAGGGACTCGACATGCCTCAGCAAATAGCTTGGTGTGTCTACTTAGAAATGCTGAAGGCGGTGCATGGTTTTTGGGGGCCCCATACGCGGCTAGGCTCCCAAAAAGTCCCAAACATGTGGTATCCCCATAGTCGGGAGAAGCAGCAAAATGTATTTTGGGGTGCAATTCCACATATAACCAGGGCATGTGTAAGCAATATATAATTTAGTGACAACTTTTTGTAATTTTTATTTTGTCATTATTCAATCACTTGGGACAAAAAAAAAAAATATATATATTCAATGGACTCAAAGATGCCTCTTAGCAGGGGGTGGTTCCGGGTACATGCCTCCCTCTGCATCTGCAGCCTCAGTTCGTCAAACAAGCAGTACAAACAAAAGGAGGGGTGGGTGCTGTGTCCGTCCATGAACAGAGAAATGACTTTTACGGTGAGTACAAAAATCCTATTTTCTCTTCCGTTCATGGACGGACACAGCAGAATCTTGACCTTAGGGATGTCCCCAAGCAGTGTCAAAAAAATCAGGTGGGAAAACACAGCAAACCAACTTCACCCCAAACAAACCAGAGCTCCTCAACTGAGGAACTTTAACCTTAAACAACCGCCTGCAAAACCTTGCGGCCGAAGGAGGCATTTGAAGATGCACTTACATCCACCTTGTAAAACTTTGAGAAGGTGTGGACTGACGACCAAATCGCTGCCTTACACACCTGTAAAACAGATGCCTGATGGCGGAAAGCCCATGAGGCACCAATTGCCCTGGTCGAATGCGCCGTAACCAGGAAGGGGGGCGCCCGGCCCTTTAGGGCATAGGCCTGAAGCACGACCTGCTTGATCCACCTAGAAATGGTGGCCGACGAGACCGCCAGACCCTTTTTAGGACCAGTCACCGACACGAACAGTGAGTCCGACCTCCGAAACGGAGCTGTAGCAGATGGGTACACCCGCAGGGCTCGAACCACGTCCAAGGAATGCAATGCAGCCTCATTTGGGTTCGCCGGCCGAGGACACAAGCATGGGAGAACAATGTCATCATTAATGTGAAAGGCCGAAACAACCTTAGGAAGGAACGACGGCTGTGGACGCAGCACCACCTTATCCCTGTGGATGACCAAATAAGGAGCCTTGCAAGACAAGGCCGCTAATTCAGAAACCCGTCTGATCGATGTAATTGCCACCAGAAAAACCACCTTCTGGGAAAGAGTCAATAAAGGGATCTCCCTAATGCCCTCAAAACTGAGGCTTTTGAAGCACCGAGAGGACTAAATTCAAGTCCCACGGAGGTAGTGGAGGACGTACCGAAGGGGCCCTTGCCAAACCCCCTGCACAAACGTACGCACCAGAGAGTGTGCCGCCAAGGGTCGCTGAAAGAAAAACAGCCAAGGCCAAAATCTGCCCCTTAAATCGTACTTAAAGCGGGGGTTCACCCTTAGAGGGCACTTTTTCCCCTTAGATTCCTGCTCGTTTTCTCTAGGGGAATCGGCAATTTGTTTTAAAATATGTGCAGTACTTACCCGTTTACGAGATGCATCCTCTCCGTCGCTTCCGGGTATGGGCTGCGGGAATGGGTGTTCCTTCTTGATTGACAGTCTTCCGAGAGGCTTCCGGCGGTCGCATCCATCGCGTCACGATTTTCCGAAAGAAGCCGAACGTCGGTGCGCAGGCGCAGTATAGAGCCGCACCGACGTTCGGCTTCTTTCGGCTACGAGTGACGCGATGGATGCGACCGTCGGAAGCCTCTCGGAAGACTGTCAATCAAGAAGGAACGCCCGCTCCCGAAGACCCATACCCGGAAGCGACGGAAGAAGATGCAGCTCGAAAACGGGTAAGTACTGCTCATATTTTAATACAAATAGCCGATTCCCCTAGACCGAACGAGCAGGAATCTAAGGGGAGAAAAAAAAAAATGTAATAAATGGGTGAACTCCCGCTTTAAGGCGAATGCCAGATCCACTCCATGCTGTAAGAACAGCAGAATCCAGGGTATCACGTATGCACGGGGGTGCCAATTCATCTCTTCACACAAAGTAAGCCTTCCACGTACGATGGTAAATCTTCCAGGAAGTAGTCTTGCGCGCCCGCAGCATGGTAGAGATCACGAGTCCAACAGACCTCGGTCCCTTGCTTTCAATAGTCACGCTGTTAAAGCCAACGACTGTAAAGCAGGATGAAAGATAGGACCCTGCGACAGAAGGTCCTCTCGAAGATGAGGAAGAAGCTTCAGAGGAGGGAAGGCGTAGATTAGGCGATGGTGACCCCACTGCGCCACCAACGCGTCTGACGTGTCCGCCCACAGGTCTTTTGGCCTGGCCACGAACCTCAACACCTTTCGATTGAGTCGTGATGCCAGGAGATCTACGTCTGGAGTGCCCTATTTTAGACAGACTCTGAAACACGTCCGGGTGTAGCCTTGGTTCTCCTTGGTCTAGTGTTTGGCGACTTAGGTAGTCCACCTGGCAGTTCTGTACACCCGGAATGTACACAGCCGACAGAGCCGGAACGTTCTGTTCAGCCCACTGGAGGATGTGAACGACTTCTGCCGCTGCAGCGGAGCTCCTTGTGCCCCCTGATGATTGACATAAGCCACAGCCGTGGCGTTGTCTGACTGAATCCTGACCGGGCAGCCCTGTAGTCTGAGACCACTTGGAGAGGCACAGCCTGATCACCCGGCGTTGCAGGACATTGATCGCCAGGTGGGTTTCTTCCTGATTCCAGAGGCCCTGGGCTGACCGAACACCCCACACTCCCCCCCAGCTGGATAGACTGGCGTCGGTCGTGACCACCATCCAATGACACGGGAGGAACAACTTTCCGGCCAGAAGAACTGGAGACGTCAGCCACCACACTAGGAAGGACCTGACCAGGCGACTCACCCGGATTTGGCAATCCAAGGACGAAGGGTGCTTGTCAACGCGACAGAATTTCTCTGTAACACTCGTGTGAAATTGAGCATACGGAACCGTCTCGAAAGAGGCCACCATGACACCCAGAGCTCGCATGCAAAAAGCGAAGCAACGACCACCTTTGGGTCACCAACCGCTGCACAGCAGCTCGCAGTGTCTGTAGTTTCTCTGTGGGAAGAAAAACTCTCGCCTCCGAGGAATCCAGGAACAACCCCAGGTATTCCAGGCACTGAGACAGTACCAACACCGACTTCTGAACATTTAGCAGCCAACCAAATTCCCGGAGGGTCTGGCAGGTGATAGACCCATCTTCCTCTAACTGAGCTTGAAGCTCTCAGAAGGTCGTCCAGGTATCCGACAATAGCGATCCCGCGTTGCCTCAGCAGGGACAGAATCGGAGCAAGCACCTTGGTGAAAAACCTTTGGCGGTGAGAACCCTTGGCGCCGAAGCCAGGCCGAAAGGGAGGGCCACAAATGGAAATTGGTCCTCCGACCGCAAAGCGCAGAAATCTCTGGTGCTTTGCGCATATGGGGATATGCAAGTACGCGTCTGATATCCAAGGACGCAAGGAAATCCCCTTGATGGAGCGCCGCTACTACAGAGTGAACCGACTCCATCCTGAACTTTTGCACCCTGACAAACCGTTGAGGGCCTTGAGATCCAGGATTGGGTGGACCCCTTCCTTCTTGGGGACCACAAACAGATTGGAGTAAAACCCCTAAAACCATTCCTGTAATGGAACCGGCACGATCACCCCCCTGACCAGCAGATCCTGAACAGCCCCAAACAGGGCCTCCCGACGACCCGGAGGTTGGAAGGAAAAAAATCTGTTTGGTGGACAAGAGAAAAAAAAAAAAAAACTATCTTGTACCCCGAGGAAACTACTTTGCAAACCTACCGGTCGGAAAGGAGAGACATCCACCAAGCCGTGAATTCATGAAGCCGGGCCCCCCCACCAGAGAGACGGGCCGGGGCAGACCTTCAGGTGGAAGCAGGTTTTTCCGCAGGCTTGCGGAAACAGGGGCGCTTCTGCCCTTCAGCGGGCACCTTAGCGCCCTGGGAACGTTTACGCTTGGGGGCGGTAAAGGAGGGCCCCTGCCTACGGTGAGGCTCCTTACCCTTACCAGATTGTGGGAGCAGTGTGCTCTTACCTCCCGTGGCATCTTTTATGATGTCCGCTAGGGAAGCCCCAAAAAGCCTTTCACCTTTAAAGGGCAAGTCCACCAAGGCCTTCTTAGAAGACTGGTCCGCAGACCAACACTTCAGCCAGATAAGGTGGCACAACACCACCACATAGGCAGAGGCCCTGGAGATCAAGGGAAGCGTATTCAGGGCTGACTCAGACAAATTTTAGACCCTGCACCAACTGGTTGGCCAGCGCCACACAGTCCGGAGGGGCTTGATGCTCCTCCAACTCCTGAAGCAACAACTTAGCCCATTCAGCAAGTGTCTGAGACACTAGAGCCCTGGCCAAGACCAGTCTCACCGCCGACCCCACCACTGAACATGGAGCGGGCCACAGCTTCAGCTCTCCTATCCACAGGGTCCTTAAGAAGCGGGAGGCCCTTCCACAGGCAACGTGGTCGCCTTGTTCAGTCTGGACACAGGGGGGTCCACTGACAGAGGAGAGGTCCATTTCTTCAGGAAATCCTCCTCAAAAGGGTAACGGACCGCAAAACAACTTGGAACAGAAAAAACCCTTTGTGGCCATTCCTTGTACAAAAATCTTTCCAGATAAAGGAACACAAGGAAACACTTTTGCCGTGTGGGCCAGGTCAACTTATGGAACCCAAAAAGGGACAGACCTCTGATGTCCCTGCCGATTCCTCAATTTTTTGAGTATCCCGCACCGCAGTGATAAGAGCTCCTACCAGCGCCCTATCGTGCGCCGACCCTGATGCAGAGTCATCCTTACTGTCCATGTGGACTGGGCCTGTATCCTCTGACACCTTGGAACCAGGGCCGGGAGCAGAAGCCGGGCCCGATTCCATGTCAGAGGCATCCCCAGAAGAAGGCAGGAGCGCTTTAACCCCCCCCCCTGACCACGCGCCGCTTGTACCCTGGCAACAAACGCCTCTAGGACTGCTGTCATAGCATCCGCAGAGGCGCAAAGGGGTAACTCCGGCATGTCTGGGGGAGAAGCATACAGTTCAGACACCACGCTGACCCACCCTTGTGATGCAAGGCAAGATCCAGAGGCCACCCTCCCGGCCGCAGCAGAGAACAGGGGGACCCCCTAGAGGACTCGCCACCTGACCAGGCCTGTACCGCCGCTGTCTGCCTCCCAGAGTGCTCCCCCATGCAGTTCCGTCCCTCATTATTAAAGCCACTAGAGGCAAAACACCTATCCAAAATGGCCGCCGACACCGCAGACCATGCAGGCTACACGAAAATGGCCGCCAAGCTCAGATAAAGGCACCCCGGCGCTGCCAAAATGGCGGCCACGAGTGATACCCAAAACAGCACACAGCAGTGAACACCGCAGCAAACACATTGGACCCCCAGGCAGGCCTCTGCACACAGTAAACCACAGCACCCCCCCGGAGAGCAGACACAGACCCCAGCCCTAGGATGAAGTAGTTTCCCCCCCCCCAGGCGGACCCCCCACTTCACGGCCGACCCAGAGCGCAGGGAAAGAGGGAAAGGAGAGCGGACCCTCAAATCGACCTCCCCAGGATTGCCCAGCTGCACCACCCTGCCAAAGCAAGGGGACTGCCACTTACCCATCCTGCGACGACCGGCTGGAGGCATCCCAGACAGACCCAACGTCTGCGCGGTTACGACATGGCTGTCGGCCCGGAACACTGTGACAGGGACATAGAGCCTGGTCATGTGTGTGCCCTGGAGCGTAAGCTATCCGGCCACCCCTGAAGCAACGGGGCATGTCGTGGACGGCCCGGCACGCGCTCGATGGCCGAACTGGGGGGGACTACAAGGATCCAGCCTGTCACCCAGACGGCAGTTGATTGTAGATCTCAGGATCCAAAAAAAACGCAGAAAAAATAAAAGGAAAGGCAAGAAAATTGCAAAAAAAATCCCCAGGCTACATGGGCCCACCGGGAGCCACGTCACTCTCCTGTGCTAGGCAGAAGAAAACAGGCTGCAGATGCAGAGGGGGATGTACCCGGGGGAACTGCCCCCTGGGAGGTACTGTACTGTGTGGAGTGTTTAACACTTAACATGCTGTTTCTCTGCCTAGTCATTCTCCTAGAAGGAGGATAATACCCCAAGGTTAAGATGCTGCTGTGTCCGTCCATGAATGGAAGAGAAATACTGTTTCTTCCCATGCCACCCATATAATTCTCATTGACAGCTGGAGAACCTGGACAATGGGTGGAAGGTGGTAAAATATCAGGGTTATGGGGATCCCTGAAACTGGAGTCTGCTCAAATTAAACAAGCTCTTCAGGTTGTGTTTAATGAGTTGCTTGAATGCTTTAAAGACACCAATATTGATTTTGTCCCAAGGGACATCATATGTTGCCTACATAGTTACCCACAAAGCCAGGTGGAACGATCAAATCCTCCTTAACCACTTGCCGACCGGCCACCGCCGTTATACGTCGACAAGTTGGCTCGGCTGGGCGAGAGCACGCAATATGACGTCCTCTCTCCCAGCCGCCACTAGGGGGCGCGCGCCCCCCGCTCGCCCCCGACTCCCGTGCGTGTGCCCGGCGGGCGCGATCGCTGCCGGGCACACGCGATCGCTCGGTACAGAGCGGGGACCGGGAGCTGTGTGTGTAAACACACAGCTCCCGGTCCTGTCAGCAGGGGAAATGCTGATCTTCGGTTCATACAATGTATGAACCGAGGATCAGTGTTTCCCCTAGTGAGGCCACTCCCCCCCCCACAGTAAGAACACACCCAGGCATACTTAACCCCTTCCCCGCCCCCTAGTGTTAACCCCTTCACTGCCAGTGGCATTTTTATAGTAATCCAATGCATTTTTATAGCACCGATCGCTATAAAAATGCCAATGGTCCCAAAAATGTGTCAAAAGTGTCCGAAGTGTCCGCCATAATGTCGCAGTACCGAAGAAAAAAAAAAATCGCTGATCGCCGCCATTACTAGTAAAAAAATATATAATAAAAATGACATAAAAATACCCCCTATTTTGTAAACGCTATAACTTTTGCGCAAACCAAACGCTTATTGCGATTTTTTTTTACGAAAAATATGTAGAAGAAAACGTATCGGCCTAAACTGAGGAAAAAAATGTTTTTTATATATTTTTGGGGGATATTTATTAAAGCAAAATGTAAAAAATATTCATTTTTTTCAAAATTGTCGCTCTATTTTTGTTTATAGCACAAAAACTAAAAACCGCAGAGGTGATCAAATACCACCAAAAGAAAGCTCTATTTGTGGGAAAAAAAGGACGCCAATTTTGTTTGGGAGCCACGTCGCACGACCGCGCAATTGTCTGTTAAAGCGACACAGTCCCGAATCGCAAAAAGTACTCTGGTCTTTGGGCAGCAATATGGTCCGGGGGGTAAGTGGTTAACGAACACATCTCCTGATTCCAGGATCGCTCCCATATTACACTTCAGAACAAGCCAGCTCTGTGCCCCATGCTTGCTGCTCTGAGAGAAAAAGAAATACCCCATCGTTGGCGCTTTCCTTTTGCCCTGAATGACACGTTTCAGGGCAAATAATATCCAAGGATGCCTAAGGACACCTCAACCTTCTGCAAACTGCAGTTGCCCTTAATCGACCTTCCAGAATGGTACAAGGAATTTTGTATCCCCATACAGGTAGCTTCTCTTCACACCCCTCAAGCATCACCTTCCAAAAAAAAAAAAATACAAACCCCAGCTATAGTAAATCACATTCTGCCAAGGGATCTAGATATCAAGACAACATCTGATTAATGCTAGTTACTTTACAATGCTTGAATGTTTTCTTATGGATCTGTAGTTACAGTTGCAGGTTGCTTTGGATAATGTGCTGGAATGACTCTCTCCATTGTCATCTTAGGCGATAACTCATACAGGCCATGAGCCTCATTGACTTGTCCTTTATCTACAACCCCCCACCCCGACCTAATTTTGGGTGGAAAAAAAAAATCCTGTTTTCCCTAAGGCAGTGGTATCCAAACTGTGGCCCGAGCGCCGGATGCCAATGGTCTTTATTGGGCCCTTGGGGCACTATCCCTACCACTGATACAAAAACACTATTCTGCCATCTGACACCGACAATGGAGCACCACTTCTCCCACTGACACCAACGGGGCCTCCTTATGATACCAACGATGGGGCACTATTCCTAATACCAGATGCTTACTCCCACTGATGTCAAGAAAATGTCCACTCCCGCTGGCAAAAGTCTGGCCCTTCTGGAGTCTGAAGGACAATAAACCAGCCCTTTGTTTATAATGTTTGGAAACCCCTGCCCTAAGGCATTGTGCATTTCACAGAGGTTTGACTTTCCAAGACGAAAGTCTGAGACAGCCTCTCCCCACCCCTCCACTGCTCAGCGCTCCAATGAGCGCTGCGAAGTACAGCAGAAGCCATGCTGACTGACAGTCGGCATGGCTCTGCTAGGGGAGGAGTGAGAACCGAGCTATCGGCAGTGTTCGGTGGCTCGGTTCTCAAAGCAGAGACACCGGGAGACAGTGGCAGCATTCTCACTGCCGTTCATGATATGAGCTCATGCTACCACTTAAATGGCTGGAAAGGGTGCATGAATAATCTAGAAATGGTGGCCGACGAGACCGCCAGACCTTTCTTAGGACCAGTTACCGACAGGAACAGTGAGTCCGACTTCCAAAACGGAGCCGTAGCAGACAAGTACACCCGTAGGGCCGAACCACGTCCAAGGAATGCAAAGTGGCCTCCTTCGGGTTTTTCGGCCGAGGACACAAGGATGGCAAAACAATGTCCTCATTAATGTGAAAAGCCGAAACAACATTTGGAAGGAATGGCGGCTGCAGCCGCAGCACCACCTTATCCTTATGGATGACCAAGTAAGGAGCCTTGCAGGAAAAGGCCGCCAGTTCAGAAACCCGTCTGACCGAGGGAATTGCCACCAGAAAAACACCTTCTGGGACAGAGTCAACAAGGGAATCTTCCGAATGTCTTCAAACGGAGCCTCTTGAAGCACCGAAAGGACTAAATGCAAGTCCCATGGAGGCAGTGGAGGGCACACAGGAGGGGCCACATGCCGAACCCCCTGCACAACCGTGCGCACCAAGGGTTGCTGAAAGTAAACAGCTAGAGACAAAATCTGACTCTTAACCGTACTTAAGGCAAGAGCCTGATCCACTACATGCTGTAAGAACAGCAGAATCCGGGACATCACGTATGTACGGGGGTGCCATTTCATCTCCTCACACAGATGTAGGCCTTTCACGTATGATGGTAAATCTTCCGTGAAGTAGACTTCCGTGCTCGCAGCATGGTAGAGACCACCGAGCCTGACAGGCCTCGATCCTTCAGCACCTGGCTCTCAGCCACGCTGTTAAAGCCAGCGACTGTAAAGCAGGGTGAAAGATCAGACCCTGCGACAGAAGATCTTCTCTCAGGGGTAGACGCCAAGGGACGTCTGCCACCAGACGCACCAGGTCCGCGTACCAGGGACGGCGTGGCCAATCCGGAGCGATCAGGATTGTTGGTATCCCCTCGGCTTCCACTCTGCGCAGCAGGCGAGGAAAAAGCTATAGAGGGAAGGCGTAGATTAGGCGATAGTGACCCCATGGTGCCACCAACGCGTCTGACGCGTCCGCCTACGGATCCCTTGACCTGGCCACGAACCTTGACACCTTCCGATTGAGACGGGACGCCAGAAGGTCCACGTCTGGAGTGCCCCATTTTTGGCACAGGCTATGTGTAGCGACCATTCTCCTTGGTCTAGCGTTTGGCGACTTAGGTAGTCGGCTTGCCAGTTCAGCACCCCCGGAATGTACCTTTCGGCCCACCGGAGGATGTGCGCGACTTCCATCGCTGCAGCAGAGCTCCGTGTGCCCCCCTGATGATTGACGTACGCCACGGCCATGGTGTTGTCGGACTGGATCCTGACCGGTCGGTCCTGCAGACCCAGAGACCACTTGGAGACACACAACTTGATCGCTCGGAGCTCCTGTACATTGATTGGTAGGCAGGACTCCGCCTGAGTCCAGCGCCCCTGGGCTGACTGGACACCGCCACAGCCAGAGAGGCTGGCATCTGTCGTGACCACTGTCCAATGGCGCGGCAGAAACGACTTGCCGGTCCGAAGTACCAGAGATGTCAGCCACCACACTAGGGATGACTTGACCAGTCGACTCACCCGAATCTGGTAATCCAGAGATGAAGGCAGCTTGTCCCAACGTGACAGAATCTTTTTGCAACACTCGTGTGAAATTGGGCATACGGCACTGCCTCAAAAGAGGCCACCATCAGACCTAGCACTCCTATGCAAAAGCGAAGCGACGCCCACTGCTGGGTCGCCAAACGCTGCACCGCAGACTGCAGCGTCTGTAGTTTTTCCGTTGGGAGGAAAACTCTTGCCTCTGAGGAATCCAGGACTAACCCCAGATATTCCAGCCGCTGAGACGGTACCAGTACTGACTTCTGGGTATTCAATACCCAACTGAATTCTCGGAGGGTCTGACACGTTCTCTTTTTTTTTTTGTTCTTTTTTTCCCTTTACTTCAAACTCCACCTTGTAGAGTTTTACTTGGAACGCTCAAGTTCTTTTGCCGGCCCTTTAGCGTCTCTAATTCGGTTTCGCATCATTAGTAAAGGTGAGATTTTTTTTTTATAATAATTTGTTATAATAGAATTTTTTTTATATATATCTATATTATATTATATATATATATATATATATATATATATATATATATATATATATATATATATATATATATATATATATATATATATATATATATATATATATATATATATATATATATATATATATATATATATATATATATATATATATATATATATTATCTATATATCTATATGTTTTAAAAAGGAATACAAACACTATCCTCTTTCTTCCCATTCCCTCCCCTCCCCAGATTTTCCCTCACCACACTCAGCCCCTTTGTCTATCTCTTCCGGAATCTCAGATGTCAGCCCTTAGATTTTCAGCGTAGCTCCATGACCTCTTAAAAGCTCTCCAACCATCCCATTTCTTATTTTGACCCATATTATTCCCTTCTATGCCTTCCCTTAGTTCTTCCATCGAATATGTCTCTTCAACCGCGTCAATCCACTCCCATATCACGGGGCATTCTGTCTCTTGCCATTTTCTGGGAATTAGCCTCTTTGCCGTGTTCAGCAAGTGCGGCACCAGGGATTCTTTATATTTTTTGATCCCTTCTTCCCCTCCGTGAAAGAGAATGGTCCATGGATCCTTCTTTATTTTATTTTTTGTAAATTGCTTCTATAAGTTCCAGAATCTTCTCCCAGTATCTCGCAGCCCCTCCAACAGTGTCCTGATTGGCCATCTTTGAATTTACTTAATTTGTTCGGTGTTATATACCATCTGGCAATACATTTGTAATTCATTTCAGCGGTTTGACTATCTACCGTGGAGGAGTGTATCAGTTTCAACATTTTCTTTAGTTGGGTCCTATCGTGTTGTGTTCTAAGTTCCCTTTCCCATTTTTGAATGAATGATGGAGTCTCCTGCTCGTCCTTCTCCACCAAGATCCTGTACACCTTTGAGATGGTACCTTTAGAAATCTCAGTAGAGCATACTTTTTCCATCTCCGTTAGCTGGTCACCTGATCTTAGTGGGGGTGGTAACTTTTGAACAAACTGACTGAGCTGTTGATACCTCCATTCGTTGATTTCCAAACTTACTTTTTTTTTTTAACTCTAAAGAGTGTAATCAGGTGTCCGTCTTTAATTATATCCCTTAATTGTGCCGTGTTTTTCTTTATCCAATTTCCCCCCACTTGTGTTTTCCCTGGTGCAAAGTAATCATTGTTTTTCAACGCTATAAGGGGTGAATTAAAATCCTTCTCCATTTTTGTATAAAACAGTGTTCCATACTTTAAGTGCATTTTTTGTAATCACGTGTTTTCGTACTTAAATTCTCTAAATTGGGGGGGGGGGGGGGGTTCCATATTATAGTTTCAAGCTTCACCTTTGATAGTGCGTTCTCCAAACCGACCCACCTTTTTTCTTTGTTGACCCTGGCCCACTCCACCACGCTAGATATTACGACCGCCTCTTTTTTTTTATATCCGGTACTGCGAGTCCCCCCTTAGACTTTGGTTGTTTCAGAGTCTAAGGAGATTCGGTGTTTCTTATAGCTCCATATATAATTCATGACCATTTTTTTTAAACGTGTTAAGCATAGATCTTGGTAGAGCAATAGGGATCATTTGTAATTTGTATACTATTTTGGGGAGTAGGACCATTTTACAGAAATGTATTCGTCCTATCCATGATATGGGTCTATTTTTTACCCTTTTTATTTCGGCCTTTATTTTATCCAAGAGAGGTATGTAATTAGTTTCATATATTTTTTTTATTGTGTTTGCTAGTCGAATTCCTAAATATTTAATTTCACTCACCCAGGGGAATTGAAAAACTGTTCTTAATAATCTTTCCTATTTATATTTACATTTAATATTTCCGTTTTTGTATCCAGATGTAGAGAAAGATGGGAGAGTGAGATTCCTGACATTCAAGGGGAGGACTGGGAGGATATGTGGGACCAACCCTTCAAGCATCTGGTATCTGCTAGGGATCGTCTGATCCAATTTAAATTTTTACACCACATTTATTATACACCAGCCAGGTTATCACGTATTTACCCTGCTAGTACTGGTCAGTGCTGGCGGTGTACTTTTTCCCCGGCGGGCGCAGAGCACATATTTTGGACGTGTCCTCATACAGGGAGTGCAGAATTATTAGGCAAATAAGTATTTTGACCACATCATCCTCTTTATGCATGTTGTCTTACTCCAAGCTGTATAGGCTCGAAAGCCTACTACCAATTAAGCATATTAGGTGATGTGCATCTCTGTAATGAGAAGGTGTGTGGTCTAATGACATCAACACCCTATATCAGGTGTGCATAATTATTAGTCAACTTCCTTTCCTTTGGCAAAATGGGTCAAAAGAAGGACTTGACAGGCTCAGAAAAGTCAAAAATAGTGAGATATCTTGCAGAGGGATGCAGCACTAATTGCAAAGCTTCTGAAGCGTGATCATCGAACAATCAAGCGTTTCATTCAAAATAGTCAACAGGGTCGCAAGAAGCGTGTGGGAAAAACCAAGGCGCAAAATAACTGCCCATGAACTGAGAAAAGTTCAAGATGCCACTTGCCACCAGTTTGGCCATATTTCAGAGCTACAACATCACTGGAGTGCCCAAAAGCACAAGGTGTGCAATACTCAGAGACATGGCCAAGGTAAGAAAGGCTGAAAGACGACCACCACTTAAGACACACAAGCTGAAACGTCAAGACTGGGCCAACAAATATCTCAAGACTGATTTTAAGGTTTTATGATGACTGATGAAATGAGTGAGTCTTGATGGCCAAGATGGATGGGCCCGTGGCTGGATTGGTAAAGGGCAGAGAGCTCCAGTCCGACTCAGACGCCAGCAAGGTGGAGGTGGAGTACTGGTTTGGGCTGGTATCATCAAAGATGAGCTTGTGGGGCCTTTTCGGGTTGAGGATGGAGTCAAGCTCAACTCCCAGTCCTACTGCCAGTTTCTGGAAGACACCTTCTTCAAGCAGTGGTACAGGAAGAAGTCACCATCCTTCAAGAAAAACATGATTTTCATGCAGGACAATGCTCCATCACACGCGTCCAAGTACTCCACAGCGTGGCTGGCAAGAAAGGGTATAAATGAAGAAAAAACTAATGACATGGCCTCCATGTTCACCTGATCTGAACCCCATTGAGAACCTGTGGTCCATCATCAAATGTGAGATTTACAAGGAGGGAAAACAGTACATCTCTCTGAACAGTGTCTGGGAGGCTGTGGTTGCTGCTGCACGCAATGTTGATGGTGAACAGATCAAAACACTGACAGAATCCATGGATGGCAGGCTTTTGAGTGTCCTTGCAAAGAAAGGTGGCTATATTGGTCACGGATTTGTTTTTGAATGTCAGAAATGTATATTTGTGAATGTTGAGATTTTATATTGGTTTCACTGGTAAAAATAAATAATTGAAATGGGTATATTTTTTTTTTGTTAAGTTGCCTAATTATGCACAGTAATAGTCACCTGCACACACAGATATCCCCCTAAAATAGCTAAAACTAAAAACAAACTAAAAACTACTTCCAAAAATATTCAGCTTTGATATTAATGAGTTTTTTGGGTTCATTGAGAACATGGTTGTTCAATAATAAAATTAATCCTCAAAAATACAACTTGCCTAATAATTCTGCACTCCCTGTATACAGAACTTTTGGGCAGGGGTGGTGGAATGTTTGTCGGGAGTGCTGAGTGTTCCGGTTCCTCTGACGGCTAGGGTCTGCCTTATTGGGTTAGTGGAGGAAGTGGTACCCTCCCTGGCACATTGTACCCTTCTGAATATTGGGTTGTTTTATGGCAGGAAGGCTATTCTACTGAAATGGAAGAACTCCAATGCCCCTACATTATCATTCTGGAAAGGGCTGGTTAACTCTATGATACACATGTACAAGGCCACATACAGATCGAGGGGTTGTGATAAGAAATTTAAGAAGGTTTGGCAGGCATGGTTAGACTCCTCGGACACTGTGGGTTAGAGCTACGGTTTAACTTTCTGAAGGTCTCAGCCACCTAATGGAGTCTACGCTACATAGATATGCTTTATAAGCGACTTACGCTCCTTTGCTATTAATGGAAGGTTTTTGTTTATTTTATTATATTTCTTCTTTATTTTCTTAACCGGAGTGTCTAGACATGACCTGACCCTGAACTAGTTGAGCTGATATTACATGTGGGCGTTGTGTTATTTGGATATCATATGGTGTTTCACTGGTTGAGGTGGATGGTCTGGGATGGGGTTGGGGTGGGGGGGGGGATACAGTGATAAGTTGTACATACTGGATTGTGAGCTCTAACGAGCAGGGCCCTCTGATCATTCCTGTATTAAATTGTATTGTAACTATAATGTCTTCCCTGATGTTGTAAAGCGCTGCGTAAACTGTTGGCGCTATATAAATCCTGTATAATAATAATAATAATAATACTGTTAGTTGGGGTGTCGGCCCTGCGTGGCCTGTGTCAAGGAGGGCATGATGCCTTCCTTGGGTGTGTAACTGTCTGTTTGTGTTTGAAAAATCAATAAAAAGAATTTTCCAAAAAAAAATATATATATTTCCGTTTTTGTGACATTTAATTTGAAATTTGAGATTTCCCCATATTGCTTACATAAAGTCAGCAGCTTGGGGATTGATGTTATAGGGTTCACCAAGTAGAACAGAACGTCATCTGCAAATGCTGATAGCTTGTGTTCCTCCTCCTCTGTTTTAACTCCTTCGATGTCCGGATTTTTACGGATCTTAGCCAGGAGTGGTTCGAGAGACAGTACAAACAAAAGGGGGGATAAGGGGCATCCCTGCCTTGTTCCGTTCTTCATTATAAAAGATTCTGAGAGACTGCCATTTACTTTTATCTTGGCCGTTGGGGATCGGTAGAGGGTCCTGATCCAGTCTAGCATCCTCAGTCCAAGACCCATTTTCTCCAAGGTTTGTATCATGAATCCTCAGTCTACCCTGTCGAACGCTTTTTCCGCGTCTATCGACAGGAGTAGACCTGGGGATCCATTTTCTTTTATTTTTTGAAGAATCAGTAGGGCTCTGACGCCGTTGTCTCTTCCCTCTCTTCCTTGGATAAAACCTGTCTGGTCTGGGTGGATCAGTTTTCCCATCTCCTGTTTGATTCTCTCTGCCAATACTTTCGCAAACAACTTCGTGTCGGCGTTCAGAAGAGAGATCGGTCTGTAGCCGGAGCAACTTTTAATATCTTTGCCTTCCTTTGGTATGACTGTGATAATTGCCTCGAAGGCCTCTCTGCTCAGACCAAAGTCTCCTCCTAGGCCATTAAAGTATCTGCAAAGCACCGGCAGAAGAATCTCCTTACATTTTTTATAATATATGGCCGTGAAGCCGTCTGGCCCTGGACTTTTACCCGACGCACACCCTGTCAAGGCTGTTTGGATTTCTTTTTCTGTAATTGGTCGGTCCATCATCAACCTGTCGTTTTGGTTCATTATTGTCAGTCCGGCTTCATTAAGGAATGAAGAGACTTAGGGCAAATGTCTACGGAACAGTGGAGTGCGATTCTGAGGAGGGGGGTACTGGTTTCGATCTCTCCATCCCAGAAAGTGTCACACCTGTTCCTCTTGCACAGAGTATACTATACCCCCAGGAGAATGTTTAATCTTGGGTGGAGAAGTACTGATGAATGCCCTAGGTGCAGAGCGACAGGCAACCTTATCCACATGATGTGGAAATGCCCTAAACTATTCAGATACTGGGAGGAGGTGATCGATATAATAAATAAAACTTTTAAAACCAATTTGGAAGCCGAGTCAAAGACATGCCTATTAGGCAGTATTGACGAGGATAGAGTGCCTGCTGGGACCCTTGAGGTGGTGCCGAGATGCCTCTTCCAGGCAAGGAAGTTAATTGCGTTGAGGTGGCAGGCCCAGATTCCACCTACTGCTAAATCATGGGTTGAAACCATTAATACAATGATCTGGAGCGAGAGAGTGACACTCAGACAGGGCAATTATAGAAAGTTTGTTAGGATGTGGAAACCTTGGCTAGACATAACAGGATGTTCTATATAAGAAAAGGACTTCTTTCAAACTTAACTTAAATTAACACATGCTTCAATCCGCTAATGGATGTCCCTCTATGGGGAGGATTTATCCAATAAAGAAAATCAAATTAATTTAAAAAACTGATTTAGGGTGCGGCGGGAGGGTGGAGGGGTGGGTGAGGGGTGGAGGGGTGGGGAGGGTAGATATAAGGGAAGTAAATTTGGAATTCAGGAGGCTTTTTTCTACTTTAACTACAACGACTCAGGGGTAGGGGGAGGGTGTGGGGTAAAAGGCTTGTTTGTGTATGTATTATGTTAAGTGTTCGCACGCTGGTGTATTAATTTATGTAATTTATACATGCAAACAATAATAAAATGTTATAATTAAAAAAAAAAAAAGGAATTCTGAGGTCTTATCTTTTTTCTCCTCCTCTGATCCAGTTGTCTGTTCGACTGCGTATAGCTTTTCATAGTATGCTCTAAAGGTTTCAGCAATGTCTTTTGTTGTATGTGCCTCCTGCCCGTTCTCTTTTTTGATCTTCTCTATATAATTCCTTGTTTTCTTCTTCTTAACCATCCTGGCTAGATGTTTATGCGTTTTATTTCCCCATTTATATCTTTCCTTCGCGATGAGGTTGAATTATCTTCTTGTTTCCTGGTCCATAAGTTCTTTAAGTTCATTTCGTTTATTCACCAAGTCCTGGTATAGTTCTCGTTTCATTCCCGTTATTTTATGTTTTTGTTCTAATTTGAATATTTCCGTGATTAATTCATCTTTTTTGCGACTTTCTTTTTTTTTCCTTGCTCCTTCAGATATTAGGGTCCCTCTAATTACAGCTTTGTGTGCGTCCCATAATGTTGCTGTCGTTATTCCCTCCATGTCATTTAACCTGAAATATTCTTCTAGATCTTTTTTCACGCTCGTTAAGCTGGTTTCCTCCGTCAACAGCTCTTTGTTGAGTCTCCAGATCTGACTTGGCTTCTGGTTTCCCGCTATTTTCAAGGATATGCTAATTGGAGCATGATCGGATACTGTGATTGCTTCAATTTTTGTTTCAACCACCATCTCCAGGGTGTTATGATCTACTAAAAAATAGTCGATCCATGAATAGCTTCTATGTACCGGTGAATAGAACGTGTAGTCTCTATGTCCAGGATTTAAGGTTCTCCACATGTCAACCAGTTGACTTCCATACAGACTGTTTTTTATCTTTCTTATCTGTGTATTCTTAATTCCCTGTGTCTGTTGTGTCTTGTCAATTTTTAGATCCATGCAGAAATGCAGGTTTCCTCCCAGGATCACCTTTCCTGTTCCGAAATCTTTTAACTTCCCTAGTATCTCAGCTACGTATTTTGTTGGACGATCGTTCGGAGCATATATGTTTGAGGGTACATTCCATTTCTTCAATCTTCCCTCTTAAGAAGAGGAATCTCCCTTCTGGGTCTGTCAGTCTACTCAGTAATTTAAAACGCGTCCCCTTAGCGATTCCAATCGCCACTCCTCTGGCTCTTTTGGAGATAGTGTCTCCGTAGTACCACGTTGGGTAATCCTGGGAATATAACCTAATATTGGAGTTAATTGTGAGGTGGGTCTCTTGTAAAAAGGCTATATCTGTTCTCAATCTTTTCAATTCCTTTAGTATTTTATGTCTCTTTACCAGGCTGTTGAGGCCTTTTACATTATATGATACACATTTAACTACTGGCATCTTTTTTTCTTCCTTGTCTTCATCTTCGGGTCTGACATCTTATTTTCCTTAAGTTTTTTCCTATTAGCTGTCCTGGTGAGAAAGATCTTCCTCCCTTCCCACCCCCCAACCTCCCCCTCCCACCTCCATCCCCCCCCTTTTGGCCACCTGATGACCTCCGAACCAGCTGTCATATCCTGGTTCGAATCTCTCCAGGTGGGGTCTGGGATTGCCTCCTCCCCCCGATTACTTCGAGTCGGGGGGGTGAAGGGTCTATCTCGCCCTTCTAGGAGAAGGTACGGGCCACATTTCCTTTTTTTCTCTCTTTTTTTTCCCTTTCCTTTTTCTTTCCTCTTTCCCCATCTTATTTTTTTCTTTTTCTTTACCTACTTCTGCCCGTTCTCTACACCCAGCCAGGCAGGTCAGGGCTCCTCACCGACAGTTCTCACGGGCCCCCGCAACCACACGGCACAGCCTGCAGTATAAAATACAGGGCACAGGACCCCTGCCACAACGGTGCCGTACGTTGGTATCCGAACGGGTCCTCCGCTGTGCAGCGCGGCAGTCGGCGTGTAGCATGGAGGCAGCCGTCAGCCGTCTCCTCCCTTCAGTTAGTGCGGTCCGTCCTTCCCCTCAGGCAATCCCATAGTTCTTCGTTCCCCCCACCTACAAGCGCGCCACGTCCTCACGTGCACGCCATCCCCCATACACGTCCTCTTCTAATTCTGAGCTTGAAGAAGCTCTCAGAAGGTCGTCCAGGTATCCCACGATAGCGATCCTGCGCTGCCTCAGCAGGGCCAGAATCGGAGCGAGCACCTTGGTGAAAACTTGTGGTGCCGAAGCCAGACGAACGGGAGGGCCACAAATTGAAAGCGGTCCTCTCCAACCGCAAAACACAGAAATTTCTTGTGTTTGGCGCATATGGGGATATGCAAAAACGCGTCCTTGATATCCGAGGATGCTAGAAAATCCCCCTGATGGAGCGCTGCCACTACTGAGCGAATTGACTCCATCCTGAATTTTTGTGCTTTGACAAAGCAATTAAGGGCTGTGAGGTCCAGGATTGGACGGACCCCTACCTTCTTGGGGACTACAAACAGATTGGAGTAAAACCCCTGAAACCGTTTCGTTGAGGGAACCTGTACAACCACTCCCCTGACCCAGCAGGTCCTGGACAGCCCCTAACAGATCCTTCCGGTGATCCGGAAGAAGCCTGAGGTTAGAGGGAAAAAATCTGTTTGGTGGACAAGAGAGAAACCCTTGTACCCCGAGGAAACTACTTTGCAAACCCAACGGTCGGAAAGAAGAGATGTCCACCGAGCCGCGAAGTCGGCCCCCCACCCGAGATGCGGGGCAGAACTTACTGCAGAGGCAGGCTTGTCCGCAGGCTTGTTGGGCTTGCGGTACCAGGGGCCCTTCCATCCTGAACTTCCGAATCTTTACAAACGCATTGAGAGCCTTGAGGTCCATGATTGGACGGACTCCCTCCTTCGGGACCACAAACCGATTTGAGTAGAAACCCTGAAACCTTTCCCTCAATGGCACAGGGATAATTACCCCGCAGCTTAACAAGTTCTGCGTGGCCCCAAATAGGGCATCCCGATGAGCAGGAAGGAGAGGAAGGTTTGGAGGGAAAGAACCTGTTTGGTGTACAAGAGAGAGAGAGAAACTATCTTGTACCCTGATGAAACCACTTTGCAGACCCACTGGTCGGAAATGGAGGTCCACTGAGCCGCAAACTCGTGCAGATGTCCCCCCACCCAAGAGTTGGGCGGGGGAAAATCTTAATGCCGACGCAGATTTGTTCGCAGGCTTTGTTTGCGAACCCAGGGATGCTTTTGTCCCCCAGCAGGCAATTTGTCGGTCTGAGGACGCCTACCCATGGGACATGACGAAAATACCGCTTCTGAGTAGAAAAAGAGGGTAACGGCCTGTGGCATAGCTCTTTTCCTTTCCTGGGCTGGTGGAGGAGCGTGCTCTTAACCCCCGTGGCATCCTTTATGATGTCGTCCAGGGAGGCACCAAAAAGCCTCCTGCCCCAGAAGGGAAAATCTTCCAGAGCCTTCTTGGACGTCTGGTCAGCAGACCAGACCTTAAGCCAAATCAGGCGTCGCAGAACCACCGCAGATACTGAGGCTCTGGAGATCAATGGAGCTGCATCCAGGGCTGCATCGTAGACATACTTGAGGCCCTGCACTAACTGGTCAGCCAGTTCCACGCAGCCTGGAGGAGCATGACCCTCTTCCAACTCCTGGTGCAATAGTCTTGCCCATTCAGCAAGTGTCTGACACCAGTGCCGTAGCCAAAATCGGCCGTAAAGCTGAACCCAGCATAGAGAACATGGACCAACCTACCGCTTCGGACCTCCTGTCAGCAGGGTCCTTAAATGCAGGGGTTCCCTAAACCGGAATCGTGGTTGCCTTGTTAAACCTGGATACCGGGGGTCTACAATCGGGGGAGATGCCCACTTTTTTTTTTTTTTTCAAGGCTCTCCTCAAAGGAGAGCCTTAACGGACCGCCATGTGCTGAGGGACAGCAAAGGTTCTCTTTGGTAGTTCCCATTCCTTGTCTATGAACTTATCAAAAAAGGTCACATAAGGAAACACCTTAGCAGTGCGTGCCTGCTTGTGGGACCCGAAAGGGACCGACCCCTCAGCAGATGTCCCCGGCAGTATCTTCTAGCTTAAAGGTTCACTAAAGGAAATATTTTTTTCAGCTAAATAGCTTCCTTTACCTTACTGCAGTCCTGTTTTCATGTCCTCATTATTCGTTTTTGCTTTGATGGTGCTGTAATCCTTCCCTGTTCGGAAGAGTGTTTCCTGATGAAAAAAGTCATGGGAGCTTTCTCTCTGTGGCACTAATCAAGGAGGTGTGATTACGGTGTGTCAAACCCCTCAGAACCAATCACTTTCATTTTACAAACCATCACTGCCCTCTATTGGCTCTGTACTTCACAGAAGCATGAAACTAGATGCATAAACAAAACAGAAACTACAGGTACATTATATGATTGATTTTTATCTATTTTTAATAATTTTTAAAAGGAATCAGTTAACTATTAATGTCTCTATACCCTGTAAACAGTAATTTTAGCAAAAAAAAAATGTTTTCCTTTATAACTCCTTTAAGAGTGTGCCGCACTCCAGTGATAAGAGTTCCAACAAGTGCCTTGTCTTGCGCTGACCTGGAGTCCTCCTCACTGTCCAAAAGGTCCTGGTCCGCATCCTCCGATACCTCAGAACCAGGGCCCTGGGCCTCAGCCGGGCCCAAGTCAGATATCCCCAGGAGATGGGGGGGGGGCATTGTTTTTTACCCACCTTGCGCCCACACACTGCTTCCACCCTGGCAACAAATGATTCCAGGACTGCCGACCAAGTGTCCACAGGGACTGCAGTGGCACCGGTTTTCACCACTGGAATGTCTGGAGAAGAAGCGCCAGCTTCTGACGCCAGGCTGACCCGCTCACCTGACCGCCCTCAGGGACTAAAGTCAAGTTACAAGTGCACCAAAAGAGACCCACCGCTCCTTGCTGTACTGACCAAAAGGGGTATCCCAGGGGACTAACCACCCTGGCAAGAAAGCTGAACAGCACTGTAGCTCTCTCTCCTTTACACTGAGTGTCTGAGGTAAACTGCGCTGTTTGCGCCATTCAGAAAGTCACTCCAGCACTAGAGGCCAAAATAGGATTTTTTGTACTCACCGTAAAATCCTTTTCTCTGAAGTCCATGGACAGACACAGCTCCTTAAATCTTGACAAGTGGGTTATGTTCCCTGTTTACAGGAGAGGACTAGGCAGAAACATGTTAAATACATGTTACATTAACAGAGTTGAACAGCCCCGCCCAGGGGGCAGTCCCTCCAGACATAACCCTCCTCACTGCAGCTTGCAGCCTCAGTTCGTAACAAGCAGTACAAACCTAAAAAGGAGGGGTTGGTGCTGTGTCCGTCCATGGACTTCAGAGAAAAGGATTTTACGGTGAGTACAAAAAAAAAAAATTCTCTTATCGTCCATGGACGGACACAGCTCCTTAAATCTTGACAAGTGGGACGTCCCCAAGCAGTGTCAAAAACGAGGGGTGGGAAATCCATCAGTAAAACCAATTTTAACTTCACGCCAAAACAAGCAGAGCTCCTCAACGGAGGAGGTGCAACTTCAAACAGCCGCCGGCAAAAACTAGCGGCTGAAAAAAAAAAAAAAAAAAAAAAAAAAAAAAAACATAAGATACACTCACAGCAACCACGTAAATTCTGGAAAAAGCGTGAACAGACAAGCAAATCGCCGCCTCGCACACCTGTGAGACCGACGCATGATGTCGGAAAAAAAAACAGGAAGCACCAATTGCCCTGGTCGAAAGTGCCGTGACCGGAAGGGGGGCCCGCCCCCTTAGGAGCATAGGCCTGTATGACGGCCTGCCTGATCCACCAAGAAATGGTGGTCGACGAGACCGCCAGGCCCTTTTGTGGACCAGACACCGACATAAAAGAGTCAGAAGCTCCCAAACTGAGCCGTAGTAGGCTGATATACCTGCAAAGCGCGTACCACGCCTAAAGTATGAAAGGCCAAAACCTCCTTCGGAAGAAGGGAAGGTTGCGGGCGCACCATCACCTAATCATTATGGAGGATCAAGCATGGCGGCTTGCAAGACAAGACCGCCAACTCAGGAACCCCTCTAACAGAGGTAAAGGCCACTAAAGGGGCCACCTTCTGAGATAGTGTCAAGAGAAAATCTCCCTGATGTTTCCAAAAGGAAGGTTCCTGAAGAACCGAGAGCACCAGAGTCAAAACTCATGGGGGAAGAGATGGGCCAAGAGGGGAAATTATATGACAAACCCCCTGCACACAAAAAAAGGGGACCCACCAGGGAACAGGCCGCAAAAAAGGCACAGAAAGAACACAGCTAAGGCTGAAATCTGCTCCCAAACGGTGCTTTAAGCAATTTTTAGATCCACTCCAAGCTTTAAAAACAGCAGGACCCTGGACACCGAGTACGTCCGTGGACACGACTCCATCCCTTCGCACCAAGGAGAGGTGCGACGGTAGATCCTCCGGAAGAAGACTACGGTGCCATGTTGAGATGACCGAGTCAGACAGACCCCGGTCACCTAAAGTCTGGCTTCCAATAACCATGTTGAGCAAGTCAGTGACTGTACAACAGGAGGAAGTATGGGACCTTCGAGACAGAGGAACCTCCTGCCCTGGCAACCGCCAGGGTACCTCCGCTACCAGGCACCCGATATCAGCGTGCCAAGGACGCCGAGGTCAATCAGGAGCGATTAGAATCATCGGGATCTCCTCAGCCTCCACTCTGTGGAGCGGCCAAGGAAGCAACTACCATGGAGGAACGGCAAAAAAAATCAACAATACAGACCCCACAGGGCCACCAGCTCGACTGACGCGTCTGTACCAGATCACTAGACCTGGCCACTAACTTTGACACCCTTGCGGCGGAGACGAGTGGCCAGGAGATCCATGCCCTGTGAGACTCACCTCCTTCAAGGGAGCCGAAACACCCCAAGCACAAAGACCAGTCGCCCTGGTCCAGCATCTGGCGACTCCAGTAGTCCGCCTGCCGGTATACCTCATGGTAGACCGAAGCCACGGCCGTGGCATTGTCCGGCTGAAACCAGATCGGTCGACCACAAGAAGCATAGCCTGATCGCCTAAAATAGTAGGAAAATGAACAGTAGACAGCACCTGGTATTCCCAGGCGGTCTCCCACCAGGCACTAGCCAGGCCCGACCTTGGGTAGCTACCGAGACCAGACACATTCAGGGAGGTGTGGCCGTAGGTCCAGCGACTCAGGGCCAACTGGACCCCCCAGTTTTGTGAACCCCCCAGGTTCACAACCCGTGAGCTGGCATCAGTCGTAAACACCGACCACTGGAAGGAAGAAACAACTTCCCGGACCGAAGAGTTGGGGATCTCTGTCACCAACTCAGAGATACTGACTAGGTGGCGCACAGGAATCTAATGATTTCAGAGACGAGATTTTTACCACCTGGACAGTATTTCCCCTGGAAAACCAGGTTGTGGAACTGGGTATACAGTACCGCCTTGAAGGAGGCTACCCACAGGCCCCGAACCAGCAGGCGCCCGGAGAGAAGACCAATTGCGTGATGCCAATACCTTCACCGCAGACTGAAGAGCCTGCAATTTCTCCAGGGGAAGAAGGACCTTTGACAACGAGGAGTCTGGATCAACACTAGATACTCCAACGCCGAGTCGGAACCTAGCATGCCCAGGATTTGAACACTGGGTCGCACACATGGAGGGCAGGCTTGCTGCCACTGAGCTACACCTTCTGGCCTAAACGTTTAACACCCACCCGAATCTTCAGGGGGTCTGAATGGGAATAACCCATCCACTAGGTCGGAGACAGAAGCTGCTCTCAGAAGAAAGTCGTCCAAGTAGCCAATGAGGCAAAGCCTCGCTGTCCCAACAAAGTTAGGATAAGTGCGAGCTCCTAGCTGAAAACCCATGGTGCTGACGCCAGATCAAAAGGGAGGGCCACAGGCTGACCGAGACCCTTCTCTCATCACGAAGCACAGAAAAAAACACTGACATGCGCAAAACGGGACATGCATGTATGCGTCCCTGATGTCCGAGGACGTCAGGACATCCCCCGGATGGAGCGCAGCTACCACCGAACATATGGATTTCACGCGGAACTACCCGACGTTCACAAAAGGTATTTAGGGCATGTGGCCCATAGAAAACCCCAAAACTCTCATCCTGCAGGAAAGGTAAAATTACCCCACAGCTTATCAAATCCCACACTGCCCAAGGCAGACCGACGGCCCGGGAGAGGAAGACACGAGGAAAGAAATTTGTTGTGTTGATAGGAGGAAACCCCATCTAGTACTCCGAAGAGACCACCTCGCAGACCCACTGGTCGGAGAGCAGGGAGGTTTCACCGAATTGTGAACCTGCAAACCGCCCCTCCCACCTAGAGACAGGGAGGGAAGGCTACATACATTGGCAGGATTTGGTTGCCGGCGTGATCGGCTTATGCACCCAGGGATGGATTAGTCCCCCAGCTGGGCCTTTGACGGCCTGGGAGGGTTGCCCCTAAATAATACACACACATAATGTGCATGTATATTATGTAGGTGTATGCACACATGCCTTGGGAGAAAACCGGAGTACCCAGAGGAAACCCACGCAGACACAGGGAGCGACAATGTAAGCTCCAGGCAGATTGGCGTCAGTGTCCGGATTCGAACCAATGACTCTCTTGCTGCCAAGTAATGGAGTTAAGCACTACACCACCGTGTGCATAAAACAATTCTGAAACAGACGCCCTGGATAACAAGGGCGCAGCATTCAATGAAGCATCACAGACCTATATGAGGCCCTGGACCAGCTGGTCTGCTAGCCTAATAACCTCAGGAGAGAGTCGGTGCTCCTCCACTGTCTGGTGCAAAATGCTCACTCCGTGAGTTGTATACAGCACTAGGGGTCAGGACTACTCCAAGATGGCCGCCGAGCGTTCAGAACGCGGCCACAGGAAAAAGCCCGGCACAATGTAAGCTGCGCCATAGCGCGGCTACGACAAAATGGGCGCCAATGGGAGTTTTTAATGTAATTGAAAAACCTCCCAAAAAATGGCACCAGCGCCGACTGAGACCCCAGTGTAGTGGCCACAATAGGCCGCAAGCCAGATCCCAGCATTGTAAACATGGAACGGGTCAGTACTTCGGATCTTCTATCAGTCAGATCCATACAAGCGGGGGTTCCCGCCCGGCGGTGAGGGACTACAAAAGCCCTCAGCGGCTTTTCTCATTCCGCATCTCAGAAATTATCAAAGAAGGGCACAGAAGGAAAAAACCTACACAGCGGTCTGATTTGTGTGATCCAAAAAAAGACAGAGCCCTCGGCGGAAACCCAGCTGCACTATGCAGCTTAGGAGAGTCCCATGCAGCAGTAAAAAGCGCACCCATAAATGCCTTATTCTGTTTTTTTTTTTTTTTGTTTTTTTTTTTTTAACTAGGTACCTGGTCCATGGCTTCATAACAGAGCATTCCCCAGGGGATAACGGGGGGAAGGGGGCACTCTTTTACCGCCCGCAGTCCACCCCCACCCTGGCACAAACTGTGTCCAGGACCAACAATAAAAACTATGTGGGAATCTCAGGTGCTTACACCTGCTGCCACCACCAGCATGTGGGCAAGGACCCAGATACTGACTCAAATATTTACATAGTGTGTATTATAATATGCACACCTGTCCATACAAATAGACAAAAGCTCCTAGCACCCTACTCAGGGCCTCTCACCCACTTGCTGCGCTGACCAGGGGTAACCAGGGAACTCCCTCAGGAGGAGACTGACCAGCGCTGCCTGTGAGAGGAAAAGAACCGTGAGTTAACTTCTGCAGGGACCTGTGTTTAAATAGGAAAAGCCTCCTAGGGCTTTTCTATTTAAGGATAAGACAGATACAGCATAAAAAGCAAAACCGTTACAGGTGTCACCAATCAGTCAGCGTCTGTATAATCAAAAACATCTGTGCTCACAGGACTTTTTAACAGTGAAAAATCCCTCACAGGAAAGCCCAATACAAAAAAGAAAAAAACGCAGGCCAGATAACACAGCCCCCTCAGGAAGGCCCCCTCCCCCTTGACAGTGGCAATGTTAGCAATGCAGCAAGGGAAAGGAGCAGGGAAGGGAGGAGAAGGGACCCCCGAACCCCAGGAATGCCCAGCCGTACCAACCCACCGAAGCATGAGGGACTGTACTTACCCGTCCAAGCGAGGACTCGCTGACGCATTCCTGATAGAGCTACAACCGAAATGGAGGTAGCTGTCGGCCCGGTCCACTGTGAGTGAGACAACACCACAGCCCAGTCATATGTGAACCTCGGAAAAAGCTCACCGGCCCCCCCCAGGAGTCATGGGGTATGGCGTGGCAGACCAAGCCTCTTTGCAAAGGTGTGCCCACGCTTGCTGGTCGGACTGAGTAGACTACAAGGATCTATATTATCCAGCCTGTCTCTCAGCCGACAGTTGAAAGAAGATTCTGCAAAAAAAAGTAAAATAAAAATAAGAAAAATTCTCCTCAGGGCGCTGGGCCCAAAGGGAGCCATACGTCCTTCTCCTTGCTAGGCAGAACGAAACTGGGGCTGCAAGCTGCAGTGAGGAGGGTTATGTCTGGAGGGACCGCCCCCTGGGCGGGGCTGTTCAACTCTGTTAATGTAACATGTATTTAACTATTTAACATGTTTCTGCCTAGTCCTCTCCTGTAAACAGGGAACATAACCCACTTATCAAGATTTAAGGAGCTGTGTCCGTCCATGGACGATAAGAGAAAATATATGTTTAAAACCACCCCAAGATGGCCACCGGCCGCCTCAGGAAAAAGCATGAGCTTCTAGAAAATGGCCATCTGCTGTAACTACCTGTGACACAGAAAATGTCCGCCAGCCACATCTCAATAGCAGCAACGTGGCCACAAGAAAATGGCACAAATTTTAAGAAAAACGGCACTGAAGTTGGACGAGAAGGCCGGAAAAAAAACCAGTGGCCCCCGAGCGGAGGACCCCCCTATGGCAAACTACCCACACAGAGCGGCCTCAGGTACATCCCAGGTCAGTCACAGCAGGCCCATTAATGGTGGAGGGAAGGGGCGGGAGGAGAGGAAAGGGAGGACACGAGACCCCCTAATCGACCCCTCCTAGGGAAGCCCAGCTGTTCCATCCTGCCAAGACAGGAGGAAAAGTACTTACCCGTCTCTGCGAGGACTGTTGGCGCGTTCCTGACAGACCCACTTCAGAGCAGTAGAGAGTATCTGCTGGCCACGGCCCACTGAGACAGACAGCTTAGCAGCCTGGTCATATGTGAGCCCCGGAGCAAAAAAGCTCACCGGCCACCCCTGGAGCAATGGGGTATGTCATGGCCGACCCAGCTCGTAGCCAAGGTCTGCTCACGCTCAATGACTGGATTAGGGGGGACTACAAGGAGCTACATTATCCAGCCGGCAGTTGGTTGATGGAAGATCCCAGAATCAAAAAAAATAAAAATAAAATAAAATCTTTAAAAAAAAAAGTTCAGGACCATCGGCCCAAGAGGAGCCAGGTACTTCTCTACTAGGCAGAAAAAAAACTGAGCTGCTCAGTGCAGTAAGAGGGGGTTAAGACCAGAGGGACCGCCCCCTGGGCAGGGCCTTTTTAACTTTGCTAAAGTTTACATGTTTTAACCATTAACATGTCTGCCTAGTCCTCTCCTAATAGATGGGACATAATCCTACAGTCAAGAGTATAAAGGAAGCTGTGTCCGTCGATAGAGAGAGAGAGAGAGAGAGAGATATAGAGAGAGAGAGAGATATAGAGAGAGAGAGAGATATAGAGAGAGAGAGATATAGAGAGAGAGAGAGAGATATAGAGAGAGAGAGAGATATAGAGAGAGATAGATATAGAGAGAGAGATATAGAGAGAGAGAGAGAGAGATATAGATAGAGAGAGAGAGAGATATAGATAGAGAGAGAGAGATATAGATAGAGAGAGATATAGATAGAGAGAGATATAGATAGAGAGAGAGAGATATAGAGAGAGAGAGAGAGATATAGAGAGAGAGAGAGATATAGAGAGAGAGAGAGAGATATAGAGAGAGAGAGAGATATAGAGAGAGAGAGAGAGATATAGAGAGAGAGAGAGATATAGAGAGAGAGAGATATAGAGAGAGAGAGATATAGAGAGAGAGATATAGAGAGAGAGAGATATAGAGAGAGAGAGAGATAGAGAGGGAGAGATATAGAGAGAGATATAGAGAGAGCGATATAGAGAGAGATATAGAGAGAGCGATATAGAGAGAGCGATATAGAGAGAGAGATATAGAGAGAGAGATATAGAGAGAGAGATATAGAGAGAGAGATAGAGAGAGAGATAGAGAGATAGAGAGAGAGAGAGATATAGAGAGATATAGATAGAGAGAGAGAGAGAGATATAGATAGAGAGAGAGAGAGAGAGAGATATAGATAGAGAGAGAGAGAGAGATATAGATAGAGAGAGAGAGAGAGATATAGATATAGAGAGAGAGAGAGATATAGAGAGATATAGATAGAGAGAGAGAGAGAGATATAGATAGAGAGAGAGAGAGATATAGATAGAGAGAGAGAGAGATATAGATAGAGAGAGAGAGAGAGAGAGATATAGAGAGAGAGATATAGAGAGAGAGATATAGAGAGAGAGATATAGAGAGAGAGATATAGAGAGAGAGATATAGATAGAGAGAGAGAGAGATATAGATAGAGAGAGAGAGAGAGATATAGATAGAGAGAGAGAGAGATATAGATAGAGAGAGAGATATAGATAGAGAGAGAGAGAGATATAGATAGAGAGAGAGAGAGATATAGAGAGATATATATAGAGAGAGAGAGATATAGATAGAGAGATATAGATAGAGAGAGAGAGAGATATAGATAGAGAGATATAGATAGAGAGAGAGATATAGATATAGATAGAGAGAGAGATATAGATAGAGAGAGAGAGAGATATAGATAGAGAGAGAGATATAGATAGAGAGAGAGAGAGAGATATAGATAGAGAGAGAGAGAGATATATAGATAGAGAGAGAGAGAGATATATAGATAGAGAGAGAGAGAGATATATAGATAGAGAGAGAGAGAGATATATAGATAGAGAGAGAGAGAGATATAGATAGAGAGAGAGAGAGATATAGATAGAGAGAGAGAGATATATAGATAGAGAGAGAGAGAGATATATAGATAGAGAGAGAGAGAGATATAGATAGAGAGAGAGAGAGAGAGAGATATAGATAGAGAGAGAGAGATATAGATAGAGAGAGAGAGATATAGATAGAGAGAGAGAGAGAGAGATATAGATAGAGAGAGAGAGAGAGAGAGAGAGATATAGATAGAGAGAGAGAGAGAGAGATATAGATAGAGAGAGAGAGAGAGATATAGATAGAGAGAGAGAGAGAGAGATATAGATAGAGAGAGAGAGATATAGATAGAGATAGAGAGAGAGAGATATAGATAGAGATAGAGAGAGAGAGATATAGATAGAGATAGAGAGAGAGAGAGATATAGAGAGAGAGAGAGATATAGATAGAGAGAGAGATATAGATAGATAGATAGATAGAGAGAGAGAGATATAGATAGAGAGATATAGATAGAGAGAGAGAGAGAGAGAGAGAGAGAGAGAGAGAGAGAGAGAGAGAGAGAGAGAGAGAGATAGAGATAGAGATAGAGATAGAGATAGAGATAGAGATAGAGATAGAGATAGAGATAGAGATATATATATATATATATATATATATATATATATATATATATATATATATAGAGATATAGATAGAGAGATATAGAGAGAGAGATATAGAGAGAGAGATATAGAGAGAGATATAGAGAGAGAGATATAGAGAGAGAGATATAGAGAGAGAGATATAGAGAGAGAGATATAGAGAGAGAGAGATATAGAGAGAGAGATATAGAGAGAGATACAGACAGACATATCTATCTATCTCTCTTTTTGTCTATAGCGCAAAAAATAAAAAACCGCAGAGGTGATCAAATACCACCAAAAGTAAGCTCTATTTGTGGGTGGAAAAAGGACATAAATTTTGTTTGGGAGCTACGTTGTCAGTTAAAGCAACGCAATGCAGAATCGCAAAAAGTGGCCTGGTCTTTGACCAGCAAAATGGTCCGGGGCTTAATTGGTAATACATGGCTTCCGCCAAACACTAACCATGCGTGAAAGAAAAGTTTGCGTTATTCATGTTTTCTGAAAAATGGCCAAGAAATCATAAATTCTGCCAGGGTATTTTCTCTCTCAACACTTGCTTAAAGTGGTTGTAAACCCTGTTGGACTACTTCTACCTATAGGTAAGCCTAGAATAAGGCTTACCTACAGGTAGTGGAAATATCTCCTAAACGTGCGTCGTTTAGGAGATATTTCACTTGTAGTCCGCCACACATCACTGCGCATGCGTGGGGAAGAAATTAAACTAAGTGCCGTTTCTTCCCCAGCCTGTGCCTTGAATTGCGGCTCTTGTGCGCATGCGCGGGAGTAAAGTCACACGGCTCCAGCGAATCACAGAGCCCGAGTTCGCAGCCCAGAAGCAAGACACAGGACTCTTCCTGCAGTGGGGACATCGCTGGATTCTTTGGCAGGTGTCACATAATGGGCTAATATGCGCTGCATACTAGCCCATTAGGCTTTACATTTGCAGGCTGTTCAGGCTGCAAAAGAAGAAGTAAAACCCAGCTGAAAGAACTCATTGCCTTTATGCACATCCCTAAAGTGTTTGGATAAGGTGGAGTTTTTTAGCATTTTCATTTATACTATCACAGTAATATTCTGCTATGCGGCAAAGTAGACGAATCGTACAACCAACGCATTGGATTAGGAAATTCTACATGATCTGTACCACAATTCATATATTCCTGTATTTTGAACTCTTCCTTAGATTTAGCAGAAACAAAACTCTTGGACACAGTATGCATGCGGCAAAGTCTTGAGTCTACATGTATAAGAACCTGGATAGGATAGCCACATTTTTTTCTTCTTTATATTATCAAAAGACACAAGACTGGGAGATAAAAAGGGACCCAACTGAGTATACACTGGCTGGAGAAATGAACACCATTGTATAAAACATTATATAAAGGTTTTAACGGAATAGGGAGGTTCCGCTTTATGTTAGCAATTTGGTAATATTCAACTAGGTTGTGACAAACATGACAGGCTGTTTGTAACTCATCACCCCTCTTAATTTCTGGGTTTGGATCAAACAGTATGAGTGTTGGTTAAGTCATTTGGTGGAGGGGGAATTATGGTGTGGGGTAGCTTTTCAGGGGTTGAGCTTGGACCCTTCGTTCCAGAGAAGGGAACTTTTAAGTCGTCAGCACCAAGACATTTTGGACAATTTCATGCTCCCAACTCCCAACTCCCATCAGTGCAGAAAGCTTCATAAAGACCTGGATGAGCGAGTTTGGGGTGGAGGAACTTGACTGGCCTCCAGAAAGTATTGAGCTCAACCCGATAGAACGCCTTTGGGATGAATTAAAGCGGAAACTGAGCCAGACCTTCTCGTCCACATCAGTGCCTGACCTCACAAATGTGCTTTTGGAAGAATGCTCGAACTTTCCCATTGACACTCCTTAACCTTGTGAAGAGCCTTCCCAGAAGTGCTGATGTTATGCTGCAAAGGGTGGGTCAACTCAATATTGAACCCCAAGGACTAAGACTGGGATGCCATTGGAAGTTTGTGTGTGTAAAGGCAAGCATCCCAATACTTTTGACAATATAGTGTGTAAAATAAAAAAAACACACACACACACACACACCCCCCCCCCCCCCCCCATTGTTCCATCTTGTATCTCGAGTTTTAACTAAATGGGTTGGTTTACAAGGGCTCACATATACGTTAAAATACAGCAATGGGCTTTTATTGGGTTTGTATAGCCAAAGCCCTACCAATTTTGCCCCAGATGATTTACAAGGCATGACAGTGGTGTTTAATCCAAGTGTGCAGGTTCCTACCGGATAAGTTGGGTTCCTCTAATGAACAAATATGCAACCAAAACCTTTTTTATTGAATAATGGTCACAAATCTCTTCGGAAAAAGTCTCATCTACTTACATAATTTGTCCGCCGATGGTTGATTTTCCAGCATCTAAAATAAATAAATGCATCAATTAAAAAAAAAGGCATGTTTCAGCAAACACCATCAAAAATCTCAAAGAAACATACAGTACATGTTGCCGAGAATGTGTTTCTAGCACGTCATAGAAGCGACGGGAGATCCGACTTGGATTCCCGCCAATTCTAGCTGCGGCATTTGGTATGCATTCCTGAGAGGGAAAACTCCACTGCAAATTTCAAATAAAAAACCGACATGGGTTTCCCCCCCCCCCCAGAAGCATACCAGGCCCTTAGGTCTGGTATGGGTTGTAAGGAGACCCCCCCCCCCTACGCCGAAAAACCAACGTAGGGGGTCCCCCTACAATCCATACCAGACCCGTATCCAAAGCACACTACCCGGCCGGCCAGGAAAGGAGTGGGGATGAGCGAGCGCCCCCCCCCCTCCTGAGCCGTACCAGGCCGCATGCCCTCAACATGGGGGGGTCGGGTGCTCTGGGGCAGGGGGCGCACTGCAGGGCCCCCCCACCCCAGAGCACCCTGTCCCCATGTTGATAAGGAGAGGGCCTCTTCCCGACAACCCTGGCCGTTGGTTGTCGGGGTCTGCGGGGGGGGGGGCTTATCGGAATCTGGGAGCCCCCTCAAATAAGGGGGCCCCCAGATACCGGCCCCCCACCCTAAGTGAATGAATATGGGGAACATCGTACCCCTACCCATTAACCTGGAGGCAAAGTAAAAGTAAATTAACACACGACACAGGGTTTTTAAAATAAATTTATTAGTCTGCTCTGTCTTCTTTAGCTCTTTTACCAGGGGGGGGCTGCTTCTTCACCGCCGTCTGGTTCTCTTCCGCTCTCTGGGGGGGGGTCTTCTCCGCTCTCCGGGGGGGGGTCTCTTACGATGTCACAGTCCCATCCTGCTCCGGTACCTACCCATGTGGGTAGGTACCGGAGCATGATGGGACTGTGACATCATAAGAGAGGCCTATATAAATTGGATGCAAATCGCGCACCCGTCATTGCAGCGAGAAGAGGCGTCGTGTCAACATCGGGAGAAGGCAGAAGAGAAGACGACGTCACAGAAGAGCGGGCTGGCCGCCTGCTAGTAACTGAGCTAACACACGAAGATAGCGGCGACCAGCCCTGAAGGAGAAGGCAGCGGAGAGCGGGAGAAGAACCGGGGTGCACCGAGTCAACAGCGGAGAAGACCCCCCGGAGAGCGGAAGAGAACCAGACGGCGGTGAAGAAGCCCCTCCTGGTAAAAGAGCTAAAGAAGACAGGGGGGCCCCCGGAGCAGACTAATAAATTTTAAAAACCCTGTGTCATGTGTTAATTTACTTTTACACTTTGCCTCCAGGTGAATGGGTAGGGGTACGATATACCCCATATTCATTCACTTAGGGTGAGGGGCCGGTATCTGGGGGCCCCCAGATTCCGATAACCTCCCGCCCGCAGACCCCGACAACCAACAGCCAGGGTTGTCGGGAAGAGGCCCTGTCCTCAACATGGGGGACAGGGTGCTCTGGGGTGGGGGGCCCCGCAGTGCACCCCCAGAGCACCCGCCCCCCCCCCCCCCACATGCGGCCTGGTACAGCTCAGGAGGGGGGGGGGGTCGCTCGCTCGTCCCCACTCCTTTCCTGGCCGGCAGGGTAGCGTGCTTTGGATACGGGTCTGGTATGGATTGTAGGAGGACCCCCTACGTCGGTTTTTCAGCGTGGGGGGGGGAGGTCTCCTTACAACCCCAACCCATAGCTCGGCGCTGGCTCCCGCGATGGGGCTCGTGGGTGGTCAATCTCGCCGAGAAAGGGAGCGAGATTGACAATATCGCGGTCACCTACTGTACCTTAAATGGGGTTTCAAAATAAAATAAAGATGTCAGGGATGAATGATCTTTTCAATGGATACTTTAATTGCATGCAGCTGTGGCATCTGTATGGTAAATCTGATAGTGTAGCTCAATTACATTTTATATATCATACAGAGGTTCAGAGCATAGCAGCCGATTGCAAAAAAAGTTATTTCTTGCAGCTTACAGGCATCATCCAGATACCATATTTTTCAGCCGGTGAGTCTGTGCACCGTAAGAACAATCATAACGGCAGTTCAGTCACTTGATCGTTCTTACAGGTGGCGGGAGGGGACGTCCCCAATCCCACCGGTGCTTCTCCAGACTCCCCCTTGCCGGAGAACGAGACTGTCCCCGCTGGAAGTTTAGCATAGAGATTTCCAGTGACCAGATGGTCCTCAATCATCTTTATGACCCTTGGTGGCATGGCCACATTATGTCGCGTCCGGGCCGGCGGAAGTAAACAATGCCAGGGATGCGGGTAGAAACGCCACGTTTTCATTTTTTTATCTCAGCCTTTCCAGCCTGAAGGAGAGATGTGGCGTCTTCTAGGCTTGTCACACACTATCCCTTTTATAAAGGGATGTTTACATTCCTTGTAATAAAAAGTAGTGATCAAAATAAAAATAAATAAAAAAAAAGGATTTTTGTACTCACCATAAAATCCATTTCTCTGAGTTCATGGACAAACACAGCAGCCTCTGACCTTGGGGTTATATCCGCTTCCTTCAGGAGAGTTTAGGCAGAAAAAAAAAAAGCACTTTAAGTGTTAACACTTTCCTCAGTGTGGCTCCTCCCAGGGGGCGTGGCCCCTCCCAGGGGGCGTGGCCCCTCCCAGGGGGCATGGCCCCCGGGTATAACCCACACCCTGCTCTAGCAGCCTCAGTTCCTAACAAGCAGTACAAACAAAGGAGGGGTGGGTGCTGTGTCCGTCCGAAATGGATTTTACGGTGAGTGCAAAAATCCTATTTTCTCTTCCGTTCATGGACGGACACAGCAGCCTTTGACCTTAGGGACGTCCCCAAGCAGTGTCAAAAATTGAGGGGTGGGGAAAAACACCGCAATAAAGCTTTACACCCCAAACAAAAACGGGAGTTACTCAACGGAGGAACTCCAACCTTAAATACCTTGCGGCCGAAGGAGGCATCAGAAGATGCACTCACGTCTACCTTATAAAACTTTAAAAAGCGTGGACCGAAGACCAGGTGGCCGCCCTAAAACCCTGTAACAGAGGCTTGATGTCGGAAAGCCCAAGAGGCAGCGATCGCCCTGGTCAAATGCGCCGTAACCTGAAAGGGAGGCGCCCGCCCCTTCAGGGCATAGGTCTGAAGAACAACCTGACGGATCCACCTAGAAATGGTGACCGACAAGACCGCCGGACCCTTTTCAGGACCCGACACTGACGCAGTGAGTCCAACTTCCAGAACGGAGCCGTAGCAGATAAATACACACGAAGAGCCCGAACCACATCCAGGGAATTTAAAATGGTCTCCTTCGGCTGAGGACATAAGGATGGAAAAATAATGTCCAAGACCTTTGGGAGAAAAGAAGGCTGCGGTCGCAGCACCACCTCATCCTCATGGATGACTAAGTAGGGAGCCTTGCCGGACAATGCTGCCAGTTCAGACACCCGTCTGATCTATGTAATAGCAACCAGAAAAAAAAACACCTTTCGTGACAGCGTCAAAGGGATCTTCCGAACGTCCTCAAAAGGGAGCATCTTGAAGCACCGAGAGGGCCAAAACCAAGTCCCATGGGAGCAGTGGAGAGCGCACAGGAGGGGCCACATGCCGGACCCCCTGCACAAACGAGCGCACCAAGGGGTGCGCTGGCAATGGTCAGCAGAAACCGGGACACCACGTATGCACGAGGGTGCCACTTCATCTCATCACACGGCCGTGGCGTTGTCGGACTGGATCCTAAGACAACGCCACGGTGGCGCCACAGTGACCAGATGGCTCAACTGAATCTGGTAATCCAGAGAAGACAGGAGCTTGTCCCAACGTGACAGAATCTCCTGTAGCTCCCTGGTGTGGAATTGGGCATACGGGACCGCCTCGAAAGAGGCCACCATCAGACCCAAAACTCATGCAGAAACGAAGAGACGACCACTTCTGGGTCGACAACTGCTTCACTGCAGATTGCAGGGTCTTCAGTTTCTCCGTCGTGGAGTCCAGGACTAGTCCCAAGTATTCCAGTCTCTGGGACGGAACCAACACTGACTTCTGGATATTCAGAAGCCAGCCGAACTCTTGGAGAGTTTGACACGTGGTAGACACGTCCTTCTCTAATTCTGAGCCTGAGGAAGCTCGCAGGAGAAGGTCGTCCAGATATCCCACCATAGCAATCCCTCGCTGTCTCAGCAGGGCTAGTATCGGGGCGAGCAGCTTGGTGAAAACCTGCGGTGTCGAGGCCAAGTCGAACGGGAGCTCAGACAAGTCTGAGGTGTGCCAAGAAGCCGGCTGCACTGCGTCTGTCCCCTCAGGCAGATTTGCGGTATTTTTGCAGCGCTAAAACGGCCGCACGAGCCCAAGCAAAATCCAAGATGGTCGCAGAGAAAAAAAACCGCATAGGACCACAAGAAAATGGCCGCCGAGCCATAGAAAGCGCGACCCCGGCAAAAATGGTGGCTGTTGCGCATTTAAAAAGCACCCAGAGTGACACAGCACCTCAGCGCAGCACACAACAGACCCCCAGTGAACACACAGCCCCGGTGTAATAAAGAGACCCCAGAAAGCACCCCCTCACAGCCGCTACCCAAATGGGAAAAGAGGGAGAGGAATTAGAGGAGAGAGGAAAGCAGGGCAAGCCCTCAGTCGACCTCCCAGGGGAAAATTCCAGCCATACCACCTTACCTGAGCAAGGGGCCACTACTTACCCGTCCTGGGACCATCGGCTGGAGGTATCCCAGACAGAACCAACGTCCGCTAAACGGCATGGCTGTCGGCCAGACACACTGACAAAGCCATAAAGACCGGTCATATGTGTGCCCTAGAACAAGATGTTCCCCGGCCACCCCTGGAGCAAAGGGGCCTGTCGTGGACGACCCAGAGCTGAGGGCCGGCACACGCTCGATGGCCGAACATGGGGGGACAACAAGAGTCAAGGCCCAGCCTGTCACCCAGTCGGCAGTTGATAGAAGAATCTCAGGATTCAAAATGCAGGAACAAAAACAAAAACAAAAACAAAAACAAAAAAAAAAAAATCGCAAAGAAATCTCAGGGTACAGGACTCTAGAGTGCATGTCCTCTCCTGACGTTAGGCAGAGAAAAACTGAGGCTGCTAGAGCAGGGTGTGGGTTATACCCGGGGGAACCACGCCCCCTGGGAGGAGCTGCACTAAAGAAAGGTTGTTAACACATTAAGTGCTGTATTTCTGCCAAACTCTCCTGGAAGGAAGCAGATATAACCCTACAGTCAAAGGCTGCTGTGTCCATCCATGAACGAATGAGAAAAAGGATTTTACGGCGAATAAAAAAATCCTATTTTCTCTTTCGTCCAAGGACGGACACAGGTTCCTCATACTCTCGACTGCAGGGACATCCCCAATCAGTGTCAAAAATGAGGGGTGGGAACAGCAATCAAAAACAAACTTCACCCCAACATACCAGAGCTCCTCAACAGGGGAGATGCAACCCTAAACTGCTGCCTGCCAAACTTTGTGGCCAAAGCAAGCATCGGAAGATGCACTTCTATCAACCTTGTAAAACTTAGTGAAAGTGTGAACGGACGACCAGGTCGTCTTGCACACCTGTGAGACAGTTGCTTGATGGTCGGAAAGCCCAGGAAGCACCAATTGTCCTGATCGAATGCGCCGTGACAGGAAGGAGGCGGCCGCCCTTTCAGGGTTTAAGCTTGAATCACGATCTGTCTGATCCACGAGAAGTGGTGGCCGACGAGCCCGCCAGGCCTTTCTTTGGACCAGACACCAATGCAGCGAGTCTGACCTCCGAAACAGAGCCGTAGCAGACAGATACACCCGCAGAGCACGTACCACGTCTAAGGAATGTAACGCAGCCTAATACTGACAAAAAACACAAACTCCTGCGCACAAGTGGGATCCTTGATAATTAGTCAGATGTCTACAAACAGTTCTCCTTAGATGTCCAAAAAAAAAACGGTAGTACACGAGGCTGGTGCGCCTTTCTTTCTCCCTTAATGCAACGCAGCCTCCCTGGCGTGCGACAGCTGAGGACACAAGGATGGAAGTATGATGTCCTCATTCAGATGAAAGGCCAAAACCACCTTCTGAAGAAATAAAGGCTGTGGGCGTAGCACCGCCTTATCTCTATGGAGTACCAAATAGGGGGACTTACAAGACAAGGACGCCAACTCAGACATGTCTGACAGATGTAATGGCCACTAGAAAGGCAACTTTCTGGGAGAGTGTGAAGAGAAGAATCTCTGATGTTCTCAAAGGGAGGTTTCTGAAGCACCGAGCGCACCAGATTCAAATCCCACAGGAGGTAGTGGTGGTCGAACCGGAGGAGCCACATGTCGATCCCCTTGAACAAACATACTGACCAGTGAGTGGGACGCCAAGGGTCGTTGAAAGAAAACAGCCAAGACTGAAATCTGCCCCTTAATGGTGTTTAAGGCAAGTTTCTGATCCACTCCACGCTGTAGAAACAGCAGGATCCTAGACACTGAATATGTACATGGATGCCACCTCATCTCTTCACACAGATGTATGCCCCAGTTTCAGTGGGGGAAAAGCATACATCAGCCGATACTGTCCCTCACGGGGCCACCAACGCATCTGTCGCGTCCACCCAAGGATCTTTTAACCGGGCCACGAACCTCAGCACCTTTCGATTGAGTCGAGAAGACAGAAGATCTACGTCTGGCTCACCCCATCTTAGGAAAAGGAGATTAACTACATCCGGGTGTAGTGACAATCCCCTTGGTCTAGCAGCTGGCGACTGAGATAGTTCACTTGCCACTTTCCCCCCCCCCCCCCCCCCAACCGGTCAGGCTGGTGTCCGTCGTGATCACTGTCCAGTGAAAAGGGAAGGACCGACTTTCCGGAATGAAGGGTCGAAGCTGTATTTGACAATCCAGGGACAGGATCTCCTTCTGCAAGACTCGAGGGTGGAATTGAGCATGTGGTACCGCCTCGAAGGAGGCTACCATGAGACCCAGCACTCGCATGCAAAAGTGCAGCGACGACCACCTGTGAGATGCCAACAGCTTCACCGCCGTCTGAAGAGTCTGCAATTTTTCTAAAGGGAGAAACTCTTGCCTCCGAGGAGTCTAGAATCAGACCCAGATATTCTAGGCGCTGAGTCAGTACCAACACAGACTTCTGGAAGTTCAGTACCCAAATTCTTGAAGTGTCTGACTGGCAATCGCCACATCCTCCTCTATTTCTGAGCTTAAAGCAGCTCTCAGTAGCACATCGGCCAAGTAGCCCATGATGGCAATTCCTCGCCCTCTCAGCAAGGCCAGAATTGGGGTGAGCATCTTGGTAAAAACCCTTGGCGCTGACGCCAGGCCAAAAGGGAGAGCCACAAATTAATAGTGGTCTTCCGACCGCAAGGCGCAGGAACCTCTGATGCCCGACGAAAATGTGGACATTCAAGTATGCGTCCTTGATGTCCAAGGACGCCAGAAAATCCCCTGGATGTAGTGCCATGACCACAGAGCGAATCGATTCCATCCTGAACTTCCGAACCCTCACAAATGCATTAGAGGGATTTGAGGTCCAGGATTGGACGGACTCAGTATTTCTTTGGGACCACAAACAGATTTGAGTAGAAACCCTGAAACCTTTCCTGTAGTGGCACAAGTATGATTACCCCGCATTTTAGCAAGTCCTGTACTGCCCCAAATAGGGCGACCGAACGAGCTGGAAGGAGAGGGAGGTTTGAGGGAAAGAATATGTTTGGTGTACAAGAGAGAAACTATCTTGTAACCTGATGAAACCACTTCGCAGACCCACTGATCAGAAACAAGGGAGGTCCACCGAGCTGCAAACTCGTGCAGATGACCCCCCCCCACCCGAGAGTTGGGTGGGGGCAAACCATGCCGTTGACAATTTGTTCGCAGGCTTGTTTGGTTTGCGAACCCAGGGACGTTTTTTTTTGTCCCTCAGTTGGCCCTTCGGTCTGGGGAAGCCTACCTGCGGGTCTTGACTGATGAAAATACCACTTCTGTGCTCCTTTCCTTTTCTGGGCTGAGGGAGGAGCGTTCTTACCCCCAGCCGCATCCTTTATGTCGTCATCCATTAAGGCACCAAATGGCCTCCCACCCCGGAACGGCAAATTCGCCAGAGCCTTCTTGGATGTCTGGTCCGCAGACCAGACCTTAAGCCAAATCAGGCGCTGCAGAACCACTGCAGATAGTAAGGCTCTGGAGATCAAGGGAGCTGCATCCAGGCATGCATCGAAGACATACTTGAGGCCATGCACTAACTGGTCAGCCAGTTCCACGCAGCCTGGAGGAGCATGATGCTCTTCCAACTCCTGGTGCAATAGTTTTGCCCATTCAGTAAGTGTCTGACACCAGTGCTGCAGCCAAAATAGGCCGCAATGCTGATCCCAGCATAGTGAACATGGACCGAGCCACCGCTTCGGACCTCCTGTCAGTGGGGTCCTTGAATGCAGGGGGTCCCCGCTACTGAAATTGTGGTGAACTTGTTCAACCTGAACACCGTGGGGTCCAAAACTAGGGGAGATGCCTACTTTAAAAGGCTCTCCTCAAAAGTGTAATGGACCGCCATGCATTTTGGGGCCGAAAAGATCCTCTGCAGTCGCTCCCACCCATTCCTTGTCTATGAACTCATCTAAACAAGTCACATAAGGAAACACCTTAGCAGTGTGAGCCGGCATGTGGGACCCAAAAGGGACCGACCCCTCAGCAGATGCCCGGCAGTATCCTCCAGCTTAAGACCGTTCCACAATGCGGTGAAAAGAGCTCCAACAAGTGCCTTGTATTGCGCTGACCCGGACATGGAGTCCTCCCCGCTGTCCGAAAGGGCCTGGTCCGCATCCTCCCGATACCTCAGAACCGTGGCCTTGGGCTGCAGCCTGGCCCAAGTCAGATTCAGAGCTATCCCTGGGACATGGTGGGGGGAGGGGGCATCCACAGGAACCACAGGTCCAGGGGCAACGGTTGCTACCACAGGAATGTCTGGGGAAGAAGCACCATGCTGACCTGCTTCACTTGATAGCCCTCAGGGCTATAGTCAAAGTACAAGTGCAAAAAAAAAGACCCCCCCCCCCTTCTTGCTGTACTGACCAAAGGCAGAAAAAAAACTGAGCTGCTCAGTGCAGCGAGAGGGGTTATGGCCAGAGGGACCGCCCCTGGGCAGGGCTGTTTCAGCTTTGCTAAAGATTACATGTTTTAACCATTAACATGTCTGCCTAGTCCTCTCCTGATAGACGGAACATAACCCTACTGTCAAGAATATTTGGAGCGGTGTCCATCCATGAACGAAAGAGAAAAGTACTTTACTAGCAGAAAAAAAAATTAATATTTTAACATGTAGGAGAGAAATGCCAGAATTGACCTCTGTTCCCACCGGGTTAGAAGAATCCCCAAAATGTTTAATAGTGTTATCTATAAGGCCTTACAACAGTCCTTTAACTGCATGGGGGACCTGCTCAGTTCAATAACTTTGCCACTCAGATCTAAAACCAGAGTCCGAACGATTTTGACATATCCAAATTCATAATTGGATTAGGAATCTTAATCATCCCTTACCATCAACAGCCTTTGAGACTAGATGCCGGACCTGTCCTACGACTCGAGGCCTTACCTCTTGTACTCTATCCAAAACAGCAGTGCGGTACAAACCCCAGGGCTTTCCATTGTAGGTTTCACTTCACCCAATGCTGGCTATATGACCATGCATTTCTGCGTGACACCACTCTCCACCCAGGTGCTTCTACCGACTCACCGAAATGATCGATGAGTCAGACAGGATCCGCTGATCGATAGAGGCCGAGTGCGATGTTATGACGTCACGCCCTGCATTAAAAAAATGGCGCCACCTCAGCTGTGAAGCCAGAATCTTTTTTATTTCAGACTTCCCAGCCTAGAGGCAAGATCTTCTAGACCCCATCTCACTGTAAAGAGGACCTGTCATGCCGTTTACATTGCTTGTAATAGGAAAAAAAAAAAAAGTGATAAAAAAAATTGTCATCGTAACATCCTTTTCTAGGAGTCTTTTAGGACAGCCACCATAGAGAGACACTGGCTCCTCCCCTCTCAGGAACACAGCACTTCAATCTTGACCTTAGGGTTATATCACCACCTTCAGGAGAGGACTAGGCAGAACATGTAAAAACTGCAAAACTGCACAGTACTGCCCAGGTGGCGGTCCTACTGGCTATAACCCATCACACTGCATCAAAAAGCAGTACAAACCTAAAAAAGGAGGGGTGGGTGCTGTGTCTGTCAATGAACTTCAGAGAAAAGGATTTTACGGTAAAAAAAAAAATCCTATTTTCTCTTTTGTTCATTGATGGACACAGCCCTTCAATCTTGACCTTAGGGACGTCCCCAAGCAGAGAAAAAAAAACAAGGGGTGGGAACAAAACTCCACCCGTAACAACCAGAGCTCTTCAACGGATGAGTTGCAACATTAAACAGCTGCCTGCAAAACCTTGTGGCCGAAGCAAGCATCCGCAGATGCGCTCACATCAACCTTGTAAAATTTAGTGAAAGTGTGAACCGACGACCAGGTCACCACCTTACACACCTGGGAAACTGACACTTGATGTCAGAAAGCCCAGGAGGCACCAATTGCCCTGGTCGAATGTGCTGTGACAGGAAAGGGATGCGCCCGCCCTTTTAAGGCATAAGCCTGGATCACAATCTGTCCAATTCACAGAGAAATTGTGGCCGACGAGACCGCTAGGCCCTTCTTCGGACCAGCTACCGACAAACAGTGAATCTGACCTCCAAAACCGAGCCGTAGCGGACAGATACACCCTCAGAGCTGGACCACGTCCAAGGAATGCAAAGCAACCACTTTAGGATGTGACAGCCGAGGACACAAAGATGGAAGCACAAGGTTTTCATTCAGATGAAATGCCGAAACAACTTTTGGGAGAAACAAAGGCTGCTGCCGTAGCACTGCCTTATCCCTGTGGAGTATCAAGTAGGGAGACTTGCAAGTCAAGGCCGCCAACTCAGAAACCCCCCTGGCAGATGTAATCACCACCAGAAAGGCTACTTTCTGAGAGTGTGTCAATAGGGGGATTTCCCTAATGTTCTCAAACGGCTGTTTCTGAAGCACCAAGAGAACCAGATTTAAATCCCACGGAGGTCAAACCCCTTGCACAAACGTACTCACCAATAAATGAGCCAGGGGTCACTGAAAAAAAAAAACAGCCAATGCCGATATCTGTACCTTAAATGGTGCTTAAGGCAAGTTTTTGAACCACTCCCCGCTGCAAAAATAGCAGGATCCTGGAAACCAGATACGTACGCCACCCCATCTCCTCACACAGATGTAGGCCTTCCACGCAAGATGATAAATCTTCTGAGAAGATTACTTCCACGCCCTCAGCATGGTGGAGATTACTGAATCCGACAAACCTTGGTCCCATAGCACCTGACCTTCAGCCATGCCGTTAAAGCCAGCAACTGTAAAGCAGGATGAAGTATAGGACCTTGCGACAGAAGGTCCTCTCGCATTGGCAGTCGCCAAGGAACATCCGCCACCATACGAACTGTCAGCGTACCAGGGATGCCGAGATCCACGTCTGGCGTGCCCAATCTCAGGCAAAGGGGACGCAATACAACCTGGATGTAGCGACTATTCCCCTTGGTCCAGCATCTGACGACTTAGGTAATCCGCTTGCCAGTTGTCTACACCTGGAATGTACACGGCCGCCCTGCCCACCGCAGGATGTGAGCGACCTCCAATGCTGCAGCGAGCTCCTCGTTCCTTCTTGATTGTCGACGTACACCACCGCTGTGGCATTGTCTGACTGGATCCTGACTGGGCATCCCTGCAGGTTTCCGTGACCATGTGGAGAGGCACCGCCTGATCGCCCGAAGTTCCAGCACATTGATCGGCAGGCGGGATTCTTCCTGCGTCCAGCGACCCTGAGCCGACTTACGCCCCAAACTCCCCCCAACCGGTCAGGCTGGCGTTGGTCGTGATCACCGTCCAATGATAAGGAACGACCTCCCGGACTGAAGGGCCGGAGACCTCAGCCACCAGACCAGGGATTCTCCGACTAGGTGGCTCACCCGAATCCGACAATCCAGAGACAATGGACACTAGGACAGAATCTCCTTTTGCAAGACTCGAGTGTGGAATTGAGCATACAGTACTGCCTCGAAAGTGGTCACCATGAGACCCAGGACTTGCATGCAAAAGCGCAGCGACGACCACCTGCGGGACACAAACAGCTTCACCTCAAGAGCCTGTAGCTTGTCTGAAGGGAGAAAAACTTCCGCCTCTGAGGAGTCCAAAATCAAGTTCAGATACTCCAGGTGTTGAGTCGGCACCAACACCGACTTCTGGAGGTTCAGTACCCAAACTCCCGAAGAGTGACTGGCGATCGACACATCCTCCCCTAATTCTGAGGCAGAAGCTGCTCTCAGGTCGTACAGGTATCCCACGATCGCAAAACCTTGTTGCCGCAAAGCTATCGGGGCGAGCACCTTGGTGAAAACCCTTGGAGCAGACACCAGGCCAAAGGGGAGAGCTACAAATTGGTAGTGCAAATCGCAGAAACTTCTGATGCCTGACGCATATGGGGCAGGGGGTTGACAAATTTGCTTGGAATCTAGGAGCCAGCTAAAAAAGTTAGGAGCCAGTAAACGCACCCCGTCCCGATGAGCTTGCGCGCAGAAGCGAACACATACGTGAGCAGCACCTGCATATGTAAACAGTGTTCAAACCACACATGTGAGGTATCGCCGCAATTGGTAGAGCCCTCCTCTGTAACTCAAAACATGCAACCTGTAGATTTTTTTTTAAACGTCGCCTATGAAGATTTTAAAGGGTAAAAGTTTGTCGGCATTCCACGAGCGGACGCAATTTTGAAGCGTGACATGTTGGGTATGAATTTACTCGGCGTAACATTATCTTTCATAATATTAAAAAAAAATGGGGATAACTTTACTGTTGTCTTATTTTTAATTTAAAAAAAATTATTTTCCCCCCAAAAAGTGTGCTTGTAAGACCGCTGCGCAAATACGGTGTGACAGAAAGTATTGAAACGATCGCCATTTTATTCTCTAGGGTGTTAGGATAAAAAATATATATAATGTTTGGGGGTTCCAATTAGAGGGAATATGGCATTGAAAAATAGTGAAAAATGACATTAGAATTGCTGTTTAACATGTAATGCTTAACTTGTAATACCATAATGTGTAAGGTGGCGCCAGCTCACATCTGGTGGTAATAACTTGTAATACCAACAGCTCACCACCAGATGGCGCCAGCTAACAAAAAAATAATTTTGCCCACCTTCCAAGCCAAGTCGCCATGACACTATTTCTAGTCGCCATGGCGACCAGGATTTGTCGAGCCCTGATATGGGGACATGCAAGTATGCGTCCTTTATGTCCAAGGACGCCAGAAAAACCCCCGGATGGAGTGCAGCGACCACAGAGTGAACGGATTCCATCCTGAACTTTTACAAAGCAGTTGAGGGCCTTAAGACCTAGGATTGGACGTACCCCGTCCTTTGGGACTACAAACAGATTGGAGTAGACTCCCTGAAACTCTTCCGGCGACGGCACAGGCACTATCACGCCGCGCCTCAGCAGGTCTTGCACTGCCCCAAACAGGGCGTCCCGAAAGATGAAGTTTGGAGGGGAAAAACCTGTTAGGCAGACAAGAAAGAAACCATCTTGTATCCCGATTATACCACTTCGCAGACCCACTGGTCAGAAAGGAGGTAGGTCCACCGAGCTGCAAACCTCCGAAGGCGACCCCCACACCCGAGTGTCAAGCGGCGGCAAACCTTCATGCAGGCTTGCAAAACCAGGGATGCTTCTGTCCTTCAGCGGGCACGTTGTCGGCCTGGGAACGGTTACCTGCGGACCCGAGTGGACAAAACACTTCTGAGCGGAAAAAGGAAGGCCGTGGCTCCTTACCTTTTCTGGCTTGTGGAAGCAACGTGCCCTTACCCCCAGTAACATTCTTAATAAAGTCATCCAGCGAGGCTGGAAGGGCAAATCTGCCATAGCTATCTTAGATGCCCGGCCCGCAGACCAGCATTTTAGCCAAATCAGGCGACGGAGCACCACAGCAGATACTGAGGCTCTAGAAAGCAAAGTAGCCGTATCTAAGGGCGCATCGCCAACATACTTAAGGCCATGCACCAACTGGTCTGCCAGTTCCACGCAGACCGTGGAAGCCTGTTGCTTTTCCAACTCTCGGTGCAACAATTTAGCCCAGGGATCCTCAAACTACGGCCCTCCAGCTGTTGCGGGACTACACATCCCATGAGGCATTGTAAAACTGACATTCACAGACATGACTAGGCATGATGGGAAATGTAGTTCCTGAACAACTGGAGGGGCGTAGTTTAAAGACCCATTATAGCCCATTTAGTAAACGTCTGACACCAGGGCTGTGGCCAGTACTGGACGCAATGCTGACCCCACCACCATGAACATGGACTGGGCTACCGCCTCGGCCCTATCGGTGGGGTCCTTAAAAGCCGGGGTCCCCTCCACCGGAATCGTGGTTACCTTATTTAACCCTTTCCTGCGCTGACCCAAAGTCACCCTCACTGCCCGAATGGTCCAGGTCTGCATCCTCTGAAACATCAGAACAGGGGCCGTGTGCCACATCAAGGCCCGAGTCTGAATCAGAGCTTTCCCTAGAAAGGAGGGGGGGGGGGGGGGGAGTTTTACCCCCTTGAGCCTGCACACCGCTTCCACCCTGGCAACCAAAGACTCCAGGACCGCCGGCAAAGCATCCATAGGCACCGCAGGGAAACCGGTTGCCACCACAGGGATGTCAGGAAAAGACCAGCTTCTGACGCCATGCTGACCCCGCCCCCCCCCCACTCGCCTGACACCCGATAGGGGCCAAGGTAAGCCCTCCTAGCTGCCACAGACTGAGGGCCCCCCGCAGGACTCACCACCCTGACCCAGGTCTTGCGCTGCCGTCCTCCCCTGTGTCAGTCACAAGGTGTTCTGCGTAATTCACGCTGTTCCAGACGAACAATCCCAGAGCTAGAGGTAAAACAAACAAAGCACAAAAAAAAAAAAAAAAAAAAAAGGGCTGCCTTGGGAACACCCACGGGCTCCGGGAAAATGGCCACCGCCTTACCTGGCTGAGACTACACCAAAATGGCAGTGACCGTGCAACGGCCTTCACACAAAAAAGTACACTAGAACACCCCACTATGTCAAAAAAACAGGAAGGACCACCAACCCGCAGCGCAGCCCTCTGCCAGGACTGGGAAGACCCCCAGCCAGTCACACAGCGGCCCAAGCTCAGGGAGGAGGAGGAAAAGGACAAGGAGGGAAGAGAGTGAGAGACCCCTAGTCGACCTCCCAAGAAATGCCCAGCTGCTCCATCCTGCAGAGACAGGTGGGACCATACTTACCCGTCCTGTGGGGATTGCTGGATGCATTCCACGGACAGACCCATCACCCGAACAGTATAGGGTGGCTGTCGGCCATGGCACATTGACACGGACAGCAGTAGCCCGTCATGTGTGCCCCGGAGCATATAGCTCACTGGCCACCCCTGGATGACAGGGAATGTCGTGGCCAACCCAGCACGTAGCCAAGGCCTGCTGGGGAGACTACCAGGATCTATATTATCCAGCCTGTCACTCAGCCCGGCTGTTGATAGTAGATCACAGGAATCGGCAGAAAAATAATCACCAGGACCAATGGTCCCCACCGGGAGCCAGGTCCTTCTACACTAGGCAGAAAAAAAACTGAGCTGCTGGATGCAGTGTGAGGGGTTATAGACAGTAGGACCGCCCCCTGCTGTTTACATGTTCTGTCTAGTCCTCTCCTGAAGGCAGGGTTTGACAAATTTGGAGCCAGCTAAAAAAGTTAGGAGCCAGAAAACGCACCCCGTCCCGACGAGCTTGCGCGCAGAAGCGAACACATACGTGAGCAGCGCCCGCATATGTAAACGGTGTTCAAACCACACATGTGAGGTATCGCCGCGATTGGTAGAGCGAGAGCAATAATTCTAGCCCTAGACCTCCTCTAACTCAAAACATGCAACCTGTAGATTTTTTTAAAAACGTCGCCTATGAAGATTTTAAAGGGTAAAAAAGTTTGTCGGCATTCCACGAGCGGACGCAATTTTGAAGCGTGACATGTTGGGTATGAATTTACTCGGCGTAACATTATCTTTCAGAATATAAGAAAAAAATGGGAATAACTTTACTGTTGTCTTATTTTTTTAATAAAAAAAGTGTAATTTTTCCCCCCAAAAAGTGTGCTTGTAAGACCGCTGCGCAAATACGGCGTGACAGAAAGTATTGCAACGATCGCCATTTTATTCTCTAGGGTGTTAGGATAAAAAATATATATAATGTTTGGGGGTTCTAATTAGAGGGAAGAAGATGGCAGGGAAAATAGTGAAAAATGACATTAGAATTGCTTTTTAACTTGTAATACCAACGGCCACCACCAGCTCACACAAGGAAGAGCTGGGGACTTCACTAAATATATATATATATATATATATATATATATATATATATATATATATATATATATATATATATATATATATATATATAGCCCACCTTCCAAGCCAAGTCGCCAGGATGTTATTTCTAGTCGACCTGGCGACCAGAATTTGTCGCGCCCTGCCTGAAGGTGTTATAACCACAAGGTCAAGATTGAAGTGCTGTGTCCGTCAATGAACAAAAAGAAAGAATGTTACCGGTAAGTAACTCCGTTTTAAGAATAAAGTTCTCTCTACCTGAAACTTCAACACTGCTGGAATTGGCACAGGAGGAGGGAAAGCGTAGCACCTGGAGAACTGGCAGCTCTGAGCCAGTGCATCCACTTCTAATGCCCCGTCCCGCCTGTTCAGGGAAAAGAGTCATGCTTTGGTGTTCTCCCTTGAGGCGTGAGTGACCATGTTGAATACCTCTTGGTTCAAAACCCAGTTGCCCTCCCTCAGCATCTTCCTGCTGAGGAAGTCCGCTACCTGGTTTGTTTCCCTCTTCAAAATGAATCTCCGAGAGAGACAAAACCTTTGGACTCGGCCCACCCGAGAATAGCTTCACCAGGACGCACAGGGATCCGCTCCTGGTGCCCCCCTGCCTGTTGATTTAGACCACCGCAGAGGAGTTGTCCGACCGAACTCAAGACATGCTGTCCTTGGATCTCTCTCTGAAGGGCTTTGAGTGCCAAGGCCATTACCCTCAGCTCCCTCCAGTTCGAGGACCTCCTTGCATCTTCTCTCACCCAGGTACCTTGTACTAAGTGGGAATCTACGTGCGCTCCCCACTCTGTCGCTCGCATCGGTCGTTGCAGTCCTTGACACCGGCAAGACCCACTCCAGACCCTGTGACAGATTTGCCCCCTTTTTCCACCAAAGGGCAATCTTGACCTGAACCGGCACAGTTATCAGGGAGACCCTGGACTGTGGTCCCAAACCCTCAGAGTGAACAGTTGCAAGGGACGAAAATGCAGCCCTGCCCACTGAACAGCCGGGAGCGTGGATTTCAGTAAGCCTAAAGCAGACATGGCCTTTCTTACTGAGAAGTGACAGCTGCCCTGAAGTAGCAACATTGCTCTGTCCACCTTCTGAATCTTCTCTACGGGAAGGAAAATCTTCAACTTTGTTGAATCCAACACGTAGCCTAGGAAGGTGACCTTTTGTGACAGAACAAAGCTGGATTTCTCCAAGTTCAAGAGCCACCCCAAATTTTCTAGGATGTCTCTTGCTACATGAAGATCCTGGGACAACTGCCCCTGGGAAGAGGCAAACAGGAGAATATCGTCCAAGTACGTGACTACCGAGTTGCCCCTGAGTCGCAGAAACACCAGGACTTCCACCATGACCTTAGTGAAGATGCAGGGGGGGGGGGGAGAAAATACCAAAGAGGAGGGCTCTGAACTGTAGGTGAACGTCCCTTCTTTGGTTTTCACCACCAGCCTCAGGAACTTCTGATGCCATGAAGCAGTTCGGTGGAAGAAGCGCCTTCACCGAGAAAATCGAGTCCATCCAGAGGTTTCAGGTTCAGGAAGAGCCTAAACTTTCCTGAAGGCTTGTGGACCACAAAGCCCCTGCCGGTCTCCCCTGCTGGGATTCGTACCATCACCTCTTGAAGGGAGGAGAAAAGAGCCGATGACTTTTCTGCGCATTTTGGCAACTCTGACAAGGAGTATTTGAAAACTCCAACCGGTATCCTCCTCTTATGATCCCTAACACAAACTGATTGGAGGTGATCATCTCCCACTGTGGAAGTAAGGTCCCCAACCTACCTCCCACCGTGACCTGGTCATTGGGACTTTTTGGGCTGTTCAGGAGGGCGAAAAATCTGCCCCCAAGCTTCTGCCATGCCGTTTTTGGGCCTTCCAACTTCCTCTGGAGGGCAAAACGTTAAGCCTGCTCTCCATATTTCTTTTTATTGGGAAAGGCCTTTTTCTTGTTGGCCGTCCAAGACAGCCTCCAAACCTGGCCCAAACAACAAGTCCCCTATGAGAGGAATCCTTCAGAGCTTGACTTTAGACGCGCCAACTCTGTGCCACATCTTGAGCCACAAGGCCCTCCATTTTGAGTTTTTAGGGCTGTGGACCTTGCAGACATGTGTACCGATTCAGCCGACGCATCTGCAATGTACGCCACCCCCTTAAGTAGCATGGGGAATGAAGACAAGATCGTTTATTTTGGCGTCCCTGCGTCAAATGTGTGCCTTAATCTGTGTAAACCAGTATTCCATAATGCGGGCCACTACTGTGGCCGCCATTGTAGGCTTAAGGTTTCCCTGTGATGAGTCCAAGGACTTTTTCAGGAGTGAATCCATCCTATCCATGGGGTTCGAAAGCAACCATTTTTCTTGCACCGGGTGACACCAACCCTAGTGACGCCACTGCAGTGGGGGAGATGTAGACATTACAGTGGGGGGGAGATGTGATATTACTGTACTTACCCACCTAGCGTTTAGCTTATCTTTTCCCTCCACTTAGGGTAGGGAAGTAGGCCTGCCGTCTTGGAAGGTTCGTAGAAATACTGTTACCAGTAAGTCCAACGTAGGTTTTCTATCACCTTCCAGGACGGCACACCTGAAAACATAATAAAGTAACCACAGGCCTACCTTCAGGGTGGGACCACAGCTTGTAGGACCTTCCGTCCAAAAGCCAAATCTTGCTGTGACATTTCCACACGATGGTGCTTCAGGAAAGTATGTTGACGGTTGGTGCTTCAGGAAAGTATGTTGACAGTGTCCGCACTGCAGATTTGTTCCCAGGAGGTCACAGCTTTCTCAGACCAGGAAGTTGCTAGAGATCTGGGTGAATGAGCTTTAAATGGAGCTGGGACCCCAGAGCATACATAAGCCCTGGAAATAGCTTCTCTTATCTATCTGGAGACTGAGGCTTAAAGTCTCTTCCTGGGCCCAGCATACAGAATTAGTAGGAGATTGGATCTCCTAAAATGTTGTTCTCTTTAGATAGGCAAGAAGAAACCTTCTTACATCCAGACAAATGTATTTTATCGTTTTTTTGGTGCATCACAAAAGGACGGCAATATTATGTCTTGCGTCCTATGAAATAAGGATGCTACTTTTGGTAGGTACAAGGGATCTGCCCTGAGAGTGACTCTAGCAAGAAGGGTTACTTCATGGACAGCGCCTGTAGATCCCCTACCCTCCTGGCTGTAGTAATTGCTAACAAAAAGGCAAATTTTAAAGTTGGACACTTAAAAAGGAACCTCTTCTATAGGTTCGAACGGGTGTTTAAATAATGCCTCCAACACCCAAGTTAAGTCCTAAGGCGGAAAATTATCTTTAAAGACAGGGGAAACTTTCCCTTGATAGCAGAAAATGTTTAATGAGGTCCTCTTTGGCCAGTCTATCACGATAGACTAGAGGGCTGCTATTTGGACCCGAAGGGTACCGACTGTTGAGCCTAAATTTAGTCCGCCAGGATAACAGGAACAGTAGCGGAGGTTCTGTCTCTTTACCCCAAGAGCAGAAAGTCTTCCAGACTTTTGAATACATTTTTTTAGTCACTGGTTTTCTACTCAAAAGGAGGGTATTACCTTCTCTGAGCAGCCTTTACGCTTCAGGATCTGGCGCTCATTAACCAAACCGTCAGCTGGAAAAATTCCGGCCTTGGGTGTACAACTGGCCCCTGCCTGAGACGATCTGTCCTGATTGGGAGCTTCAGTGGCTCTGCTACAGCCAAGGATTTCAGACTTGCAAACCAAGCTCTCCTTGGCCATCAGGGTGCCATCAGAAGGACCTGGCCTGGAAAACTGCTGAGCTTCTGAAGGACCCGTGGAATCAGGGCCAAGGGCGGGAAGGCGTATGCCAGCCTGTAATGCCAGGTCTGAGTCAGTGCATCTAAACCTTCTGACTCCTCTTGGGAAATCGAGAAATCTCTTTACTTTCCTGTTCTACCGGTTGTCAAACAGGTCTATTTCTGGATTTCCAAAGTACTGCACCAGGGTTTGAAACACCTCAGGGTTTAGTTCCCATTCCCTTTGTCTTATCAGCTGACTACTGAGAAAGTTTGCCTCTGTATTGCTTGTCCTTTATGTGGATGGCAGAAATGGTACTTTTCCTTCTACCCAATCCAGGATTTCCTTGGATAGTTCCAGTAGGGGTCTGGACCTGGTTCCTCCCTGGTGACTCAGGTAGGCTATGACTGTGGCGTTGTCGGAGCTTACTTGAACCTTCTTGCCTGTGATGTCTTTCTGAAAGGCTTTTAGGGCTTTCCCCTACTGCTCTGAGCTCCCTGTAATTGGAGGACATCCAAGCTAGTGAGCTGTTCCATTGCCCTTGGACTTTTTTCTTCTCTAGGTGGGCTCCCCATCCCCAGGAACTGGCATCTGTGGTGACCTTTAATGAATTCCACTGAGACCATGGTCGACCTTTTAGGTTTTGGGGAATTGTCCACCACTCCAGGGAGGACAGGATCTGAGGGGTTAGCAGTATCTCCTGATACAAGGACTCCTTTTTGTCCCAAGAGGACAGGAAGAAGAAATTAAGCATCCTTGAGTGGAGTTGTGCCCAGACTATTGCTGGTATACTCGCTGACATCAGGCCTAGGGTTCTTAGAATTTCCTTTCTGGAGTGTGCCGGGGTCTTTATCAGATCCCCCTACTGCTGAAGCTAGCTTTGCCACCGATTTCTGGCAGGAAGAGCTTCTGCTGCCTGGTGTCTACCATGTAGCCCAGGAAGGTCTTGACCTGTTTTAGTTTGAGGGAGGATTTTTCTGTATTGACTATCCAACCCAGGTTTTCGAGGACTGATACTGCTTTGTTGGTATCCAACGTAACCTGGGAGGCTGACTGCCCGGAGATCAGTAGATCGTCCAGGTAAGGTATTGGGGATATACCCTGGAGGTGTAGGAAGGCTACTGCCTCCGCTAAGATTTATGTAAAAATCCTTGGACTGGCTGTTAGTCCAAATGGTAGGGCTCTGAATAGCCAGTGAACAATCTCTCCTCCGACTACCACTGCGAACCTCAAATATGCCCGATGATCCATGTGCAGGTAGGCATCATTGAGGTCCAGAGCCGTCATGAAGGCTTCCTTCATGGAGGTTCTTGCGTACCAAGTAGATACATTCCATAGTACATTTTTTGTATTTTAGAAACTTGTTCAGGTTTCTTAAATTTACTATCAGGCGGCATTTTCCCAATAGCTTGCAGACAAAAAATATGTGGGAATAGAATCCCTGGTATTGTTCTTTTGGTACTGGTACCACTACCTGTTTGACCAATTCCTGGATACGCTCCAGGAGGGCAGATCTTTTTAGGGCATCCCAGGGAGGATGTGTAAGAGGGATCATAGAGGGGGGTGTTGTCGAAAATTCTAGACGATAACCTTCTCGTAAGATTCGGCAAAAGTGCTGTCCGAAATCTTTTCCCACTGAGGAACAAATTGCGACAGTCATCCCCCCCCCCCCACTCTGATCTTGGTGTCACTTAGTTTTTTTGGCGCCAGCTTTGGGAGAGGGGAACAGTAAATTGTTTTTTCTTCCCCTTACCATAACCCCACCGTTTGTTGGGTTCCTTTTTGGTTCTATGCTTTGATAGCCTAGAGGGGCCTCGATAAGTTTTCCTAAACCTATCTTTTTTGGGTTTAACTGGAAACTTATTGCCCTTTTACGATGACCTTGACAGGACATCATCCAAGCCCTGGCCAAAAAGCAATGAACCTTGAAAGGGATGTTACATCTCCTTCCAAGGCTTTAATACAGACAGCTCTTCTAGCCGAGTGGATTAATGCTACCGTTTTAGCCGAAGCTCTTGCAGATTCGATTGTAGCATCCACAAGGTAAGCAACAGCTTTTCCTATTACTGTTAGAGAATCAATAACATCCTCTGATTCGGTTCTCTGGGATAGGTGCTTGGTGAGCTTCTCCACCCAGGAATCTGCATTCCTGGCTACACAGGCTGCTAAGGCTGGACCCATAGCTGCTGTGTTACCCTCCCAAGCTTTTCTAAGGAGGGATTTTGCTCTGCAGTCAATCAAATCCTTAATACTGCCTGCGTCCTCAAAGCAGAGGTCAGACAATTTGGCGACTTGCGACAAAGCCGCATATAGTCTTGGGAGCTTAAAGGAGGTCTCATCAGTTTGGTTAAAGGGAAATCTCCTATTTCAAGTTTTCTGTCTGACAATCCTCCTTTCAGGCTCTCTCCATTCCTGTAGGACTTGATCCTTAAGGGATTGGTGGAGTGGCAACACGCTAGATTGAGATATGCTCGGCCCCCTATAAACCTTATCCTGTGCCAAGGTTACTTTAGGGGTTTCTGGAATCTCCCCTGTGGCATATATTGCCTGGAGGAGTCCTTCCAGATCTTCTACAGGAAAGCCTTGTCTCCTGGGACTGGCTTAAGGGGTCTATATCCAACTCTCCCTATGAGCTGTGTCCTGACTTTCCAAGTCCCCCCCTTCATATTCCACTGCCTGGCCTAGAGGGAGTACTTGTGAGGGTGGGAGGAGGGCACCGAGTCCCTGTAAAGAGGCCTTCTTGAGGATGTGCCTTCTCTAGGGGTACGTTTTTCTGTGTCAGGACCCCAAGTCACTGACTGTCTGGCCGCTTCACAGAAAGCTTTAACAGTTGCCTGCATTTCCGTCTGCATGGATGAAAGGAATCTTCATCATTGCAGCGGCCTCCTTCCCTGCTAAATTTATACATTTATAGCAAAAGGGCTTTGAGTGGGAGTATATCCTTGCAGTTACAACATTTTTCTGAGGCACTATGCCCTGTTGCGGCAGGAGACTGTACTGAGGCCTCCTGGGTTCCGCTGGGGGATTCTGTAAGACAAGAGATACAACACACATGCATAACATTACTCTGTCTTCCCCGAAGACTGCAGGTTTGTACTTGGGAGGGGGAAAGGTTAAGATGAGAAGTGAAATCCAGTTCCTGTTCTGGCTGGCCCCATGATCTCAGACCCTTGGAAGCCAGGACCTCCCACTCCCTTTCCAAGAGGGGGTTTGTACTCACCGGTCCCCGACCTGGATCTGCCTGCAGTCGCATTTGCCTTGGCTTCCTCTTGTTCCATGAGGTTGGCTGGGTCCTGGGCTGCTGGTACTGCAAGCCGACCGCTTCCACCGCCTTGCTCTCCACGCTGTCTCCCGGAGTTCCTAGCACTTCTGGGCTGCACCGTGTCTGAGGAGCCGCCCACTTCTTGTGATGTGGCTGTGCTCAGAACGAGGCTTGGAGCTCAGTGCTTCCTTCCTAGGAAAACCCGGAAGTGAAGAGAGCGGCTTAATGGCGGCGTTTTTTTAAATGCAGCGATGGCACACACTCCCTGCGGCTAGAGCGCTGGTGCACGCCTGGGGCGACCTGTGAGAAGGACAAAGCCTGCAGGTTAGTTCAGGCCTCCCTAAAACCTGCCTCAACAGGGGTACCATTAGACCCTCCCCAGTCTTTTAGGTCTTTAAACAAAAACAAACATGTCACTGTGTTCGGGAGAAACACAATCAATTCTGGAGATCAAGGGGCAGGGTGGGGACTTATAAGACGCTGTCAATTGATTGTGTTTCCTGTAGGGAGGAGCCCTCATCTCAGGTGTGCCGTACTGGAAGCCGATAGGAGAAATTATGATTTTTACATGTAGGAGAGGAATGTCAGAATTGGCCTGGGAGGCAAGTGGTTAAACCGAAACATTAAATATGAGCATTAAAAAAAAAAAAAATTATAAATTATACCAAGCTTTATATCCAAAAAGTAATTTAAATCGCTAAAAAACCTAGGACCCTGCATTTACTATATCTGGTCTCCCACAATACACAACATGGAAATGCAATTTTTTAGTAAATAGAAACTGCTAAATATCTTCTCAGCAGTATATAGCAGTCTTGTGACTTCCATCAGTGTCCAGACGGGCACTGGTTAAAGCTTGTAGGAATTTTCATTCTCTGAAAGCTATGAGGCTGCGTGACCCCTGACCCTCTGGACAGTGTTGATTTGCCCTTGGCGATCACACACACACACACACACACCCCAAAAACACAATACTCACAATACACACAAAGCATGTGCAGAGTGCCTCCAAGGCTATCAGGAGATGGAGAAGGGGAGGTTCAGAGAAGACTGGATTAAACAGCCTTTTTACACAGTTCGCAGTAATAAGCATGCTTTACTGCATATAACTTACTGATTTTACTGTTGTGGGTTTAATAACACTAAGTGACAATTTATATATCTTACAAATTATGGAACATAAAATTTTCACTTTTAATTTACAATTTTAAAACTATGGATTGTTCAAACTAGAAAAACACATTTTCACAAGACAATATTGCAAGCCCAGTTTATCCCCCCCCCCCCCCCCCCCAAAAAAAAATCTATATGACCGGTTTATATTACAAGTTATGAAAAATATTAAATTTCCATATAGAAATTATTGCTAAACCAATAAGCAAATTGTGGAACGGTTATGAACAAAGATATACAATTTGTTTACATTTACAATACTGACTGCTTTGCTAATAAAAGCCTGTTTACAGAGCTTAATATAGCAAACTTAAAATTTACAAACGAAACAGATAAATGGCTGTTCCAACCCCTTGATGTGATCTGATGTCAGTCTAAACAGGTTTTCAGTTAATCCAAGTACACACTACTATTAAAATAAAAAGCTGACATACCAACATGTCCAATAAAGACCACATTAACATGTTCTTTTTTGGGTGCATCTGGTGGGGCAACAACAGTTTTGGGTTTTGTGATCTCCTCTTCCTCTTCCATTTCCTGAGCCACCTCTTCAGCCGACCCGCCATCTCCCGAGAAACCACCTCCTGGTTCTGCTTCATTTGGTTCATCTTTGTGATCCCAGCATTCTTCAGGAGACATTTCAGTTTCTCCATTTTCTACCGTAAAAATGCAGGATGCAACATATGAGACAAGCAAAAGCAGGTATACAGTACCAAAATAATGCCAAACGGCAATAAAAACTTTACATAAAAATACTGTCAGATACATAAGTGTTCAATTTTTTCAGTGAAACCACTTTGGAACAATAGACCGAGGTGCACAACATCCAAAAAAAAAAAAGTCACAACGCTTAAAGTGCATGTAAACCCAAAATATATAAAAAATTATTTTGCCATACATTAATGCATTTTAAAGTAAACATACATACATACAGCTGTACCTCCAAAAATGTTCCCCAAGCTCGTCTCGGCCCTCCTAAAACTGCTAGTCTGTGGGAGTGGCTTAGGACCAGGGAATAGTAGCCCGAGATGTGATGTTACACAATCCCCTAGTTATACACACATTCCAGCCTTGGCTCAAGAATGAGTACAGCACAGCTATCTTTATGCCTGTGGGCATGTCTCCGAGTATATCCAGGGGAATACACAGGGGCCAGCGACTGTCAGCTCTGCTTACAGCACACGATCTGTACTAATCAGGAGACAGCTGGTAGAAGAGGCCAATACTAAAACATCCAGGGAAGCCCCTAAGATGCAGACTCACCAGTGCCCATCATGCAGCCTGCCTGTGGCCGAATCAGAGGGACGATCTCCGTGTGTCACAGAGCTGTATTTGAATTGCACGAGTCATAGTAGCAAAGTCCCACCTCCTGTGATGTCACACCGATTCAATGTCCCCGCCATTTGATCAGTGTGCCGTCACAGGAGGCGGGACATTGTTACTGCGGTCTGTGCAATTCAGCTTTGCGACACAGATCGAGGGGAGAAGGACTGTGTGCCAGGACGACACCCCTGCAATGGGTGGCACCAGGGGCAGGGCCCCACCCAATTTTTGGCAATATTTTTATTTCAGCAATGTGGTGAGAATTTAGCAGGTTTTTCGGCCGCCAACATTTTGGTGCATCCCTAATTTGCGCCACTCAAAACTTTTGACCACAGCTGTACAAGGCTTCCGGTGAACAGAGCAGCAATTTTCTTGCTGGAACAGGACAGATGTACCCTGTACCACTGCCAGAACAGCACTGCTGAGTGCTATAGGTAAAGGCAAACTTAGTAGGTAAAGCTACTGACAGTTTATACAGCATTGACAGCAAGCACATTGTTTATTAATATAAATTTGTTTGGGCCAGCGTGCCCCAAATTAAACAATTAAAAAGGGAAAATAAATCTGAAGTTAGACCTCAACTTTTGAAAATCTCTAAAATATTAAATCAGAGAACCAGAAAACCTGGCATCTTAAACTAGATATGTAAAGGGGGTGGATTAATGGCACCTTGATGTATACCGATCGTGAATCTAATCAATTCTTCCCACACAACCACCTCAATACAAAGCACTTTGACGATTGCGGAGTCATGCAACATATACCCAAACTAAGCTTTCCATCGTTTGTGTTACAACATTTTGCAAATTAGGCCAAAATTTTATCTGCTAAATTTCTTTAGAAAAGTTATACAGTTCAAACATTGGGGTGTGCAAATATATATATCAATCCTGAAAAAGAGTGAGATCCATCCCAGCCTAAGAACATACCAGAATACCTCCATCCCTAAATATATAATGCAAAAACAGAGGTAGCGTAGTTGGGACTTTTGAGATTACATTTCTGTATCAAATGTACTGTGGTTACTGGTTTATTTATACCGTAGCATGCCAATTTATAGGAAACCATGACATCCAAGTTATTTCATTTATTTTATATATCATTCCTGATTTACTGTACTGGTGGGTCTATCATTTCTTAAGGCCCTAAAATTCCAGGACAGTACAAATACCCCATTACTCCTTTGTGCAAGGTATTAAAGCGGAATACCACTTTTTAATGTTCCACTTCATAACCTACCACAACAGCATGGGGCACTTTTTTGCTTACCTTGTCTCCAAGGCCTTTATCTCTTCCCGTCCAATTCCCCCACCCGCAGCAATGTACGCAATTTCCTGTGGCGCACTGGTTCCTGGGAGATGTGTCAAAATTTCCCAGGAGTCAGTGTGCATCTTTGTGGCCACAACAGGGCAAGCCCTTCCTCCGTCACCACCTATTGTGATGGCAACCAGACACCGATTTGCCCTGCGTACAATGTGTATACGCAAGATCGGTAGGCGCATGTTCGGTAGCCAGCATGTACCTTATCCCGGAAGAGTGTCCTTGTGGGCTTCACATGCCCACAATCAATATGGAATCGCTCAGGCAGATGAATAAAGTACATTTAAAAAAAAAAAAATTCTGGGAGCGGGACAGAAAAAAAAAAAAAATGCTTTAATGTCAAATATACGAGCAGAGGGAATACCGGAAGAAAAGAGTGGCATTGCGGGTTTTTGAAGTTGTAATTGTCACAATTTAACCAGTGCAGTGCCATGCCACCATATAACTGGCATGGCGGTGATCAGTGACACTGACTGGTGACAGTGTGGGGGGGGTATTTTTGACTTACTGTAAAAAACATTTCTCTGAGTTCATTGACAGACACAGCCTTTATTCAGAACCATAGGGTTATATTGTCTACGCAGAACGACTAGGCAGAAAAAAAAAAGACCAACACCTGGCTACGCCCATGGACTGTCCTCAGTCAGTATACAACCCCCTCCCTGCTCTAGGTATTCAGTTTAGTAGCAAGCAGTAGTAATAGAAGTATCAAAAAACTCCATAGGAGGAGCCTGCAAAAACTTGCAGCCAAAAGAGGCATCCGCAGATGCCAACCTATCCACTTCGTAGAACTTGTGAAAATGCGCAACAGACTCTGTGGCTGGCAAATACACACAAAGTCCCCAAAACCAAATCCAGGGCAGATAAAGCAAATTCCTTGGAATGTGTTGACCAGGGACACAAGAAAGGCAACACAATGTCCTTGTTCAAATGGAAATCTAACAAGGAGAGCAAGAATCACACAGTTCAGATCCCACGGCAGTGGAATAAAGGTATGCACCAGGGAGTGCGTGATCAGGGGGGCGATGAAGACCACCCAGACAGACACCTGGCCCTCGATGGTACTTGAGGCCCATTCCTGCTCAACCCCCCGTAAATGGAGGTCGGAATCGGAGTCACCTAGAAATAATGAGGATGAGGATTAATGCCGGTGACTCACACCAGGATATATACGCTCTCCACATCTGGAGATAAGACCTCCTAGAAGGTAGACTCCCCAGCCATCAGCAGTGCCGGAACTGCCGCATCTGGCTCAGCACAGCCAGGCCATTAAAATCAGTGACTAAAGCAGGATGGAAGAATGGCCCTGGGACAATAGATCCTTTCTGAGAGGCAGTCAAGGATAGTCAGCAACTAGGTGCTAATAGAATGACCGGTAGCCCCGCAGCTGTGATCCCGTGTAAAAGCCAAAGCAGAAGCTGGAGAGGAGGAAAGGCGTAGATATACCATGAACTTGAATGCTTAAAGTGAAAAATTCAATCGTTCAGATTAGGGCTGTGGACATTTTTTATTAATTCCTTGATTAATCGTAAAAAAATTTTGATCGGTACTCACCTCTTATCAGGGCTTGCCGTGTCGATCTGAAGGGCTCCTTTGCTGTGCCTTCATATCTGCATGCCAGCGGGAGCTTACTATCTGCCACACGCAAGGGCTGTTACACTTCCCTCCATCACCCTGGGATTCTACAGCCATCCACTGGGAGTTGTGACCATTCCCTTCACAGGACATCTACATGCCGACGGACTGATGTTAACCCCTCCTCATCTGGATTCAGCAGTGGTATCGTACACCTTTTTAACCAAGTATACTTGGCTACATGTTTGACTGCTTTTGCTACCGTTTGGTATTACTCGCACCATTATTTACAGTTTATGTAGCTACATCGATTTTATCTCCAGTGCAATATTTTTTTGTTACCTACTTGAAGGACTATAAAAGTTTAAATGCTATTCCCATCTAGTGCTGCCTTTGTGCGTTTATTGTATCCTGCTATCCATTTTTCCAGTGGTTGGTAGCTGCACTGGGAATCAGCCTGCAAAGAGATCAGCTAAAAAGTAGTTGGACCTGTATGTGCTTTATAATTAAAATCAAAATTAGTCGATCCGATTTAAAAAACAAAAACAAAATCGAACACGAAAATTTTAAAATCGGTAACAGCCCTAGTACCATACTCTTGTAATTTGCTTTAATCGTGGCTATATCTGATGCAAAGCTGTATACTGCTTGGATCATTTGTTTTTCCTCTATTTCTTTACCAAATTCCTGACCCGATTTTTCTATGAAAGAGAGCGGTCCTTTCATTTCTAATTCTGTTAATATTTTGTATGCCTGTGATACACCGTGCTTCAGGGGCTTTCCTTTACTACATAACTTTTCTATAGAAGATGGTGCTTTTTCGTTTCCAATTGGTTGTGGTATAGTGCCAAGGACCAGATTCAGAAAGACTTACGCCGTCGTATCTACAGATACGCAGCGCAAGTGTACAGATGTGCAGTCGTATCTATGCACCTTATTCTAGATACGCCTGAATTCTGGCTTAATACGACCGACGTAAGTCTCCTACGCCGTCGTATCTTGGGTGCATATTTACGCTGGCCGCTAGGGGCGCTTCCGTTGATTTACGCGTCGAATATGTAAAATACCTAGATACGCCGATTTACGAACATACTTACGCCCCTCGCTGTAATCTACGCCGTTTACGTAAGGCGTTTTTCCAGAGTAAAGATAAACCACCAAATAGCTGGCCCAAGTCATTAGTTAGTTAGGGTATGGACATCGGATCTTACATCGTTTACGCAAATCGTACGTGAATTGGGCTGGGCGTAGGTTTAAGTTCACGTCGTTCCAATTGAGCAGTCATATCTTAGGGCGTAAATTCGACGTGATACTGAGCATGTGCCGTTAGTTCGGGAATTCATTTACATGGAGTCACGTCTAATTTTAATAGAACACAGCCACTACCTTCATAATTTGAATTAGGCGGGCTTACGCCAGCCCATTTACGCCAAGCCGCTGTAACTTAGGGAGCAAGTGCTTTGTGAATACTGTACTTGCCTCTGTTACGTCGGCGTAGCGCATATGAGCTGCACTACGCCGGCACAAAGATATGCCGATTTACCCGAATCTGGCTAGAAGCATTTTAACTGGAGATACTCCTAGTCGTTAAGCTGGTTCCACCAGTGTTTCGTAATTAAATCTTGTTTTGACGTTATTTTACCCGATAGGATATGCTTAAGTTGTGCAGTTCAATTGTTTTCCCAACCGTGTCCCATTTCCTGATGTGAAACTCTGCCCGCTTACGGTATTAATGGAGAGTTCTATTTCCATGTCGATATATTGTGTCCCAAATTTTAAAATCCATTCCTAGTTATATTGTCTGTGCCCAGTGCTCTAAATTTCAGCGGAATCCATGTTTTTTGTAAGTGCGTCAGACTTAATCTGTCTTCCATTTGTACCCACTTTTTTGGTGTATGGTTTGCCCATTCCGCTAATCTTGCTAAAATGATCGCCTTATAGTATCTTTATATCTTGTTGAGCCATAACCCCCCCCCCCCCTTTTTTTACCGGTTAACAGTATGTAGTTTATTCTGGCCTTTTTACCCTGCCATATGCATTTCATAATCCGTTTTAATCACCTTGAAAAAAATGTTGTGGTATCCCCAATAGGGAGCATCTGAAGCCTGTGTCACTTTCGGTAGGATCATTATTAATATGTTGATCCTTCCTATCCAAGAGATGGGTCTCAGAGGTATTTTAGTTCTAGTTTAATTTTGTTTAAAGGAATAAAGTTGGCCGGGTACAGTTCAAATGTTGGTGTTATTTTAATTCCTAAAATAGTTAGCGTTTGTCTCCCACATAAAAAAGGGAATTTTCTGTAGTAATCTCTTAATTTTTATCAACTTCTAAGTTCAAAATTACTGTTTTAGTTGGATTAATCTTGAAATTTGAAAAGGTATATATTTTTTTTTATTTCCTTTACTATGTTGGGCAGTGACAACCTTGGCTTTATGTATACGAGTATGTCGTCTGCATATGCAGCCACCTTGTGTTCTTCCTCACCCACTCTCACCCCCCCTATATCCTGACCGTTTCATATATTTGCTTGCAATCGTTCTTATGCCAACATATAGGAGGGGTGAGAGCGGGCACCCTTGTCTAGTTCCATTATGCATCTCAAACACAGACGACATTCTCCCATCGACCTTTACCCTACCTGTAGGGTGGGTATATACATTTTTAATCCATCTCATATTTTGGTCCCAGACCTATGTTTCGAAGAGTAGCCATCATAAACCCCCAGTCGGTCAAATGCTTTTTCAGCATCTATTGACACGAGTATGACTGGGGGTTTCTGCTCCCTCCCTTTCCGCAATAGTAATAAAGTCATTATACTGTAATCTCTCCCCTCCCTTCCTGCTACAAAGCCTGCCTGATCAGCATTATTTCCGGCATTAAGGTTTTTAATCTTGTTTAATACTTTTGCATATAACCTTATATCTGTATTCAATAACGCTATAGGCCAGTAGCTGGAACAAAGTTCCATCTTTTCCTTCTTTTGGTATAATAGAAATATTGGCAAGGAGAGATTCTTTCCTTATTTCTACATCTTCCCCTATTTTTATTAAAATAGCTACATAAATCTGGGACAAGCTGATCTTTAAGTTTTTTATAGTACTTAATCTGAAATGCATCTGGTCCTGGTCCTGGGCTCCCCCCCCAGAAAAAAAGGGGTTAAGCTGCGCTGCATGTGAAAATACTAGATGTAAATATGCATAACCAACCATACAATGAAGCCAAGGTTAGTCCTTATACAGTACCAATAGGTGCAATAATGTGCATAAATGAAATAAGAAAGTGCAAACAAAATTAATAAATGAGTGAATCAAAAGTCCATATGATCGTGACATCCACAAATGAATTCCTTATAAATGTCCCATAGATATTGCAGGTACACCAATAGAGTGTTGAGAAAGCAATCACAATCCAGGAAGTAGTGTCAGAAGAAAAGGCACCTCCACCTCCAATATCAAATCTCCTTACCGACTCCCATGGATCTCTAGGTTTGAGATCATATGCGCTTGTGGCTCCTTAAGCCGAGCCAGGCTGGTTCTCCGTGCTCCTCTGTAACCTTTCCTGCCCAACTGATATCACTTGACTGCAATCTCCAGGTCTCACCACACAGATCGTACAAAGGGTTGACGAATTTCAGAAAATAACGATCCACTAGACTGCAGTATATCTAGCGGCAGCTCTCACAGCTGCACTCCGAGCCGCCGCGCTTTGTGTCTCCCCGGTACACAGGCCTGGGTTCCTTCTCTCACTCTTCCCGTCGGTCCCTGCCCACTGTTCAGAAAAAAAAAATCGTGGGGGCGTGGTCTGAGATTGATATTACACCTATCGAGGCATCCACTACCTGTTCCAGAAGCCCATGATCCACTAGCATGTAGTCCAGTCTCGAATACGTTTTGTGCACCAATAAGTATAATCTTTTTTACTTGTATGTACCACTCTCCAAGGGTCTACTAACTGATTGTTATGTATTTTTTTCTTGACCAATTTTAATTGCTTGCCATCTCGTATAGGTGCACTAGACGTATTATCGAGCCTGCGTTCCATTGATGAATTAAAATCCCCAGCAAGGATTACATGCCCTTGTTTAAAATCCATTAAGGCATTCAGGTTCCCATTCAGGTATTTTTGGGTTGACAATTAGGGCAGTATACGTTTGCTAATGTATATTTTTTTCCCTTGAGATTCCCTTTTAGGAACAGGCAACGACCCTCTGGATCAACTCTTCTTTCTTCAACCATAAAGCTTATGTTCTTCCCCACGCCTATAGCTACTCACTTTGCCCTTTTATTTGGGGACTCTCCGTAGTACCAGGCTGGGATCGCCCGTGAATATATTTTTGTGTTAGAGTCTAGCGCCAAATGTGTCCTGTAGGAAGACCAATTATGTGGAATACCTTTCCAACTCCCTTAATATCATATGCCCTTTTTCTGGAGAATTGAGGGCCTCTTACATTATGTGATAAAATTTATGTCAGTCATTTATATTTTATTCCTACGTTTTTTTACAGGTGTTGCCCCCCACCCACTCCCTTGTTGGTAATTTGACCTCATGTTCTTACTGCAGGATTTTCCTCAAGGCTACCTTTGGCACTCTGCACTTCTAGGCTCAAGGTGGAATTCTGTTTGGCACAATTGATCTCCTTTCCCCTACTACTAGGGTGGTGGTACCAGGTCAACGAGTACTGGTCCCCCACCATTTTTTTTTCCCCTTAGCCTTCATCCCCCCCCCCAATCCAACCGGTCAATGACACTAAGGAATGAGGAACAGGGAGAGGGGGGGGAACAAACCATAGCACCCCTCTTTCCCACCCCCTCCCCCGCATCCCTCCATACTGCTGCTTTCTTCCCTTTAGTTGGTATTGGAATCTCCAATTATAAAAATTCTGGTATCTCTTCAATGATTCTCAGTCTTGCTGATATTTTTTTCTCCCAATGAGGCATGCTGGGAAACCCCAATTATACTGGATCTCATGTTCCTGCAGGACCTTCAATAAGTGTTTTAAATTTCTCCTTTTCAGCGTTTGAGATAGGTCCTGATAAATTAGAATATTATTTCCTTCGTTTTATTGGTGATTTTCCCCTCAGATTTCTCCATAATTGATTTTTCTCCCAACTTTAAAAATCGCACAATAATGTCTGTTTCCTTATTCTATGGGCTCTTTCAATTCTTAATGGAGATATTTCTCTATCCAACAAGGGATTACAGATTTTCCTTATTATTTCTGACAAATTTTCAGGTTGGAGTGAATCCGGTACCCCTCGAATTCTTATGTTCATCCTTCTATCCCGGTTTTCTTGGTCTTCTAATTTGCAAGCTTGTTCTCGTTCTCTTATTGTTTTTTTTATTTCTCCCTCTAGCTTTTTTATAATATTTTCATTACAATCTGTTTTTTCTTCAACTTCCTCTACTCTTTTGCACGTGTGCTCCAGGTTTTTTTGTTTGTATTTTCTCTATTTGCAATTTTAGTGATTTTTCCAGAGCCGCAAACATGCCTTCTATTTCTATTTTTGTTGGTAATAATGAATGCCTTGTTTTGTTCCTCCTTTCCTCTGCTTCCACCTCTTGTTCTATTCTAGACTGATAGTGTATCGAACTCTGCAGCATTTTTATTCTGGGCCTCTTTTCAGATCCTTGCTGTTTTTCCACCACCTGCTTGTGTCCATTTCCACCATGGGTTACATACTTATTTATTGGGCCCGGGCTGGGAGTCAGGCTTAGTCGGGGGGGGGGGGTTTGGAATCACCGCCCCCTCTTGCTCCCCTTCCCCTCGGGCTCATGTTTATTATTATATTTTTATAGCTTGTGATACTATAAAAACTTTATTAATGAATCATGCCCAAACAGCCAAAATACCAATATGTCTCCTTTCAGTTGATGCAGAGAAGGCCTTTGATCGTATTGGATGGCCTTTTTTAAAACAATCATTGATGCAAATAGGTCTGGGCCCAAATTTACTTCATAAGATTTTGGCACTAAACCTGAAAGCTAAGATAAGGATTAATGAATCGTTAACAAGTTTTTCTATACAAAAATGGTACCCGACAAGGATGCCCACTTTCACCTTTACCATGTCTTGGTAATGGAGCATCTAGCAATAGCAATTAGACAGAATCCTTCCATTACTGGCATACAGATAAACCAAACGGAAATAAAATTAGCCTTGTTTGCCGACGATCTATTGCTCTATAACTAATCCACTTGTTTCAATACCATCTATCTTGTCTGAATTCAAACGTTTTGGTAGCCTTAGTAACTTTAAAGTAAATATATCAAAATCTGAAATCCTTAATGTGTCACTTCACAACAAGTGATGGTATTGAAAAATAAATTTCTCATTAAAAATGTGTCCCTCGGTATTAACCACTTCCCGACGGCCGTACGACTATTGACGGCCGCAGGGTGGTTCTACTTTTCTGAGGCGCCGTCAATTGACGTCCGCCCCTTTCCGCGTTCTCCACGCGCGCAGCGGGGAACTGCTGTGCTGGCCGTGTCCCTTGGACACAGCCAATCACAGATCGCCGTGAACGGCCAATCGGAGTGGCCGTTTGCTAGGCGATCTGTGCGGCCAATGAGAGATGATCTCATATGTTTACATATGAGATCATTTCTCATTGCCGGCTCTCACAGACAGCGGTGCTGTCAGGGAGAGAAGACCGATCTGTGTCTCTTGTACATAGAGACACAGATCGGTCACCCCCCCTCCCCCCACACAGTTAGAACACTATATAGCATGGGTGCTCAACCTGTGGCTCTCCAGCTGTTGCAGAACTTCAAGTCCCATCATGCCTCTGCCTTTGGGAGTCATGCTTGTAACAGTCAGTAGCTTGCAATGCCTCATGGGAATTGTAGTTCTGGAACAGCTGGAGAGCCACAGGTTGAGCACCCATGCTATATAGGACACACATTTAACCCCTTCCTCACCCCCTAGTGTTAACCCCTTCCCTGCCAGTCACATTTATACAGTAATTAGTGCATTTTTATAGCACCGATTGCAGTATAAATGTGAATGGTGCCAAAAATGTGTCAAAAGTGTCCGATGTGTCCGCCATAATGTCGCAATAAAAAAAAAAAAAAAAAAAAAAAAAAAAAATCGCAGATCGCCGCCCTTACTAGTAAAAAAAAATAATAATTCTGTCCCTTATTTTGTAGGCGGCTATAACTTTTGCGCAAACCAGTCGCTTATTGCGATTTTTTTTTTTTTTTTTTTTTTACTAAACATATGTAGAATACGTATCGGCCTAGACTGAGGATAAAATAAAAATAATTGAGCTATTATAACAAGTAAATTTTTCTTTTTTTTTTTTTTCAAAATTGTCGCTCTATTTTTGTTTATAGCGCAAAAAATAAAAAACTGCAGAGGTGATCAAATACCACCAAAAGAAAGCTCTATTTGTGGGGAAAAAAGGACGCCAATTTTGTTTGGGAGCCACGTCGCATGACCGCGTAATTGTCAGTTAAAGCGACGCAGTGCCAAATCGCAAAAAAGTCCTCTGGGCAGCAAGGGGGTTTAAGTGCCCAGTAAGGAAGTGGTTAAAATATCTAGGTATTTTAATTCCTTCTGATCCAAGCCATTTATATCCAACAAACTACATCCCTCATGCAACAGGATCTTAAAAAATATGAACATAATCAATATTCGTGGTTTGGGAGGATAAATATCTTAAAAATGGATATAATACAGTGGTTTTTGTATTTCAAACCATCCCTGTTTTTATTCATAGATCTTATTTTTCTACTTTACAGACGGCTTTTACAAAGTTTGTTTGGGGTCAAAGAAAACCTAGACTACATAAACGATTATCATTGCCTAAAAACAAAGGAGGAGCAGGTGCTTCTGATCTTTACCATTATTATGTAGCGGCAGTATTAACAAGGATAGTGAACTGGTTTCACTCTTCCAATGGGTATCAATAGAACAATGGTTAAATCAATTTGATCTCACTGCGCTTCCCTGGTTAGATCTTGAGAATAGTGATATCCATCGAGACTCAGTTCACACTATGCCTTCTCTTACATCTAATCTACTGAAAACCTGGACTAAAATAGCCCTACAATTAGAACTTTCCTCACAAGTAGGACCTATGGGCCAGATTCACAGCTGAGATACGACGGAGTATCTCAGATACTCCGTCGTATCTCTCAGAGTATCTATGCAACTGATTCATAGAATCAGTTACGCATAGATATCCCTAAGATCCGACAGGTGTAATTGTTTTACACTGTCGGATCTTAGGATGCAGTACCGCGGCCGCCGCTGGGGGGAGTTCGCGTCGTAAACCAGCGTCGGGTATGCAAATTAGGAGTTACGGCGATCCACGACGGTTTTTCGCATTCGCTACGTCGCCGCTAGTTTCCCGTCGCAAAGTTAGTCGTCGTTTTGGGTGCCTTAACTTTAGTCAGCAATCGTATTGGCCGTCGTTCCCGCGTCGAAATTTAAAATTGTTTGTGCAACACGTCCGGGAATACGGAAGTACGCTACGCGCGTCGCCGTTCGAAGAAATGACGTCACTTCGCGCAAAGCACGGCGGGAGTTAAGAAACGGAGCATGCACAGTAGTTCCGGCGCGGGACGTATTTACGATACACCGCCGCAAGTTTCCAGGTAAGTGCTTTGTGGATCGGGCACCAAAACTGAAAACTTGCGGCGGTGCAACGTAAACGGCTTACGTTACACCGGCGTTATTGTACCTGAATCTGGCCCTATGACACCGGCTTTAAATCGTAAAGATTTTCTTATATGGAACAATCACACTGAAGAGTGTGCCAGATTACCAGCCAGGTAACATTTCCTCCCATATTAAACTTAATTTTTACACAGAAACCCTCACTCTGGCAATGGTTGGAGTATCGGCAATTACTATCTTTTGTCCTCTATTCCCTCAAATAGATTATTGTACAGAGACGCTACTCAGTTTGAACTTCTGTTACTACAAGACTCAAAACCAAAACACGCTTCATCCTCAATCTATAAGATACTTGCCATAAAAAAACACCCTGAATATATAAAGAAATGGGCGAATGAGCTAAATTTCCAAATCCAAGATGCAGAGTGGAAGAAATCATTTAATGTAACACATTGCATGTCGCCAACAATTAAAGCACAAGAGACAAACTATAAACTTCTCTCCAGGTGGTATTGAAGCCCAATGTCACTAAAATGTATATACCCAGATAAATCAGATATATGCTGGCGATGCCACGCATCTAAAGGCTCATTGCTGCACATTTGGTGGGAATGCCCCAAACATTTTTAATTTTTGGGAAAAAATTATGAAATTATATGAAAAATATATATAATTATATTTTTATTATATAAAAATATGCCAATTACTTTGCTTTCAATTCTACCAGGACCCTATAAAAATATTAAAAGGGATCTCTTGAGACACTGGTTGACAGCAGCGAGACTGGTTATACCACGACATTGGCGCTCAACACAAATCCCATTAATTAAGGAGTGGGTCAGCGAGATTGATCACATAGAGAAGATGGAATCACTCTTATCACATGAACTAGATACACATGAGGAGCACCTCCGGATTTGGGTCTCCTGGAGGTCATACAGAGAAAAAAAAAAAAAAATAAGAAATTAGAAAGTCCTTAAGGAAATAAAACAAAAATGAGATGCGAATGGGGGGGGGGGGGTTTTGCTGCCACCCATTTTTTTTTTCCCTTTTCCCCCGTATTGTCCTGTCCCGTTTTGTTTTACGGTTTTATCTGGTTTTGTCATGTTTTGACTTGGCCCTGTAGATCCTGTTTTCTATCTATATTGTACAGTTGTTTTTGAATTATATATTGAAATTATATCCGAAATTGACTAGATGAGACGATTGTATTACTTATATTAACTCACCAATGTTTGTACTATATTCTACAGTGTTATATCTAATAAAATTTGAGTGAACTAAGATTACTTTAGGAAAAAAAAAAAAAACTTTTGTTAAGCAGTTGGCTGCATAAAGTTATATACATTTTCCTCTGTTTGAATTCAAACTTACGTGGTAGCCCTACACTTTAGTGGTTTTCAGGAGAAACGCAGTGGGCAAGTGGTTAGCACTCCTACACGCCAAAGACATACTGGTAGGTTAATTGGATCCTATCTAAATTGACCCTAGTATGTTTTTGTATGAATGAGAGTTAGGGACCGTAGGATTAGAAGCTCCTTGAGGGCAGGGACTAATGAGAACATACAATCTGTAAAGTGCTGCGTAAATTGCCAGCGCTATATTTAAACCTTTAATATATTCATCACTTATTATGTTGGCTTTGAGGTCTGTTCACAATATTGGTTGTCCATTCTCTACTTCTGCAGAACAAGAGGGGCCAAATTCTGTTTCTCATTGAGTAGACCAGGATTGTGTGTTTTAGGATAAATTAACACGCGCTACTCCTTAAGATGGCCATACACATAGAATCGGATTCATCCATGCTACAGATGATCGCAATGTCTCTGCGATGAACAATGAATGTCCTTGCCAGCTGTAATACCTAAACCGCATCTGCTTGAATGCAGCAACAGTTTAAACCGTTTTCAGACTTGCAGATTCAAATTTTTACTCAAAGAAAGGCTTGGCAGGAGGCGGTAGCTTTGTTGGTTACATTGTCAACTTTTCCCATTTGCACACTTTTTATAGTCAATATAATATAAAACAAGTCTATCCCTAGAATACACACAAAATACAAACAACTTGCATTGTACTAGCCATTCAATTACTTACCAACAGGTTCAGAAATATCCATGCCTGTAGCAGCATTGGAACCTAGAATATATCAAACACATAACAGATGTTTATTCCATTAGTATATTCCACAACAGCTACAATCACACATTGCAAAGGACAAAATGACAAGGTCTCCCCCTCAGCTGGATCATTTGCACAGTGCCCATCGAAAATACACAGTTTTGCAGCTCAGTCCTTAACCACTTCATTCCCGACATAGTCAAATGACGTCCGCAGATGGGATCTCCAGTACAGGGGGCGCACGCGCCCCCCACCGTGTCACTGAGCTGATGCGCGTGCCAGCCACTCCTGAGAGCAGGAATGTGGATCTCCCCCAGTTAGAACACACAGCAACATTCATACAGTAAACAGTGGCTTAAAAAAAAAAAAAAAAAATGTCAAGTGTCCAGTCTGCCACAAGGTCGCAGTTCCAAAAAAAAAAAAAAAAAAAAAAAAAAAAAAAAAGGATTTTTGTACTCCCGTAAAATGCGTTTCTCCGAGTTCATGGACGGACGCAGCAGCAATCTTGACGAAGTGGGCATTAGCCTTCCATTAGGAGTGACCAAGCAAAAAACTTGTAGAAAGTGATAATCACATCACACACCGAACAGTACCGCCCTGAGTACAACCCCTCTCCCTGCATCTCAATTCGTCAAAAAGCAGTACAAACATAAAAAAGGAGGGGTGGGTGCTGTGTCCGTCCATGAACTGAGTACAAAAATCCTATATTCTTTTGTTCAAAGATGGACACAGCAGCAATCTTGACAAAGTGGGACATCCCAAGGCAGTGTCAAAAACGAGGGGTGGGAACAGCATTAAAAAACAAAAACAGAGCTCCTCAACTGAGTTGCAACCTTAGACAGCCGCCTGCAAAACCTTTAGTAAAAGTGTGAACGGACCACCAGGTTGCCACCTTACACACCTGGGAGACAGACGCTTGATGTCGGAAAGCTCAAGAGGCACCCATTGCCCTGGTTGAATAAGCCATAACAGGAAAGGGAGGCGCCCGTCCATTTATGGCATGAGCCTGAATCACGATCTGTCGGATCCACCTAGAGATGGTGGCTGACAGGCCCTTCTTAGGACCAGCTACCGAAACCGAGTCTGACCTCTGGAGCGGAGCAGTAGCAGACAAGTATACTCTCAGAGCTTGGACAACGTCCAAGGAATGCAACGCCGCCTCCTTAGGACGCGACGGACGAGGATACAAGGATGGAAGAGTAAACGCCTCATTGAGATGAAAAGCCGAAACGACCTTAGGAAGAAAGGCTGCGGACGCAGCATCACCTTATCCTTGTGGAAGACCAGATAGGGAGCCTTGCCCGACAAGCTCAGAAACCCGTCTATGTGACCACTTTCTGAGAAAGTGTCAACAAGGGAATTTCCCTGTTTTCAAACGGTGGGTTCTGAAGCACTGAGAGGACCACAGAGGTAGTGGAGGCCGGAGGGGACACAAGCCAGACCCCCTGCACAAACGTGCTTGCCAAGGGTTGTTGAAAGAAGACAGCCAGGGCAGAAATCTGCCATTTAAAATCGTGCTTAAGGCAAGCTTTTGGTCCACCCCACGCTGAAAGAACAGCAGGATTCTGAAGACCAAATAAGTACATGGATGCCAACCCATTTCCTCACACATGGATATGGACACATCTCTTCACACAGATGTAGGCCTTCCATGTGCCTTCCTAGAAGATTTCCGTGCTCTCAACATGGTGGAAATGACCGAATCCGACAGTCCTTGGTCTCTCAGTACCTGGCTTTCAACAGCCATGCCATTAAAGCCAGTGACTGTAAAGCAGGATGAAAAATAGGACCAAGTGACTAAAGGTCCTCCTGCAACGGTAGTCGCCAGGAAGCATCCACCACCAGTTTCAACAGGTCAGTGTACCAGGTACGCCAAGGTCAATTTGGGGCAATTGGGGATCCCGATGATCCTCTCGGACTCCACTCTGGAGTAGACGAGGAAGCAGTTTCAGTGGGGGGAAAGCGTATATCAGCAGATACTGTCCCCAAGGGGCCAACAATGCATCTGTCGCGTCCACCCAAGGATCCTTGGAGCTGGCCACAAATTCTGACATCTTTCAATTGAGTCGAGAGGCCAGGGGATCCACGTCTGGCTCGCCCCACCTTAGGCAAAGTTGGTGAAAAACATTCGGGTGTAGCAACCATTCCCCTTGGTCCAGCGCCTGGCGCCTTAGATAGTTCGTTTGCCAGTTGTTTACACCCAGAATGCTCCTCTGCCCACCTCAAGATGCGAGGGACGCCTCCACGCCTCTTGTTCCTCCTTGGTTGACATACGCTGCCACCGTGGCGTTGTCCGACTGGACGCCCCGTAGGCTCTGCGACCATGTGGAGAGGCACAGCCTGACCGCTTGTAGTTCCAGTACATTGATCGGCAGGCGAGATTCTTCCCGTTTCCAACAACCTTGTGTCGACTGAACACCCCAGACTCCGTCCCCCGTCCCCCCCCCCCGTCAGGCTGGGGTGCATCGTGATCACCGTCCAGTGTAAGGGAAGGAACTTCACGGCATTAAGAGCTGGAGATCTCAGCCACCAGACCAGGGAAGTCCTGACTAGTTGGCTTACCCGGATTTGACAATCCAGGGACAACAGAAACTTGTCCCATTTGGACAGGATCTTCTGCAAGACTCTAGATTGGAATTTTTTGTTTTTGTTTTCATGTTTCTTCACAAAATTCAACTGATCTTACATAGTCTTAATATGACATTTATATTGCATTCTATGAATTATAGATTCTTTATTTCCTGGGTTATCGCTTAACTCTATTATAAATAAAAAAAAGTGATTGCCTGTCCTTTACGTTGCTCTGCCTCTCCCTCACGAACCAATACACTCCTATTCTTCTGCTCTTGTCTCCTCCCTGTACGTCATATACGGGGCCCATGTCTTACGGTATCTCTCATCTTGGTCCTTTAACGTCAAAGTGAGATTCTCCATATCTGCAATGCTTGCTAACCACTGTATTTTTGATGGGGGGGGCTTTCACACATCCACAGAACAGGCATACATGCCCTCGCTGCCACCAGCAGATGTGTCAATAGGCAATTTTTATATTTCTCCAATGACATAGGGATATCCAACAACAAATATTACAACCGGATTCTCTCCCTACAATACTCCTGTTATTTCAATTGTTTCTGCTACCATTCACCAGAATTCTTTTATTCTCGCACATTCCCAAAAAATATGCATTATAGTCCCTTCCAATTCCTTACATCTCCAGCAAATTTCTGATATTTGGGGGTATATCCGATGTAACACCGTCTGTGTTCTATACCATCTGGTAAGGCTTTTATATCCCCCCCTCTTGGTATCTACTCACGACTGATCCTTTTTGATTGAACACCAGAATGCTATTTATCTGTTCTTGGGAGAATCTTACTCCCAGGTCTTTCTCCCACTCTCAAAGGAAGGAAAGCTCTTCCTGCGTTTCCAGTTCAGTTAGAATCGCATACAAAATGTGAGAATGAATGCTTTAGTGTTTCCCCTTTCAGGCATATCTCTTTAAACCTTGTCAGTGCCCTGACTTCAGCATATATAATTTGACTTAGATTTTTTTTTAGAACCAAGTCTGGTAATTATGTCTCAATCCCTTTTGTCATTTACTAGTTATTTATAAAAAAAAAAATTATCCTATTAATATCCCTTTGGTATATTGCTCTGGATTAGGGTCTTTAAAGGCCTGGCTGAAATACTGGTGTACCTCGGATCGGGGTCATCGGGCTTGGATAAGTTGAAAGTTTTTTTTTTTTGGTTTATTTTTGGTTTTTTTAATATCCTTTTAGTCACCAATAAGGTTGCACCTATTGTTGGGTGTCTTATTTCCCTTGGAATTACTACTTCTGGAATCCATATCAAGACCTCCAAAGGGGATATCCATCGCTGCCTGCTCAATTTGCATCTATGGTTTCTCCCCTTCTTTCCCACACCACTCGACTGCTCTAACTAAAGTGGGATGCTTCTTGATATCTCATTGGCTCTGGAACCCCGATCCCTCCTTTCCCCTTTGGAATTGTTAGAATAGTTCTGCGTACTCTTGCTGGTTTCCCAGCCCAAAAAAATCTCAGAAACCTCGCTCTAAAGGTCTCTCAGGAAGCTAGTGGGGATCTTAGTGGGTAGTGTCTGTATAAAGATATAGGAGTCTTGTGGCATCACTTTCATCTTTATAATATTTGTCCTGCCAAACCAAGTAAAAAATCTTTCGCCCATCTCTGGAAATCTAAAATTTAAACTGTCTAGCCATTGTTACGAAATTCAAATATCTTAGTCAGATTTTTAGGTATCTTAGTCCTAGATAACATATAGGACTCCATCTAAAATCAAATTGTGTAGATATCCGTTGTATAAGGGATGCATTTGTTTCTATCCCCATTGCCTCAGATTTCCCATAATTAACTTTGAAATTAGATACTTCTCCACATTCCCGCAGCTCCACTAGCAATGACGGCAAGGATAAATTTGGAGAGGTTACAAAAAAAGATTAGATCATCAGCGTATTCTGAAAATCTGTTCTTCCTTTGTGGGTAGCCCCTTAATGTTCCGATTATCCCGTATTTTCCTCAGAAAGGGCTCTATTGTCAAGATAAAAATAATGGGCGAGAGTGGGCATCCTTGCCGCGTTCCATTGTGAATAGAGAACGGCTCAGATTCGATCCTCAATTTTTACCCTCGCTCTGGGGTTCGAACATAATTCCGTGAACCAACTCATCATCCCTTCTCCTAGGCCTATGTGTTTCAAAAGTAGATTTTAAAAACAGCAAATCTACTCTATCGAACGCTTTTTCGGCATCCGCAGAAACTAGCACCATTGGTCTCCGCTGTTTTTGAGATAGATTGCGTTCACCACCCACTGCGTATTTTCTGTCTTCCCTCCCAGGAGTGAATCCCACCTGATCTGGATGTATCAGTCCTGGGATATGATTTATCAATCTCAGCCAAAATCTTTGAAAATATTTTCAGATCTACATTAAGAGATCGGGCGGTAACTAGCATTTGTACAGTGCGATTAGCTGCGGTTGCTTTTAGCCGCGGTACGATATTGAACGGGGATCCGACTTGGATCCCTGCCAATACAAAACACTGTCTGGTATGAATCTTGCTGGAAATCCACACCAAATTTAAAAAAAAAAAAAAAAAAAACTGGCATGGGTTCCCTCTCCAAGAGCATACCAGGCCCTTGGGTCTGCTATGGGATTTTAAGGGGAACCCCCGTATGCCAAAAAAAAATGCGTGGGTCCCCCCAAAATCCATACCAGACCCTTATCAGAGAATGCAGCCCGGCCGGTCAGGAAAGGGGGTGGGACGAGCGAGCGAGCACCCCCCCCCCTTAACCGTACCAGGCCGCATGCCCTCAACATGGAGGGGGTAGGTGCTTTGGGGCAGGGGGCGCCCTGCGGCCCCCCACCCCAAAGCACTCTGTCCCCATGTTGATGAGGACAGGGCCATTTCCCAACAACCCTGGCCGTTGGTTGTCGGGGTCTGCTGGCGGGGAGCTTATCAGAATCTGGGAGCCCCTTTAATGGAGGGAGCACCCAGATCCCGGCCAACCACCCTAGGTGAATGAGTATGGGGTACATCGTACCCCTACCCATTCACCTGGAGGAGAAAAAAAATGCAAACACTACACAGGTTTTTAAGTATTTAGTCAGCTCCAGGGGTCTTCCGACTGCTCCGCTCTTTCGGGGGCTGTTCTGCCAGGGCCCCATTGCCGTCTTGTTCTTTTGCCAGGGGGGGGGGGCAGTTTTTACAGCCATCTTGTTCTGCCAGGGCCCCCCTGCTTTCTTCTTTAGCTCTTTTACGAGCAGGGGCCCGGGCTTCTGTCACCTTCTTCGATGTTCACACGTCGCTTCCTCCCGCTATAAATGCCAGGTGTGCGGCTCGCACAGATTTATATAGGCCTCTTATAACTTCACAGTCCCATCATGCTCTGGGTGGTGACAAAGGGGCGGATATCACCCGGTGACCCCGCCCCCTTATGTCACCACCCAAAGCATAATGGGACTGATGTCAAAAGAGGCCTATATAAATCGGTGCGAGCCACGCACCCGGCATAGTGGCAGGAAGCGACGTGTCAACATCGATGAAGAGGAGGAAGAAGGCGACAGAAGCCCAGGGCCCCGGCTCGTAAAAGAGCTTAAAGAAGAAAGCGGGGGCCCCGGCAGAACAGAACAAGACTGTGGTGAAGACCGGGACTTTAGCTTTATCAATAAGCAGATTAAGTTTCTCCCGTAGAGCCCCCAGCTCCTGTTCTAAAGCTTGCGCCTGAGATTTTTTGTGCAATGTTTCTAAATTCCCAATCTGTTTTAACAATTTGTCAATTTGATGATTACATTTTTTTCTTTTTTTATGGGTCCCCATAGAGATAAGCATGCCTCATTACACATTTGTGTGTTTCCTATACACCAAACTGTGTTATATCCCATCTCAATTATTTAAAAAAAATTGTCCAATTCCTGTCTTCATTTTCCCTTGTATTCCTCGTCTTCATTTTCACCCTCGTATTCCTCATCCTTTAAGTGGACTTAATTTAACTTCCAATGCCACTCTCTAGCCTCTATTCCTCTTATTTCCACTGTACAACTAGTTGGAGCATGATCTGAAAAAGGTAAAAGATCCCATCGAGGCTTCTTTCAGGGCCAAGACCATATTTTGGGAAATACACATAGTCAATTCTGGTGTAGGTTTTATATTTTGCCGAGAAGAATGTATAATCCCTGTCCTGTGCATGGAGAGCCCTGCAACTGTCTATTACTTGCAGATCTTGCAAACGTTTCTTCGCTTTTCTCATTCTAGTATATGATAGATGAGAGGCACCCTTCAATGAGTCCCTTAATGGATCCAAGGCCATGTTTAAGTCACCTCCAATCACCAGTACTCCCTCCTTGTGTTGCACCTTCTGCAAGTATAACCAACTCGAAGGAGTCAACTTGATCTGTTTGGTAAATATATATTCACCAGTGACTTTTTGTTGGACCAGGATTACTTTCACTATCAGGAGGCGCCCTTCTGCATCTGTGATCACCCCAGATTCTGTCCATGATGTCTGTCTTGATATCAAAATTGATACAACTTTTTGATGTCTGTAATGTGCTGTGATATGCTATTGGAAATCTATGGTTGGAGACTCGGAATGTTGCCACTTTTAAAATGTGTCTCTTGTAGAAAAATCACCTGAACTTTGGACTTCCCTAGCTCCGTCAAGTCTTATCCTCCTCTCTGGGATATTCAATCATTTGATGTTATACAACAAATGTTCTCAACAAATGTTCTCAGTCATGACTATAGCTAACAAATACGATATGGAAGGGAGGGGGCGGAGCAAAGACTTCTGGGAAAAAAAAAAAAAAAAAAAAAAAACACCCAACCCCCTTCCCAGCAAGCCGCCGTTCACTGGGTGGGTATATGTCTGGATGAGTCTCCGGATTCGACCTCTATCCAAAAAAATAAATCCAACGCCTCCGGCTTATCCTACTCGGTGGAGAGGCGTTTATGGTCGAGCAAACCAAGGCCTGCGCCAATTAATACCTTGGCCGGCACTCTAATTATATCAGTGTGTGACCTATGACGATATCTACAACAATATCCCCTATCCCCCCCCCCCCCCCCCCCACTCCTCCCCATAAAACTATATATGTGCCAACAAGAAAACGGTAATTCCCCTTTTTTCTCCCAAGTCCCCCCCCTTTTCAACTTAACCACATTTAAACCTTTGCGACATTTTTGTCCTCTTAGCCTACTACCTTTGTGTGCGAGATAGAGATAGAGATAGAGATATATAGATATATAGATATATACACACACACACACACACACACACACACACACATATACACATACCCCAATACACTACCTCTCATCTTTGAGACACTCTAGGTATTCCCCTTTCTTTTCATGTCCCCTCTGACATGTGGCTAATCAAGATAGGACATATATAGAATAAAAAAAAAAAAATCCGTTTGGAATTGAGCATACGGCACTGCCTTGAAGAAGGCAAACCATGAGACCCAGGACTCACATTCAAAAGCGCAGCGATGACCACCTGTGGGAGAACAACAGCTTCACTGCCGTTTGAAGAGTCTGCAATTTTTCCAAGGGAAGAAAAACCTTCGCCTCTGAGGAGTCTAGAATCAGACCCAGATACTCCAGTGCTTACCAATACAGACTTCTGGAAATTCAGCACCCAAATTCTTGGAGGAGCTGGCTATAGCCACATCCTCTAATTCTGAGCTTGAAGCAGCTCGTCCAAGTAGCCCATGCTAGCGATTCCTCGCTGTCTCAGCAGGGCCAAGATTGGAGCAAGCGCCATGGTAAAAACTCTTGCAGCAGATGCCAGGGCAAAGGGAAGAGCCACGAATTGGTAGTGGTCTTCCTACCGCAAAGCACAAGAACCTCTGATGTCCAGACATAAACGGGGACATGCAAGTATGCGTCCTTGATGTCCAAGGAGACCAGAAAATCCCCCGGATGCAGTGCAGCGACCACAGAGCAAACTGATTCCATCCTGAATTTCCGAACCTTTACAAAGGCATTAGGGCCTTGAGGTCTAGGATCGGACGGACCCCATCCGTCGGGACCACAAACAGGAGAGAGAGAGAGAGAATTGTACCCTGATGAAACCACTTCGCAGACACTGGTCGGAAACCAGGGAGGTCCACCGAGCGGCAAACTCGCGCAGATTGTTCCCCCCCCCCCCATGCTGTCGCAGATTTGTCCGCAGGCTTGCGAACTCAGGGACGCTTCTGACCCCCAGCAGGACCTTTATCGGTCCGAGGGCGCCTTCCAGTAGGACCCGACTGATAAAAATTCTGCTTTTGCGCAAAAAAAAAAAAAAAAAAGGAGGGCCCTGGTCTGTGGCGTGGCTCCTTTTCTGGAATGGGGGAGGAGCGTGCTCTTACCCCCAGTGGCATCCTTAATAATGTCATCCAGGGAGGATCCAAAAAGTCTCCCGCCCAAGAAAGGCAAATCCGCCAGAGCTTTCTTGGAGGCCTGGTCTGCAGACCAGACTAAGCCAAATCAGTTGCCGCAGAACCAATACTTAAGCGCTCGAGATTAAGGGAGCTGCATCCAGTGCAGAATCGCAGAGATACGCAAGTCCATGTACCAACTGCCTGGAGGAGCATGATGCTCTATCAGCTCCTGGTGCAATAGTCTTGCCCATTCAGTAAAAGTGTCTGTGACAACAGTGCTGTAGCCAAAATAGGCCGCAATGCTGAACCCAGCACAGAAGAGGGACGGACTCACCGCTTCAGACCTCCTGTCAGCAGGGTCCTTCAATGCAGGGGTTTCCTCAACCGGAATCGCGATTGCTTTGTTCAACCTAGACACCAGGGGGTCCACGGTCAGGGGAGAAGCCCACTTTTTCAAAAGGCTCTTGTCAAAAGGGTAAAAGGACCACCGAGCAATTAGAGACCACAAAAAGGTCCTCTTAAATCTACTTGTAGAATTTGGTTTATGTATGGACTGAAGACCAAGTTGCAGCTTTACAGATCTGAGCCATCGAAGCCTGGTGATTCACTGTCCAAAAATAGGATTTTTTTGTACTCACTGTAAAATCCTATCGAGTCCATGGACGGACACCGCTCCTTAAATCTTGACAAGTAGGTCATGTTCCCTGTTTACAGGAGAGGACTAGGCAGAAACAGGTTTGTTAATGCAACATGTAGTTAGTTGAACAGCCCCGCCCAGGGGGCAGTCCCTCCAGACATAACCCTCCTCACTGCAGCATGCAGCCTCAGTTCGTCACAAGCAGTACGAACCTAAAAAGGAGGGGTGGGTGCCGTGTCTGTCCATGCACTCAGAGAAAGGGATTTTATGGCGAGTATAAAAAAAATCCTATTTTTTCTTATCATCCATGGACCGGACACGGCTCCTTAAATCTTGACAAGTGGGACGTCCCCAAGCAGTGTCAAAAATGAGGGGTGGGAAATATATCAGTAAAACCAATTTTAACTTCACCCCAAAACAAGCAGAGCTCCTCAGCGGAGGAGGTGCAACTTCAAACAGCCGCCGGCAAAAACTAGCGGCTGAAAAAAAAAAAAAAAAAAAAAAACACATCATAAGATGCACTCACAGCAACCATGTAAATGCTGGAAAAAGCGAACGGATGACCAAGTCGCCGCCTCGCACACCTGTAAGCGACACATCAGGGAAAAAAAAAAAAAAAAAACAGGAAGCACCAATTGCCCTAGTCGAAAAGTGCCGTGACCGGAAAGGGGCCCCACCCCCCTTAAGAGCATAGGGCTGTATGACAGCCTGCCTGATCCACCGAGAAATGGTGGTCGACGAGACCACCAGGCCCTTTTGTGGACCAGACAGATACAAAAAAGTCAGAACTCCGAAACTGAGACGTAGCAGGCTGGTACACCCGCAAAGCGTGTACCACGCCTAAAGTATGAAAGGCAACCTCCGTAGTAAGCGCAGGCCGAGGACAGAAGGATGGAAGAACAATGTCCATATTCTGGCGAAAGGCCGAAACCACCTTCAGGAGTAGGGAGGGTCACGAGCGCACCACCACCTAATCCTTATGAAGGATCAAGCATGGCGGCTTGCAAGACAAGACCGCCAACTCAGAAACCTCTAACAGAGGTAAAGGCCACTAAAGGGGCCACCTTCTGAGATAGTATCAAGAGAAAAATCTCTTCCGTTTCCAAAAAAAGGGTTTTTATACTCACCGTAAAATCCTTATCTCTGGGGGAGATAGGAGGAGAGGACAGATCAAGAGGTTTAGGAGAATTGGAAAGTCTTTAAATCATCCGAAAAATTTGTACAAGGTATGACAGATACTGATAGGTGAGAAAATAAATAGAAACGACAACGGCAATAAGGCACACAGATCAGGGGGGGGAGGGGCTAGTAACTATAAGCAGCCTATATTTCCGAGGGGGATGGAGTCCTCGATCATAATATGCCGTGAAAAAAAATGATAAACGTGGTATTTGTACCAGAAAAATATATCAAAAAGATGGAAAAATGTTACATTAAAAAAAAAAAAAAAAAAAAAAAGAAGAAGAAGAGTTACGAAGAAATAACCACACATGATGCGAAGCCTTAAACGAGACGCTATGGGCGGCTGTACCGTGGGTAGGTCTCCCTGTCCGTCGGGGAAGTCCTTTGTTGGCGAAGTCTGAAGTGGTAGAAAAATAAATAAATAAATAAAAAATAAAATACAAAGACATTCATGGACGGACACACCCTTAATCTTGACAACGTGGGAAATAGCATTCCTTTAGGATTGACTAGGCAGAAAGTGTTAACTTTAAAGCTGAACAGCCCCACCCAGGGTGCGGTCCTACTGACTATTTCCTCAGCCTGCACCAAGCAGTTCAGTTTGTAGCAAGCAGTACAAACCTAAAGCCGCCTGCAAAACTTTGCGGCCGAAAAAGCATCCGAAGATGCACTCATATCAACTTGTAGAGTTTCGTGAAAGTGAGCGGGCGACCAGGTCGCCGCCTTACACACCTGGGAAACAGACGCTTGATGTCAGAAAGCCCAAGAGGCACCATTGCCCTGGTCGAATGCATCGTGACAGGGAGGCGCCCGACCCTTTATGGCGCAAGCCTGATCAGGATCTGTCGCATCCACCTCGAAATGGCGGCCGATGAGACCGCTGGGCCCTTCTTGGGACTAGTCACCGAAACAAACTGAGTCTGAACTCCGGAACGGAGCAGTAACAGAAAAGTATATTCTCAGAGCTCGGACAAAGTCAAGGAATGCCACGTCGTCTCCTTAGGATTCGACGATGAAAACACAAGGGTGGCAGTACAATGTCTTCCTTGAGATGGAAGGTCGAAATTACCTTAGGAAGAAAAGGCTGCGGGCGCAGCACCACCTTATCCTTGTGGAAGATCAGATAGGGAGCCTTTCATGACAAGGCTGCCAGCTCAGAACCAGTCTTAACTGACATAACAGCCACCAAAAGAACAACTTTCTGAGAAAGTGTTAACAAGGGAACTTCCCTAATGTTCTCAAACATTGGTTTCTGAGGCACCTAGAGGTCATGCCATTAGGGCCATTGACTGTAAAGCAGGAGGACTTATGGGACCTTGCGACAGCAGGTCCTCTCGTAGCGGCAGACGCCAAGGGACATCTGCTACTCAAATCCCCACGGAGGTAGTGAAGGACAGACCGTAGGGGCTGTATGCCGAACCCCCTGTACAAACATTCTCACTAGAGAGTGAGCCGCCAGGGGTTGTTCAAAAAAAAAAAAAAAATAAAAGACAGCCAGGGCAGATATCTGCCCCCTAATAGTACTTAACGCAGATTTTTGGCCCGCCCCAAGCTGTAAGAACAGGACTCTGGGAACCAAATAAGCACGCGGATGTCACCTCATGATTGGATATGTAGGTCTTCCAAGTGCGATGATAAATCTTCCTGGAGGACAATTTCCAAGCACTCCTCATGGTAGAGATCAGAGTTTGACAGGTCCCGGTCTCTTAGCACCTGGCTCTCAATAGCCCTGCCATTAAGCCCGTGACTGTAAAACAGGATGGCATATGGGACCTTGAGATACCAGGTCCTTTCCTAGCAGTAGACGCCAAGGGACGTCTGTTACTAGACCCACTAGGTCGTCGTACCAAGAACGCCTAGACCAATCCGGAGCAATTAGGATCATTGGAATCCCCTGTCTCTGAAGCAGATGAGATAGGAGCTTTAGAGGAGGGGGGGGGGGACATAGGTTAGCCGGTACCGACTCCACAGTGCCACCAACGCATCTGTTGCGTCTGCCCATGGGTCTCTTGACCTGGCCACAAACCACAATACCTTCCGATTATGTCGAGACGCCAGGAGATCGACGTCTGGCGTGCCCCATCTTGGGCAAAGGAGCTGAAACACATCCGGGTGCAGAGACCATTCTCCTTGGTCCAGCATCTGGCGACTCAGTAGTCCACCTGCCAGTTTTCCATGCCCTGAATGTATACGGTCGACAGGGCCAGTACGCTCCTTTCTGCCCACCTTGGGGTGTGAGCGACCTCAGACGCTGCAGCCGAGCTTCTTGTTCCTCCTTGATGGTTGACATATGCCACAGCAGTGGCGCTGTCCGACTGGACGCCCCTGTAGCCTCCGACCATGTGGAGAGGCACATCCTGATCACCGAAGTTCCAGGACATTGATCGGCAAGTGGGGATCCTCCGGGGACCAGCAACCCTGGGGTCGACAACTTCCCAGACTCCACCCAACCGGTAAGGCTGGCGTCCGTCGTGATGACTATCCAGTGAAAGGGAAGGAACCACTTCCCGGACAGAAGTGCCGGTGAGGTCAGCCACCAAACAAGGGAGGTCCTGACCAGGTGGTTCACCCGGATTTGATAATGCAGGGATGATGGGCGCATCTGGACAGAATTTCCTTCTGTAGCACTCGCGTGTGAGATTGAGCATATGGTACCGCCTCGAAGGAGGCCACCATGAGGCCCAGGACTCGCATGCAAAAGCGGAGTGACGACCATTTCTGGGATGTCAACTGCCGCACCGCAGCCCGAAGGGTCTGCAGCTTTTGTTAAGTCGGTACCATTACCGACTTCTGAATGTTCAGTACTCAACCAAAGTGTCGGAGGGTTTGACAGGTTATAGACACGCTCACCTCCAATTCTGAGGCTGAAGCGGCCCTCAGAAGCAGGTCGTCCAAGTAGCCCACGATAGCGATGCCACGTTGTCTTGGTAGGGCAAGAATTGGGGCAAGCACCTTGAACACCCTTGGTGCCGATGCCAGGCCAAAGGGGAGAGCCACAAATTGATAGTGGTCTTCCCCGACCGCAAAGCGCAGAAGTCTGATGCTTTGTGCATATGGGGACATGTAAATAGGCATCCCTGATGTCCAAGGATGCCAGAAAGTCTCCCGGCTGGAGAGCAGCGACGACAGAGTAAACCAATTCCATCCGGAATCTTTGTACCTTCACAAAGCAATTGAGGGCCCCCGAGGTCCAGAATTGAGCGAACGCCCCCCCTCCTTTGGTACGATGAACAGATTGGAGTAAAACTCCTGAAACCAATCCTGTCCTGGGACAGGAATAACCACCCTGTGTTTCAGCAGGTCTTGAACTGCCCCAAATAGGGCTTCCCGACGAGTCAGTTGTCCAAAAAGTCTGTTGCCCTTAAAGAGCAAGTCCATCAGGGCTTCTTGAAAGATTGGTCGGCAGACCAAACTTTTAGCCAAAGTAGACGGCGTAACGCCACCGCCTGACCTGAAGCTCTGGCCAGCAGAGGCATAGTGTCCTAAATCTGATTCATACATGAATTTTAGGCCTTATACTAGTTGGTGAGCTAGAGCTAGCTTGTTCGAGGAAGCCCGACGCGCTTGTAACCCATTGAGCAGCATCTTTGCCCATTCAGTGAGTTTCTGAGACACCAGGGCCCAAACTATGGTTAGGCGTACCGCCGAACCCACTAACGTGCACAGGTTGCGGGTGATCACCTCAGCCTTCTTGTCTGCAGGGTCTTTGAAGGCGGGAGCCCCCTCCACTGGTATGGTGGTTAGCTTGTTTAATCTGGACACAGGAGGGTCCACTATCGTGGGCGAGGTCCTTTCCCCCCCCCCCCCCCAAGAAACTATTCAAGGAGGGAAAACGCACCGCTAGATTTTTAGGGACTGAAAAAACCTTCTGTGGTTTATCCCACTCCTTGTATAAAAAGTTGGTCTAAATAAGACACACAAGGAGACACTTTAGCAGTGCGGGTTGTCTTATGGAACCCAAAAGGGACCGGCGCGTCTGCTGCTTCTGCAGACCTTTCCATTTTTTTTTTAGTATCTCGCACTGTGGTGATAAGGTCACTTACTAGAGCCCTATCGCGTGCTGACCTGGGTCCGAAGTCATCCTCACTGTCTGGGCAATCTTGGTCCGCATCCTCAGATACCTCAGAGCCAGGGTCATGAGCACCAGCAGGACCCAGCTCTGCATCAGAGTTGTCCCCAGAAGATGGTGGGGGGAGGGGGCGCTTTCTAGCCCCCGTCCTCCCACCTTGGCCACGAAGGCATTTAGGATTGCCAACATAGCGTCCACACCGATACTTCAGGTGCAGGGGCATCAATTGCCAGCTCAGGTGTCTGGGGGGGGGGGGGGGAGCATCTGCTTCTGACACCATGCTATCCACACCCCTGACACAGGGACTCCCAAACAAGTAACCCACCACTCCTGGCTGCAGTAACCCCCCCCAAGGACTCGCCACCCAGGAACCCGTAGATGCTTTAGCAGAGCTGCTTCCTGCAGAGTGTCTATCGATCTGTGCTCTCCAAAGCTGGGATCGAAGGCCGTTTGTGGGGCTGCCATTTTTGTCAATCTTTCAGACTGCTCAGTCAGCAGCGTGTATCTGTTCATCTGCAGTCTTTAAATGGTCTGATCCATGGTACAATGGCCGCCGATCTGACACTAGAGGCCAACAGGGCAGAAAACCAGTGCAGCAGTCAGTACACATCAGCAGAAATCACCAGGAAAATGGCCACCGAGCGTCGCTAGAGGCCAATACAGATGCGGCTACAAGAATATGGCCACCAGTGCAAGTAAAGAAACACAGCATGGACACACCAAACATGGCCGCCGACAGCATGGACACAGGTAAGCAGAATCTCTTATGCAGCTTTAAACACTGATTTAGTGACTTATGGTTCCCCAAGTGAAGCTCCCCAGAGGAACCCCTGCCCAGCAACTAGCTCAGAGAGTCTTAGGAGGGGAGAAGGGGGATGAGGCCCTTTACTTACCTCTCCAGGGATGCCCAGCTCTGTCTTCCTGCTGAAGCAGGGGATTACTACTTACCCTTCTTGAGGGTTGCGCTGGAAGCATCCTAGACAGACCATCTCCCGCATGGTAACGTAGGCGACTGTCGGCCTGGCTGCTGCGACTCGGCCCTATAGACCGGTCATATGCATGCCCTGGAGCATCTAGCTCACCGGCTACCCGTAGAGCGACGAGCATGTCGTGGACGACCCAGTGCGTAACTATGGTCGGCGCTCGATGGCCGAAACTGGGGGGACTAAAGGATCTGGGATCCAGCCTGTCACCCAGTCGGCAGTTGATCGAAGATCACAGGAAAAAAAAAAATTAAAAAAATAAAACCAAAATCCAAAGTAGGTTTGAAATAAAGCCTTCAGGCCTATGGGCCCGAAGGGAGCCACGTCTTCTCCTTCACTAGGCAGGAAAAAAAAAAACTGAACTGCTTGGTGCAGGCTGAGGGGATATATAGTCAGTAGGACTGCACCCTGGGCGGGGCTGTTCAGCTTTGAAGTTGTTAACACTTTCTGCCTAGTCATTCCTAAAGGAAGGCCATTTACCACATGGTCAAGATTAAGGCTTTGTCCATCCATGAACGAAAGAGAAAGGAAGGTTCCTGAAGAACCGAGAGCACCAGAGTCAAGATGGGCCAAGAGGGGAAGTATAGGACAAACCCCCTGCACACAAAAAAGGGACCCACCAGGTAATGGGCCGCAAAAAGGCCACTGAAAGAACACAGCCAAGGCTGAAATCTGCCCCCAAACGGTGCTTCAAGCTATTTTTAGATCCACTCCAAGCTGTAAAAACAGAAGGACTCTGGACACAGTACGTACGTGGACGTCACTCCATCCCTTCACACCGAGAGGTAGGCCTGCCAGGTGCGACGGTAGATCCTCCAGAAGAAGACTACCGTGCCCTCAGCATTGTTGAAATGACTGAGTCGGACAGACCCCGGTCACTTAAAGTCTGGCTTCCAATAGCCATGTTGAGCAAGTCAGTGACTGTACAACAGAAGGAAGTATGGGACCTGGAGACCTCCCGCCCTGGCAACCGCTAGGGTATCTCCGCTACCAGGCGCCCAATATCGGCATACCAAGGACGCCAAGGTCAATCTGGAGCAATTAGAATCATGGGGATCTCCTCAGCCTCCACTCTGGAGCAGCCGAGGAAGCAAATACAATGGAGGAACTGCAAAAAGTCGCCGATACAGACCCCACAGCGCGACTGACGCATCTGTACCAGATCACTAGAGCTGGCCACCAACTTTGACACCCTTGCGGTGGAGACAAGCGGCCAGGAGATCCATGCTTTGTGAGGCTCACCTCCTGCAAGGAAGCCAAAACACCAAGCACAAAGACCAGTCGCCCTGGTCCAGCATCTGGCGACTCCAGTAGTCCACCTGCCGGTATACCCGATGGTAGACCAAAGCCACGGCCGTGGCGTTGTCCGGCTGAAACCAGATCGGACGACCTTGCAACTTCAGACCACGAGGAGAAGCATAGCCTGATCGCCTAAAATCATAGGGCAATGAACGGTATACAGCACCTGGTATTCCCAGGCGTTCTCCCACCCAGGAAAAGCCGAGTGTGGAACTGGGCATACAGTACCGCCTCAAAAGGAGGCTACCCACAGGCCCCGGACCAGCAGGTGCCCGGAAAGAAGACCGATTGCGTGATGCCAATACCTTCACCGCAGACTGAAGTCTGCAATTTCTCCAGGGGAAGGACCTTCGCCACCGTTGAGTCCAGATCAACCCTAGATACTGCAACACTAAGTCGGAACCTAGCATGCCCAGGATTTGAACCCTTGGTTGCACACATGGAAGGCAGGCTTGCTGCCACTGAGCTACACCTTCTGGCCTAAACGTTTAACACCCACCCGAATCTTCGGCGGGTCTGAATGGGAACACATCCACTAGGTCGGAGACAGAAGCTGCTCTCAGAAGAAAGTCGTCCAAGTAGCCAATGAGGCAAAGCCTCGCTGTCCCAACAAAGTTAGGATAAGTGCGAGCTCCCAGCTGAAAACCCATGGTGCCGCCAGATAAAAAGGGGAGGGCCACAGGCTGACAGACTCTCTCTCATCATGAACCACAGAAAAAACACTGAAATGCGCAAAACGGGACATGCATGTATGCGTCCCTGATGTCCGAGGACGCCAGGACGTCCCCGAGATGGAGCGCAGCTACCACCGAACGAATGGACTCCATGCGGAGCTACCCGACGTTCACAAACGGTATTCAGGGCCGAGGCCCATAGAAAGCCCCAAGCCTCTAAATTTACCCCGCAGCTTAGCAAAGTCCCACACTGCCCAAGGCAGACCGACGGGCCGGGAGAGGAAGACACGAGGAAAGAACTTTGTTCTGTGGATAGGAGAAAACCCTATCTAGTACTCCGAAGAGACCACCTCGCAGACCTACTGGTCAGAGAGCAGGGAGGTTTCACCAAATTGTGAACCTGCAAGCCGCCCCTTCCACCTAGAGACAGAGGGAGGGCTACTACAATGGCAGGATTTAGGTGCCAGCGTGATATGCTTACGCACCCAGGGACAGATTAGTCCCCCAGCTGGGCCTTTGACGGCCTGGGAGGGTTGCCCCTAAATAACACACACACACACACACACACACACACACACTATGTATATTATGTAGGTGTATGCACACATGCATTTGGAGGAAACCCGAGTACCCGGAGGAAACCCACGCAGACACAGGGAGCGACAATGCAAGCTCCAGGCAGATTGGCGTCAGTGTCCGGATTCGAACAAAGGACTCTCTTGCCAAGTAATGGAGTTAACCACACCGTGTGCATAAAAACATTCTGAAACAGAAGCCCTGCATAACAAGGGCGCAGCATTCAATGAAGCATCACAGACCTATACGAGGCCAAGGACCAGCTGGCCCGCTAGCCTAATAACTTCGGGAGAGAGCCGGTGCTTCTCCACTGTCTGGTGCAAAATGATCACTCCGTGAGTGACCGAGACTCCAGAGAAGTGGCCACAATAGGCTGCAAGTCAAACCCCAGCATGGTAAACATGGAACGGGTCAGTACTTCGGATCTTCCATCAGTCAGATCCATACAAGCGGGGGTTCCCGTAATAGGGAGAGTGGTCACCTATACATGACCCCCGGAGGGTCCATCAAAGGAGAAGTAGCCCACCTTTTGAAAAGGCTTTCCTCAAAGGGGCACTGAACCGCCCGGCAGTGAGGGACTACAAAAGCCCTCAGTGGCTTTTCTCATTCCGCCTCTTAGAAAATATCAAAGAAGGGCACAGAAGGAAAAAACCTACACCGAGCGGTCCGATTTGTGCGATCCAAAAAAGACAGATTCCTCGGTGGAAACCCAGCTGCACTATCCAGCTTAAGAGTCCCTTGCAGCAGTGAGAAGCGCACAAATAAATGCCTTATCCTGCTTTATTTTTACTACCCAGGTACCTGGTCCATGGCTCCATAACAGCATTCCCCAGAAGATAACGTGGGAAGGGGGCACTATGTTACCGCCCGTCCGCAGTCCACTCCCACCCTGGCACAAACATGTCCAGGACTAACAATAAAACCTCTGTGGGAATCCCAGGTGCCAACACCTGCTGCCACCACCAGCATGTTGGGGAAGGACCAAGATACTGACTACAAATAATATTTACATAGTGTGTATGTATAATATGCACGTGTCCTTACAAATAAACAGAAGCTACTAGAGCCCTATTCAGGGCCTCTCACCCACTTGCTGCGTTAACCAGGGGTACTCAGGGGACTCGCCTCAGGAGGACACAGCCCAGCGCTGCCGTCCGCTCTCAGCACACAGCGCGAGAGGAAAATAACTGAGGTAACTGTGCGGCATCTGCAGGGACCTGTGCGCGCCGTATACAGCACTAAGGGTAAGGACTACTCCAAGACGGCCGCCGAGCGTTCAGAGCGCGGCCACAGGAAAATGGCCGACCGCAATGTAAGCTGCCCCATAGCGCGGCTATGCCGGCCAAATGGTTGCAAAATGCCACATTTAAACAGGAGAAGCCTCCTAGGGCTTTTTAACAGTGAAAAAACCTCACAGGAAGGCCCCATACAAAAAAAATAAAAAAAACAGACCAGATAACAAAGTCCAGAGATATCCAGAGTGCAATGATTTTTCTGCTGCTCATTGTGGTTCAGGAAAAAGGCAGGCAAAACAATATCTTGATTAAAATGGAACAGCAAGACCAGGAACAGCAAGACCACCTTCGGAAGAAACGTAGGGTGGGGCCGTAACACAATTTGGTCTTTATGACAAATTAAATAAGGCTCCTTACACAAGAGAGCCAATTCAGATACTCTCCTAGCCGAGGAGCAACCAGAAATGCCAATTTCCGACTACAGAGAACCAATGGAACATGATGAATGGGTTCAAAAGGCTGTTTTTGCAAAACCTGACAGAACCAAGTTCAAATCCCATGGGCACAAGTGAGGTCTGACAGGCGGATTTACCCGTAACACTGCCTGAATAAATGTCCGGATCAAGGAATGAAATGCCAAACAGTCTCTCAAAAAAAAAAAAAAAGAGAGCCGAGATTTGACCTTTAATAGTACTGAGGGCTAATTTCATATCTACCCTTAATTGACAGAAGGCCAGAATCCTACCGATGACATACTTTTGAGGGCCCCACTCTCTGGATTCACACCAGGAAACATATGCCTTCCAGACTCTAAAATAAAGGATTCTGGAGGCCAGCTTCCTAGCATCAATGAGTAGTAGTAGAAAAAACTGGGCCTGAGAGCCCCCGCTTCTTCAGCATGTAGGTTTCAATAGCCAGACCGTCAAATTTAGCTTTTGTAAAGGATGGAACACTGGACCCTGAGATAGGTCTTGGCGAAGTGGAAGAATTCAAGGTTCGTCTGCCGCCATCCTTATGATCTCCGTACCAGGACCTTCTGGGCCAGTTCGGGGCCACCAAGAGCTGGTATCCCTTCTGTCCGGATTTTGCAAATAAGTCTCTGCAAGAGTGGAATTGGAGGGAATGCCGATTCCATGGAATCAGAGCATTCGTTCCGCAGGATAGGGGATCTTTTACCCTTGACACAAATTTGTCCAATTTTTTTTTTTTTAATCTTATTTTTTCTTTTCATATACAAACATACAACTATACATTTCACATTTCATATTTCCAATAAAATCGCATACCCACATTCCCATCTTCTTCCGTTGGTGTAGTTCCATCCCAATTCCCTGTCCCCCCTACCCTGTTGTCACGTTTTCTATCCAATTTGCCCATATTTTCTTATATTTCTCCCCATTTCCTCCATTATAGTATGTCTCGTTATACAATGGTAAATTACCTGTTTAATTTCCTGTTTAACCTGGAAGCAAAACAGGTCCACATCCAGGGACCACCATTTCCGGCATAGGTCTTAAAAGATGTCGGAGTGGATAGACCACTCTCCTGGCAGCAATTGCTGGTGGCTTAGGTAATCTACCTCTGGTATGAAGATCGCAGAGAGGCAAGGAATACAAGCTTCTGCCCATGTAAAATCTTGTTTACCCCTCTGAGCATCCCGACTCCGGTTGCCCCCCTGGTGGTTTATGCAAGCTACTGCAGTAGCATTGCTGGATAGAATCTCAACTGGATAACCCTGTAACCTGTACTTCCAGGTTCTGAATTGCCCCCCCCGTGCCTTGTTCTTTTAGGGGAACCTCTTTGACTACCCCTTGGGATAGTAAGTGATCAGGTGCTTGGAAGGGCTCTTTTTAATGGATCTTTGGGGACATTTGAATTTAGGGGAACCGATAGAATTCCAGGAATTTCCCACCCTATTTTGTATCCTAAGGATACTGTGGAGTTACCCACTTGTCCTGGATCTCGGTTTGCCAAGCTGTACAAAACTGCAGAAGCTGTCCCCCCACTCGGCTGAGCAGGGGCGGCGCGCCTTCATAAGAAAGCTTTAGGGATCTGTTTACCAGTTCTTTGTACCCACGGCTTTTTGCAGCCCTAAGTCTGGTTCTGGGTCCTAGGCTTTGTGTTGGCCGAGAATCCCGTCGCCACTGCCTAGAGGTGGCGGCCCCAGGAACCGGAGAAAGACCATTTGAAACATGGACTTTTTTTTATTTTATTTTTTGCACTAACGTAGTTTTCCCAATTGAGATCTTCTGGATATATTTTATACAAATCCCCAAAGAGGCGTTCCCCATGAAAGGGGAACCTGGCTAAGCTTTTTACATGGGGCTTCTGCTGGCCAATGTTTTGACCAAAAGATTCTGCGCATTTGCACCATAGTCTACAGCACCTGGTATTCCCAGGCGGCCTCCCATCCAGATACTAACCAGGCCCAAACCTGCTTAGCCTCCAAGATCAGGCACTTTCAGGATGATGTGGCCATAGGCATGGCATCCACTGTAAAACATAATGCCTTAGGCAGGCATTCCCAAAGTTAGCGCTGGTCTGGAGGGAGATCCTTGAGTCTCAGTTTCACCTGCTCCTTTAGGACCCGACACATACCAACTGCTGCCACAGCAGGTTGGGTCACAGTGCCCGCCATAACAAAGAAAGGTTTAAGCAACGATTCCAACTTCTTTTAAGAAGAAACCTTTAAAAACCTTACTTGTCCAGTTGACAATGCTCAGATATCTATTTACACAAGAAATAGCTGTATCTACAGCTGGTAGTTTCCACCTTTGTAAATTTTTCCTCCATGGGATAGAGAATATCAAAATTCCTGGAGGAGAGAACGCTTATCTGGGTGTTGCCAATCTGCGTAAATAAGATTCTCTAAGGGATGAACAGGAAAAAAGGAGCATGCAGTCTGTTGGAATTTTAATGAACCCAGGGAGGAGACATGATTCAGTTAACCCTTCAGAGGGCAACTTGAACGTGGAACGCACTGATTCAGTATAACATTGCTCCTGCAATTTTTGAGCCCGAGGCAGAAATAAGTTCCTCTGATCCATCCGACTGCTCATCCTCCTCATCTTCTAAAAGTGCCACATCATCCTCACCAGATTTTTCTGGGGATGGAACTTGACCCACGGAAGGGGACCTACTTCGCTTCTTATTCTTTTTCGTGGATTTAGTGATTAAAGTAGCGATCTTACCCTCCAATTTGTCTAAAACTGCTGCTAAAGTGTCCTCAGTGACATATGCAGGAGCTGACACCATAGGAGAGGTGGCTATACCTGGCAAAGTAATGGCTCTTCCTGTATGGGTGAATGGACTCTTCAGAAGAGGATAATATACGTCCAGGACCGATAAAGCCTCCTGTTTTAGGCGGCGCGTTTTTTTTTGAATCCCTGAATTCTTCTGGGAATTTTTAAGCCATGCAAAAGGTATAAGATAGTGCAAACACTACTGTGCTAGTTTAGCATCCACATTAAATATGAAACTAATTACACAGTCTGAATGCCGAGTAGGTGCATTTAGGAGTGCCTATAATTCAACCCCCCAGAGAACTCATGTGCCCCTACTGCTGTGTCTCTTCAGTTCGGTCTGTCAGGCATCTGAGGCTGTTAATTAAAACCTTTTGTGCATGCGCAGTACGCACGCAGACGTGCCTGTCCTCATAGCCACACCCCGTGACCTCCTGGAGTAAAATGCACGCCCGCCTCTTAGACACGGTGGCGCTCAGGGAGCCGCATACACTAGCTGAAACCAGCCTCCCCAGGAGAGAGACTATCTGCGCTGTCTGCCTCTGAGGGGTGGCCGTGGGGCCGTAATGTGACCATATGCACCCTGAAGACACTATGCAGAGCTTGCAGCAGAGAAGTGTGCTGACTGACACCAAGCTCTAGCTCTCGACATGGTAAATGGAGCTCCGGCTCTTTACTCCCTCCAGTGGTGATTAAAGGCAAGACATACAACTCACAAAAAAAAAAAAAAGGGAAGTTTCTTAAAGCGGGGGTTCACCCTAAAAACAGATTTCTAACATTAGAGCCAGCATACTAAGGACATTTACTGTATGCAGGTCCTTTTTCTCCTTAAATACCGTTATATTCTCATTTTGTCCAGGGCTTCCGGGTTCTGATGACTGCGGGACTGGGCGTTCCTATCATTGGATTACATGATTGACGGCTTGTGAAACAGTTCCCCTGTCGCACAACGCATGTCACCAGATTTCCGGAAATATCCGAGCTGCGAGTCGGCACTATACGGCGTATAGTGCCGACTCACAGCTCGGCTATTTCCGGAAATCTGGTGACGCGCGTTGTGCGACAGGGGAACTGTTTCGCAAGCCGTCAATCATGTAATCCAAGGTTAGGAACGCCCAGTCCTGCAGTCATCAGAACCCCGGAAGCCCTGGACAAAAGCACAATATAACAGTATGTACGGAGAAAATAAAAATGACCTGCATACAGTAAATGTCCTTAGTATCCTGGATGTAATGTTAAAAAAAAAATTTGGGTGAACCCCCGCTTTAAGTGTTTAAAACTTAAACTTTCCCACTTACCTTATCCCCGCTGCAGGACTGCTAAGAAACAGTGCCAATCTTGACCCATCATGGCGGGTAGTGTTGTGCCAACCTTCAGGTGTATGGGTTCCTATTTAAAGGAGACCTCTTCCCTGGGTTTTGTAAAGACTCTGCCATACTTTTACGCTATGAATAGCGAAAGTGCTAGACCCCAGAGCCCCAGTCCTCAAAGAGACATTACAGGCACCGCCTCAGTCTTCAGCGAGGCTCGGACTCATCCATTTGGCGTAACTTAGTAAGCAGTTTGGATGGACCCGACGGCGTAGCTCCTTAACCCCCGAAGGGATTTTCCAACAGAGCTCCTTAGCACATCCTTACTCGTGTCCTTCACCTTAAACACTGGCAAAAAAAAAAAACCTGAGGTGATCCCCTTATGGAAGGGGTTATATAGAGGGGAACTTGTCTTCATTGGTTGTGCCAGTGTCCAATAACCTTTGGTGAACTATACAACCCATATGTAAGGACTAAGACTGTGTCCCGTGGTGTACGATAAATAAACAAATCTTTAGAATCACTTAAACTTCCAAGGTACTATTAATCACAGTGGGAATGCCCTAGACCAGGGGTGCGGCACTCAATCATGGACCACTTCAGCATTATGGTGCCCCTAAAAAACGAAGTTACTGGTAATGTTCTTTCTGGAAGTCTCAGGACAGCCTTGAGACCTTGGCTCCTCCCCTCTGTAGGAAACACCACGCCAGCCATCTTTAAATTTCCTCCTACCCCTGCTGGCTCCTTTTTAAAGAGCACCTCCAGTCTGCTGGGGAGACAAGAACATATGATACACAGTCAAACTATATATCTCAAGTACCTTATACATTTGGGTGGGTACCTGTGCTATCCTGAAAGACTCCAAGAAAGAACGTTACAAGTAACTTGGTTCCCCCCCCCCCCCCAATCGTCTTTCAGTGCAGCCACCTGACAGGATAAATCGAGCACTTACCCTTCGGGCAGGACTATGGCTTGTAAGACCTTGCGTCCAAAGGTATGATCCTTTGCAGACCAAAACTCCACCCTATAGTGTCTTACAAAAGTGGAGAAGCTAGACCATGTTGCCGCTTTACATATCTGTTCCGGCGTTGCTCCAGCTCTCTGCCTGCAACGCTGCTACCGATCACATGGAGTGTGCCCTCCTATGGGATCTGCATGCTTTTTAACGTACAAGCCAGGCCAATAGCCTCCCTTAGCCATCTGGCCATTGTGCATTTTGAGGCCTTGTGCCCTTTCCTGGCTCCAGAAAATAAAATAAGGAATCTAAGGGGCTTTTGTTTCATCGAAATAATGCAAGACGACGCATCACCCGACATATAACATATGGAACCTAATTTCTTGTCCCCTGGAAGGATTTGTACAAAACAAGTAAATATATCTTGGCCTCTGAAATTTTGAGCCCACTTTAGGCAAAAAAGCTGTCTCCATCTTAATAAAATATGCGATCCAGGAAAATCTGAAAGGGGGGTGGGGGTCTGACTGATAGGGCCTCCATCTCACAGACCCTTCTGGATGTAGCAACTAGAGAATAGGTGCAGGAACTCACCCAGGCCCCACAGCTCCCCACCACATTGAATATTCAAATTGCACCAACTGGGAGGATCTTAACCACTTCAACCCAATGACTTCATACAACGTCATTACGGGAAAGTAGTGGTTATACTGAGATGATCATCTGCAAGAGAGTCTCTTCGATCACGTCTGCAGACAGGAGCCATGTGACCGGTGGCCACAGCACTACACAGAAACAGACATTGGTTCTGTTACCCTGGAAAACTGAGGATTAAGTGACTGTTGGCTCTTTGCTTACCTGGCAAAGAAAGCAGCCAATCAGACCGATCTGTGTCCGATAGGCTGCATTGGAGGCCAGAGGAGAGAGATTGGAGGTCCAAAAAAAAAAAAAAAAAAAAGGAGGAACTGTCATATTCTATGCTTTCACAAGGGATGTTGATCATTTTTTGTGAAAGCGATTAAGGGGGGAAAAAAAACTGATCCACCTACTAGGCAGCAGCACTGGTATGCTAGAAATGATGAGATGACACCAATCTGAAGGGGCTTGAGGCATAAAACACAAACCCATGCATTTTACATTTTGTATATACGAAATGTACACAAAAAAGTAATACCTTCTGAGGACTGTGATGATTCTTGTGCCGAATTATGTGTCGCATCTGAGAAGATGAAAAGCAATTGTTATATGGTAAACAGGTAATTCAGTGCTTACTATTTTAAAAAGCAGTCAATTCGGACTTAAATACCTGCATGAGTTATGTACATTAAAAGCTCAACCAGTTGTCACACAATCTCTGCCAGCAATGTTCCCATACTCACCTTCTCAGACAGGTTGACATTATCGTAAGATCTCAAAATATATATAGGAATCCGCGCTTAGGATGTGATAGTGCTGCTGCCTCCCTAGGGGGTCTCAAATATGAGACCAATAGTAAAAGAATATAGATATTGGGATGATGGCGCTGCTAGGTTGACTAGACTAACATATGATGATGGTAGCTCAAGTTGTCAAACTTGTGTTGGGTAACCTGGATAATGGATAGATCCAATATCATGGACCCCCTTATTTACAACACACAAAGTGGGGTGTGGGAGCCTACAGGTTACCCTGTTAATAATGCCAATAGAAACTTGCTGCCAAGTAGATGGCTAATGATGGTTTGCCACAGTAAATGAATTTGTGTGCCAGGTGGTATTAAAGTAAATAAAAATAAAAAAAAGAGTGTAGTGAAGTATGCGTACAAGATAAAAAATATAAAAAAAATGGGGTCAGGACCCTGTGCGGGCCAGTGATATCACAGTGCTATAGGATCAGCCAATGTGTGCGAAGTGTATCTGAAATCTTAAGTTGCTAAAATGTGACAGCTAGGATTGTGCCGATTTCCACAGGTTAGAATAGATACTCTGTATAATAGTAAAAAGGTAATATATTTCCCCGGAGCAGCCGGCAAAGAAATCCCAGCGACCTGAGGTGACTAGTGAACTAGTGATATATAAGCCAGGGGCTTACATAAACATTAATATAAAATATTAATATAAAATAAGTGTAGAAGTCTGGTGACCAAATATGTGGTCAGGATACTGTGCAGGACAGCAGGTAATAAGGTGAATACAACAGCACCCCATCATCCAAACCTGCCACTGTAATTAAACCATCAAAATATATGGCAAAATGATAATAGCTCCTAGTTCACGGAGTGGTCCATATAAATGCAGAAAAGTTATTTTAGAAATAAGCTTTGCAGGTTCCACTATTCCCACTGGGAACAGTGTGTCAAAGTTCAAATTTCTTATATAATTCCTGAAGCAGGATAAACAGAATATAAATGGTGACTGTGTGCCGATTTCTTACAATCCAATCACAGGGACTGTTGTGCTTCCCCACTCACCAGATGTCGGCACCCCCAGGGGGCAAAAAGCGGTTGGTGGTGGTACCTTAGGATCTCCTGATGCGCGGTGCTCTGTGTTGGATCCGCAGCATTGCTGTTTCTCAAGGAAAGGAGATTTCTAAAGATGTATCCCGGGCAGCAATGGTGGTGTCACTCAGTAAGTAAAACTAAAAAAGGGAATCCACATAGCGTAATAGGTTTTTGTAACATCCAAAAGAACAATTTATTTAAAAAGGGTTTGTTTAAAAAAAAAAAAAAAAAGGGGGGGTAATGGAGAAAACTCCACGGCAGATCCCAGATCAACCGAGTGCCTTCCACAAAAGAAAATTATAAACAAAAAAGACTAAAGCACAGAAGGTGCATGCTTCACTGACCACCTATCCCACAATGGCTGCAGGTGAATAACTGCCGACACCGCCGTTGATTTCCTCCTTAGGCGTCCGTGTTGAGCCGAGCAGTTAGCAGCTGGGATGGTGGCGTGCTGTCAGATAGCGTGCATACGGGCTTGTGGATAGGTCATCTGACGCATTTCGTCATGTGACTTTTTCAAAGGTGATACAAGCTCTGTCCGTACTGGTTGATTTAAACACGGCGGCAGATGTATCTCGCCTCCAGACAAGAGAATGGTGGTTGCGATTGGGCAAAGTTAATCCATTGTAGTATCCTCCCCTCTTGTTAACCCCTGGAAATACCAAATATAGGAGGCAAGATATCCATATGCCGCTATTAGTAATACATTGTATAACTTACATAATCAGAAAACAAATAAAAAAGCAACAGTTGCAATGATAAACAGATAAGTGATAATGGCATGTTTAGTGATTGAAAAGTGAATATATCCCATATATTATTATGGGATCCTGTATATGATCGTTGGTCATTAACCATGAGGTGTCCACACTGCTTGTGACCCTCCATATGTACCACACCTATGTAGTGTTAGTAGTGATTTTAGAAAGATTTGGGAAGAAAGCATAAAATGTTTAAACTCAATTGGGACTGTACCCCGTTGTTGACTTATTGTAAGGAAAGAAAATATGGGCGCTAATGTCCCTGTATCTTAATTTATATTGCGATGTGTAGAGAATCAAGTATACGGCTTATAAGCCTCTCTATTAGCAGCTGTACATCCATTGGGATGTTAACTAATGTTGCAAAGGAGAGTAGTTCTGTTGTACATAATGGACGGATCAATTGATCATGGTCAATAAAGGAAGTTATCATAGAAACGAGGTGTTATTGATCCTATGGGAAGGTATATACAAAAAAGCCCCTAGGGGGACAGGTGGTCGGTAAAGCAAATCTGATTAGTACCAACCATGAAATATACACTTATGTACCAATAATTTTAAACTACATAAATTAACCGAGGAGTTAAGAATATTTTTTTTTTTTTTTCCCTCACACAGGGATAACACATCACAATTAAACGTCATACATTTTAGCCAGAATTCAGGTTTTCTTAATCGAGAATAACCTCTTAACATTTTCTTATTCCTAATTAAGCAAAAAACAAGTAGAGGTTTACCTCACCTTTCTACTACTTCCTATTAGCTGAACGCTTAACGTGTTCTCTCCCCGTTTAAGTTGTCAGTAACCTGAGGTCTCCCCCTGTTCTACCTACCCCCCCTGCTCCAAAACTGTATGTCCAACCAGCAGAAGCATAAACAAAATCAAAAACTATATTATACATATATATATATACATATACATATATACACACACACACACACACACACACACATATATATATATATATATATATATATATATTATATATACACACACACACACACACACACACACACACACACACACGCTTCCTACGTGTTCCTAGTGAAATTAAAATCCCTCTAACACTTATGTGTTTCCCAGATGCAGGTTGGGGTAACCCCCCCCCCCCCCTCATTAATAGAAAAAAATACTTCCAATTCCTGTGCTATTTTTTCCTCATATTCTGGGTCTTTCAAAAGGGATTCATTAATTTTCCAATGCCACTCATGTAAAGACGGTTCTCCCCATTCCACTGTACAATTTGTTGGTGCGTGATCTGAAATTTAAAATTATCCAATGTAGGCCTCCACTATATACTGCAAAAAGTTGATATAAATATGTAATCTATTCTGAAGTATGATTTGTGTTTTGCAGAAAAAAAACGTATAGTCTCTATCATGTGTGTGTAGTCCAACTATCTACCACCTGTAGCTCTTGTAAGAGTTTTTTTGCTTTACTTAGTTTACTATACGCTATATGTGAGGTACCTTTGGATGTGTCCAAGATAGGATCAAATGCCATATTCATATCGCCTCCCAAAATCACAATACCTTCCTTATTCTGATGTATGATATTTAAATATTTCTCCAGACTTGAAACCTGTCCTTCATTAGGTAGATATAAGTTAACTAAAGTCACCTTCTGTTCATTTATATATCCTTTTACAATAAGTAGACGCCCTTCCTCATCCTGGATTATATATCAGACAGGAGGCTCATATCTTATGCATGATCTTTCTTTATTCATGCTCACAGCAGAAATCCAACTTCAGTGGAATCAATAGAAAAAACATTTCTAAACTGAATACAAAAGAAAAACTACACCCCCGGCAGCCCTCTAGCTGGATCTGCCAATCACGGGGCAGGACAGCCTGTATATAAGGGGCTGTCACCTTAAGAACCTCCTCTTTTAGGGGGATGGCGCGCACGTGCACGTGAGGACGCGCGCGCGCTCGTGGGGGGGGGGGGGGGAGGACAGCAATGAGATTGCTCGGCTGCGAGGACGGACCGCGCCGATGAGCGAGAGGAGGAGGAGGCACTTCACCCCGACGCGTCACACGCTGAGCCCCGCTGTGTATGGCACCATCAGACGCTGCTAAACTGAGCCACGCTGCCTGCACTAAGGGCGGATCAAACAGCTGGTGAGGAGCGGAGGTAGACGAACAGAAGCAACACAGATATCAAAGTAAGGAGAGGGACATACAGTGTGAGGACCGAGGCTGCCGATCACGCAGATGGACACCCTAAACCACCAACAATAAGGTCAGATCTAAGCCACCTTTTTAATGGGCAGGAAGGAGGATGGAAGCTTGGAGGTAAGGCAGGGGAAATCCCCCTTTCTGGAGAAGCAAAGGAGGGTCTGGAGGAAAACATTTAGGTCAACTTATTAAGGAAGATTGGAGAAGGTCTGCTATTAACTTAATCACTGGTACATGCTAAGTAAATGTGTATGTGATGTTTTTGGAGGTGGAGGAATATGGAGTATAAGAACTGTCTGATAAACTTTAAACCATCTGAATTGAGTACGACTGTGTAAGACACCAAACACTGTATTATATTATACGTGGAACAGAGGTGAGAGGTGAGAAGATCCGAAGTGCGTCTGGGGATAAAAAAAGGGGGTAAAAGGTGACCAATAACTAAATAATAACAAGTATTAAAAAACAGAACACCCCCCCCCCCCCCCTGACGTATAATACAGACTGTGCATTAAAAACGGCCTTTTTGTGTGCATCCATGTGATGGGCCTGCGGGACTGAGGATATAGGGGTAGAACGTAGGCCCCCAGGATTGTTGATACGGGTCAAGTGGAGCTATATTGGTAGGATATGACTTAAGTAATTCAATAGCCTGGACATTGGAATTAATATTGAGAGCTAACAATGATAAAAGACGATTGAATGATAACAAGTGGAGCGGGGGGGAGAAACGGACCCACCTACTCCCGTTACAAAATAATTTAAATAGCCCAAACTAACACATATGCACAGGACATAAAATCCCCATTGCAGCATACTGGGTGAATGACGGACCCCCTCGCTGCTCACTACTTTTTCTTATTCTCCTGAGGAGTCCAATTACTTGGGGATCCCCCTTGCTCCCTTGCACTGCGAAAGGGGGGTACGGCTACGATCACCCCGAAAGTACTTTTACTCCCTGGCCCTAAAATAACCAGATAGTCAGATTACTTGAAGGCCTGAATCTCTGAATAACTGCACTGGATTGGGGGAGAGATTGTGAGGAGATCTAGAGCTCAAAGATCTTCTCTTTTTTCTCTCTTCTCCCCTACAAACCCCAGAAACAGATACCTAGAAGGAGAATTGCTCTCGCCTCTCTTTTTTCCAGTCCTTGACGCACATAAATACTGGGTTTAGCGGTTTAACGATATACTGATATATGCGGCTTAAACTATCAGAACACCTGAAAACCGAGATATCGGTAGGTGAGGAGCCAGGAGAGGGGTGGAGGGGAGAAGGACAGAATTAAAGGAGCAAACAACAAATCCCTACAAAGTAAACATTTAGCCTAACCCAGTTTGACACTCCATACTGAGTTTTTCCCCGATACTGGACTTTCTATTAACCCGCTGGGAATAAGAGGCCAAGCTGGGGAAGAGAATTAGAAGGAAGGTGACTAAGATGAGCAGAATGACGAGTAGATCAACAAGGGGGGGACCCCCAACTACTCCAAGCAATACAACAGCAACAAGTTCGATTAGACCATTTGTAACAAGAGGGGAAAGTCCGCGTGTCCCCGAGGCCCAGGGGGTAACAAAGCAACAACAAAACGAACAAAGTCAAAAAAGCTGAAAATAAGAAACCCCAGAGTGATATCTCTAGAGAAACATCTATAGAATTAAGAGAGGAGGGACCTACAGGAAGCAGACTGGAAAGTAGCAGGATGGATGAACGAAGCGCAGACACTCAGTCCCCCTCAAAAGGAGAAATGGCGGAGATGCTGTTAAGGCTGGAAAATGTGATAAAAGGTGAAATACAGAATTTACGGACAGATTTTGTCCACATGCTCTCTAGAATAGAAACAGCAGAAGAACAAATAGAGAGACAGGAACGGGAATCAAACGCACTAAAAGTCCAGATGGATCAGATTCAATTACAACAGAGGCATATTCTCTACAAATTGGAGGATCAGGAAAATAGAAGCCGGAGACAAAACTTAAGGATAAGATTTATACCAGAGAAGAGGGACGAGGACCTCAGGCCATTAGTGCAGAGGATATTTAATCCAATACTGGAAAGAACAATAGACAACCCAATTGGAGTTGAAAGGGTCCATCGAGTGGGAAATCCGAAAAGAGCGACCCCCGAGCGAACAAGAGATGTCATAATAAGGTTCAGATTTTATGAAGATAAAGAGGCAATTTGGAAGAAGCTGAGGGGACAACCCCCGATAGTGTTTGAAGGGACGGAGCTGCAGATATTCACTGATGTGGCCCCAGAAACCCTGGCAAGGAGATGGTTGTTGAAACCGCTCTTGAAACGGATGAGACTTGAACATTAAATATAACTGGGGGTTCCCCGCTTGCCTAATTGGAACAAAGGAAGGGAGATCTGCGACACTAAGATTTCCCGAGGACTTAAGGGAATTTTGTAGGAAGTTGGATATCCAGGTCCCTGACCTGCCAGGCTGGGAGTAGGGGGGGGCGGGGACGGGAGGGAGAGGGGGGGAGAATGGAAACTCCCCCCCTCTTCCTTGTTTCCCCTAGTTTCCCTTTCTTGTCTCTGCGTTTTCTTCTTTGCCTTTTCCTCCTTTGCTCTCTTTTATCCTTTGCTTGGGCTTTCCTCTGACCTCGGGCTGGGGTTTTGTCCCCTCCCCCCCCTCCCGGGTGGAAAACCGGGAGGGGGGGAGGCAATCTCAGACCCCCACCCAGAGCGATCTGGACCAAGACGTGGAAGATGGTTCAGAGGCCTTTAATAGGCCAAATAGGGGGGGAGGGAGGGAGGGGGGAAGAGATGGGAAGGAGGGAGGGATGGGTTGGAGGGGGAGGGGAGAGAGGAGGGAAGGGGGAGGGAGTAGGGGGGAGGAGATGGGAAGGAGTAGGGGGAAGGGGATGGGGGGAAGGGGGAGAGGGAGGGGAGGGAGGGGAGGGGGAGGGAGGAAGGGGGGGAAGATATCCTATCTCACCAAAACAATCGGAAGAAACTAACCAAGATGCCGGTAATTAAGTGCCTATCTTATAATGTAAAAGGCCTCAATAGTCCATCAAAGAGACATAAGGTACTAAAGGAACTAAAGAGGTATAGGTCAGACATTGTCCTCCTGCAAGAAACCCATCTTACATTAGGATCAAACATAAAGCTATATTCCCCTGACTTCCCCATATGGTACTATGGTGACACCATTTCTAAAAGGGCCAGAGGGGTAGCAATTGGGATAGCTAAGGGGATTAGGTTTGTGTTAACAGACCGATTGACAGACCCAGAAGGGAGATTCCTCTTTTTAAGGGGAAAATTAGAGGAGGAGGAATATACTCTTGTAAACATATATGCACCGAACACCTCCCCGATGAAATACCTCCAGGGAATCCTGGGGAAATTAAAAGATTTCAGGAGGGGAAAGATAATATTGGGAGGAGATTTAAATTTCTGTATGGACACAAAGGCCGATAAAACACACCAAACATTAGAGACTCAAGAAAGGCAATTAAGAAAGGTAAAAGGTAGTCTACATAGAAGCCAATTAGTAGACACATGGAGGATCTTTAACCCAAGCAAACGAGATTATACATTTTATTCTCACGTACATGAGAGTTACTCCCGGATCGATCACATTTTCATTGAGCATAGAATGTTAGATGCGGTGGTCGAGACAAAAATAGAGACCATGACGATTTCCGACCATGCCCCAATCAGTATATCCATAAATATCATAGGCAATCAAAGGACCTATCCAAATTGGAGACTAAATGAGAAACTACTAATAGAAGAGAAAAGTTTAATGAGGGTTAAAAAAGAATTAGAGGAATATTTTAAGATAAACAAGACAGATGAAATTTCGGCAGCAACATTATGGGATGCCCATAAGGCGGTGATTAGAGGGGTGTTAATCTCCGAAGGGGCAAGGAGGAAAAAAGAAATGAACAGTAAGAAGGAAAAATTAGTAGATGAGATCTTCAATTTGGAACTAACACATAAGAAAAATGGTAAACAACGAGATATTTATCTGGACCTAGTTAATAAGTGGAACGAACTTAAAGAACTTATCGATCGGGAAACAAGAAGGGAATTTAACTTGGTGGCAAGGGAGAGATATAGATGGGGAAATAAAACAAGTAAACATCTGGCTCGGATGGTACAAAAAAAGAAATCAAGAAATTATATAGACAAAATTAAAAACGAAAAAAGGAGAGGTCTTGCACACAACAAAAGATATTGCTGAAACATTTAGATTATATTATGAAAAATTATACTCAGTAGAACAAAAAAGCTGGCAAAAAGGGGAGAAAGACAAAAAAATCTCAGCATTTTTAGAAGAAGCAAGGTTATCAAAAGTCAGTCAAATAGACGCAGAGGGGATGGACAGGCAAATAACGGAAAACGAAATTAAAGTAGCATTATCAAGCTCTGCCTCAGGTAAAAGTCCGGGGCCAGACGGCTTTACAGTAATGTATTACAAAAAATTTAAAGAGATACTTCTGCCAAGGCTATGCCAGTATTATAATGGGCTTGGAAAGGAGTACGAACTAAGTAAAGAGGCATCAGAGGCAACTATCACTGTTATCCCTAAGGAAGGGAAGGACATCGGAAACTGTTCAGGATACCGGCCGATATCTCTGCTCAATACAGATTTAAAACTATTTGCAAAGGTATTGGCCGGGAGAGTTAAACAGGAAATGGCGAGATTGGTGTACCCGGATCAGACGGGTTTTGTCCAGGGAAGAGAGGGGAGAGACAATGGGGTCAGAACACTGTTAATCCTCCGGAAAATGAAGGCGGCGGGGTCCCCAGGTCTGCTTCTGTCGATAGACGCAGAAAAAGCGTTTGACAGGGTAGACTGGGGACTCATGTTGCTCACCCTGAAGGAAATGGGGTTTGGACAGAGGATGATGGAGTGGATTGGCACTCTCTATAGGTCCCCCACGGCCAAAATAAAAATAAATGGAAGTCTCTCTCAAACCTTCTTAATGAGAAATGGTACAAGGCAAGGGTGCCCTCTATCGCCATTACTGTTCGTGCTCACATTGGAACCCCTGCTGGCTAGGATCAGAAACTCTCAAAAAATAAAAGGGGTTAAAATAGGAGAGGAAGAACATAAACTTGCAGCTTTTGCAGACGACGTCCTATTCTTTTTAATGGAACCCAAAACATCAATCCCAAACCTTCTAAACCTTTGTAGTGAATACGGAGAAATCTCAAACTTTAAATTAAACATCACAAAAACTGAGATTATGAGTATAAACATAAGCAAGATAGAAGAACAACTCCTGAAAATGAAGTACAAATTTGCTTGGGTTAAAGAACTCAAATACCTAGGAATACTCCTAGCAAAATCGACTAGGGAGATGTATACGATAAATTTTATCCCTTTATTAAATGAAATTAAGATAGAAACAAAAAGGGTGGAAAACAGGGCAATATCATGGATGGGACGAATTAATTACTGCAAAATGGTCATTTTACCAAAAATTTTATATAAGTTCCAGATGATCCCCATTGCCCTCCCCGGGACATTGTTCTCGGCCCTTAGAAAATTAATAATGAATTATATATGGAGAAATAAGAAGCACAGGATAGCACTTCAGACCCTAAAACAACCAAAAAAAAAGGGTGGATTAGCGGTTCCCGATGTCGAGAGATACTATGAGGCGGTGATATTAACAAGAGTGGTGGAGTGGGCCAGGGCTAGCAAAGAAAAAAGGTGGGTTAGTGTAGAAAATGAATTGTCACAGGCAAGGTTAGATAAGATAATTTGGAACCCTCCACAATTTAGGACAATAGATAAAAACGCACACGAGATAACTAAAAATGCACTTAAAGTTTGGGACACGGTCTATAAAAAAATTGTGAAAAAGAGTACAATTCACCCCTTATATCACTAAAGAATAATGATTATTTTGCACCAGGTAAAACACAAGTGGGGGGAAATTGGATTAAAATGGAGACTATACAATTAAGGGATATAATGAAGGAAGGGCACATTTTAACACTACAGGAGTTGAAATTAAAAAACTCTTTCCTGGAAATTAATGAATGGAGATATCGGCAACTAAACCATTTTATCCAAGATCTTCCACACCCATTGAGGTCGGGAGATCAGTTATTGGAATTGGAAAAAATATGCTCTACAAAAAATGCCAGAGGATCGATCTCGGGACTATATAAGATGTTACTGAAGATGGAAGAGCAGAACATACCCCCATTCATTAAAAAATGGGAAAGGGAACTAGGGACACATCAGGATAGGACCACAATAGAGAAAATGCTGACCCTGACTCACTCCTCCGCGGTGGATAGCCGCACAGCAGAGATGTGTTTTAAATGCATAGCCGGATGGTATATGACACCAGACAAATTAAAAAAGTTTAAAGAGGGACAGACTGGAGAGTGCTGGAGGGGATGCGGTTTACCAGGAAATATGGCACACCTGTGGTGGGGATGCCCTAAGATAAGGAGGTACTGGGAAAAAATATTGGCCTGTGTCGAAGAGATTACAAAGAAAAAGATAAAGATGGACCCTTGGGTTGTCCTGTTCCACGGGGGTGAAGAAGGCATTAAAAGTTATAAAAAATCGCTAGTACCACACCTATTGAATGCTGCCAAAAGATTAATTCCAAGGGGCTGGCAAGAGGTGGAATGCCCATCGATTTGGGAATGGATCGACGCGGTTGAAGAAACGTATAGGATGGAGGAACTGCAGGAGGACATGGAGGGTAATAACATATTACAAAATATGAAATGGGAAAACTGGAGAACTTTTAAGAAATCGTGGAGTTACGCGGAAAAATTAAGAGAAGACACTTAAGGCCATTTTAGAAAAATCAGAGAGAAGTAGAGGTATAAGGAGATTGTTTTGGTGAGATGGGAGGGGGGGGGGGGGACGGGTAAAAAAAAAAAAGAAGAACCTCCTCTTTCTGCTCACAGAACAGACTTCAGATAAGTAATTCATTGTTTTCTTGAATTTGAAGTTGATTTATATCACCTTATATATATTTTATTGTATATTTTACTGTATGTGGCGGATTTCCTATCTTGCCCCAGTTTGCCTGCCTCACTCGGGCTCTGGGGATGTCTTCTTTTCATCCCTCGCTTATTTCTGTTATTATCCGCCGTTTTGATTATTCGCCCGACTCCCCTTAATCACCCAGGATGCTCGGGCTCCGGTCAGCGCGCACTCATCGGGCGCTCTGACCGATTCGCGCTTCACTTCTTTTCCCCTCAGAGGTCTCCTCTGGTATTCTCGCGAGAGTCAGCGCCATCTTCTTGCGGCGTTCTCTCGCGCCTCTTCCGTGCTCGGCGCGTTCTCTCGGGGGGCATGGCGTACTTACGGCGTCTCAGCCTATCACGAAGCTCCCTCAGTCTCGCGAGACTTCGCCCTCCGCTCGCAAACCCCGCTCCTCCTCACCGCTACACCAGTGTGTCGGTGAGCGGTGAGGGGTACGGAGTTCCTCAGCTGTCATACGGGAATTTATTCCCTCCTTAGTTTACCTTGCTAGGTAGGTCGCTTCCCCTTATTACAGTGCTGTACTTCTGCCTGCTAAAGATTTTCTGCCATAGGTCACTCTGCACTATACAGGCTGTGCACTAGTTGAACTAATCTCCTAACCATTAATTACAAGTGCTGTGTACTGTCTACAACAGCTCTGCTACCATGGCAGAAGAAGGAGATCTCCCTCTTGGCAGCGCCCCTGAGGGTTCATTAGAGCCATCCCAAGATGCTCCTATTTTTATGAGTGCGGCGCAGATCCAAGATTTGATCAGCCGATCTGTCCAGGCTGCTATGGCCTCAGTCACACCCCCCCCCCCCCTCCCGTGCCCCAACCTACTGCCTTTATGCTCGGTTCATCCGGCAAGGACGTACCTCACGCAAAAAAGGGCAAGGCGCCACAGAAGCGCCGCCACATTGAGGTGGCCTACGACTCCCCGGCAGGGGAAGTAATAATGATGCCCCAGACAGCACCCTCCCAGGTCTGTCAACCCACTGTCCTTCCAGACTCCGAACGACCCCTGGGCCTCAGGGAGATAAATATTCAGAGGCAACGTTCCGCCAGGCGGACTAAGCCAGACTCTTTTGTGGACTCCTCTCCCAAGTCGTCCGCAGAGTCCGAGGCAGCCGATACCTCAGAGTCTGGGGAGGATGATGATGACTATAAGGACAGTGGGCATTTGTCGTCTCAGAACGGCGCCAACCCTGCACCCCAGGGTGAGATTTTACTGGACTCCCATGGAGAACCATTTTTTGACCCGGAGGCTATTACGCACCCCCGTTCCGGTGACTGGACACCCCTACCCGAGGTGTCTCAGTATATTGAATATTGGGCACGTAGGGCAGTTGACAGGGCCAACCGGAATAAGTTACGGGCGGAATGCCCCCGCCCTAGTATCGCCAAAAAGGTGGTTAGCACCCCCGAGGTAGACCCCATTCTCCTGAGGTACCTCACAAAGAATGGAAAGTATGGGCAGAGGGCATGCTGTTCGGAGACTCTTATAAAAGACATCAATAAGATGGTGGGCCTTTATTCTAGCCTGGATAAGGCTCAGACCTCGTTAAAGAAGGCAAATTCCGCTAGAATTTTTCCCAGGGCCGGCAGATACAAGGGCCGCTCTGCCGGCCGCTACTTCTCCAGCAGGCCTTACCATAGGGCTCCCGCGCAGTACCAACCTCCGCAACCCTATCCAATGCCAGTGGCGCAACCCACGCCCTTCTTTCCTCCACGAGGACGCCCATGGAGAGGCCGAGGAGGGAGAGGCTTCCCCCGTTCCCGACCTGCCTCTGGTGAGTACAACACACCTCAATTTTTCACACATTCCTGTGGGGGGGGGGGAAGGCTGAGACATTTTATCCACGCCTGGTCTGCGATTACGGCAGACGCGTGGATTCTCAATACTGTAGCGGGCTACCAGATAGAACTGTGTACCCTACCGCAGATGGATCGAGCCCCTCACCCCATTCGGTTCTCAAATCTAAACGCCGCACTCATGGACGGCGAGTTGCAGGACCTCCAGGCCAAACACACGGTGATAGAAGTGGATCCACTCTCCCCGGGTCTCCTCAGCAACCTATTCCTGGTCAGAAAGAAGGACGGTGGATACCGCCCGGTGATAAACTTGAGAAACCTCAACCAGCATGTCGTTTACCGACATTTCAAAATGGAGGGCATTCACTGCCTGCGGGATCTCTTACGCCCCGGGGACTGGTTAGTAAAGGTGGACTTAAAAGACGCTCATCTCACAGTTCCCATCCATCCGGCCTCCCAACACTTACTTCGCTTCCTGTGGAGGGACAGAAACCAGTGGTAGCAGCCCTACGGAGCAGGGGAGTGAGGTTGATCATTTATTTAGACGACCTGCTCATCATGGCCCGCTCCCCCCACCTAGCAAACGACCATGCTTCCTGGGCAGTCGCTTTACTCCAGGATCTGGGTTTTCTCATAAACTACGAGAAATCGATCCTTATCCCCTCTCGAGAGATGGAGTTTTTAGGCTTCCTAGTAGACACCAACCGAGCAGTTCTCAGTCTTCCCAAAACCAAGTTAGTCACCATACGCAAGGAGATCAGTCTCGTACTAGACAAACAGAGGGTGTCCTTACGCGGACTGGCGCACCTTGTCGGCCTGTTAGCGTCGATTCAGGCCATTTTCCCTGCTCCCCTTCATTACCGAGCTCTACAGAGGCTCAAGACCCTCCATCTCCGCCAGGGGCTCCGCTATGCAGACGAGGTCCTTCTGGACGAGGAAGCCATAGTGGAACTTCGGTGGTGGCTACGCCATGCCGCCGAATGGAACGGCAAGACCATCTTCAGTTCCAACCCGGACTTTGTCCTGGAGTCAGATGCCAGTCGACACGGCTGGGGCGCTCGGTGCGGTTCCTCTTCCACAGGAGGGACGTGGTCCGCGGAGGAATCGTTACTGCACATCAACGCGTTGGAGCTCCTGGCGGCTTTCTTCGCCATTAAGAGTCTCCTACCTCATTCGTCCAACTGTTGCGTATTACTACGTATGGACAACGTCACCGCGGTCCAATACGTCAATCGTCTGGGGGGTTCCAGATCCAAGATCCTAGCGGATCTTGCAAAGGAATTCTGGCACTTCTGCCTGGAACGCAACATCGTTCCAGTAGCGGAATATATCCCAGGTGCTTCCAACCTGGTAGCAGACTGGAATTCCCGTTACCTATCCGACTCCAGCGATTGGCATCTGGACCGGCCAGTATTCTTGGCACTCGATCATTTATGGGGTCCTCTTTCTCTGGACCTGTTCGCCTCCCGTCTCAATCGGCAGCTCCCACACTTTTACAGCTGGAGACCGGACCCGGAGGCACTTGCGGTAGACGCTCTGCGCCAGGCGTGGCCTCGGGGGACTCGCTATGCGTTTCCCCCGTTCTCACTAATCCTCAAGGTCCTACTTCACATAGTGAATCTGTCAGCGTCGGTCGTCCTGATCACACCATGGTGGCCGACGCAACCATGGTTTTCCCTCCTCCTGGGGATGGCGGTGGATTCCCCCAGGCTCCTTCCTCACTCCCCTCCAACCCGGACGGGGACCTACACCCGTTGATCACGGATCACTCCCTGCCTCTCCTCCCGTGGTTGGTCTCGGGGTGTCAGCTACAGGCAGCGATCTTTCAAGAACAACTAGGGACCTCCTCGCCTTGGCCTGGGCCCCCGGGACTAGATCGGCATACTGATCAGCCTGGCGACTCTGGGTCCGTTGGTGTGATCAACGGCAGACTGATCCCGTTTAGGCACCTGTGTCCTTAGTGGTCAACTACCTAGCGGATTCTTTTGAATCCGGGAGGTCCTATAATTCTCTTAATGTCCATCGATCTCCGCTTATCACGCTCCTGTAGACTCCGTACCTATAGGCAGACACCCTTTGGTGTGCCGCCTTTTGAGGGGCGTTAGATTTCAACACCCTCCACAGCCCAAGTACCAGCATACTTGGGACGTGACCAAGGTCCTCTCCATGTTTTCGGATTGGGGGGACAATGACGTACTTTCCCTGAAACTACTGTCCTTCAAACAGACGACCCTCTTATGCCTAATTTCTATTAAACGGGTGTCGGACGTCAGGGCTCTGGACATCTCCAGGCGTCAATTCTCGCCTCAGGGAGTTAGATTTTCGGTCGTACGTAGAACTAAGACGGGGCTCCAATCGGTATTCTACCCGTTCTTTCCCACACACCCACACCTTTGTGTGGTTCGTTGCCTTCAGGCTTATGAGTCTATGACGACTCCTTTACGCTCATCACAGTTTTCTCAACTCCTTGTTTCCTACACCAGACCCCACCTTCCAGTCTCCTCGGCTACGCTTGCCCGGTGGGTACGCTCAGTCATGGACATGGCTGGGATTGACACATCCCTATTTGGTGCTCACTCCTCCAGAGGGGCGATGGCCACCAAGGTCGTCACCTCAGGAGGTTCCCTGTCGGATTTATTGTTAGCTGCAGACTGGTCGTCAGCGACCACTTTCCGTCAAATTTTATTTTAGACCGGAGGTACACGTATCTATGTCAGTGTTGTAGACTAGGACGGTTGCAATTCTATTTATGCATGGTCATAGCTTTAAACTTGCATAAGATATGAGCCTCCTGTCTGATATATAATTCTAGATTTTCCTAGCTTGTGACAGAAAATATTGATTATATGAAGACAGGAGGCGAGTATCTTCCCTCCCTACCCAACCCTGTCACGGTTATCTCTCATTTGTTCTAGGCTATTGAACCACGCACTCTACAGATCGGTGACTGATCGTTCCCGGAAGTTCCGTTTCGATCTCCTGTTGAGATCGCTGTTCCTGTTCAGACTCGGTCCAATCGTCCTTCGAAGACCTGTTGAGAGGGCCTTTTCTGCAACCAGTCTCGGATGCCCGCCTGTCGTCAGCTGGTTCCTGTGTCGGAGGCCTGGTCCCAGGGATTAGAGTTTTCGGACTGTTCATAAGTTTCAGTTTGTTACAGGTTCGCCTCAAGAAAGAGGAGGTTCTTAAGGTGACAGCCCCTTATATACAGGCTGTCCTGCCCCGTGATTGGCAGATCCAGCTAGAGGGCTGCCGGGGGTGTAGTTTTTCTTTTGTATTCAGTTTAGAAACGTTTTTTCTATTGATTCCACTGAAGTTGGATTTCTGCTGTGAGCATCAATAAAGAAAGATCATGCATAAGATACTCGCCTCCTGTCTTCATATAATCAATATTTTCCGTCACAAGCTAGGAAAATCTAGAATTATATTTGATTCTTTCCATGGTATCGTCTTTGAGAAAATAATAGATACCTAGACAGTCTTTGCTGTCAACGAGGCACTATGATACACAGTTGGGAATCTGTAATTTCCTAATTTTGGAATTTTATTTTTCCTGAAATGTGTCTCCTGGAGAAATACAACATGCGCCTTTAATCTCCATAATTCCGCCAGCAGCTTAGACCGTTTCTCTGGGTTATTTAACCCTTTCACATTATGAGAGGTTAAAGTAATCCTAGTCATTTTAATATTTCTCTTAGGCCATCTCCAATGTTTCAAAGAAGGAGGGGTAGAGGAAAAAAAAAAATATATATGTTTTATAGAGGCCGCTAACTGCGCCTCCACTAAATGTCTTCCAATCTGGTTAGTCCCCTAGGATCCCAGAGAAGACCAAAAAAAAAAAAAAAAGAAGGACCTACGCCTCCGACTTCCCTCCCAGCGGAGTAGAGGCGTAGAAATTGGGGGTAGTGGTAAACCAAGACAGAGAGCTGAGGCCTATGCCATCCTGCACCCACCTATTAAACCCCATTTTATCACGGGTTGACACTTATCCCTGTTTCCAGATACACTATACTAAGCCCGCCAAGACTTAACTATATAAGCATAAACAGAAGTATACAAACATTAATACATTTATCCCTTATTGCAAATACACTGCCCCCTCCTGGACGTTTAACTACACCGTATTATACAGATATATACAGAAACAACTCCCCTCCATCACACCCCCCCCCCCCCCCCCCCCCCCGCGCATCCCCACACCCACATGGGTATATGCAGACCCACCGGGAGGGGGGGGGGGGGGAGAGGAGAGAAATGAAAAAGGGGAGCGACCTACATAAATAGCATAACCACCACTATCAATGAATTATTCAAATGATTGAATTGCACAATTAACCTAAACCCATCTGCACATTTATCTATACAGGAGTGTATACAACATCCCCTCATTACATTACCCCCCCCCCCCCCCCCGTCAGCATATCACTACACACACACACACAAATTATATATATATATATATATAAATAAGTTGACCATAGAGAGGGAGAGAGTCCAGGGATAAATACCCTAATATAGACGCTTCCACTAACATCGATCATTTGTTTCAGATGGTTGGGACCCCCTGATGAGACCGTTTTTCCCAAATAACATCTAGTATAGACCATTACCCACCAATCACTCCCACTTGGGGAATCAGGGATTAAGTTATATTACCATATTCCCTACCGCTTCATACGCCTCCCCATTACCCCGATTAAGGGATACTCTCCAAAATCGTGGGATCCAATCGATAATAATTACGCTCCCATTTATGAGCCCACATTTCTTTATTCTTCTTCTATCCTTTATTATCCCTTATCAATTCCCAATACTCTCTCTAATCCCTCCTCTCCCCCACTTCCTCCCCCCCTCCCTTCGTAAAGTGATACTACTCCCATTTCCCCGCCTACCCCTCCTCACGTGATACAAAGTATACCGTGAATCTACATTAGTCTCCCTACAAAAAAAAAAAAAAAAAAAAAAAAAAAAGACTGGTATATTCTACATGTGACAACCGCCCTCTCCTGAGAGCCCTTTCCCCCCAATAATGTGTCTACCTCCCTGTGTTGTATGATCACTTCAAATTAGGGAAGGAGAATCAGATAAAAAATAAATAACATAAATAATTGTGAGTTATATATCAGACAGGAGGCTCATATCTTATGCAGTATTCTTTTAATAATGCTCATAGCAGAAAATTCAGTAATCCATTTAATGTAACTGAAAAAACTTCAAAACTACAACTCCCAGCAGTCCCTGGGCCACAATAGCCCCTCCTAGACTGTAGCCTGTATATAAGGGACTGCCCACTGTGAATCGTCCTCTTTCTTTCTGCTCATGGCAGAGCATTGCAGATAAGTGTTGTTCCATGTTTTCTTGGTATCCCTATATTTCTTGTCTGTTGTGCCTCCTTGGCTTGGGGTGATATCGGTGGGAAGATGGGGGGGGGATTTTCCTCCCTAGTGTCTTCCCGGTTTTGCCTTTTCTCTCTGTGTGTGTGTGTGTGTGTGTGTAATATTATATATATATATATATATATATATATATAGTTGCAGTTGCTTCTCCCTGAGACCGGGTCGTTCCGGTGTCAGGAATTTATTTTTCTGGGCGCTATCTCCCGCTCACCGCTGCTGCCTCTGTACCTACCCCCCCCCCATTCCCTCGGCGGGCGCCATCTTGCCTGCTCCGGCATCTTCTCCTCCCCGCGCTCCTCTTCGCGGGGGCGGAGTCTCCGACGCACGGCTGCTCCCTCCTCTAGGTCTGCGCTCGGAGTCGCGGGCGGAGCTTTCGCACGCCATCAGGAGGCGCTTCGGCGTCCTCCAATCAGAGTTCAGGGGGACGTAATCTCGCGAGACTTCGTCCCCTTAACGCAGGGTATCTCGGGCTTTCCTTCCCACCGCCATGCCAGTACAGCGCTAGCGATGTGGAGGAAAGGAGCCTGTCCCTGCTCATCAACCCTGCATTATAACAACCCATTATTTTAGGTACCTACTTAGGTCTAACAACCCTTAGCATATAGGTACCTACTGCTTTAGGTTTTACAGATACTTATATCCTTCCTGTTAAGTTCCCCTCTCTTAAAGCGGAATTTATTCCGGCTTGAGGGATTGTATCACAGCAGAGCAATTTTGTACATCACCAAAGCCTATAGTCATGGCTGAGGAACCCACATCTGTTCCCCCCAGAGGGGAGGGTTTTTTATTGGACTCTGCTCAATTCATGACAGTAAACCAGATCCAGGACCTAACAGGTCGGTCCAGACGGCTCTGGCCTCGGCCATCCCGCCTTCAGGGTCGCAACTTGCGATACCCAGTCTGTCAGCCCCGCCACTTCAGAGTGGCGTACCGCCAGTCAAAAAAGGGAAAGCTTCTCAAAAACAGAAGCATTTACTGGCGGCACCCAACTCCCCGACAGGGGATGTAAACATGATTCAGGCAGTTCCTTCCTCGGTCTGCCAACCCCAGCATCCAGACTACGATCGACCCCTGGGCCTCAGGGAGTTAGAGGAAAAGAAGCTTAGGTCCTCAAGAAGGACAAAACCCGATTCATATATAGATTCCTCTGACGAGGATTCATCGGGTAATTATGATGACAATGAGTCTGATGGTTACGAATCTGACGCTATTAATATGGATGCTGGGGATACGGCGTTTGACTCCAACGCCACCCCTGCTACGCAGGGTGAGGTGATCCTAGACGCCCTAGGAGAACCATTTTTTCATCCCGACGCCATCTCCCACCCGAGATCAGGCGAATGGTCACCTCTCCCGCATGTCTCCCAGTACGTGGAGCTTTGGGCCAGAAAGTCCTTAGACAGGACCGCCCGTAATAAGCTGCGGGCTGAATGTCCTAGACCCTTTATTCCCAACAAGGTGGTGGCCACACCAGAGGTGGACCCTATTCTAGCCAAATACCTGGCAAAATCGGGCAAACTTCCCAAAAAAGGGATAGAGCGCTCTTTCAGGACTATCCAAGAGCGTATCCTAGATTTGATGGGCCCTCTCACCAAAATTCTAAATTTATCCGAGCAGGCGGCCGCATCAGAGCAGCCGGGTGACCTAGCTCAACTACGCAGGTGGGCCCAGAGGGCTATATGCCTGGCAGGCACCGCCAACACTACCTGCTCGGTGGAGAGGCGCCGCTCCATTCTCATGCGGCTAGATCCCCAACTTTCACACCTGGCCGAAACCGAACTCGGTCCAGCGGCGGTGGGCATGCTGTTTGGGGACAACCTTATGAAAGATATAAGCCGGTTTGTCGGCCTGTTTACAAGATTAGACAAGGCCCAAACCTCACTAAAAAAAGTCTGGTTCAAATAAAAAATTTCCGCAATTCTTCCTATAGGCCACAGGGCAGACCAGCTGTCCACTACCAGTACCAACAGGCTCCTCCTTCATACACCGTCCCAGTGGCGCAACCAGCACCTTTCTTTCCACCCCGGGGCAGACCATGGCGGGGACGTGGCTACAGAATATAACTGAGTACTAAGATTTGTAGGTATAGTTGATCCAGGGTAAATCCGATTGCCTCTCGGGGGATCAGGAAGGAATTTTTTTCCCCTGCTGTAGCAAATTGGATCATGCTCCGCTGGGGTTTTTTGCCTTCCTCTGGATCAACTGTGGGTATGGAGTTGGGTGTATAGGATTTTACTGTGTTTTTTTTATTTTGTTTTTTTGTGGTTGAACTGGATGGACTTGTGTCTTTTCAACCTGACTAACTATGTACCCCCGTTCCCGTCCTCCTACCGGTGAGTATACCTTGCATGCCACAATCACACATACCAGTGGGGGGACGCTTGATGTATTTTATCCACGCTTGGTCTGCGATTACGGCAGACACGTGAATATTACAGACAGTCTCGGGTTTTCAAATAGAACTCCTCTCACCACCGGTCCTAGACAGAATACCTCCTCCTATCAGGTTTGCAGACCCAAACGTTGTTCTCATAGACAACGAAATAACGGAACTCAGGTCCAAACATGCCATACTAGAAGCCGAAAACTCTTCCCCAGGGTTCATAAGCAACCTCTTCCTAGTGAAGAAAAAAGGGGGCGGCTACCGTCCCGTGATAAACCTCAGGGACCTAAATCAACATGTCAGTTACAGGCACTTCAAGATGGAGGGTATTCACTTCCTCCGAGATCTCTTGCAACCGGGAGACTGGTTGGTGAAGGTGGACCTGAAGGACGCCTATCTCACCGTCCCAATCCACCCGGAGTCACAACACCTGCTCCGTTTCCTATGGAAGGGTCGAATGTGGCAATTTACTTGCCTCCCATTCGGCCTGTCGTCCGCCCCGTGGTGTTTCACCAAACTGATGAAACCGGTGGTGGCGTCATTAAGGAGCAGAGGGGTACGTCTGATCATTTATTTGGACGACCTCCTCATCATGGCCCGCTCCAAAACCCTAGCCTCCCTCCACATGTCGTGGACGGTCTTCACTACTACAGAACCTAGGGTTCTTAGTCAACCAAGAGAAGTCGGTTCTGGTCCCGGCCCAAGAGATGGAATTCTTGGGCTTCTTGGTAGACACCAGTCGAGCCGTTCTCCGCCTCTCAAAAACCAAACTAGCCCTGATACGCAAAGAAATCAGGGCGGTTCTACGCAAGGGTTCCTTGTCCTTAAGGGTTCTAGCCCGTCTGGTGGGGCTTCCAGCGGCCTCCATCCAGGCTATCTTCCGGGCCCCTCTCCACTACAGGGCCCTTCAGAGGCTCAAGATCATGCATCTACGCCAGGGCCTCAGATACGCGGACGAGGTCCCCCTCTGTCCGGAAGCTGTGGAGGAACTACATTGGTGGCTTCGTCATGCCGTCGAATGGAACGGCAAAGCCATTTTCAACTCCAGCCCGGATGTCATCATAGAGTCGGACGCGAGTCGTCACGGCTGGGGCGCTCGGTGCGGAGAAGCTTCCACAGGAGGGACGTGGTCCACCTCCGAAGCAGATCTGCATATCAATGCATTAGAACTTCTGGCGGCATATTTTGCCGTCAAGAGCTTCATACCACAAGCCTCCAATTGTTGTGTGTTGTTCCGCATGGACAACGTGGCAGCGGTTCAGTACGTCAACCGCTTAGGAGGCACCAGGTCCAGGATCCTAGCAGACCTTGCGAAGGAGTTCTGGCACGCAACATTGTTCCAATAGCGGAGTATATTCCGGGGATCTCAAACATGGTGGCCGACTGGAATTCACGCTATCTTGCCGATTCCAGCGACTGGATCGTTCCGTTTTCCTTCGGTTGAGACAGCTTTGGGGCCCGCTATGCGTAGACCTCTTCGCTTCTCCTCTCAACCACCAATTACCTCGCTTCTTCAGCTGGAGGCCGGATCCGGAGGCGTCTGCGGTAGACGCTTTCCGCCACATTTGGCCGAGGGGAACGCACTATGCGTTTCCCCCCTTCCAGATGATCTCCAGGGTTCTCCTACATACGGCTAACCAGAGGGCGACGGTTGTGTTGATCACACCCTGGTGGCCGACACAACCTTGGTTCCCTCTCCTCCTGGGGATGGCCGTGGATTATCCCAGACTGATTCCCCACTTTCCACAACTCCTGACCAACCCGAACAGAGGTCTCCACCCCCTAGTAGTGGAGGGCAACCTTCATCTCCTAGCATGGTTTGTTTCGGGGTCCCGGACACGAATAGCGATCTTTCAAGATCAGCTAGGGATCTCCCCGCTTTGGCCTGGGCCCCCGGGACTAGATCAGCCTATCGATCTGCCTGGAGACTCTGGGTTTGTTGGTGTGATCAACGGCAGGTTGATCCCATACACGCACCTGTGTCGGTAGTGGTGAACCATTTGGCAGATTCTTTTGAATCCGGCAAATCTTATAGTTCCATCAATGTATACCGTTCAGCTATTTCGGCATATCATTGCCCAGTGGACTCTCTACCAGTGGGAAAACACCCACTGGTGTGTAGACTTCTGCGAGGCATTAAATTCAAGCGTCCCCCTAGGCCTAGATATCAGGCAACCTGGGATGTCTCCAGGTTGCTCGACATGTTCGCCTCGTGGGAGGACAATGACAACCTTGCCCCAAGACTGTTGTCATATAAATTGACTGTTTTACTATGCTTAGTTTCCATCAAACGCGTCGGACGTGAGAGCGTTGGACATCTCTAGGCGACAAATCTCGCCTCAGGGGGTCAAATTTTCGGTGGTCCGTAGGACCAAGACGGGTATTCACTCGGTTTTTTTATCCATTCTTTCCTGCGCATCCACGGCTCTGCGTTGTCCGTTGCCTACAGGCATACGAATCGCAGACGGCTGACCTGCGCTCACCGAATTTTTCCCAACTTCTCGTCTTATGTCAGACCTCATCACCCAGTCTCTTCCGCTACACTAGCGCGATGGGTGCATTCCGCCATGGAGATGGCGGGCATTGACATCTCCCTGTTTGGAGCTCACTCATCCAAGGGCGCTATGGCTACTAAAATAGTCACCTCAGGAGGCTCCCTTTCTGACTTATTAATGGCGGCTGATTGGTCTTCTGAGACCACCTTTCGCCATTTTTACTTCAGACCGGAGGACCACGTCTCCATGTCAGTTTTATGATGTTATGTCTGGATTATTGTATAATGATAGCACTGCTGTTAGCTTTGAACTTGCATAAGATATGAGCCTCCTGTCTGATATATAAATCGAGATTTTCCTAGCTTGTGACGGAAAATATTAGTTATATGAAGATAGGAGGCGAGTATCTTCCCTCCCTACCCAACCCTGTTACGATTCTCGTTTCTTTCAGGATATTGAACACTCTGACCGTTGTCCTGAAGGCGGCTGATCTGTCGGTTGCAGATGGTTGGGTTCTCTACAATCCCCGTTGGGATGAAGTTGGGCCATTGTTGGCCAGGTTTCCTTGATGTTACCTTAAGAATTAGACTTTTTTGGTGTGATGTCTGGGAAGGGGTACCCAAAAAATGATTCACTTTATGTTCTTTGTTATGTAAATTTAGTTATGGGCACTAAAAATTTGAAATTTAACAGTTCAAATCAATATCCAGGTTAAGGAAGCAGAATGGCATCAAGAAAGGGGAGACACCCTAGAGGGAAGAGAGGGGGGCAGAAGAAAACGGCAAAGAGAGTATTAGGTGAGGGCATTTACAATCTTAGTAATGCCACTTTTACGGATGAGGAATGGCACGCTTTAGATCAAATTTGGCCTCAAATTTGCACCTGACAAATCTTTAGATAAAATTCGACACCTACATTGACCTGCAAAAGTTCATGAGGAAACTGAATCTTAAAGGGGAGTTCCACCCACAATTTCACTTTTTAAATATAAATACCCCTGTAATACACAAGCTTAATGTATTCTAGTAAAGTTAGTCTGTAAACTAAGGTCCGTTTTGTTAGGTTGTTACAGCATTTAGATAGTTTATAATCTAGAAATAGAAATAGACCGTGCCCATCTTAAGTGTGGGCATCATGAAGCCAGACTGTATGACTTCCTGGATTTCAGGGGGAGTGGGTAACCGCTCAAAGAGAACCAGGTGATCTGATTCCTGTGGTCCGAGCCAAGGGTGCAGGCAGTGCAATCAAAATGCAGGTTAGGATGAAGGAAAAAAGCTGGGACAGCCGCACTCCAAAAAAACTCCTCCTTTAATTAAAAATCACAAAATACATGCCACAGCAAAAAAACAGCACAACAAAAGAAAAGCTGACGTTTCGCACTATGCCTTAGTGCTTCTTCATAGCTAGTGTGTAAACAGTAAAATGAGTGAATATATACCTTACAACCCAATGAGTGGGAGGGGGCTCTGGAAACAATTAAGTTAAACAGGGTCACCTGTGAAGTTTGGGTGTGTCTCGACAGACAATCAGAGAGTGTCTCATGTGGACTATGTCTCATGCAAATTCATGGTGAATAGTGAACATTGGATAGAATGATGTGTTGACCCAATAGAGAAGTGGGGTGCAGAAAAATGTGAAAGAGAGTGTAGGAGTATGTGTAAGTGTGAAGAAATATATTTGAGTGTAAGAGAAGTGAATTAAAGTGGACAGAAAATGGAATGATATGTGTAAAACATGTATAACTTGTATAAGTAACAAATAAAATGAAATTAAGAAAACAAAAAATATGATATGAATTAAAGTGCGATAAAGTAAAGTGAAATTAATTAAAAAAGAAGAAAGGAAAACAAATAAAAAGTGAAATGGGGAAAAAAGGAAGAAAAAAAAAAAAGGGGGGAAAAATAGGGGTGACTATGACGGTGAACCATATAAAGGACGATGCATAAACCATAAAATAATATGGTGTAATGTAGTGAACAAAAAATGCCTAAAGACTGAGCATAGTGTAAAAGTGCACCTTAATTCTAATGGTCTTATTTGTTTTATAGTATATTAACTTGTGTTTTTTATTATTTTTATGATTATTATTATATTATTTTTGTTTTTTGTATTTTTGTTGCCTGTATGTGTTTGTTTACTGACTCATTATTGAAATAATAACTGAGACACCGGGCATCTATCTGGACTGGTTAAACATTCATTGTGAGCTGAACCATTAATACAAAGACAAAAACAAAAAGATGTGAACATGTGTGGCCGTTTATAGAAGAGTTCTAAAATATCCTAAAAATCAGTAAATGAGTAAGCATGCAGAGTAGTATGGAATGATAGTAAAAAAGAGGCACTTAAAATGTCGGGAAGTGTCAATGTGGCTATATGAGGCTAATGAAAAACATGTGAACATGCCAACATGTGAACCTCAATCTAAATAGAGAAACTCTCTAGAGAATGATAGCGATCAGGGTATGGGCATGGAGTGTGTGTCAGGTTGCATAGCGGAATCGATATATTGGTATTACAATATTTTAATGCTTTAATGTTAGACTGGAAAGGGAAAAGTAAAACCAAAAGGAAACCAAATGGGTTAATGAAAAACTCCCTAGGCAGTAGGTAAACATGTGTTGAAATCGAAAATACGCTATCTGATTCTCTGTCTTGACACATCCAATTACAGAAAAAGCCACATTTGAGGCCACCACATCTCGCCGACAACAAAGACATCGCCATACATGTCGCGATGACTGTGCGATCTACATGAATTAAATACTTAAATGTGTATTTACAAGGAACAAATAAAATTCGATAAAACGGAGAAGCCGAACATTGCTGTTGACAGCTGTATATACAAAAAACAGTTAATACAGTAATAAGAACAAAAAACACACAATATGCATATGAAATGTCCCGATAAACATGTTAAGATAACGAGCAATATCGTATGAATGGCTGGGAAGCCAGCAGAACTGTAATCGTGGGACATATCTTACAATGTATGTTGGTTGGTTCTCTAATGAAACCCAAAAAGAAAGAAAGAAGAGAGTATAGGATACTGAGATCTTGTTGAAAAGGGTGCCAAGAGCCTAGGTGTTTTGTAATCCTCTTACAAAGAAGGAGATACTGTATTTATGGATCCTGTAAAAATCGGGGAAAAAACATCCAGGGTGCTTGTAAGAAAATAAGGTTAGGAAAAAAGGCAAGATGAAAAGAGAGGGGGGGAGGGGGAAGGGAATGAGGAGAAAAATGGGAAAATGTGCGCAAGGAAGAGCGAGGAAAAAAAAAAAAAAAGGTGGAAGTGGGGAAAAAAAAAAAAAAAAAAAGGTGGAAGTGGAAGTGGAGAAAAAAAAAAAAAAAGGGTGGAAGTGGAGAAAAAAAAGGTGGAAGTGGAAAAAAAATAAAATAAAAGGGTGGAAGTGGAAGTGGAGAAAAAAAAAAAAAAAAAAAGGTGCAAGTGAAAAAAAAAGGTGGAAGAGGAGAAAAAAAAAAAAAAATAAAAAAAAATTATTCTTTTGGAAATGAAAATGAGAAAAGATAAAAGTAAATGTAAAAATAAACATAGGGCAGGGACAACCGGCAGATCGAGGGAGCTTAATGTATGTTTAGGACCGGGCTCATATAGAATGAAGTATGATAAGCCTCTTAAATACCTAGAGTGAGATATACAGTGAGATGGGATACATGGGAATCGCATGCATACATAAGATATACATATACATAATCTGAATGTGTAATTAGAACGCTTCAAAAACCAAAAAGCTACCACATGTGTTGTGAAGACATGTATGGGAGAGCGTGAAGATGGTATAATGTAAAATCCATGTTGGAGAAATATCGGTTATCAGCGAAATAGTTCTGTATGTATATATATAGTGCACTCAAGAACCGGATACGTCTAGAGTAAAAAAAAAAAAAGGGGGGGGGGGAAATTAGGAGACACAAAATCAGAGAAAAATCTCCAAGGAGATGTGATGAGCTGTGTAATATGTAAGTGTGGCAGTAATGGACAATGGTGCAAACGTGAAACTGGATACTGATACTGATCAGTCATAAAAATGGGACACATCCCACTCCAAACCAGAATTCCGTCTGGAATGAATTTTGAGTGAAAAGATCCAGAACACTTCACGTTTGCACAATGACCGGAACTTGTCGCCTCCCCTGATGGGGGTTTTGACCTGTTCTACACCCTGTATAACAAGACTGGTGATGTCCTTAAAGTGTATGTTGTTCCAATGTCGTGCCACATTGGTGTTTTTATTGGTGGAGATATCATAAAGATGGTCCCTGAGGCGATCTCTAAGCCTACGAATTGTACGTCCAACATACTGTATATTACACAGTGTGCAAGAAATGACATACACAATGTGTTTGGTGTTGCAATTCATGAAACTCTTAATCTCAAATTCTCTATGATTGCTACATGAAATTACGTGTTGGCCTGTTTTGATGAAGCCGCAATAGATGCAGCTTTTAATACCACACTTGAAGGTGCCCTTAAAGCTCAGCCAGCCATGATGGGTGATTTTGCTATTAAATAGGCTGGGTGAAAGGGAGCTTCCAAGCGTGGGTGCCCTTCGAGACACTGTTTTAATGCCCTTGAGTAGTATGGCACTATAGGCTGGGTCACTATACAGTATGGGCAGATACTTCATCACTGTGTTTTTAATTTTCTGAAACTCTAGACTGAATGGAGTAGAGAAAACTGGAGTATTATTGGAGAATTTGGAAGCTGTTCTCTTGGAACTTTGTAGCAAATTATCTCTGGGAACAGAGCTGGCAGCCAGCAGGGCTTTAGTAATGATGTGTTCAGGGTACCCTCTATCTTTAAACCTGCTTGCCATATTATGGGCCTCCTCGTTAAAGGTTTCAGGTGCACTGCAAAGTCTCCTGAGTCTGAGGAACTGGCCATACGGGACCCCCCTGATGGTGTGTCTCGGATGGGCAGAATCTGCTCTTAGAATGGCATTGCCCGCTGTTGGTTTTCTGTAGAGGCTAGTAACTACTGTATTGCCCGCACCTGTCAACTTAACATCCAGAAAGTTTATGGATTTGGAATTTAATTCACCGGTAAACTTTAAATTCAGAGAGTTATTGTTGAAATAATCAAGCCAAAGTGTGAGATCTGCCTCGCTGTCTGAAGTGATAAACAGGAGGTCATCAATATAGCGACCATAGAACACCGTATCAGTCCTGCGGGGGCTATCATGTCCAAAGATGCGGGACCTCTCCCACCAGCCCATGAATAGGTTGGCGAGCGAGGGAGAAAACTTGGCTCCCATGGAGGCCCCGCATCTTTGGAGATAATAGCCCCCGTCAAACATGAAAAAATTGTGGGTAAGTAAATATTCCAAAACAAGTAAAATGAAATCTTGAAGTACCAGGGACATTTTACCCGATTCCCTCAGGAAAGTAGCCACAGCTCTGATACCAAGATGATGGGGAATGCTGGAGTATAAACTTGTCACATCACAGCTGACCCAACGATAGCTGTCATGCCATTGAAATTGGTTGAGTTTGGTCAGAAGCTGTGTTGTGTCCTTGAGGTAACCGGGTAAATCCACCACTAATGGTTGTAGTTGCCCATCAAGCCATTCCCCAAGACGCTCGTTAAGAGAGCCTATACCAGCCACAATGGGTCTCCCCAAAAGGGGATCTAGCCCCTTGTGGATCTTGGGTAGGTGATGGAATACCGGCATGATGGGACAATCTGGAATAAAAATATCTCTCATGAACAGAAAAGATCCCAACTGATGTGCCTCTATCCAAAAGGCATGTAAGGGCCTTGGTGAAAGCTGCAGTGGGGTCTGATTTGAGTGCCTGGTATGTGTCTGTGGTTGAAATGGAATGGTTGCGAAAGACGGTTGCTATAGACTGGTTGCTGAGGAGGGTTGCTATAGTCTGGTTGCTATAGACTGGTTGCTATGGAGGATTGCTATGGACTGGTTGCTATGGACTGCTTGTTATGGAGGGTTGCAATAGACTGGTTGCTATGGACTGGTTGCTATGGACCGGTTGCTATGGATGGTTGCTATGGATGGTTGCTATGGACTGGTTGCTATGGACTGGTTGCTATGGACTGGTTGCTATGGAGGGTTGCTATGGACTGGTTGCTATGGACGGTTGCTGTGAACTGGTTGCTATGGACTGTTGCTATGGACTGTTGCTATGGACTGGTTGCTATGGACTGGTTGCAATGGAGGGTTGCTATGGACTGGTTGCTATGGATGGTTGCTATGGACGGGTTGCTATGGACGGTTGCTATGGACTGGTTGCTATGGACTGGTTGCTATGGACTGCTTGTTATGGAGGGTTGCAATAGACTGGTTGCTATGGACTGGTTGCTATGGACTGGTTGCTATGGACTGGTTTCTATGGACTGGTTTCTATGGACTGGTTTCTATGGTCTGGTTTCTATGGACTGGTTGCTATGGACTGGTTGCTATGGACTGGTTGCTTTGGACGGTTGCTATGGGCGGTTGCTATGGATTGGTTGCTATGGATTGGTTGCTATGGATTGGTTGCTATGGATTGGTTGCTATGGATTGGTTGCTATGGACTGGTTTCTATGGAGGGTTGCTATGGACTGGTTGCTATGGACTGGCTGCTATTGACTGGTTGCTGAGGAGGGTTGCTATGGTCTGGATTGCTATGGACTGGTTAATATGGACTGGTTGCTATGGACGGGTTGCTATGGACCGGTTGCTATGAACTGGTTGCTTTGGATGGTTGCTATGGACTGGTTGCTATGGACGGTTGCTATGGACTGGTTGCTATGGACTGGTTGCTATTTACTTGTTGCTATGGATGGTTGCTATGGACTGGTTGCTATAGAGGATTGGATTGGATTTCAGCTTTGCATATCTCGCACATGTTCAGTGCTGCACAAGCAATGTAATATGTTTCAGTCAGGTTTGCAAGGACTACTGGGAAACATGATGCCTATCCCAGAAACCCTTGCAAATAGCCTTGTGACTTAATAGCCTAGGCTAATAAGGAGGAGGAAGTAATGAAGGACTACAAAATAAAGGTATTTACAAGCAACAAATTAAATAAAAATTGTCCATTCTGAACACTGAGATTAGGGCATGCAGCAAAGACAAACATAAAAAAAAAGGTGGAACTCCACTTTAAGAAACATTTTGCCATTAATACAGATTTACGTACACAGGAAACACCCACACACACACACACACACACACTACATTAAAAAAAAAAAAGATTATACAATCCCAAAACACAAGGCAATCAATGTCTGAGTGCCTTTAGGAAAATGGTCGAGAATGATATTGAAAACCTTGAGAAAAAAAACACAGGAGCAATAAGAATATTTGGAAAACAATCAAACAAATTGGTGAAAAGAAAGGAGTGGTTATAAGACCAGCAGATAAGGGGGGGGGGGGGACTAGTTATACTCAAGAAAACAGACTATGAAAAGGAAATGAATAACCTGCTACAAGTACCTGATACATATGAAAAAATTAAAAAAGAACCCTGCACCTGTTCATAAAAAGCAACTTTTAAAGTATGTAAACAAGGGAACAGACTTGGGAATTTTAAATGAAAGAGGCCACTTATCTCATATCTGAATCCACGAAGACCCCGGTCATCTACCAGGTGCCTAAGATACACAAGAGACTAGAGCATGGGTCTTCAAACTATGGCCCTCCAGTTGTTCAGGAACTACAATTCCCATCATGCCTAGTCATGTCTGTGAATGTCAGTGTGTTACAATGCCTCATGGGATGTGTAGTTCTGCAACAGCTGGAGGGCCATAGTTTGAGGATCCCTGGACTAGAGAAACCACCAGGGAGGCCCATTGTGAGTGGCATCAACTCCATTTTTTCAAGATTAGGGGAATACTTGGACCAGTTTCTTAAACCCTTGGTGACGAAGGGTAGATCACATCTCAAAGATAGCACACAGCTTAAATAGTGGAACTCCAGAACATTGAGAACACAGAATTTCTTACTGGCAACTATAGATGGACTCCCTGTATACCAGCATCAGACAAGCAGATGGACTAAAAAGGAGTAGAGATGGCATTACATCAACTAACCAAAATGAAACAGGAACAAATCTCATTTATCTTGGAGGGACTGAAGATGGCTATGATGAATAACCGTTTTTGGTATAAAAAGGATTTCTATGTACAAAAGAAAGGTGTAGCCATGGGGGCACGCTACGCCCCCAGCGTAGCGAACCTTTTTTCATGGACATGTGGGAAGCTGAATATATATATATGGTCAGAATATACCACAATTGAAACTCTACAGACGATACATTGACGACCTGATGATCTTATGGGACGGAACAGCGGAATCTAGAGAGCTTCATACAACAACTTAACAGTAATAGGTATGGCATAACCTTCACAGGGAAATGGCACGCACATACCATCGACTATTTGGATTTGCAAATCTTTAAGGATAGAGGAGCACTAGCCACCAAGACCTTCAAGAAGACGGACCGGATATATACCCGTGTCCAGCTGTCACCATCCGAAATGGACAGGGAACATACCCAAAGGGCAACTTTTAAGAATTAGGAGAAATTGCCATCGGATAGAAGACCGATACACAATAGGGGTGCAACGGATCGAAAAAACTCACGGATCGATCCTCGGATCAGGAGTCACGGATCGGATCATTTTCAGCTCAGCAAAAAAAAAAAAAAAAAAAGGGGGGTCCGTTTTCATCGGTCCAAATAACATACACATAATATATACACACACACAATTTTATTTTATAGTCATTGTCAGAACTGGGGGGAAATAACATGCAGTAGTAAATAATCTTGCTGTAAAAACATCAAGATTGTACTTTTAACAAGTCCTGTCCAAACAGCCTCACCTGCTTCCTCTTTAATCCACCCTTGTGAATTGTGCTCTCCCCCCCCCCCCTCCTCCTCTCACACCAGTGCTTCACTGCCAACATTCCCTCTCCAAGTGTGCTTGCCAGAGCCCAGCGTGACATGCCTCCCCGGGGAGGCGTGTCACGCTGGGCTCTGGCAAGCAGACTGGGTGGAGCAAGATGGCCGCCGCTCCGGAGCTAGGCCGAAGCCGGGGACTTTCCTAGGCTCCGGAGCGCTCTGCGGATCGCGGGGTGTGCCGATCCGAACGGGGTGACCCGTTCGGATCAGTGACAATCCGTTGCACCCCTAATACACAAGCTGATGTTCTGATCAAAAGATTTCTGGAAAAAGGCTACAAGTCAGATATGTTGACAAAACTGAAAGCCAACAGCCGTGACATTGATAGGGGAGGTATGCTTAAGAAGAAAAATCAAGCACCCACCATGAATATGGCCTTTATCACAGGGTACAGTAACCAATACCAAGAATTGGAAAAGATCTTGAAAAAGTATTGGCCCATTTTGAAAGAGGACAGGACTTTAGCCACACTACTGCCACAACGACCAAAATGTATCTACCGGAAAGCACCAACATTAAGAACACACTTGGTTCACAATGTACTTGACCCTCCTAAGCAAGTGAATATCTGTCCAGAACTAAAAGGATTTTACAGATGCCAAAAATGCCTACCTTGCAAAACCAACAAACCACAACCCCGTAGAAAACCCACCTTCAAGTGTCATGTAAACAAAGAGTTTCAAATAAAATTAATAACTTGTAACAGCACACACGTGACCTATGGGTCGTACCACCAGACCCTTACGAGTAAGAATACGGGAACATATTACTAACTTACGAAACGGGTTCCCAAAACATAGCTTCTCTAGACATTTTGAAGTAAAACACCACAAGGACCCATCTTCCCTTATTTTTTGGAGTTGACATCATTAAAGATCACTGGCGAAAAGGAAATAAAAAGGATTCAGGTTTCCCAAAAAATGAGACCCGCTGGATACACAGCTTGGGGTCTCTAGCCCCTGGAGGCCTCAACCTGGATATTGATTTGAACTGTTTCATTTCTAATTTTTAGTGCCCAATAGACCATAACTAGATTTACATAACACACAACATAAAGTGAATCATTTTTTGGGTACCCCTTCCCAGACATCACACCAATGAAGTCTAATTCTTAGGGTCCCTCTTTTTTTACCCTAACCTTTCTTTTGACCCCCCCCCCTCTTTTTGGGGCATCATTTACTAAGGGGTCTTACAATATATCACCTTTTGTATATAGCACCAGACCCCCATGGGAGAGGGCTGGTACAGAAATTGTTATATTTATTATATTGCATGCTTTAGGTGTTCCCTATGGCAGTAATATGAGAAGGTTATTCTTTAACGCCTTCGGTTTATTATCCCTCGGTTAATTTATGTTGTTTAAAATTATCGGTACATAAGTGTATATTTCATGGTTGGTACTAATCAGATTGCTTTACCGACCACCCTAGGGGCTTTTTTGTATATACCTTCCCATAGGATCAATAACACCTCGTTTCCATGATAACTTCCTTTATTGACCATGATCAATTGATCCGTCCATTATCTACATCAGAACTACTCTCCTTTGCAACATTAGTTAACATCCCAATGGATGTACAGCTGCTAATAGAGAGGCTTATAAGCCGTATACTTGATTCTCTACACATCGCAATATAAATTAAGATACAGGGACATTAGCGCCCATATTTTCTTTCCTTACAATAAGTCAACAACGGGGTACAGTCCCAATTGAGTTTAAACATTTTATGCTTTCTTCCCAAATCTTTCTAAAATCACTACTATTAACACTACATAGGTGTGGTACATATGGAGGGTCACAAGCAGTGTGGACACCTCATGGTTAAGGACCACAACGATCATATACAGGATCCCATAATATATGAGATATAATATTCACTTTTCAATCACTAAAGATGCCATTATCACTTATCTGTTTATCATTGCAACTGTTGCTTTTTTATTTGTTTTCTGATTATGTAAGTTATACAATGTATTACTAATAGCGGCATATGGATATCTTGCCTCCTATATTTGGTATTTCCAGGGGTTAACAAGAGGGGAGAATACTACAATGGATTAACTTTGCCCAATCGCAACCACCATTCTCTTGTCTGGAGGTGTGATACATCTGCCGCCATGTATAAATCAACCAGTACGGACGGAGCTTGTATCACCTTTGAAAAAGTCACATGACAAAATGCGTCAGATGACCTATCCACAAGTCTGTACGCACGCCATCTGACAGCACGCCACCATCCCAGCTGCCAACTGCTCGGCTCAACACGGATGCCTAAGGAGGAAATCAACGGCGGTGTCGGCAGTTATTCACCTGCAGTCATTGTGGGATAGGCGGTCAGTGAAGCGTGCACCTTCTGTGCTTTTGTCTTTAATTTAAATTTTGTTTTGTGGAAGTCACTCATCTGGGATCTGCCGTGGAGTGGTCTCCATTACCCCTTTTTTTTAAACAAACCCCCTTTTAAATAAATTAGTTTTTTGGATGTTCCAAAAACCTATTATGCTATGTGGATTCCCTTTTTTATTTTTACTTAGGGCCCTTTTACACGGAGCGGATCAGTAATGATCCGCTCCGTGTGTCCGCAAAGCTCAGCGGGTATCCTCCGTAAAATCCCCACTGAGCTGGCAGCTGACAGGGCGGTCCCCGCACACTGTGCCGGGACCGCCCTGTGTTTCCTTCGCTCTCCCCTATGGGGGATCGGACGAACACGGACCGTATGTCCGTGTTCATCCGATCTGGCAGACGGAAGAAAAATAGTATTTCTTCCGTCTGCAAATGCGGATCTTTGCAGAGGCGGACAAATTACGGGTGTCAGAGGATGGTCATCCGCTGACACCCGTAATCACTTAGGGACCCATGTATGTCCCGTTTTCATCCGCAAACGGACGGATGAAAATGTGGACATACGGCTCGTACGTGTGAAAGGGCCCTTACTGAGTGACACCACCATTGCTGCCCGGGATCCATCTTTAGAAATCTCCTTTCCTTGAGAAACAGCAACGCTGCAGATCCAACACAGAGCACCGCGCATCAGGAGATCCTAAGGTACCACCAACCGCTTTTTGCCCCCTGGGGGTGCCGACATCTGGTGAGTGGGGACCACAACAGTCACTGATTGGATTGTAAGAAATCGGCACACAAAGTCACCATTTATATTCTGTTTATCCTGCTTCAGGAATTATATAAGAAATTTGAACTTTGACACAGTGTTCCCAGTGGGAATAGTGGAACCTGCAAAGCTTATTTCTAAAATAACTTTTCTGCATTTATATGGACCACTCCGTGAACTAGGAGCTATCATCATTTTGCCATATATTTTGATGGTTTAATTACAGTGGCAGGTTTGGATGATAGGGTGCTGTTGTATTTACCTTATTACCTGCTGTCCTGCACAGTATCCTGACCACATATTTGGTCACCAGACTTCAACACTTATTTTATATTAATATTTTATATTAATGTTTATGCAAGCCCCTGGCTTATATATCACTAATTCACTAGTCACCTCAGGTCGCTGGGATTTCTTTGCCGGCTGCTCCGGGAAATATATTACCTTTTTACTATTATACAGAGTATCTATTATAACCTGTGGAAATCAGCATAATCCTATCTGTCACATTTTAGCAACTTAAGATTTCAGATACACTTCGCACACATTGGCTGATCCTATAGCACTGTGATATCACTGGCCCGCACAGGGTCCTGACCCCATTTTTTTTATTTTATATTTTTTATCTTGTACGCATACTTCACTACACTCTTTTTGATTTACTTTAAAGGGTCACTAAAGGAATTTTTTTTTTTAGCTAAATAGCTTCCTTTACCTTACTGCAGTCCTGGTTTCATGTCCTCATTGTTCGTTTTTGCTTTGAAGTAGCTGTAATTCTGCTGTGAGCTCCACACTTCCTGGTTGCCTGTTTCCTTATAACCATCATACTGGGAGATTTTCACGGTGGTCCAAGCTGTCATTACTGTGTGTCTAAAACTCCTCAGAACCAGATTCATTTTAAAAACAAGACACTGCCCTGGATGTTTTTGTTCTGTGAGTCTTCCCGACTCACCTCTCACCCGGAAATTCATGTATGTAACTTTAAAACCGAACGTGAAACTAGAGGCACATTATATGATTGAATTTAATCTATTTTTAATCATTTTTAAAAAGGAATCAGTTAACTTTTATGTCTCTATACCCTGTAAACAGTCATTTCAGCAAAAAAAAAAAAAAATTCCTTTAGTGACCCTTTAATACCACCTGGCACACAAATTCATTTACTGTGGCAGACCATCATTAGCCATCTACTTGGCAGCAAGTTTCTATTGGCATTATTAACAGGGTAACCTGTAGGCTCCCACACCCCACTTTGTGTGTTGTAAATAAGGGGGTCCATGATATTGGATCTATCCATTATCCAGGTTACCCAACACAAGTTTGATAACTTGAGCTACCATCATCATATGTTAATCTAGTCAACCTAGCAGCACCATCATCCCAATATCTATATTCTTTTATTAACGTAAGATCCCTTTTCTCTTACCAAAGAAAAATCATAATTCAATACTGCCTTACAATGTGCACGTTTTTCCAATGCATTTTCTATTAATAAAGTTTTACAGTAAACCAGAAAAGCTCACCCAGCAATGTAATAAAGAGTTCATCTGCTAGTTTGGCAGAGAACAGATAAAAGGCGGCACATCTAAAACAAACTCCCCCACAAAAGGCTAAGTTCACACTTGAGCAAGTGGATGTGGGAATCACAGCTGTTCTCGCACATGCAACCACCCTAAGCCAAATTGCATTGGCACCCCCTAATGCATCACTTGCGAGTTCAGAAACCTCAGGGAAATGTCACGTCAGGTGCGATTTTACCACCTACCTACTGTGCACTTTTACCCCCTTCCTGCCCAAGCCAGTTTTAAGCTTTCAGTGCCGTCATACTTTGAACAAATGCACGGTCATGCAACACTGTACCCATATGATTTTTTTATTTTGAGAGCTTTCCATTGTGAGGATTTAAAAAAGGAGGGGCTTCAGGGGGCGTGGTTTGACCGTGCTGGAAGATGGCTGCTTGAGACCAGAGATTCCATCCCCCACGGGTCTTTAGAGCCACACAGGAGGCACATTTCACCCCGGATCACTACAAAAGCATGGGAATGGCGTCCCGCAACTCCTCTACCCACTCTGCCCTGCGAACAAGGGATTGAGCAAGAATATGCCGGAGATATTCCAGAGGAAAAAATATGACTTCCCAGCACGGTCAGTCACAAGCTGCTGCTCCGCCACTGACTGGAACACTGCCTGCACACTAGAGGTCGACCAATAATATATCGGCCGATATTTGGCCGTTTGAGAAATCAGCATCGGTCGATTTTTATTCAAATTAGGCCAATATTTTACATGGCGGTGCAATGGATCCAGAGCTAGGCCGAAGATAGATTGCCGCCGCGGTCGGCCTAGCTCTGGAGCCGCGGCCATCTTGGTACACCCAGCGCAGCGGCCCTCCTTTTTACGCCCACAGAGGGGCACACGCTCGTGGGACACACACCGCTTCTCTGTAGCAGGGGGGGGTGTCTATACTGGAGGGAGAGGGGGACCGTGACACCATTTTTTTTGCACCAGTGCCAATTAGTGCCGCTTGCCATGCAGTGCCATCTGCTAGTGGCAATACCAGTGCCACCATCCAGTACCAATTCGTGCCACCTTCCATCCAGTGCCACCTGCCAGTGCGATCCAGTGCCACCTAAAGCCATCAGTGCCACCTGCCAATCCAGTGCCAACTATTGCCACCTGCCACCCAGTGCCACTTGCCAGTGTCACCTGTTAGTGCCACCTGCTAGTACCATCCAGTGCAACCTGCCAGTGTCAATAAGTTCCTTTTGCTAGTGCCATCTTCCAGTGCCAATTAGTGCCAGCCAGTGCAAAAAAATAAATAGGCCTAAAATATCGGCTGCAAAAATCGGCATCATATCGGCCGCCCAGATTTCTAAATATCGGCATCGGCCAGAGAAAAACCCATATCGGTCGACCTCTACTGCACACATTACGACGGTAACGGGGGAGAGCAGTGATCACCCACAACAGCATCCCAGCCTTCAGGACCTACGCCCTATTGCAGCCGATATTAAGGACACTCAGCTGCGATATCCGACTTGCACCTGGATATACATACCATTGCAGACCGGGTCCATGAGGTGGAGAAAATAGCAGCACAGCACGACACGGTGACCCACAAGTAAGATACCCAAACATTCCAGATGAGAAGAGAGACCAACGCCATATGGAGGATTTAGACAACACAGGCAGACCCCATAACGTGAGAATCCGTGGCCTACCGGAATCAGCTTACAGCTACAGTCACAGGCCTCTTCAACAATCTTTTGGGCCAGCCTGCACAGGCGGCTGTGGAGATTGAGGGGATCCATTGTGCAATTTCGCCAAAAGGGAGAGTAAAAGATCCCCCCCAGGGATATCATCGGTGGACTGTAAACTAAAAAGGAGAGATACTCAGGAAAGCTTGGAACAGAATACAGCTTTCTCATGGGGGCGCAGATATACATATTTACCAGGATCTATCCAGCATCACCTTACATCACCAAAGAGATCTGAAACCCCTGCACTCCAGGTGGACGTTTCCCTCGTCTCTGCCTCTACACAAGGCCGCAAGATGTCACTAGGGGTTCCAGAGAACACTCAGCTCTTCTGCAACACCCTGGGCATTCCTATGATCGATGTCCCAAATTGGTATGCTTAATTCCGCCGCACCCCCCTCAAGATGTGACACACGTTGTAAAGAACCCATAGATGCCCAAGAAACCCGGTTCTGCAGACAATGCTCTCCATCAGGTAGCAGACTTAAAGCCGCAAATCAGAGGCTCCCAACACGGCTCATGCCCCACCGAGTTACCGCATCCATGAAGGGCCCTGCGTGACAACTGAAGCACATGAGACTTCTCACTGTTGTCTGCGGGAAGCGTGGTTTGGTACAGATAAGTTTTACCATTTGTTTTCCTTTGCCTGCAGCCCTGTAACCGTCTTAGATGGCCCGATGCAACCCACACTGTTAAAGTATCTCTACTAGGGGTGCAACGGATCAGAAAACTCACGGATCGGATCGATCCTCGGATCAGGAGTCACGGATCGGATAATTTTTCGGATCAGCAAAAAAGAAAAAAAATACTAATCTTGTTACACCCAAAAGAGTTTTAGATTTCACAGTTATTTTCAAACACAAAACGGAGCTTAAATACAGAATATGTAAATCCGACGGACTGTTAAATGTTAAAATCCACAGCAAACCTTACATGCTTGCCAATGTGACAGAACATCTCTGATTTTCACATTAAGTTAAATATTAATATCAGAGATGTTCTGTCACATTAGCAAGCATGTAAGGTGCCATTAAACGCAGCTATTCACAAAAAAAAAAAAAAAAATCTATTTGTTTTTTTACCAAAAAAACATTTATCAGAGTACATATTGGCCTAAATATATGAGCGACGCAGTACCGGATCGCAAAAAAATGCTCTGGTCAGGAAGGAGGGGGTAAATCTTCCGAGGCTGAAGTGGTTAAACAGGGACCTGGACAATGCCATACACAGTGTGTGAAGCAAAGGGACTGTGTACTGTGACATGCTGTGTATACAGTGGGAGAAGTGTCTCTGTAGCACACACACCCCGACAGTAGCGATGTACAAAACACACACACTGACAGGTTAAGGACTCTCATGATCCCCTCACAGCCCCGTGTGATTGTTCCAGCACGGCATTCCAAGCAGGCAGGTTAGGGAGAGGAGAAAGTGAGTGAGACGAAGCCAGCAGTGTGTGTTCAGCTTGTTAGCTGAACACACACTGCTGGCTTTGTTTCTCACCTCTTTACAGTGCACACTTGTTCCGATCCCTCACCTAACATTATCTTATCTGTAGAGCAGAGGCTGGCCGTTCCCCCTTCCAGACACTTACTTACAGATTACTGTGTAATCACGGGTGAGTCGGTGACATCCATCGCTTCTGTCGCCTCTGTTGGAGCAGCCAGGGGAATTCAGTCCCATGCTGTGAAGGGTCACTGCTGGCAAGCACACGGTTTCCACTGGGGTGGAGCAAGATGGCCGCCAGCTCCGGAGCTAGGCCGAAGCCGGGGACTTTCCTACGGCCGAGGCTCCGGAGCGCTCTGTGGATCGTGTGGTGTGCCGATCCGAACGGGGTGGCCCGTTCGGATCGGTGACGATCCGTTGCACCCCTAATCTCTACCACACAGACTACACCTGCTGATAAACAATGAACCCTCCATCAGCCCCATATAATTTCACTGGAATCCCTGCTATTAGACAACCCATAATGGATAATTGAGAATACAGCTGCTGACCAGAGCAACGCACACCTGCATATCTGCACCTACTGCCCCCACTCTTAATGCAGGACACTCAATGGAAAATGCAAGGGGGTCCTACCCCTGAACAAGGAAAAGGCTTTCATAGGGGGCGCAAGTAAGCTCTCTACACTGTCAAGGGCTACCTCACGGTAACTCATGGGGGCCCGATTGATTTCACTCTGACATCAGTGAAGGCCCATCCCCCTCTGCCAGCCAATTGAGAACAAGGGTCATTTCCCAATCACACAGAGGCGCCAGCATACATTCCCGTGCAGGTCTGGAGGAACTGTTGTGAACCATGCATTGATATATATACACCTGCATAAGTGGGATTCAATACTCTTTTAGGGGCGACAGATGCTTCATTTATCTCCACCCCTACTGGAGTGTTAGGTTGTAGAGCCCAGCTAAACTGCAGTGCTCTCTAGTCTGCTGCCTGTGGGGGAGGGGGGGGGGGTTGTACCTCTATTGAGGTTTTCACTACAGGATTGGGGACAATGTTCACCATCCTTAGGTCCGGTTACTGACCTATGCAACAGCCACAGGATACTGCCTTAGGACGCACACTGAGGACACTTGTCATCCTGCACAGACGCTAACCTACACAATGGAACAGGTTACGGGCATTCTCGCATTTAAAAGAGGGACGCACACATCCCCTGGGTATATATAGCATGAAAAAAAGGCTTTCCTGATGACGCAAAAACTGTGAAACGCGTAGAAGCTGTCTGGACACACAAGGAGGGGGAAGCACACCAACGCGCTGGGACCGCTTGTAGCAACACACGAGGTCAGGAGCGGGGCTTTCATACCTTCCGAGACACCACATATACGCTGGTCAGCGGCTAACACTGCCAAAGATACTCAGTGCCGGTTAGAGGCACTCCTTTCTGCAAGTGTATTTGTTTTTAATAAATTAATTTTACATACTACAATATGATGAGCCCCTTGTCTTTGAGGAAATAAGGACATCTTGTAAGAGGGAGAAGGAGGAACACCAGTGACGGAATAAGAAAGACACCATTGTGGGGCTTTTTATTATCCGGGGTCTGGTGAGTGTCGAGTTCAACCATTGGTGATGGTGGCACATCACTGTCGGGTGAAAGATAGCTGCACCTTTCTATATGTAACCAGTATTACCAGCATTTGAGCCCACATATCCTATTGGACCACATGGGGCAATAGAAATATTGACTGTTCCAGAGTTGGAGGACCCAGCGCAGCTGGTGCATTTTATAGTTTGGGACTTTTTTTCATTGTGTTTTTCATTTTGGCTTTTTTTTTTGTTTGTATTTTGTTTTTTTCACTGTGGCCAGCCTTGAGCCTCATAAAGGGCCATTTCCTTCCACGCAGGAATATTATGGTGTATTGAAGCTTAAGCTGATATCAAACTTTGGGGCGCACTTTAAGTATTGAGTCCACAGCACTATATATATATACATATATATATATATATATATATATATATATATATATATATATATATATATATATATATATATATATATATATATACACATATACACATTTTTTTTTTTTTTTTAATTCACATTTATATTTATATGTATATATTTTTATTTACTAATTTTGGTATAATAATTGATTGGGCATATAACTGTACCTGATACAATATATATTTTTCACATATGGTTATTTATGCACTTAATTAGTTCACAGTATATAAAGCACTCCCAGAGAGTTCTTTGGAGAGTTAGATCAGCGCAATAAAATTTTTCTTTTTATAGCATGAATACAACCTAGTGACACCTAAGGCTCCTCACAGGTGCAGTCAGGGGGAAGGGCTCCTCTGTGTAAAGAAGACACACTACACCCACACTAAATGGAGCAACGTCCACGCCTGAACTGTCCCAGGTTTCCCCAGGTTTCCCCCCCCCCCCCCTCTAAAGGGAAACCCGTTCCACATCCCCTGCCACCACCTCCTCACCATCACCTAGATGCCTTTATGCACCCTCCATCCTCTTATGCTTGCACACAGCCTGCACACCTGTTACACAGGCTGCATCACAACACCTTGGGTAGGGGTGCATAGCACTGCATGATCTGTCTCAAGTATGGTCCTGTCCTCCAAAATTAACAAAAATGGCTCCCGAATGGACAGCCTGCAGATCACTCACCCTTCTGGCTGACGTGATTGCTATCAAAAAAACTGTTTTGAGTACAATCCATTTCAGTAATGATTTCTCCAGGGGTTCAAAAAGGACTACCCGTAAGAGCCCTGAGGACCAAAGACGGGTCCCAAGTGGAGCAGGCTCTAACCTTCACCGGCCTAGATCTTGCTAGGGCCTTGGAAAATACTCAAGGCTGCGGTCTGAATCCTCAGGGTACCGATAGAAAGCCCAAATTCTACACCTGCCTGGAGGAAATCCAGTACCGCCGGAATGCCAGGATGAGCCAGCCCCTGCTCTCCTAGCCAGGAATTAAATCTCTTCCATACTTTGGCAAAATTGCCCAGGTTACCGGTTTACGGCACTCTAGCAGAGTTTTAATTACTCGGTCTAAAAAAACCTGACCTTTCAACAGTTCCTCAGATACCAGGCCGTCAATTTGAAGATCTCTATTTGTGGGTTGCGAATAGGACCTTGGGAGATTAAGCCTTCCCTGACTGGAAGAGTCAATGGCAGACAAATGGCCAGTCTCTTCAAGTTGGCAAACCACAGCCTCTTTGGCCAAAACGGTGCAATCATGACTAGGTTTGTAGATTCCATCAGGAATCTTTGAAGAACCGCAGTTATCAGCTTCACTGGAGGGAAGGCATAACAGGTTGAACTGCCAAGGATTGGCAAAGGCATCCATCCCTATGGCCTGGTCCAGCAGGTGGATAGAAAAATTCAAGTTAGACTTACCGGTAACTTTTTTTCCAGAAGTCTTTCAGGACAGCACCTTGAGAGAAAGTAACTCCACCCACAACCACAGGAAACCCCTTCCTCCAGATCTTTAAAGGGTGGTACCTCCCTAGCATACCTCAGTTGTCTCTGTGTTCCAGCCGAGGCCAGAGTTTTCTCTAACACATACGTTAGTCAAGGGTTTGACAAATTTGCTTGGAATCTAGAAGCCAGCTGAAAAAGTTAGGAGCCAGAAAAACGCACCCCGTCCCGACGAGCTTGCGTGCAGAAGCGAACACATACGTGAGCAGCGCCCGCATATGTAAACGGTGTTCAAACCACACATGTGAGGTATCGCCGCGATTGGTAGAGCGAGAGCAATAATTCTAGCCCTAGACCTCCTCTAACTCAAAACATGCAACCTGTAGATTTTTTTAAACATCGCCTATGAATTTTTTAAAGGGTAAAAGTTTGTCGGCATTCCACGAGCGGACGCAATTTTGAAGTGTGACATGTTGGGTATGAATTTACTCGGCGTAACATGATCTTTCATAATATAAAAAAAAAAAAAAAAAAAAAAAAAGGGGGGGATAACTTTACTGTTTTTTTTTTATTAAAAAAAAGTGTAATTTTTTTCCCAAAAAAAGTGCGCTTGTAAGACCGCTGCGCAAATACAGCGTGACAGAAAGTATTGCAATGATCGTCATTTTATTCTCTAGGGTGTTAGGATAAAAAATATAATGTTCTAATTAGAGGGAAGAAGATGGCAGTGAAAATAGTGAAAAATGACATTAGAATTTCTGTTTAACTTGTAATTCCAACGGCCACCACCAGATGGCGCCAGCTCACAGGAAAGACCTGGGGACTTCACAAGGCCGCGGCCTCAATTACCAGACATCAAGGGCCCCCCGCGATCGAGTGGCGGGGGAGTTGGGGGCCTAGTCCGCCGGGATCCTGGGGAAAAGACGGACTAGGACGAAGCCACGGCCTCACCTAAAACATCCTGCCCGCAGCCTTTTCCCAGGATGTTTTAGGCGAGGTCGCGGCTTTGGCTAGTGCGCCGAGCATCGGTCCTATGGAACAAAATAATTTTTTTTTTTTTTGCCCACCTTCCAGGACGCTATTTCTAGTCGACCTGGCGACCGGGATTTGTCAAGCCCTGCGTTAGTCACATTTTATCAAACACTAGGGCGGGTCGTTGCTGTCCTGAAAGACTTCTGGAAAACAAGTTACCGGTAAGTCGAACTTGAATTTTCCCAAGGCATCTTTCAGGACAGCACCTTGAGAGGATAACAGAGACTTACCACCTTAGGGCGGGACAACAGCCTATAGGACCTTTCTGCCGAATGCCTGGTCACCGGCAGATGTGAGGTCCAATCTGTAATGCCGCACAAACGTATGGTAGCTTGACCACGTTGCTGCTTTGCAAATCTGCTCAGGGGTGGCACCAGCTCGCTCTGCCCATGTGGTCGCAAGTGCTCTAGTTGAATGAGCACAGATTCCTACTGGTGGCACGATGTCTGCATGAGAGTAGGCCTCCAGAACAGATAACTTTAACCATCTGGTCAAGGCAACTTGAAGCTTGGCAACCTTTCTTGTTGCCTCCAAAAAGAACAAACAACAACTTCAGACGCACAGATTCATTATTTCCAAGTAGCATAAACAAAGCCCTTCTTACATCCAACATATGAAAAAAAGTTTTTCTCCCCTGAGGGATTCGCACAGAAGGTAGAAAGCACAATATCCTGGGAGCGATTCCCCGTTGACGCTACCTTAGGCAAACATTTTGGATCTGTTCTCAGAACAATTCTATCTGAAAATAAAGATAAATAAGGTTCCCTTATTGACAGGGCATGCAATTCACTGATCCTGCGCGCTGACGTGATGGCGACCAGGAACAACGTTTTTAAAGTAAGATCTCTAAGAGATGCATCTTTTAAAAGGTTCAAATGGCCTTCCTGCCAGGGATTGTAAAAACTACCAAGAGATTCCATTTCGGGAAACCTTTAATCTGAACCGGTCTAGACCTAGAAAGGGCTTTGAAGAACCTAGCCACTAGTGGTTCTGAGGCCACGGATCTTTCCAGAAACACTGACAAGGAAAATACTTGTACCTTCAAAGTACTGATTGCCAGACCCTTATCTGCTCCGTCTTGTAAAAACTCTAAAATGGACCCAAGATCATTTAGGTCTTGACCACACAAGTTACACCACAAAGTATACACCTTCCATACTTATGTGTATATAGCCCTCGTTACTTTCTTCCTACTTTCTAGTAGAGTAGACTAATCGGTCAGAAAAAAAACTTCTTTAAAAGTTGCCTTTCAGATACCAGGTTGCAAGGGAGAGACTGGACACATCTGGATGAGTCACAGTACCCTGTATTACCAGATCCTGCCTGAGAAGTAGATGCCAACATGGCTTGGTCGCCATTCCCAGGACCGTTGAGAACCATGCACTCTTGGGCCAGTACGGAATGATCAAGATGACCGGTACCTTCTCCCTCTGGATTTTCCTTAGTACTAAAGGGATTAACTCAAACGGGAGAAACGCAAAGCCTTCAAGGGTGCGTCAGAGCGTCTATTCTTAGGGACTCGTCCAGTCTGTTTAGGGAAAAGAATTGAGGTTAGAGCTGCACGATTAATCGCGGAGAGAATCGCAATCTCGATTCTTCCCGCCTGCGATCTCCCCGCGGGGTGACCCGTGATTTTCGGGTGCAGCCATAAAATTATTCTCATCTGTCCCTTGTGTCCCGGAAGTCGCTCACATTCCATCACCACCATCCTCCAATCCGCAGCAGGAACGTCATCATCCACCGCCCGCTGCTGCGCCGCATAGCATGCCGGGATATGTAGTCCCGCCTCTTGTTAGTGAAGGGGAGGTCTCCTTGTAAAACTACCAATCCCAGGATTCCTAGCGGCCCTGGTTCCAGACAGGGAGCGGAGCAGAGAATGCTGACTGGAGCCGGGAGATAAGGGCAGGTGCTGGTGGAGCCCGGCCAGAGCTTTACCGCTGGAGGAGGCAGAAGACAGGGGAACACCAAGTTGAGGGCCGGCGGAGGGGTTCTGTGTAACCCGGAGCCTGAGAGAGAGAACCATTGTACTACCTGGGGGCCTGAGCTAGAGTATACATATATGGATAGGGGTGACAACATGGGCAATGGTGACAACATGGGCAATATTGACAAGAACAGGGTTTACTACCGCTTTAAAATAAAAAAAAAATTGAGAATCGTGATCTTCATTTTATGCAAAAGAATCGCGATTCTCATTTTTCCCAGAATCGTGCAGCTCTAATTGAGGTACTTGAGAATTTTCCTTTGAGGCAAACAGATCCACATCTGGCCAACCCCACTTGTTGGAAATTTCCACAAAGACCTCCGGGTCCGGAGACCACTCTGACTCCCATACCTGATGCCTGCTCAGGTAATCCACCACCCTGTTCAGGGACCCCTTTAGATGAATAGCTGAAAGGGACCGCAAGTTCTTTGCTGCCCACAGAAGAATTTTTGCCGCAAGAATCTGCAGGGGTCTGCTGCTTGTGCCCCCCTGCCTGTTTAGGTATGCCACTGCCGTGGCGTTGTCTGTTAGCACCTGAACATGGTGATTTTGAAGATCCGGGGCAAACTTCACCAGAGCTAATGCAAACGCCTTTAGCGCCCTCCAGTTTGAGGTCCGTCTTGAATCATCTTTCATCCAAGACCCTTGGATGAAATCTTTTCCTAAGTGGGCTCCCCATCCCCACGCACTGGCGTCTGTAGTCAGTCTCTTTCCTACTGAAAAGGACCACTGCAGACCTCTTGAAAGGACCTCGTGATTTCTCCAATAAAGTGACCTCTTCACTCGTGATGGAATTTTTATCTGAGTGTCCAGGGATCTGAGATAGTGATCCCACGACCTCAGGAGAAAGGCTTCTAGGCACCTGAAATGTAGTCTTGACCATTAAATGGACGGCATCGTTGAAGTCAGGACTCCTAATGCCGACATTACCTGCCTTCTTGTTAAAGGCTGGTTGGACTGTAGCCGCAACACAGCGTCCTGAACTTTGTCCTTTTTCTCCTGTGGAAGAAAAAAATACTTAGTTAGACTTACCGGTGACGGTATTTCTAAGAGCCTTTCAGGACAACCTTGGAGAGAGCGCAGCTCCGCCTCTTCATTAGGAAACACATGCTAGTCTTTAAAAGCCCTCCTCTTCCACCATGGCCTCAGTTATTGTGGTCCGACTCTCTGGAAGACAAAGCACAGAAACCACAACACCATGATAGATTTTAAAAACGTATTACTTTAACATTTAGGGAGGAAAATAGCGGTTGTCCTGAAAGGCTCTTAGAAATACCGTCACCGGTAAGTCTAACTAAGTCTTTCTCCAGTCGCCTTTCAGGACAACCTTGGAGAGGATAAACAAGTAACTTACCCTAGGGTGGGACTACTGCTTGCAGAACCTTTCTGCCAAAGGCTTGGTCTGCGGCAGACAATAGATCCAACCTGTAGTGCCTTAGGAACTTTGAGTAGTTGCTCCAAGTGGCGGCCTTGCAGATCTGCTCAGGTGTAGCACCAGCCCTTTCGGCCCAGGAGACTGCAGTTGACCTTGTTGAGTGTGCCACAATACCTGAGGGAGACACGACTCCTTTGGCTTTATAGGCTTCTGTAATTGCAAGTTTAAGCCATCTGGCTAACGTACTTTTGGATGCTTTTTCCCCTTTACGGGGACCTGAGAAAGTTACAAAGAGAGCATTTGATTTTCTGAAATCTCTGGTGACTGAGTATGGAATGCTTCTTCTCCAGCATTAGAAGGGTTTAAAGAAAAAGTGGGTAAAACTATTTCCTGTGACCGATGAAATTTTGATGACACTTTTGGAAGGAATGTAGGATCCATCTGAAGGATCACTCGGTCTGAAAAAATTCTTAGAAAGGGTTCGGTGATGGCCAGAGCTTGGAGCTCACTGATTCGTCTTGCTGACGTAATGGCCCACCAAAAAAACTGTTTTGAGAATTACGTTTTTTAAAGAAGTATTCTCCAACGGTTCGAACGGAACTCCCGTCAAACCTTGTAGTACAACCGATAAGTCCCAACTGGGAAAAAACTTTTGAGGGTCACTGGTCTATTTCGAGCTAGTGCCCTAAAAAAAACTGGAAATTAAGGTTCTCTAGACAGAGTTTTTTCCAAATAAACCGAAAGAGCCGCTACCTGTGTTTTTAAGGTACTGGCTGCAAGTCCTTCTTCCATTCCTTCATGGAGAAATTCTAGTACTGAGACCACACTCTTGGTTTGAAAAACTTTGGAAGAACACCATGAATTATACTTCTTCCATACTTTAAGATAAATTGATCTGGTTACCTCCTTCCTACTGGACAGTAGAGTTTTTACAACCTTGTCAGACAAGCCTTTGTTTTTTAAAATGTCTTCCTCAGAAACCAAGCGCTTAGATGTAACCTGTCTGTTTCTGGATGACACACAGATCCCTGTGTTAAAAGGTCTTTCTTGGGAGGCAACTTCCACGGAGGTTTTGCAGCCAGGTTCAGTATGGTTGCAAACCAAGGCCTTTTTGGCCAAAAGGGAGCAATCAGAATTAGGTCTGTTTTCTCTTCTCTGAATTTCCTTAGGACCAACGGGATCAAGGGAAAGGGGGGAAAAGGCGTAGCACAGATGGTAATCCCAAGGATGAGCTAGAGCATCTATGCCTATCGCCTGGTCTTCTCTGTGGAGAGAAAAGAAGTCTTGGACCTTCGCGTTTTGCTGACTGGCAAAAAGGTCTACTTGAGGATGCCCCCATTCCTTGGAGATCATGTTGAAAATCTCCTGATTTAGACTCCATTCTGCTTCTACTTTCCTTCTGCTCAGAAGGTCTGCCAACAGATTTTGGGATCCCTTTAGGTGGATTGCTGACAAAGAGGCCACATTTTTCTCCGCCCAGGACAGTAACTGATTGGCTAGTTCCATCAATCCCTGGCTCCTGGTCCCGCCTTGTTTGGTCACATAGGCCACTGCTGTAGTGTTGTCTGACAAAATTTGAACATGACAACCCCTCAGCATCTGTTGAAAAGCCAGGAGACCCATGAAAATGGCCTTTAGTTCTCGCCAATTTGATGACCTCCTTGCCTCCATTTTGGTCCATGACCCCTGTGCGGTCTGTCCGTCCAGATGAGCTCCCCATCGCCTTGAACTTGCGTCTGTTGTCAGACGCTTGTCCGAGGGAAGGACCCATGAGAGACCTTTTGTGAGATTGGAAGGATTTCTCCACCACCAGAGGGCCCGTTTTACTTTTGATGTTGGAAAGAAAAGTTTCTCCAGTGATTCTTGGCGAGACCACACTTGTAGGATGTTCCTCTGTAGGGGGTCTGGAATGTAACCTCGCCCATTGAACGGCAGGAATCGAGGCCGTGAGCTGGCCTAGGACTGCCATGGCTGTCCGGACTGACGCTGAAAGATTCGTCTGAATCTGACTCACTGCAGAAACAACTTTCTCTACCTTTTCTTGAGGGAGAAACACCTTCTGAAGCACTGAGTTGATGGTGTAACCGAGAAACCTCATCTCCTGTGAAGGGTCTAGGTTTGACTTTTCTAGATTCAATATCCACCCCAGGCTCTCGAGATGAGCCTGGAACATCTGGAGATCTGTTACCAGCTGATCTTTTGAACCTGCAAAGAATAGGAGGTCGTCCAAATAAGGAACAACCGAGACCCCCCTCAGTTTCAGAGGTTCCAAGGCTTCCGCCATCACTTTTGTAAAGATCCTTGGGGAGGACGAGAGGCCGAACGGCAGAGCCCTGAATTGTAGGTGCCAAACTGAAGTTCCCAAGTTGATTGCCAAGCGCAGAAACTTTTGTGAAGCCTGAGCTATTGGCACATGTAGGTACGCATCTCTTAAATCCAGAGAGGCCATGAAACACTCTGGTGTTAATAACTTTGTGATAAAATGGATGGTGTCCATACGGAAGTGCTTGTACCTTATAGATTTGTTCAGGATCTTCAAGTTCAAAATTAGGCGAAATTTGCCTGAAGGCTTTTTTACTAATATGTGGGAGTAAAACCCTCTTCCTTCCTGATCTTTTGGGACTTGGACAATAACTTCCTGTTGGATCAGATCCTTTAGAAGGTTCATCATTGCGGAAGCTTTTTCCTGATCCCTTGGTAGGGCTGTCACATAAAACCTGCAAGGAGGGCACTCTGAAAACTCCAGATTGTATCCTTGTGCGACGATATTTTTCACAAAGGGGCTCTTGGTCAGTAGACTCCACTGAGAAAAGAAAGCGGACAGTCTTCCCCCCACAGGAGTCAGACTGTCACTTGTCTTTTGAGGACTGATCTTGGGGGGGACTTAAAGAGGATTCCTCCTCTTCCCCTACCTCTTTGAGAAAACCAGCGCTTTTTGTTCTCTTTTTTGGAGGTTTGTGGAAAAGAACGAAAATTATTTTTAATAGGTTGTTTTTTCTTAGCCGGGAAAGCCTTTTTGTCGGCTGTTCTATCCAGAAATTTTTCAAGATCAGGCCCAAACAGTAAATCCCCTGAGAAGGGTAACCCGCAGAGTTTGATTTTAGAGGCTGTATCCCCTGTCCAGGTCTTAAGCCATACTGCACGCCTGGCTGAATTCACCAGAGCAGAAGATCTAGCTGACAACTTAATTGATTCAGCTGACGCATCAGCCATGTACCTAATTGATTTAAATCAATGGAAAAGATTCCAAGATATCCTTCCTTGGTGTACCAGCTTCTACATGGTTCATCAGCTTTTCCACCCAACACTCCAAGTTTCTTGCCACCACTGTGGAAGCCATTGCGGGTTTTAGACAGAGAAGTAGAATCCCAAGCCTTTTTTAACAGGGAGTCCGCCCTTTTATCCATGGGACCTTTTAGTACCCCCATGTCTTCGAACGCAAGATCCGTGCGTCGAAACACCTGAGAAAAAGCAGCATCTACTTTTGGCTTTTTATTCCAGGTTTCAGAGTCCTTATCTTCAAAGGGGAATCTTTTCCTTAAACTTTTGGAAAAGGGGCCCCTTTCTGGATCTTTCCACTCTTTTTTAATAGTATCTGATACTACTTTGTGAACTGGAAAAACTTTGTTTGGAGACATCCAGACCCTGGTACATTTTGTCGTGAAGAGACAAATGTACCTCCTCTTCTTGAATATCAAGCGTAGTATAAATTGCTTCAAGTAGATCGTCTACTTCATCTAGAGAGACTTTGTATCTGGAACTTCTGTACTCTCCTTCCTCTTCCTCCTCATCTGAATCCCTGAGTGAGCAAAGAGTACTTGTCCCTTCATCCCCTGAATCCACAACCTCTGACCTAGAGGTGGAAGCTTTTGGGCTGGGTGGTAAATGTTGGGGTTCAGCTTGCGCTGCTGGATTCTGAACCAACATAGATTTGACCGAGTTCAAAGAACTTGCAAGTTCTTGTACTGAAGAAAATAGTACTTTATATTGCTGGGATGTTTCTTCTAATACAGGATTTGCACATTGCCTTCTGCCATGAATCTCTAAGAGGGTTCCTGCAAGAAGGACATTTCCTTTGAGTTGGTGGCTTTTTAGTTTTTGGTTTCTCCTAAAACGCACAGAAAAAAGGTATTTTACAATTGGATAACCAATTAGGTTTTTTACAAAAAAAAAGAAAAAAAACGCCACCACTTTAAAAGGAAGATAAAAAGAAAAAATGCCCACCGCCTTATAGACATATCACCACCCAGTGAAAACTGTCAGGGACCGAGAGAAGTTACCTCTGACCCTGCAGTACAGGCTCCCTTGAGGACAAATAAAAAACACCACACATAAGCCCAACAGTAAAGGATAGAGGCACCACTGTATCCCCCCCCCCTACCTGGACCTGAGCGGCGTCTGAGGCGCCTGTCTCCGCCATGGCTGTTGATTCTCCTTCTATCGCCGAGAGAAACACAGCCGGGACTGACGATTTTTTTAAATCTTCCCGGGTCCGCGCGTCAAAGATGGCCGGAAACCGGAAGACGCCGCTCTTTAGGCCTGTCCCCTGACCCCTGCGTTACTAGGCAACGTGGACCACGCCACGCCTCTACAGGAAGCCGCGCCGCTGTGCATGACGTCACCCGCCCGCCAGGACCCGGGACCGACATGCGGCGCTCCTAAAAACAAACAGCGCAAAACGCATACCGCCCGGCCACCTGAGCCAGAACAGCGGACCCCTGGGCACTCAGCGCCGCTTCCTGGAGAGCCTTCACTCCACTGAGCAGGGAGAGGCTGGAGATTCCGGAGCACCCGCCCCACACTTAGGCGAGCCTGGGATGGCCCCTGCACACCCAGCAGACAAAGGTAAGCTTACCCCTCCAACCTTGGAAAGAGCGCAGCACCCCTGGTCCACAAGCATGCGCTTCCACCATGGCAGAGGAAACACAATAACTGAGGCCATGGTGGAAGAGGAGGGCTTTTAAAGACTAGCATGTGTTTCCTAATGAAGAGGCGGAGCTGCGCTCTCTCCAAGGTTGTCCTGAAAGGCGACTGGAGAAAATTTGGCTCACCGAATCGACTTGGTAACCCAAGAAACGAGTCTGAGATGGAACTAGGGATGATTTTTGTAAATTCAAAATCCAGCCCAGAGATTGCAGGTGGTTCTGCGCCCTGGATAGGTTGTCTAGTAACCCTTCTTTTGATGGGGCATAGAATAATAGGTCGTCTAGGTAGGGTATAACTGCCACCCCCTGTAGACGAAGCAGGGTTAGGGCTTCCGCCATCACCTTGGTAAAAATTTGAGGCGAGGATGACAGCACGAAAGGAAGTGCCCTGTATTGCAGATGATGAACTACTCCCTCCATCGTTACTGCCAACCTGAGGTACCTCTGTGACTGAGGGGAGATTGGGATATGCAGATATGCGTCCCTCAAATCTTTTGACGCCATATAACAGTCTGGCGTCAATAGATTTACCGAAAACATTGAATCCATCTTGAACTTTCTGTATTTGACAGATTTGTTCAGAGGCTTCAAGTTTAGTATCATTCTGAATTTTCCTGTAGGTTTCTTTATCAGGAAAATGTGTGAACAGAACCCCAGTTGCTGTTCCTCTGGGTTTGTACCACCAAACCCTGTCGCATTAGCTGTTTTAAAGGAGGACTTCATGGCCAGGGATTTTTCTGGGTCTTTCGGCATGTTTGTTATCAAAAACCTGGTTGGAGGTGAGGAGAGGTGTGTCCCGCCCCCCCCCCCCCCCCCCAAGAACTCCGACATAATCCTGGGCAAGGGTGGTCAGGATGTATTGATTGGACGTTACCACTGCGGAAGGAACTTTAGCAGTCTTCCGCCTACCCGCACGGCTGAGTTATTGGTATTTCTCAGCTTGAGGTTGGAAAAGGATTCAATCCTTTTCCTTTGGCCTTCTGTGCGGCCCAATTCCTCCTACCTCCTTGGGGTTTGTTGTCTTTCTTGAACCTTTTGGAGGTCGAAAACAACGTCTTGGGGGTTGTTTCTTCTTTACTGGGAAGACTTTTTTCCTATCAGCTGTCCGGTCTAGGATATTCTCTAGATCAGGCCCAAAAAGAAGGTCCCCTGAAAAAGGAATCCCCCAAAGCTTATTCTTTGAAGCTGCATCACCTGGCCAGGTCTTTAATCACAATGCTCTTCTTGCAGTGTTAGTCAAGGCTGCAGACCTTGCCGACATCTTGATTGCTTCAGCTGAAGCATCTGCTATGTAAGCAACTGCAAAGGATAGAGTGGAAAAATAATCGAAAACATTTCCTGTTTAGGCGAGTCCGCCACTCAATGGGCTTTCAGCTGGTTAGTCCAAAATTCTAAGTTTCTAGCTACACACGTTGTGGCCATAGCGGGTTTTAAATTATTCATAAAAAGATTGCAAAGATCTTTTTAATAAGAGATCCATGCGTTTGTCCAAGGGTCTTTTAGGACCCCCATGTCTTCAAAAGACAGATCAGTGGACCTGAATACAGCCGCATCCAGTTTAGGGACTTTATTCCACACAGCAGAGGTGGAATTCAAAAGGGAAACGCCTTTTATGGGCTTTTGAGAAAAATCTTTTTTTCTCTGGATCTTGCCATTTTTAGGTTATAGCGTCAGAAATGACCGGATAGACATACATGTGGCCGTGTAAAAACTCATTTTTCTCCTCACTTAGGCCCAACATGACATGAATGGCCCCAAGTAAGCCATCTACCTCCTCTAGGGATAATTTAAACTTGGAAGGAGAAGCTGCCGACTCCTCTCCCGAGTCCTCTGACTCCTCACTAAGAGGCATCTGGAACTGTCCTTCCCTGGTGACAGATTCTTCAGCTAAAGGTTCTACCGCTGGTATGGTCACCGACCCCTGGGAGGCCTGAGAGTCAGCCTGGGTAACTTAAGAGTCACAAAAAGATTGAATTGTGGCAAATAGTTCCTTCTTTACAGAGGCCATCAACTCTTCATGTACAGAGGCTGATTGCTCCTGAACTAAAGAAGATATGCAGGTGCTGCATAATGCTTTCTTCCAATTCTCTTCCATCTTTGTCCTACACGAAGGACATTTTCTTTTTTGGGTCAGAGCTCTTGACCTGGAGAGAAGAAAAAAAAAAAAGGGGGAGAAAGCAGGGAAATTCTTAGAGACCTGGTCTCCATAGGTGAACCCCCCTCACAGGAGCACTAGGAAAGGAAAGTGAACTTCCAGTGCCCAGACAGGCCCCTTGCCACTAGGGGGGGGATTGTAAAAAAAAAAGACCGGAACAATACAGGTAAAAGAAAAGGCACATTTTAACCACTGCCTCCTACCTGAACCTTGCTGGTGCCTGTGCCTGTCCCCGTAATCTCTGCGTCCTCCATTAGCAGTGTACAGCGCTCAAACAGTGGCTTCCACGCAGTTTCCAGACTCCCTTAGTGCCACTGCACCGGAAACGGAAATAGGCCCCAGTCTCGGTCCTGCCTCTTCGCCCTGCGTCGCGCCGGAAACGGCGATGCGCTAACCCGGGGATCTGTTCCGGCCACTCCAAACTGTCGGCGATGCGTGCGTTTGAACGCCGCTGGATCCCGGCGTTTTTGGGCTGTCCCCAAGCACCGAAGGAGGAAGAGGAGCCCGGCACCACCGCCCGATCGGATTGGCCGGGAGGAACGACTGGCTCGTCGGAGGAAAAAAGTAAGAGGGAAGCCCTTCTTTCAGAAACACCTGAGAGGTACTGACTTCCCCCCACCGAAGATGTTCCCTCCAGCCGGAGGAAACACAAAAACTGAGGTATACTAGGGAGGTACCTCCCTTTAAAGATCTGGAGGAAGAAGGCGTTTCCTGTGGTTGTGGGTGGAGTCACTATCTCTCAAGGTGCTGTCCTGAAAGACACCTTGGGAAAGAACAGTGGCACCTTCTTGTTGTCCTGAGGCAAAGAGGTCCACCTCCGGCTGTCCCCAACGATGCACAATCTCCCTGAATACATCCCTGTTGAGGGACCACGCGTCTTGACTTATCTGCAAGAGAATTCGGTGAGCCTTTTAGGTGAACGGCCGACAGAGGACAGGTTTACCACGCCCCAAAAGAGATACTTTATTTTTACCTCGGCCCAGCACAGAATCTTGTTTGCTATGGCCTAAAGGCCTAGAACCTTGGTGAAGCTCCTCAGCGAAGAGGACAGACCAAAAGGCAGTGCTCGGAACTGGTAGTGCAGAACTTCCGAATCTATCTGTGCTGCCGCATTGTGTCCACATTTGTAGGTGCTGTCCAACTATCTGGGATCGGAAGGCCTCTATAGCCCTGAGAATCGCCAGAAGCTCCCTCTGGTTTGAGGATCGATGGGCCTCTATAGGTGACCAGGATCCCTGGGCTAATTTTTCATCCAGATGGGCAACCCAATGCACTGGCGTTGGTCGTCACTACTAAGGCCGTAGGCTTGGCCCAGGACAGCCCCTTCACCAGGTTGTGATGGGCTCGCCACCACCATAAAGTCCTTTTGACTTTGGCTGTAAGAGGCATAGGTAGATCTAGGCTCTCTTTTCTGTCATCCCAGTGACTCAGCATGAGACTCTGTAGAGGGCGCTGATGAAGCCTTACCCAAGCAACTGCTGGAAAGCAGGACGACATCAAACCCAGTACCCTCATAACATCTCTGATCAGGGCTACCTGATCCACCTTCAGAATCTTTTCCCCGGGGAGAAAAACTTTCACCTCCAAAGATTCTGCATCCCAGATATTTGACCTCCTGTGACAGGGTCAGCTGGGATTTTTCTTGGTTGATCAACCACCCCAGATATAGTAGGAAACTCTGGGCATTCTGTAGACCTCTCTAGTTGATAAGAGGGGGCGACAAACAGGAGATCGTCCAGGTAAGGTATCAATGTGATAGCTTGGACTGTGGTGCTAGGGCCTCTGCTAGAACCTTGGTGAAGCTCCTCAGCGAAGAGGACAGACCAAAAGGCAGTGCTCGGAACTGGTAGTGCAGAACTTCCGAATCTATCTGTACTGCCAACCTTAGGAATTTTTGGAATTCCTGATGTATGGGGATATGCAAGTAAGCATCCCTGAGGTCTATTGTGGCCATGAAACAGCCTGGGAACAGGTTTGTCACAGAAAATATTGACTCCACCCTGAACCGTTTGTACCTTACAAACTTGTTAAGGGGACAGAGGGGTTCAGGATCAACCTGAACTTTTCAGAAGGTTTCTTCAAGACAAACACGTGAGTATACCCCCTGACCCTTCTTCTGGGGAATCCTGAGTAAGGACTATTTGATCCACTAGATCCCCTAGTAACAAACCTAAAGCCTTTGCTTTTTCCGGTCTCTGGGTAAGCAGAAACATTGAGGGGGGAACCGAATCGAACTCTAATCTGGAACCATTCCTTATGATGTCCAAAATGAACGGGCTTGAAGTCGAATTTTCCCATTGTGGGAGGAACTCCCCCAATCTTCCTCCCACTGGGACACAGGAGAAAACTTTGTTCTCGCTTTTCTTCTTCTCAGGAAAGGTTTTTGTGTGAGCCAGCACTCCAGATTTCTGGCCACAAGTGACTGCAAGGGCTGGTTTCAACCCTTCTGACTAGGCATCCCAAGCCCTCTTAAGCAACACCCCCCCCCCCTCTTATCCATGGGATCTCTGAGCGACCCCAGGTTGTCAAAAGCCAAATCTGTTTTTTTTTTGTTTGTTTTTTAGAGACTTTGGCCAATGGTGCATCCAGTTTAGGAATCTTATTCCACGGATGAGAAGCGTCTGCTTCAAATGGGAACCTGCGCTTGAGGCTACCAGAAAAGTAAGGTCTCTTTTCTGGCTGTTCCCACTCCAGCAAAATCGACTCAATTAGGGATTTGTGTACGGGAAACACCCTGGCTTTCTGTGCACTAGAACCCTGATACATCAGGTCGTGCTTGGAGAGATGGACTTGCTCCTCACAAATTTCTAACGTGTCAATAAATCCCTCACATCATCCAGGGATAATTTGTATCTGGACCCCCTGGAGGAATCATCCCCCCTTCAGGATGCTGAATCCGCCCAAGAAGTGGATAGAAATCTCTGTACCCTCTCCACCGCCTCCTCCTGACTGGGCTCAGACAGGGAAGGTGCACTAGCTGCTCTGGATAGGGGTAAAGAGGGACCCTGTACATCATTCCCCTGAACCACTGAAATGTGGATGATAGCTCGTCTGACCGAAGTCAGGATTTTGTGACACTCTGCCACCAAGTCATCCTTGACGAGGTTGCTGACACAATCGGGGCATAGTGGCTTCTCCCAATTCGAGCCTAAATTAGCCCCACAAACGGCACACTTTCTCCTAGGTGGCTGTACATGAGTCTTGTCCTGGGCTTTAACCTGGAAGCCAAACAGAAGAGAAGGACTGAAATTTCAATCATGCCTCCCTGACCCACACCACCACTGTGCTAGAGTCAGCCTAGGAAGTGCTCAGCCCATCACCTTAGGTTCCTGACCCAGCGAGGGAGTACATAGGTCTCAGGAGACCCTGACCCCCCAGTGTAAGCAGTGTTCCACCCTCACCACCTTACCTGGGAGGTGCCAGAGCCTGCTGAACCGGAGAGTCGCTTGCACAGCTGCCTCCATAATTCCTGGTGTTTGCACAGCCTCGCAAGTCTTCTACACCGCTCCGGATGCCTGCTATCCACCGCTGTGTCTCAGGGCGCCCTTTGATCATGCGGTTCTGCCGGAAGGGAAGCAGTCACTTCCACCAGCCGGAACGCAGAAGCCCCACCCCCAGCGCCGTACCCGGAAGTGATGGCCAAATAGAGCTGCATGATTCATCGTAAATTAATTGCAATCTCGATTCACACACCCCCCCCCCCGACGATCTCCAGGCCGGATGACCCGCGATTTTTGGGTGCGGCCATAGGAAAGTCCCCGGCTTCGGCCTAGCTCCGGAGCGGCGGCCATCTTGCTCCACCCCACACTCCTGTACTGTAATGTTAGTTAGAAGGGGGGCAAGCCGGCATCTTGTTACACCCAACAGACTCAGAGTAATAACTTTGTTGTTATTTTCAACACAAAACGGAGCTTATATGTTTAAATAAAGTATATGAAAATCTGACAGACTGTTTACAAGGTAAATTTTAAAATCAGCAGCAAACCTTACATGCTTGCTAATGTGACAGAATACCTCTGATTTTTACATTTAGTTAAATCAGAGTTGTTCTTTCACATTAGCAAGCATGCAAGGTCAGCAGGTTTGCTGCAGCTTTTAAAATTTAACATGTAAACAGTCCGTCAGATTTACATATACTGTTTTTAAGCACATAAGCTCAGTTTTGTGTTGAAAATAACTTTAAAGTGGTAGTATACTCTGTACTACCACTTTTACCTACAGGAAAGCCTATAATAAGGCTTTCCTGTAGGCATAAAGAATATCTCCTAAACCTGAACGGTTTAGGAGATATTGCCCTCGCAATGCACCGCTGACTGCAGCGGGGATCCTCGCCTAAAGGCCCGGCAGCCGCCAAACCTTGCCGGTAAGAAGTCTCCCGCACGCGACGACATTGACGCTCCAGCCACTCACAGCGCTGGAGCGGCGTTACCCGGTGCATACTAGCTCATTATGGCTTTTGCCTTTCAGGTAGGTTTAAAAAAATAAAATAAAAAAAAAAGGGGGTTTATTACCACTTTAAATATTTTTTTTTACGGTAAGGTAGAACGGGGAAATGCTGATGTAAACAAGCATTTCCCCAGTCTTCCTAGTGACAGGACAGTGATCACTGTTGTGTCACACACAGCCCATCCCCCTAAAGTTAAAAACAATCTTAGGACACTTACCCCCTTCAGCGCCATCTAGTGGTTAACTCCTTCACTGCCAGTGTCATTTTCACAGTAATCAGTGCATTTTTATAGCACTGATCGCTGTAAAAATTACAATGGTCCCAAAAATGTGTCCACCATAAAGTCGCAGTCACGATTAAAGAAAAAAAAAAAAAAAGCCATAATTCTATCCCCTATTTTGTAGATGCTATAACTTGTGGGCAAAGCAATCAATAGACGCTTATTGCAATTTATTTTACTAAAAATATAGAATATGTAGCAGCCTAATCTGAGGCAAAAAAAAAAAAAAAAAATTGTTTTTATATATTTTTGGGGGATATTATAGCCAAAAGTAAAAAATATAAAAAATCATCAAAATTGTCGCTCTATTTTTGGTTATAGTGCAAAAAAAAAAAAAAAAAAAAAAAACGCAGAGGTGATCAAATACCACCAAAAGAAAGCTCTATTTGTGGTAAAAAAAAAATAAAAAAAAAATAAAAAAAAGTAAATTGTGTTGGGAGCCACATCGCACAATTGTCAGTTAAATCGACGCAGTGCCAAATCGCAAAAAATTGCCTGGTCTTTGGCCAGCAAAATGGTCCGGGGCTTAAAGTGGTTGTAAACCCTTACAGACCACTTTAACCTACAGGTAAGCCTAGATTAATGGCCCGATGAAGAATCGTACGATTTTCGGATCGTGTGTACACTACTTTCGAGAGCCGATCACGACAGTTCATCCGATATTATTCGAACGGACATGCACGAAAATTTTCCTCGTACGATGCCAGATCATACGATTTTCATTTAGTCAGTACAGTTGTCGTCCGAAAATACAATACAAATACATTTCAACACATGACATCACTTCCGATTATTTTTTTCGGTCGTACGAGAATTTGTGACTTTAATAACCTATTTCATTTTACTTGCAACTATTAAGCGGAAAAAGTCGTACGATACGATATTCGGATCGTGTGTACGGGCCAAAAGGCTTACCTGTAGGTGCAACAAAAATATCTCCTAAACCTCCCGCACGCGTGGAAGTGACTTTATCGCGGCTCCAGCCAATCACAGCACCGTAGCCGCAATACCCGGAAGTCACTCGGGCATCATGGTGGCGGAGGAGAGGAGGAACAAGAGTCGTTTCGATCTCAGGTAATTCATAATGAGCTAGTATGCCATTATGCCTCTCTCTTGCAGGGTTTTTTTTTTTAAAGAAATGTATTAGAGGGTTTACTTCCTTTTAAGTGGTTAAAACATCAGTTTTGCCATGTTTACATGTCGCGTTTAGAAGAGTTTGGCGCTTGAAATGCCTCTAAACTCAGCTTCTAAACCCTTTCGCATTGCAAAAAAAAAAAAAAAAAAGCCTCTAAATTCAACTGCCTTGAAAAAACCCTGTGTAAATCTACTGATAAGATAACAGAGTTAAGGAGCAGTTGGGGAAAAAAAATGCCCTACTGCTCCTAAACATGCGTTTACCAGCAGCAGTGAACATGAGGCCTTAAGAAAACAAAAGCTTTTTTTTCCAGAAAAACTTGTTGAGTAGGACCTTCTATGTCCATGCAATTTTTAAGCACACCAAAGCCAGTGTCACGTGCTGCCAGTCCTAAAACACAAGAGTTATTTACCAAAGCATATGAGAAACATGGCATATCAAATACACATTAAGATCTAAGGCGGTGTTCCTCAGAATTTTAGTAATCTCTGAATCTACATATGCACAAGGCCCCTAGGTTTAACAAGCCAGGGCAGAGGTGAGCATGCCGGGCGGAGTGATCAAAAGATCTGGGTCCTAACCTTGCAGTAACAAAGTGATAAAGCTAGCCCAGGCCTGGCCTCCACAAAATTCACTCCCAGCGCCCCTCCATCCACCTCCCAGTGGAGCGGCACCCACGGATACAGTCCAGTCCACTTGGCCCCAGTCCTTACCCTCATCCTGCAACCCGTCAACGGCCGTACTGCTCTTGACCTGAAAAGAAGGCACGAACTCTGCAGCGTGTACGTTGGGAATAAACGGCTTGGCGTTGACGTTGAGTTGTGCCAGGGACGAGTTCAGTTGGGCCTCCTGGGCGTCAATATCTGCCTGCTCCCAGGAATCCGGGGCTGAGTCACTGTTGTCCATCGTTTCAGGTTCTGTGATTGCAGGGACAACCACAGTAACAATAGCGATAGGCTTTCTGTTTTTAATAAACCGGAGCGACCACTAAGATATTTTAGAGGAAAGCCGGCTGAACAAGTGTCAGTAACGCGACTCAGCACTCACTTAACGACTCCTCGTGTGTTGCCGCAACGTCACTGACGTAACCCAGCGCGCGACAAGCGACGCACGACGTATCTTAAAGTAGTTTCTTAGAATCCCATCTACGTTCTCATCTATGTGAGCTCCGGACGTAAGCACTACAACACCCACAATCCAACGCAGTAAATCGTGACTCTTATAGACTATTCTATCAGCAGCGTTGTGACACGAGGTTGATTGGAAATGTAGTTCACGGAAGTCTCACGAGTTTCTGGTGTGTGACAGCCTCCATAAGAATGTATGCAGTTCAGGATAAATTTGTTTTGCAGCCTTGGTGGACAAGGAAGATACATCACATGTACATAAAAGGTTGTGGGGGAGTTGAACACAGTCGTCGATGTAAACAATAAAACTATATTTATTAACTCTAAGGACCTGTTCACACTTGCTGACACTGAACAAATGTGCATATAGCATTAATGACTTTTGTTTGGACCTCTTTTACACTGAACGCACTGGCCATTAGCACTAAAGTACCGCTCGCTTTTGCGACACTGTTCAGCCATTAGCGGGGGGGGGGGGGGTTAACCCCAAAAAAGGGGTTAAAAACCCCAGTTTTGCAGTGCTTTTAAAGCGTTTTTTTAGGCGATTTGAAAGCCCTGCCCATTCATTCCAATGAGCAGGGCGTTTTGCAAAAGCTAAATACAGTACTCCCAACCCACCCCAAAGATGCTTGCAGGACTATTCATAACGTTCCACAAGCGCACCGCCCAAGAGTGTGAAAAGTCACACTGGAATAAATGGAAGGCAGTTTTCAGGGGCTTAGCAGAGGCTATTTCCAGCCCTAAAGTAGGATTCACCTGGACAGTTCGGGTTTTGAATCATGTGTCCGGGTTTCAGACAGCCTGAAACCCAGACACATTGGCCCGGATTCAGGTAACACTTACGCCGACGTATGTGTAGATACGCCGCGTAAGTGCACAGATGCGCCGTCGTATTTATGCGCCTGATTCTTAATACAAGATACGCCTGAAATTTGGCTTCATGTGACCGACGTAAGTTTCCTACGCCGTCGGAAGCCTGGGCGCATATTTACGCTGGCCGCAAGGGGCGCTTCCATTGATTTACTCATCGAATATGCAAATGACCGAGATACGCCCGATTCACGAACGTACTTGCGCCCGTCGCAGTAGTATACGCCGTTTACGTAAGGCGTACGTCCGGCGTAAAGTTATTCCACCTATGGGAGGCACATCCCATGCAAAGGTATGGACGGCTTGGAGTTATTGCTTTGACCCTAGCCCAGTCCAGGAACAGGAGGAGGAGGAGTTCTTGAAACAAAAATTGGTTGCTTAATCGTAACCAATTTTGTCATATGCCTTTGCTGCGGGAGCTCAAGGAGAATAATCCTGATGATTTTAGGAACTATCTCTGGATGACGGACTCCTGCTTTCAGCAACTCTTGGCATTGTTGTCACCCTATATTTGGAAGCAGAACACATGCATGAGGCTTGCCATTACTCCAGAGCAAAAGCTCATAGCCAACTTGCGGTACTTGGAGACAGGGAGCAGTCTCCAGGACCTGAAGTTTACGACTGGGATCTCCCTCCAGGCTCTGGGAGTCATTTTTCCAGAGACCTGTTCTGCCATTATTTAAGTCCTGCAGAAGTACTATATTTGAGTACATTTTATCCTTTAGCGATACATTCTATGTTTTATAATGTATTGTAATAATTTCTTGATTCCATCATTCCCATTATTGTAAGATGCTGTGAATGTCCCCTTTGTCCTCATGCATGCTGTAAGCTTTCTCTGATCCCTTTTTGGCCTACATGCATATTTTCCTTCACTAACATCCCCAGCATGCTACCCTGGGCCCATACACACCTAGCCTAGTAAATTAACAATGTTTTTGTCAGCTACATTTTTCTGTTTACACTAAACACCTCCTAAAATGTGTCCCAATCTTATTGTTGTCCTCAAATTCATGCAGAGTGCAAAAGTCAATTTTTTTAGTGCACAAACTCTTTTGGAACCCCCCCCCCCAAGTGTCTCCCACCTGCCGGCCAGGACACAGATGCACCGGCGTCCACACAGGTGCTTTACAGGGTTTGGGGTCTGTGGTCATGAAAGGTCCTGCTCTGAGCAAATGGCAGCGGTGGGGCTGGCAACTTCGCCAATAGGACAGAGGGGTGCCCAGGCAAAGGAGAGTCAATGCCAGGGGCTCTTCACAGGACAGTCCTGAGACATGGAGCTCCCTTAGGTTCCTATAGTGTGCTCCTTCCCGTCCGACAGGAAACACAATAACTAAAGAGGGAGGCCTGGAGGACCACCTATTAAAGTGGAGGTTCACCCAAAAAACACAATTTTTAACAGTAGATCTGGCCTAATTACAGGAAGCAGAATCGGGTGTTTTGATTAAAATCAATGCAGTACTTACTTTTTTTGAGATAGATGTTCTCCCGCCGCTTCCGGGTATGGGCTGCGGGACTGGGCATTCCTATTTGATTGACAGCCTTCCGACCGTCACTAGTTTCCGAAAGTAGCCGAACGTCGGTGCGCAGGCGCCGTATAGCGCCGCACCGACGTTCGGCAACTCGTGACGCGCTGTATGCGACCGTCAGAAGGCTGTCAATCAAATAGGAACGCCCAGTCCCGAAGACCATACCCGGAAGCGGCGGGAGAACATCTATCTCAAAAAAGGTAAGTACTGCATTGATTTTAATCAAAACACCCGATTCTGCTTCCCGTAATTAGGCCCAATCTACTGTTCAAAAATATTTTTCGGGTGAACTCCCGCTTTAAAGATATTGGTATGCGTGTTTCCTGTCCAGGAGGGAGGAGCCCTATGTCTCTCAGAGGCTGTTCTGGAAGTCGAAAGGGGAAAACAGTGCTAAATACCACCAAAAGAAAGCTCTATTTGTATGGAGAAAAAAATATGTTTGGGTACAGTGTAGCATGACTGAAAAATTGTCAATTAAAATAAGAGCACTGAAAGCTGAAAATTGGTCTGGGCAGGAATGGGCTAAAAGTGCCCTGTAATGAAGTGGTTAATGACCAGTAAAAGGCTTTTTCCTGAAGCACTTGATAAAGCAGACATTTACCCACTGGAAGTCATTGCTTACCTCCCTTGCTCCGCAATATAGAACAGCATTTTTTTCCCCCCACTTTTACTTTAGTCTGCCTTTCCCATGGCTGCAATTCTCAGCTTGGCAAGAATAAGGTCTCTTCTCTGAAACCTTCTGCACTACAGCTGGAGCAGGGAGGACATGGTGGAACGTCAAACTACCTGAACCAGGAAGAGGCAGCCAGCTCCTGATGGACATGCAGACCAGGCAGGGATCTGATCTGGGACAGTTGGGGGTCAGAGTACAGAGTTTCAGGACTTACATGCCTATTGTAATAGTGAGGGTCCCGGTCACCATAAAAACGCAGCAAAAACTGACACAGAGTCTGCATGTCAGTGGACTCCAGAACTTCACAGCATAACTTTAAAACGGATAAAACTGTTTTGGCAGCTTTCTCCGGGTTTTGCTAAGTTTGAATGGGGCTGTGTGGTTTGGTGATCCTGCAGAGACTTGGACGGGATGGGATCTCCGGCCCTGTGTCCAGGTTTTGGGAATAGCCAACAGATTGGGTGCTCAGGTGAAAACAGCCAATATAATCAGGGACTGGTGAGAACAGAGGGGAAATGAAGGTGGAGTGTGTGCAGCTATCTGTTGCTACAAGGCAGACCTGTGTGTGGGGAGCTGTCTGTCTACCCTGCAAGACTACATCCCTTGTGTGGGGGGGACTTCGTGCCGATGGACTGAGAGGCTAGTAGACCTGGGGTGGCTAGTGAGTCCAAGAGGGGCTGAAGGAAGTCCTGATGTCGGGGAGACAATAGACTGGAGAATCCTGTTGAGGCCAGGAGTGGGCCAAGGTTTAACAGGTACAGCCAGGCTGAAGTAAGCCTAGGAGCCAGGAAGCTTGGCATTTTGTGTTTGTGAACTGTATTGGAGAAGAACCCCTGCGTGGGAATCCTATGAATGGACTTTTTATTTTGTTTCCTTTTAATAAAAATGGGCTGCCATGCCCTTAAATCTTACAACTGGCTGCTGTGGACTCACTAACAATCGCATTTACCACTTAAGTTAAACACCCCCATATTACAGTGGTGGATTCAGCGGGCATCTAGACGGTGAAATCCGGGTCCTTACTCCAGTGGTGAGTCCCAGCAGGAACTACTGCTAGCTGTGTGTGGCAGCCAGGCGAACTGCATTGCGCATACGTTTATTTTTGGACTGTGTGGCATACAGGTGGTGCACCTGTCAGATTTTTTTTTTCCTTTTTCCTGCTGTGAACTGTGTAACAAGCTGCTGTGCATGCGACTGCAAGGATGAGGCAGTCAAAATGCAAGAAGTTCATGTCAAAGCAAGTTAAAGGGGAAGTGAGCTCAGCGTGGCCTGAGAAGATGTCTCCACCTAGGAGGGCCAGTCAAAAGGGGCCAGTGGAGTATGAGACTGTGAATGAGTGGTTCAAGTGGAACCAGACTAAAGAGTCGGATGCGGTGCAAAGGGCTGAGATAGTGGCCTCTGATTACATGCAACCCATGCTACCTACAGAGGAGGTTGGAGACTTCCTAGAAGAATTAGAAAAAGTCACTGTAAGGAGGAAATGGCCTAGAGATCGGTGGCCAAAGTTGCTGCAAACCTTATTACGGATAGAGTACCGATCGGTTTACCATTTGATGGACGGTGACCAGGATGACTACCGCCAGTTTAAAGAGGAAATCCTTCTTAGAGGAGAGTTCCATCACATTATGGGCCGCCAGCAATGCTCCAGCAAAGGGAGGTCATCACCCATAGCAACGGGAGAGGCGTCCCTGCGACAGCAAAGCACCAATCAAGCAATGGCTCAGGAGAGCATGAGTGTGCATCGGTGTAGCCAACCATCTTTGGAGTGCTGGTCTGCTGTTAACCCTAGCAACAGGGATCCTGTGTTACATGCAGGGGGTGTTGGGTCTGGAAAGGCTGCAGTGTTTATCCATGACCACATGAAAGATTCAGCCTATGGAGACACCGCAGATAAGAGACAACGCATTCAAATGAAGGCTATGACAACGGCTACAGGAAGTGGTAAGACTGTTGCAGTTTATGGGACAGAACCCAATAAAGTGAAAGTGTGTTCAGCGGGGAGATCCGCAGTACAGGTGGACTTGCTACAGTGTGCTACCCAGAGTAGGGGGGACACACAGGGTAAAGCCCAAATGTCAGCAGGACTAAAGACTGAAAAGGACATGGGGACTATGTATGTACCTGGTGGAATCCAGCAGAGCGCTGGAAGAGCTGGACTAGGGGTGACCAAAGTAATCTGTATACCATGTTCCCTAGTGACAGAGACAGGTACTGTGGGGTTGCCCAGGGAAACCTCCCAAGAGCCGACAGTGTTGGAGCGGAGGGTTTCCCAGGTCAGCTGTAGAGCTTCTCTAGTGGGTAAGGGTCCACTCACAATAGCTACAGCTATATCTAAGGGTCATGCTGATCTTCTAAAGATTGAGAAATGTGTTTCTGGAAATGTCATATTTGAGAATAATATTGGTGATATGTTTACTTAAAAGGGTGGGAGTAGGATGTCTTCCGTGACCACCAGAGGCAAAGCTGCAGGGTTGTCCAAGGAAACCTCCCGGGATCTCCCTGTGTTGGAACTGGAGGTTGTCCAGGACCACTCTGGTACTACTCTGGGGGAACAAGGAGGGACTGCACTACACAATGAGAGTGTGTGGGGCAGACCACCCGCCTGGTGTGTGACCAATTTGGTGAAAAATGTATTCATACTGTAAAAGCTAGTAGTGTAAAGCAGGATGTGCTGGTAGCGCCACCAGAACAATCTGGTCAAAATGGGGTATTGCACCCTGTGGTTTGCGACAAAGCATCGTCCCAATGTGACATAAGTGAAACTGTGCTTGTACAATGTGATGCGTATGGCGATGACAAATGTACTGTATTGGGTAATGAGACCCAGGTTCCTTTGGTGCCTCTTGGAACAGGGGGTGCAGCGCTGCAGAATGCCTGTCAGGGAAGTACCACTGACTGGGACAGATGGGCTAAACAATTGCTAGCCATGCTGGATAAGGCTAGGTTGGGTAACACAGATGTGGACATAACACCTGCTATGCCCAACGGAGGGACTACAGGCTGGCCTGTGACCAAGGGCATGTTGGCCCCTCTAGAGGTTGATCCCCTCCAGTCAGAAGGACCGGTTAAGGGCGCATGCATGGCAGTTGTGTTATCCGCAGCTCAACCGGTGGAAAATAGTGAGTGCAAAAATGGCAATGTAACTTATGACCTGCAGCGGCTCCCTGATGCTGTGACAGAAGGGATAAATGTGATATGTACGTCTGACGGCGCTCCAGTTGAGCACCAGGCTGTGAAGACCGATACCGTCAGTGAGGTGGAGGTCGCTATAAATGTCTCTACATTTCCAGCTTCAGTGGATGAGCCCCTCCACGTCATTGATAATGGAAAAGTCCCTAGAAAGGTCTTGTATGTAAACGTGGGTCGCATTAAGTTGACTAATGTATTGTTGAAAATGCTTGAAGTCCAAAAAGGCAATTTGCTGTACACTTGGGTGTCTCCACCGTGGTCGGACGAGGTGGTGCTGCGTAGTACCAGTAGGTGGAGCAAAGTAGTACAGGCTATGTTTGATGTTAATCACAAGAGAAACTGGTTGGTCCCATATTTGTTAGCAGTGTGGCAGATGGTCTCAAGGTTCTCTGAGAGGGTGCTTCCAGTTACCGGTTTGGATGGAAGGCGCTCAGGAGAAAGCTTGAAAACATCAGAAGTCTCTCCGCCTGATGCGGTGACTAGGGAAATTTCTGCTAATGCAGTCCAAAGTGCGGCTGAGCGGTGGTTAGTAGAGGGCACGGACACTGCCTCACCCACTAGACTTCACATGAATGAAGGGACCGAAATGGACGTGGCAATAGCAGAGATTTTTCCTGTCAGTCGCACCAAGGTACAAATTAAAGTACCCAGAGACACTGTGGGAGAAGCTGATGAAGGAATTGGTTTCTGTAGCAAGGTAATGCACACACCAGTTGGCATTGTCGCCGTAAGGAATGATTTGGGCTTGGGTCAGTGTAATTTGTTAGGACAGCCACCCATGGAGCGTTGGACAGCATGTGAGGCGGAGCTTGGTGATCGTTCCGTGGAGCATAGTCACTTGCCTATGTGTGGTCTATCCTCAGGATGGGTCCTAACAAATTATGAAAAAAGCAGTGATGGTATCGGAAGTTGGGATCTCAAAATTGGTGATCTGCTAATGGTCGGTACTGCTAACGAGGGTTTAATTGCCATGGGTAACCTCAGACAAGTTGTTAAACCAAAAAAACCTGTTGTAATGGGAAAATCTTGTGTCACTGGGAGAAAGGCTGTTTCCCCATCAGGAAAAGTATTAGGAACAGGTTCCCTATATCAAGGAAGTGAGGGTATCAGGAAAGGCAGTGTTCCCCTGAGAAAAGCAAATAAGCCCAGGAACCCCAGAAGAGGGAGAAAGCGCAGGATAGAAAAAAGTGGGATCCCATGGAGAGTCAGGGTAGGACTTACCTGGAAGCGCACCCGAAAAAAGGGTTGAACCTACGCGGCTGACAGCCGGCACAGAGGTGTCCCAACCCTAATGACGTGTGCTGGTGTTCCGCCCCCTTCGGGTTCGAAACAAAGGGGGGGGATATGTAATAGTGAGGGTCCCGGTCACCATAAAAACGCAGCAAAAACGGACACAGAGTCTGCATGTCAGTGGACTGCAGAACTTCACAGCATAACTTTAAAACGGATAAAACTGTTTTGGCAGCTTTCTCCGGGTTTTGCTAAGTTTGAATGGGGCTGTGTGGTTTGGAGATCCTGCAGAGATTTGGGCGGGATGGGATCTCCGGCCCTGTGTCCAGGTCATGGGAATAGCCAACAGGTTGGGTGCTCAGGTGAAAACAGCCAATATAATCAGGGACTGGTGAGAACAGAGGGGAAAGGAAGGTGGAGTGTGTGCAGCTGGCTGTTGCTGCAAGGCAGACCTGTGTGTGGGGAGCTGTCTATCTACCCTGCAAGACTACATCCCTTGTGTGGGGGGGACTTCCTGCCGATGGACTGAGAGGCTAGTAGACCTGGGGTGGCTAGTGAGTCCAAGAGGGGCTGAAGGAAGTCCTGATGTCGGGGAGACAATAGACTGGAGAATCCTGTTGAGGCCAGGAGTGGGCCAAGGTTTAACAGGTACAGCCAGGCTGAAGTAAGCCTAGGAGCCAGGAAGCTTGGCATTTTGTGTTTGTAAACTGTATTGGAGAAGAACCCCTGCGTGGGAATCCTATGAATGGACTTTTTACTTTGTTTCCTTTTAATAAAAATGGGCTGCCATGCCCTTAAATCTTACAACTGGCTGCTGTGGACTCACTAACAATCGCATTTACCACTTAAGTTAAACACCCCCATATTACACTATGTAACATTTTATGGCACACCAAAAGGCAAAGCCATGAGCTGAAAACTAAAAAATGGAAGTCGCATTCTAAAATGGAGACGTCTTAGGCCCCGTACACACGACCAAACATGTCTGCTGAAACTGGCAGGCCCGCCCACGTCGCCGCGTCATCGTCGCGGAGACGGCGCGGACACGCCCCGCGTATTGTTTACGCGCGGACTTCTGTACGATGGTTAGTACAGCCATCGTACAGAAATCCCCGGGTAGACATGTACGGTGAAAACGGTCCGGCGGAACGGTTTCATCGTACATGTTTGCCCGTGTGTACGCGGCCTGAGGCTTCATGTACACGGGACACGTTTACAATCTCTCCTAAACGATTTAACTTGACAGTAATTTGTAACTGCTTGCGTCTTGCTGCTGCTGTTTACGTCTGCAGCATGGCACGGACCGTCAAAAGGACGTGTGTATATATATATATATATATATATATACGTCCCCCTTTAAGAAGCGGCATTGTGGACATGCGCGTGCCCGCAGCGTGCTCCATGACTCCTACTGCGATCTTGTCACAGAAAGGTAGAACGGGGAAATGCTGATGTAAACAAGCATTTCCCCAGTCTTCCTAGTGACAGGACAGTGATCACAGTTTCCTGTACTCGGAAGCAGTGATCACTGTCGTGTCACACACACCCCATCCCCCTATAGTTAAAAACAATCTTAGGGCACTTACCCCCTTCAGCGCTTGCTTGCTTTAGTGTCTGCAACGTACAAGTTCCTGTACCTGGATGTTGGGAAGAATGTCTGCTACTTGGATGGAGGTGTGATTGGCAGAATGGCACCTTAAATTTTGCCTCCTGCTGAGGACAATGTTGAGGGCCTCAATTTTGTTTTTGTGGCAGATGAGTCCTTTGCTCTGGGGGAACATCTTCTGATGCCCTTTCCCATGAGGAACCTCACCCCAGAGCAGAGAATTTTTTATTTTAGTTGAAAAGGCCTTTGGTATACTATTCAGTCAGTTTAGGCTGTTTTTAACCTCCATCAACCTGGCCGAATATAAAATTAACCATGTTGTGTTGTGCTGCTGCATCCTCCACAATTGTTTACGGAGGAATGCTAGCAGCTACCTTGCCTCAGGGCCAAGTGATGTTGACTCTGCAGTGTCAGGCCCAGCTGAAAAGGCTGTGATGACAGCTCTAGAAAGTAGCTATCATGTACCAGGTGTGACCAGAACTGCGTGGTTAGCTACAGAGGAACACCAAACACAGATAAGGTGAATAATCATAATAATGTTTATTAAAGATAGGTGATAAATAAGTAAATACAAACAGTGCACAACCAACCAAACAGAAACCCACAGACAACAAATAGTATATACAGCAAAATGGGAGTACCAGAATCGTACACATAAGCCAGGCCAGGGTCATACACAGCAGATCAGCAGATGGACAAGGGATGTTCCAGAAACATAAATGTTAGCCAGGCCAAGGTCATACACAGGGAGATCAGAAGATGGGGTAAGGAACACAGGACATGGAGAGGATGGACGGATCAGACTGCAGGGCAGGGATGCAAGGTAACAGTTGGGACAGGATAGGGATCAAGACAGGGAGACAGGATCAAATACATGGTTAACAGGTTCAGGGCACAGGATTAGGGATGAGCCGAACACCCCCGATTGGACACGCGCTCGCCTACAGGGAGGGGCTGCAAGAAGGCAATTAAGCTAATCGCCTTTCCAGCCCCTCAGCAGAAGGAGGAAGTGGGACAGGAAGTCCCCTTCTCCTGAAGCCCCCACTCCCCCCCCCAAAAAAATTACATGCCAAATGTGGTATGTAAGGGGGCGAGGAGTGGGTTAAGCGGAAGTTCCATTTTTAGGTGGAACTCCGCTTTAAGTAGAATCTGTTTGTAACCCAGTAGGAATGTGTATCAATGGACTTTCTCGGTACTGATAACATGAGTCGGTATAGTAAAAAATTAAATTTTTTATACATAAAAACATACAATGTTCCGTATATAAAACAAAACTAGGACTAACAACCCCGCAAGGAGATACAGAGATGATATTACAAACAGGAGGAGCCGTGAGGTATCAGCAGTTGTGGGGAGGAGTCCTAGAAGAACCTCTACCGGTTTCGCGGCGAACCGCTTCTTCAGGAGGTATAGTCTGTGCAATAGATGATACAATGTCAAAAACTAGCAACACATAAAACATGGAAAAATAGTTAAAAAATATATTAGGGAGAACAAGATTTGCATAATAAACCACAAAACCGCTTACCCGGAGTCAAAGACCGTAGTGCATATATTGCTGACCAAAGTCCACCGTAGCGAACAAGGGGGAACAAAGGTAGGTAAAAGACTAATGGGATAATAATGGTAATATTAATTTAATGAAGATCAATCAATTATGCGCAGGGACACCGTGTGCACCTCGAGAATAAAGTGTGTGGGACCACAACCAGATAGGAGGAACAAGCGACAACAGAAAGAGAGAAAGGAAAGGGGAGTGAGAAAGAAAAGGAAAGAAGAAGAGGGGGGAGAGGGGGGAAAAGGTGAGGGGGGGGAGAAAAGAAGGGGGAAAAAACAGGGGGGGAGGAAAAAAAAAGGGGGGAGGGAAAGAGGAGGGGATGACAGGCAACACAGAGGAGGGGAGGGGTGGGGGAAGACAGGGAAAGGAAAAGGAAAGCGAACACAATCATGAAATCGAAGAAGGAAGGGGGGAGAAGGGTTTAGGGGGGGTTTTGGGGGTAGGGATAGGAGGGGGAAGATAAGAACAAGGGGGGGGAGAGGGGGAAACGAGAGATGGGGAAGAGAGGGGGGGGCGGAGGAAAAGGAAAGGGAGGGAAAAAGGAAAGGGGGAAGGGAGGAAATGAGGGGGGGGAAATGAATAAGGGGAATAAAGAAAGAGAGGTAGGGGGAAAAAAAAGAAGAGAAGGGGGGGAAACAGGGGAAAGCAAAGGAGGGGGGGAAGAGGGAAGGGAGGAAGGGATGGACATCAGGGGAGGGTAAAAAACATAGGGGTGAAAGGTAGACGGAGGGGGGGGGAAACAAGGGGAGGGGAGAAGGGGGGCAGGGGGGGAAGAAACCCAGAAAAGAGGGGAAAGAGGGAAGGAAAGAGGAAGGGGGAGTGGGGAAAGGATGTGAAATAGGGGGAGACATAAAGGCACAGAAATCAGACATAGTAACCCAATGGAGAGTCTATCCATGCATCACACCAGGCAGTGAAGGATGATTAATTAAATTGTGGCCATAAAAATCTCACCTATGCTGGTAAAAGCAATAGCGTATGGGCAGCTAGGGAGCATGCATCAGGCAGGTAATGAATATTGAATGGTAAGCAGCTGAGGATAATCAGCTGAAGACTGCAAAAGAGGCTTCCCCAACACTAAACAGTGGAGGTATAGGGGAATCAACAATCAGGTTACCGCACTGAAAGAATCAAGGGACATCCAGTGAGGCAAACAGTTCACAGTCAGCAATGATTCAAATAGAGGGTCAGAGAGCCACTTCTTACCTGCCATGCAACGTCCCAGCATTCAGCTCAAGGAGAGTCACAGAGGAGCTCACAATGTGTGCTACCTCTGTGAAGCTATTTGTAGTACTTCCCCAACCCCGCTGTCCAATCGCGCCGCGTTACACAACGCGACGCATGACGTCACGAGGTTACCACGCCCCCTGACAGCGCTCACAGACGTGGAGCGTCATTGGTCCGAACGGCATCATAGGCCAAAGGCTTGGCTAGCCAGGACAGGGAGGGGACTGGGTGGAGGACTCAGGCCCCGGGCGGGGGTCGTGGACATGTAAGCTGATGAAAGGAACCAGTGGCGGCTGGTGCTCAAAATATTTGGGGGGGCGCAAAGGAAAAAAAAAATTGCAGTCTCACTGTGCCCAAACGCAGCCACTGTTACATGCCATCAAACGCAGCCACTGTTACATGCCATCAAACGCAGCCACTGTGCCATCAATTTGCACCACTGTGCCATGCCATCAAATGCAGCCACTGTGCCATCAATTTGCACCACTGTGCCATGCCATCAAATGCAGCCACTGTGCCATCAATTCGCACCACTGTGCCATGCCACTAAACGCAGTCACTGTGCCATGCCATTAAACGCAGTCACTGTGCCATGCCATCAAATGCAGTCACTGTGCCATCAATTTGCACCACTGTGCCATGCCATTAAACGCAGTCACTGTGCCATGCCATCAAATGCAGTCACTGTGCCATCAATTTGCACCACTGTGCCATGCCATTAAACGCAGTCACTGTGCCCTCCATTGTCACCACTGTGCCATGCCATTAAACGCAGCCACTGTGCCATCCATTGTCACCACTGTGCCATGCCATTAAACACAGCCACTGTGCCATACATTGTGACCACTGTGCCATACATTGTCACCACTGTGCCCTTTAATGGTCGCCTGGGGGCTGGGGGGTGAGTCCCTTAACATTAGCAGCCCCCCCCCTTAGAGATCCCATTAGCTGAGTGAATATCAGTGCTGTGGCTGCAGGACTCGGAGTGAACTGCGGGGGGAGCCGCTGCTGGATTGTAGCTGAGAGCCCACGGCCAACACAAACACAGGTATGCTGCGGGGGGTGAGGAGGGGGGGGGGCTGCTGCTGGAATCCAGCAGCAGCGGCCCCCCCCTCCTCTCCCCCCGCAGCGCCGCATACCTGTGTTTGTGTTGGCCGTGGGCTCTCAGCTACAATCCAGCAGCGGCTCCCCCCGCAGTTCACTCCGAGTCCTGCCGCCACAGCACTCACCAGTCTGGAGCACAGTGCGTGCTTGAAATTCCCCCCTCCATCTCAATGTGCCGCTGCTGGAAGAGAGCTCACGGTTGGCCACAAACACAGCTATGCTGGTGGTGGCGGAGCTGGCTGGCAGTACTAGCGGCGGCGGGACTCGGGAGTGCTGATGCGGGGGATGGAGCCGGGAAGTAACACTTACCTTCTTGGCGCCGCTCCTCAATAATGCCCCCACACGCTACAGAGAGATGCCGCCGGAAGTCATGTGACGATCCGCCCACTGACCTCTGCTCCGGTCCTGCCAATCCCATGATAGCTAGCGGACATGCTAGCAAATCAAATGAAGTGGGAGTGTGTGCGGGCGCACAGCTTGCGCCCTGCACACGCCCTAAACACGGGCAAATCAGCTTCCCAGCCTGCGATCAGCTGATTGCAGGCTGGGAAGCTTCCCATAGACCGCCGCATGTCCGGCGCCTGGTCACTCTTATGGGCCACTGAAAGGAACCCTGGTCAGCCGCACATAACATCTCTGAGACCCCCAGTGGCGGTAATGGTTATTACAGCAAAATCGCCCTAAACAATACAATTGGATATTGAACATAGAAAAACAGGACATTGTTAAAGAGGGCCGTGATAAGTATTCACGGTAATGTAATTACATAATACAGATATACCCAAAACCAAGAATAATGGTTAGGGTAGTACCAGCGATTAGAGTGGAATATTGAGAGGGGGGACAGAGCCTCAAGGCTGGAGACTCTAAAGGAGGAAAACCAGTCATATAAAATGGACATTTACAGTACAAAGGGTCAAGGTGCCTTGGACCATAGGGAAAAAACATGCATAACGCATATAGCACAACAGCAAAGTATACAGACCATTCAATGATATAAGTTAGCATAACAATTAAGCCGTTGTAATGGTATAATTGTTCAAAAATGGCAATTAATATGACAATTAATTCATTCTACTGGTACATATAGGGTGGGGAGGATAGGGGGAAGATAGGGGGAGAGGGGGGGACGAAAAATGGTAGGGGGAGGGAACAAGGGGGGGAGGGGAAGGGACAGGTACCACGTGGACACACCATCAAGCAAGAAACCAAGGCTATGGATCATAGAAACGGTTTGTAAGAAATCATCTCATTGAGACCTGGGGGGGGGGGGGTGGTGGCGTTTAAACGTTTAATCCAGAGTGTTTCTCTCTGTAGGATTGTTTTGTCCCAATCACCCCCCCTAGGACTAGGGGCAACAACCTCAAGCACAAGGAAACACACCACTGATAGGTTATAACGGTGGTATAGACCAATCTGTCTGCCTATTGTGGTGAGTTTGCCACCCCCTGAATCATAAAGGTGATCACCAATCCGCTGCCTAAATTGTCTGATAGTCTTGCTGACATAAAAAGCTTGGCATTGGCAGAGCATTAGGTAAATAACACCCCTGGTATCGCAATCAGCATGTGCCCGTGAGCAGAGGGTTTCTCCATTGGGTAAGACAAAGTCTTGACCCTCGAGCACCCAGGGGCATCTTGGGCAACCACCACATCTAAAGGTGCCTCTAGGTTCCGAGTTTGGGGCATTTACAGGTACGTAATGGCTCTTGGTCAGACGATCACGTAGGGAACATGCTCTGCGGTAAACCAGTTCAGGGTTAGATTTAAGGTGTTTCCGTAAAATATTATGAGCAGTTAGAAAGTGCCAGTGATTAGTAAGTATAGACCGTAAGGTACTATGGTGTGCCGAATAGGTGGTAATAAATCTGACTGACTCCTGAACAGGAGAAGGCCTGGGAGGTTTAAAGAGCAGAGAGTGCCTAGAGTGGGCATATGCCGTGTTGAAGGCTTTTTTCAGGTTAGTAGGGGAATAGCCTCTTAGTAAGAGGCGGTCTCTTAGGGCATTGGCCTGTATACGGAAGTCGTCATCTAACGCACAATTCCTGCGCAACCGCAAGTATTGCGCATACGGAATGCTGCGTACTAACGGTCCTGGATGTGCACTGGTGGCATATAGAAGTGTGTTTCCGGCTGTGGGTTTGCGATATAAATTAGTTCTAAGAGTACCATCTAATTGCTTGATGATGGTCAGATCCAAAAATGGGATCTGCTCATCATCAAACTGGAAGGTAAACCTGAGATTAAAATCATTGCTATCCAGTGATTGAACGAAGGACAAGAGCTCATCTCTTGTTCCTGTCCATACCAGGAACAGATCATCTATATAGCGATACCAAACCAGTGCCTTTTCCATAAAACCTGCCAGTGACTCATCAGCATAGAGTGACCTTTCCCAGCCGCCTAGAAAAAGGTTTGCGTATGCCGGGGCACAAGATGTCCCCATGGCAACCCCTTGGGTCTGCAAAAACAGTTGATCATTAAAAATAAAGTAATTTTTACTCAAAATGAAAAATAGAAGCCTCAAAATAAACGTATTAAGAGGCTACGAAGTTCTCTCCTGCTCATGTAGGAAGGATCCAGCCGCCCGGACACCCCGCTCGTGGGGGATACTAGAGTTTTAAGGCCTCTATATCAATCGCCACGAGCAGGGCGTCCGGAGGGACCTGGATCCCCTCCAAGTGCCTCAACAGGTCAGTGGTATGCCACTCCTAACGTGTGGCATCAGAAAGGCATCAATGAATTTACTGGAATTTACTTTTTTGGATGTTGATTTTACGCAACAAACTTTTGCACTTCTATAAACATGTTGAATTTGTTAAATTTACTAGGGGGAGCGAATTTCAAACCTTTGTCCAAGACCAGCAGCTCATTAGAGGTTAGTTCCTTGGAACTCAGGTTGAACACTCCTTGGCCAATTAGACCCTTCTTCTTTTTCCTCTGCGCCCTTCTACCCCCTCTGGTCCCTCTTTTGGATCCGAAGGCCTTTGGTGCCCTGGGCCGTCCCGATAAAAATCCTTATTTTCATAAGATCCTGGACCATATGAATCATGGTTATAGTGTATAAACATAAAGCTTGGAGGGCATATCATGGACTTTAGAGGCACAGTAATCTGGTATAAGTATAATGCGGGAGAGACAATCTCTTTAGTTAAAAAAAGGGAGTTTTTAATACAGCATAAACATAATACATTAACAAGGATATTCCAGTTCCGTAGGATCTATGAATATAAATAGCAAGCTCAATTAATTACATCAGAGTCCCATGTACTTCACAAATGATATATACAAAAGGGTAAATCATAATAATGATACAAATCTTAGATAAAGATCAAGGATCCGTTGTAAAGAGTCTGCCCAACGAAGTATAGAAGGGACAAGAAAGGCTTGATGTTGCGAAGAACGATGATGTAATGCTACGGCTCTGACCGGTTTCGCGTTGGTGACAACGCTTTTTCAAAGAGCACCTTAAATGAAATTAGCTGAAGAACACAGTACTACAGTTATACAGCAGAACATGTTCAAAGAAAAAAACATAATAAATTAACATTTTATATATATACATCAATACAAAAAGTATAGTGATTACACGGTGGATTGCAGAGGGGTAGCTGTGCATCACGAGAAGCTCCAAGGTTGGGGATACACCTCAAATGGGGTGTTCCCCAGAGGCAAGCGCAGGGGGCATGTCACCCAACCAACATCGCAAAACACACAGTGGGGACAGGGCAACAATGATGGGCTGATAGGGATAGAAATAGTGTAGGAAGGTAGATAGAGAGAGCATGAACGTTGTATAACTTACATAAATTAAAATCGTTTAAAAGATTCCAATGTCCAGAAGGAGATTTATATCGATCGGACAGGTGACGTCCATATACTTAATGTAATCGGCTTCAGTGAGTAAGATATCCCCAAGGGGCAGAACTACAAAGAAAGGATATGCAAAAATAGCACTAATTGGACAAAGAAGTAAACAGTAAAAAAATATTTTTACTGGGCAATGAAATAGTTAAAGGGTCACTAAAGGAAATTTTTTTTTTGCTGAAATGACTGTTTACAGGGTATAGAGACATAAAAGTTAACTGATTCCTTTTAAAAAAGATTAAAATAGATTAAATTCTATCATATTATGTACCTCTAGTTTCACTTTCGGCTTTAAACTGATTTCATGTTTATGTGAAGTAGAGAGAGACACAGAACAAAAACAAACAAATCCAGGGCAGTGTTTTGTTTTTAAAATGAATCTGATTGGTTCTGAGGAGTTTTAGACACACAGCTTAGACCACCGTGAGAAGCTTCCATGAGTATTTTCATAAGGAGCCAGACAAGCATGAAGTGTGGAGATCACAGCAGAATTACACCTACTTCAAAGCAAAAACGAACAATGAGGACATGAAACCAGTACTGCAGTAAGGTAAAGGAAGCTATTTAGCTAAAAAAAAAATTCCTTTAGTGATCCTTTAAATCCTAATTGCATAGACTGGCCGCACATTAACCCCCTGTGAGGCCAATGCTGGCGTCACATGGGGAAACACAACACCTCAGAGGGAGACACGCCCCATCTTGTGGTGAGTGATGATATCGCAGCCAAGGCTGCGATATCCTGTGCGGCCACACTGTATGTAAAAAGAGCAATGTATGGTGAAGAAAAATGCGCAACACGGACTGCCCAGCCATGAAAAAAGGAGTCTAATCATGGCCCAGAGACACCACCGCCACCCAATCGTGCATAGCACAAATATCCATATAAAAGTAGAAAAAATATATATGTTGAAACAAACATATTATTGCTATCAGTAGCAGTCTTGGTAAAAATATATTTGTAAACTTATGCTAATACTTAAAGGAGCTATTGCATAAGGAACAAGAGGGGGAAGAGGGAAGGACAGGGTGGGATAAGTTGGATAGGGAATTTACAGAGTAACACCACATCAAGAGTACCTGTCTCAGGTCCGATCAATATGATAAAGAACGTACAGAGCGTACAAGGTATGCAACCTAAACATGTATAAAAGTATAAAAGTACAGGTAGCACATAATGAAAAACAATTATATATGCATATGTATATAGAGAGTGAATGGAGTAAAATGAACATAGAAATATACATATACATTTAAAGATAATAATAAGAGAGATATCAATGTGAAGATGACAAGTAAGCCCCTCAATAGACCGTCAAATGTCTAGCAGACAGACCAAGCGGGTAGTTAGTGAGGTATTTACTTCTTTGTCCAATTAGTGCTATTTTTGCATATCCTTTCTTTGGAGTTCTGCCCCTTGGGGATATCTTACTCACTGAAGCCGATTACATTAAGTATATGGACGTCACCTGTCCGATCGATATAAATCTCCTTCTGGACATTGGAATCTTTTAAATGATTTTAATTTATGTAAGTTATACAACGTTCATGCTCTCTCTATCTACCTTCCTACACTATTTCTATCCCTATCAGCCCATCATTGTTGCCCTGTCCCCACTGTGTGTTTTGCGATGTTGGTTGGGTGACATGCCCCCTGCGCTTGCCTCTGGGGAACACCCCATTTGAGGTGTATCCCCAACCTTGGAGCTTCTCGTGATGCCCAGCTACCCCTCTGCAATCCACCGTGTAATCACTATACTTTTTGTATTGATGTGTATATATATAAAATGTTAATTTAGTATGTTTTTTTCTTTGAACGTGTTCTGCTGTATAACTGTAGTACTGTGTTCTTCAGCTAATTTCATTTAAGGTGCTCTTTGAAGAAGCGTTGTCACCAACGCGAAACCGGTCAGAGCCGTAGCATTACATCATCGTTCTTCTCAACATCAAGCCTTTCTTGTCCCTTCTATACTTCGTTGGACAGACTCTTTACAATGGATCCTTGATCTTTATCTAAGATTTGTATCATTATTATGATTTACCCTTTTGTATATATCATTTGTGAAGTACATGGGACTCTGATGTAATTAATTGAGCTTGCTATTTATATTCATAGTTCCTACGGAACTGGAATATCCTTGTTAATGTATTATGTTTATGCTGTATTAAAAACTCCCTTTTTTTAACTAAAGAGATTGTCTCTCCCGCATTATACTTATACCAGATTACTGTGCCTCTAAAGTCCATGATATGCCCTCCAAGCTTTGTTTATACACTATAACCATGATTCAAATGGTCCAGGATCTTATGAAAATAAGGATTTTCATCGGGATGGCCCAGGGCACCAAAGGCCTTCGGATCCAAAAAAAGGGACCAGAGGGGGTAGAAGGGCGCAGAGGAAAAAGAAGAAGGGTCTAATTGGCCAAGGAGTGTTCAACCTGAGTTCCAAGGAACTAACCTCTAATGAGCTGCTGGTCTTGGACAAAGGTTTGAAATTCGCTCCCCCTAGTAAATTCAACAAATTCAACACGTTTATAGACGTGCAAAAGTTTGCGCGTAGAATCAACATCCAAAGATACTTTTTGACTAATACCTCACCCCCTGCAAAGAGGGCAGCTACATCAGGAACAGTTCATACTAGATTGTCCAATCCATCGTTGTTCAATCCATCTGTTGCAGTAGCCCCTGCAGTAAGCATTTTTAAGGATCTGGTCCTCCAAGACCTGGCATCATTACCTTTCAAAAAACACTATCATAATCCCCTACCCAAAGAAGGCTTTCAATCCCTTTGTGATCAGAAAGACCTTGTTGTCCGTCCAGCGGACAAGCGTGGTGGAATTGTGGTCATGGACAAATCTAAATATGTCGCTGAAATGTCGAGAATCTTGTCAAATCATGATACTTATCAGGAATTACAGAACAATCCCACTAGGTTTAAAAAATAACTTGTTGGCCTAGTAACGAAAGGGTTTCAGTCTCGTATTCTGAATAAGAAATAACAAGCCTATTTGATACCAACTGCCCCCAGAATCCCGACGATCTATCATTTACCCAAAATCCACAAAGATCCTATACACCCTCCCGGAAGGCCCATCGTGAGGGGCATTGATTCTATTACCTCTCGCATTGGCCGCTATATTGACTTTTTTCTACAACCATTAGTCAAAACAACCCCGTCCTACCTGAAGGGCACCACCTCTACTATTAAATTATTAGAGAGTACAGAAATATGTGGTGATTATTTATTAGCTACTGCAGACTTAGTTCTTTATATACATGCATTCCCCAGGATTTGGGAATAGAAGCAGTCACTCTATTTTTGGATTGGGACCATTCCTTAGTCAATGAACAACGCAGTTTTATCATTGAACTACTAAAATTCGCCACTACCCACAATTACTTCTGGTTTGACCAGAGGTTCTTTTTACAAAAACGTGGAGTGGCGATGGGCGCCAAGTTCGCCCCGAGCTTGGCCAATTTATTTATGGCCAAGTGGGAGGAGGATGTCGTCTATTCGGAGCGGAATCCTTCCCTGGTCCTTTGGGCCAGGTATATAGACGACATCCTCTTCCTATGGGACGGGTCTCCCGAATCACTTAAGGATTTCTTTTCCATATTGAATGAGAATAATCGAGGTATCTCTCTTTCATTTGAATATAGTACCACGAAGATTAACTTTCTCGATCTCGAGATTGGGTTGGAATCCAGGCAATTAAAGTTTCAAACCCATTTTAAAGCCACGGACCATAACAGCTTTATCTCTATGGATAGCTGCCATCATAAGTCATGGCTTAAATCAGTGCCCCGGAGTCAGTTCTTACGCTTACGGAGAAATTGTAGCGATACTGACACATATCTGTCTCAGGCCTCTCTGCTTAAACAGAGATTTCTTGATAAAGGATATGATGAATCCTCTGTGAACTTATAGATGTTAAATGTAGAGCAGATTGATCGAGGATGCCTCTTGGCTGATAGACCTCCACGAGATAGCGATAACTCTTTTCGATATTCTATGCTCACATCTTACTCCAACCAACATAGAGATCTGAAAACTATCTTCAATCGCCATTGGAACGTGCTTAGAAAGGATAAAGTACTCGGACAAGTTTTGCCTGAACAGGCTAGGATCGTTTTTAAAGGCGCACCTTCCTTGAGGAACAGTATCGCTCCAAATATTGTAGATGCTCCGGTACGCTCAACCTTCTTTCAGAACATGGAGGGATACTTCCCATGTAAAAAGTGTACGGTCTGCCAGTACAATCTCAGTGGAAGACGTAAAACTCTGGAATTTCAATCCAGAGTGACAAATCAGAGTTATCCGATCAAACATTTTTGTACGTGCGCTATGACACACGTTGTCTACCTGATCACCTGCCCATGCGGGAAGCAGTATGTGGGTCGCACGACGCGTGAATTTTCCGTGCGGGTAGGTGAACATATAACCAAGATCATAGGGGGTGACACGAAGCACACTGTACCAAGACATTATAGATCTTGTCACAATTCCTGATCATTGACAGGTATATCCCACCTTGGCGAGGAGGAGCCAAAACCAGAGGAGTATCCAGACTCAAAACCTACTGGATATATGAATTGCAATCCCACTCTCCTCAGGGTATGAATGTAGAGTGGGATATTAATGCATTCATTAACCAGTCCTAATAGTTGGTTGATTCCACCTATCTCCCAATATCCTATTAGAGGGTAAAAGTACATTTTTGAATTTTTTCTTTTTCTGTTTTCTTTTGTCTGAGGATTTTATGATATACATTAATTTCTGATGATGGGTTTGTGTTCTTGTAAACCCGTGTTCAATCATGGCTCTATCAGGAATATACGTCCCCTACCCCTTTAAATTTTTCGGATGCCTGTTCTAGCAATCTGAACTCATTATATGGGGTTTATCTAGATATTTTAGCCATTGATTTAATTTTTCCCTTTCAATGGCAAATTTTATTGTGTTTTTAAATAGGTTTTATGGTAATTAGTTTTTATGTCACATTTATTATTCATGATATGATATGCCAATATATGTCTTTTGAGACTGGACAGGCACATCTTTCCCATTTTTTAAAGCTTCCTTAATCTTTGGATATCTTCATTGAGATGTAGGTGCCTATATGCCCAACTAATCCTTTTTCTTTATGTCTCCCCATTGTATATTAGTGTTTATACCATCGCACAGGGTTAATGTTTCCTAGATCCCTTTGGAAGTGCACTGATATGCCTCATATTGAGGCTTGGTGGTGCGATCATGTGACCGCAATCCACCATTGAGGACCTGGAGCACTCAGCTGTTCCCCTGATATGAGAATCAGGCTTGGTTTCTAGACCATGTGTTTGGTGGTGCGATCATGTGAGCGCAATCCACCAATGAGTATTTTGGAACTCCTAGCTGTTTCCCTGATATGGGAATGAGGCTTGGTTTCTGGATCTTTTGAAGTGTTGTGACGTGTGTCAGCAGCGCAGAACACAGGGGACTTTATCATGATAGCTTAATATAATGGCATATTGTTTTTTACTGGCTGAAGCCAGCAGCGACTTAAGCTCTATTGATTTACTGCTCTAGCTTTTGGCAAATCTGATTCATTTTTTGGTTTGTTAATTATTTATTTATTTTTTCCCTAACTGACATACTTCTGGTATTGAAAGTGAGGCTTGACCCACACGCCACAGTCTCCATTTTTTTCACTAACCAGGAAGTGGTGTGTAATTACTAACAGCTTCCTATTGGAGCCATGATGTGAACATGAGGGTCTTCTGATGTATTTAAGGGTAAGTGTAGCAAGATGACAGCACCCCAGATGAAGTTCTTATTGTAACGAAACATGTCGGGATAGACTGATGTTGTTCCTGCTACCCTAATTTTATGAGCTTGGTTTATCATTGCAAAATGTGAGTTACTCTCTTTTTAAAATAAATATTGATTTTTATGGAATTCTATGTGCGCCCCACTTTTTTTCTTTTACATACTCAATGGTTAAATAATCGATATGCCATCCTTGTGATCTGTTGAATATCGCTGCTTGCTGGGAACCATTCCTGAATTGTCTGCCTGAGGTCTCTTTTTCAATTATACCGAATCGCAAGACGTGTATGGTGTACCCTCTTCAGTGTATCATCTTTAACAAAGCTTGATTGGCCTAGTAGGTATATGCCTTTCTGGGTCCAATCCATCCAGTAAGCCCCTTGTCATAAGTGGTGGTGGACTTCTCACTTCTCACCGTTGGATTTTGTTTATTTATCCAGTTATTGAACGTCTTTCAACATAGTTGGATTCAATTCATTTATCCAGTCAAGGATTTATGGACTTTAATTATCACCGATACCATTAGTTCACATGCGGTGTTGCACGATACAATTTAGATTGTTTTATCACAATTGATTCACTGTTAGCGCTACACTTTTTCCACATATGTTTTACTAGCAACTCTTGATCTCTTTTGCTGTGTTAGCGACTTTATTATTAACCTCTATGAGATAGCGCAGTATCTTTTCTTTTTGTTTATTTGCACTAAACAGACCGCACTGAAGAACAGCAAGTTCTATGAAGAACGACCTGAAAATCAGAAACGAGCGGACAGAAACGCAATGTAAAACAAATACGACCTGACCGCATGTCCTGAAAGACAAGATATGAACCCACAAGCACAAACTGAACGGCAGAAATCGATCTGAAAGCACGAAGACTGAAAAGCGCGAATCGGCACTCACCAAACTTTTACTAACATGCGGCAACCCCAAGGGTGGCGCCAATGGAATCGAACTTCCCCTTTATAGTGCCGTCGTACATGGTGAACGTCACCCTTTTTGAGAACGAGGAGATTTGGTATTGACTGTGTGTACACAAAGAAAGCCTGTCGAGTTCCTCGACAAGCCTAACAAGGAATTCGACGAGGAAAACGATGTGTCTCGCCCGACGAGTTACTCGGTCGTGTGTGCGAGGCCTGACTATTGTATTATTATATGTCTTGGTAAAAAAAATGCAGGGAGGGGGCGTGGCCTGGACATGGCTGAGTGAGGCAGCTTTTTCTCAGAGCTCCCGGCCTCGACCTCCGTTACCCTGCAAATCTACCTATTTAATCGGTAAGCACTCCGCTAAACGCCACAGGACAAGAGCAGCAACCCAGTGCACCCCTTCCAGACAAAACCTGGGGGAAATGCAACGCAATTTTAGACACCTGCAGGAGGTCTCCTCCGGCGCCAAGGCTGCGGCACCACGAGGCTCTTCACGTGTATCGGTACAGAAGGCCCGGACCTCAGAAGCTGGTGTCCCCCTTGTCGCTGACCCCCCTGCCTCATTGAATCTCCTAGGACTCTGAGCAGCACCCGCAACAGGCTGCGATGTCATCCCCGCAGCCGCCTGACAACGCCGGAATGGATCAAGACATTCAGGCCTTGCTGCAGGCCTTACCCACCAGAATGGACATTGAGGCGCTGATCCTCTGGTTAAAAGAAACGCACATACGAGACATCCAGGAGGTGAGGGGTGAGGTATCTACCCTGGCCGAAAGGATTACGTCGGGTGAGGTCACCACTCTGGAGATGCGGGTGTCGGCGCTAGAACAGCCCTGAGACCAACACTGGGATACCGCTATTGCACTGCAACTCCACCTGGAAGACAGGAGCCACAGGCAGAACCTACTTCTCCGGGGAATCCCGGAGGACACGGAATCGGCGAGATTGGGAGACACGGTCCAGGAGATCCTCCGCACGGTGCTAGACGACCGGGAGGCTAAGATCCAGCTGGACAGAGTCCATAGAGCGCTAGGGCCGCGACCAACAGACCCGGACAGACCGCGAGACGTGGTGATTCAGATTTCACCGTTACCTCCAGAAGGAGAGTGAAGTCCGTCGGGCCTGGAAACATGGGGACGTGGCGTTGGCTGAGGCGAATGTGAGAATCCTCCCAGACCTATCGAGAGCCACGCTGAAACGGAGGGCAATGCTGCGCCCTGTACTGGACCTCGCGAGACAGACACTACAGATCCTGCTACGCCAAACAGGTCGATTGGGCTTGCCGGCAGAGGGGCAGACGGAGGCACAGAACCCGCGTCAGGTGGAGAGCACCGTGAGTAGGCCTTTCAGGCCACCCATCCCTGACTGTGACACCCCCCCTTCAGTTGCCGCATGACTAAACATTCTTCACCTTCTGGAAACGGTCGTTCCCCCCCCACCCCTGATGTGTGCCCGTTCCCGGAGAGGACTTGAGGAGACCCTGGACCCCCCCTGCCCTCTGCCCCCCGTTCCGCGGGGTTCCGTGGAGATCGCCCCCGACCTGGTCACCAGACGCTGCCCGTCCCCTGTGCGGTGCCCCCCACTAGCCGCCCCATGTTTCCTGATGGCTCCCCGCCTGCCTTTGGACGCTACCCTGCCAGAAGCTATGTACTGTTCTCTACCCTGGGCATGGGAAGGTACTCCCACTGGACTTCGGCCCCCGGAGTAAGTTGTGTGGGAGACGGGGAGGGTGGGGTGTTATTTCCCAGCATGAGACTGATCCACTGACTTTAGCCCCACATGCTCTATTGAACAATGCCCAGGCCTGAGCTGTGATCCGCAGAAGTGACTGATTAGACTTCCAGCGAGATGCCCCACTTGGGAGGTGAGGGGATAGCGGGCCCGGTTGTTGGGGCCCTGTTCGGGAGTGGCAGGTGGGGGCATATTTGCTCCGCTTGATGGTGTGGGTTTCCCAGGGGGTGGGGGAGGAGGCCTCCCCTTGGGGGGGCATGGTGGTATTGCTGGGACCGGCACATGCCGGTCGGTCCATCCTTGATATCCGGGCCTAGCTTTGGACGGGCGGAATGGATATGGGGGGAAAGGCCGGCCCGGACGATTGTTGGAGGGGATACCTGGCCACGGGGAAAGACGGGGAGGCGTTAAGCACCCCGTAAGTGACCGATTGGGATGGGTATGCATTGGTTCCTTCCGTTCATGCTGTTACACTTCTCGGAGAAAGTTGATGTTAATACTGTAGGATGTTAAGCCTTAGTACCTGTTTGAACTTGCACTTACTGTTGCCTAATTACTGTTTGCACTGTTGCTATCTATTGCTGTGTTGCTGCATGTCCCCTAGCGGACATGTAGCGTATTTACCCTTTGCTACCGAAGTACATTGCATCACGGATTGACTGCGGGGGCGGTTGGGGGGGTCAGGGGCTCGCTTCCCGGTTCTGTCTAACCACTGACCCACTTAGGACTGCGCTCAGTACCCAGAGTTTTTTTTCTGGCGAGCGCCTTAGCCTATTTGGCTCCTTTAGTTTTTTTTTCTCCTTTTAGGCTGCATGCCCTGGTGACGGCCACCTTTTATTCTTCCTTCTCCTTGAGGCTACCTGCTACTGTTCTTCTGGTTTTTCTACTGCTCTACCTCCTGACCACTCTTATCCCCCCCCCCCCCCCCCTTTTTTCTCTCCCCCTCCCTTTCTGACCCAGACTCGCGAGCATGGACACCCTCCACATTGTCTCGTTAAATGCGAAAGGCCTTAACACGCCTGAAAAGAGGAGGATGTTACTCCATGACATGCGACGCATGAAAGCTGACATTGTATACCTGCAAGAAACTCACTTTAGAGAGAACAACCTCCCACTACTAAAGAATAGATATTTCCCGTTAGCGTTTCATTCCATGTATTTGGAGGCGAAATCTAGAGGGGTTTCTATCCTTATCTCGGCCAAGGTCCCCTGGACACACATTGACACAAAGACTGACACGGAAGGACGTTACCTACTAGTGAAGGGACGGATTGGGGATGAGAGGGTGACCTTTGCTAACCTCTACACACCCAATGACCAACAGGACGTTTTTTTACGACGGCTCCTTCCACAAATTTTGCAGTTTTCGGAAGGGCAATTAATCATGGGCGGTGACCTTAACATACCCCTGGCACCACACGAGGACACTTCCACTGGGACGTCCTCAACTTTGCGCATGGCAAACGGATATGCACGGCACTACATTCCGCACAGATGATTGATGCGTGGCGCCTCTTCCACCCTGATGAAAGAGATTACACATTTTTCTCGAAACCGCATCAAGCTTACTCGCGAATAGATTACTTTCTGATTCCCCATAGCTGCCTGCAAGCAGTAAAGGACACCACTATTGGGTCCATAATGTGGTCGGACCACGCCCCCCGATTACTTTACACTATGCTCTCACGGACATTCGCACAGCACCGCGACCGCCCTGGAGACTAAACGAGAGCCTGCTCCAGGACCCAGAGGTCTTGGCAGATGTAATGAAGGAGATAGGGCATTACTTTACTTCCAACGTCACCCCTGACAGTGACCCCGGAGTGGTGTGGGAGGCACACAAGGCAGTGATCGGGGGGGTTTTGATCAACAATGGCTCCAGACTGAAAAGGCTTAGGACAGAACAATTAAACCTTCTCTTACGGAAGTTGCAGGCACTGGAGGCGAACCACAAACAGACCCCAACCAGACAGCTAGGAAGTGAACTTGACACGGTACGGTCGCAGGTGACGGAGCTGTTACAATCCAAAGCCAAGGCAGCCTTGAGGATATGCTGTAAGAGGGTATACGAGGCGGGGAACAAATGCGGACGGTGGCTCGCCCAAATGCTACGAGCACAGAGGCTTGCGTCATACATTCCACACATCACTTCCCGCTCGGGACAGAAGCTCTCCCTTCCCCAACATATTGTCCAGGAGTTCAGGTCATTCTATGACTCAGTTTACAACCTACCTACGACGCCGCCCGACTGTAACTCAACGTGTGACTACATAACTTCTTCCCTTATGCCCACTCTCCCCACGACAGCCAAAGAAGCCCTGGAGGAGCCTATTACGGTTCCGGAGATCCAATTGGCGCTTGGTAGCGCTAAAGCGGGGAAGGCTCCGGGAGCGGACGGTCTGACCATCCCTTATTATAAGACCCTGCTGCCTTGTCTGGGCCCACATTTGGCCAAGTTGTACAACAGCCTTAGCTCGGGGAAAACCTTCCACGTCTCCACGACTCTAGCTCATATCTCGGTCATTCCGAAAAAGGATAAAGACCCCTCCCAGTGCGGGAGTTACCGCCCGATCTCTCTTTTAAATGTCGACCTTAAGCTCTTTACAAAGATAATTGCCACTCGATTGCAACAACACCTGACACATTTGATGCACTGGACCAGGTGGGCTTCGTCCCAACCAGGAAAGCTAGGGACAACACCGCTAAGGTGTTGAACCTACTCCACGTGGTCAACAGCAACAAAACGCTGTGCGTGTTTCTTGGAACAGACGCCGAGAAGGCGTTCGACCGGGTGAGCTGGGGATTTATGTTTGCGACACTAGACTACATAGGATTGGGCCATAATATGATACAATGGATCTCGGCTGCCTACAATGCCCCATCAGCAAGAGTTAGAGAGAACCGTTCCAGATCACTAACGGGACTAGACAGGGCTGCCTATTGTCGCCGTTACTTTTTGCGCTGTCCCTGGAGCCCTTCCTGTGCCATGTTAGACTAAACCCAGACATTTGCGGCGTGACGGTTGACAGGGCACAACATAAGGTTTTGGCGTACGCGGACGATCTACTATTCTCCCTCACAAACCCAACCGTATCGCTCCCCAGCCTGCTACGCGAATTCGATGACTATGGTAGACTATCAAACCTTAAAATAAATTTTACTAAATCGGTGGCGATGGGAGTGGGCATCCCGCAGCCACAGCTCTCCCGCCTGCGCAATGGCTTCAACCTAAAATGGACGGACTCGGCACTAAAATATCTTGGTACGTATATCCCCCCCAAATTCAACCAACTTTTCCAACTCAACTTTCCGCCCCTTCTGAAAGAGGTTCAAAAACTCCTAGACCAATGGGGCCTCCGCTCCTGGTTTGGCCGCTGCAACATTCTGAAGATGTCAGTCCTGCCCAAATTCCTCTATATGCTCCAGGCCCTCCCTATTCAAATACCAGCAGAATACTTTAGACGGTACACTCGACTTTTATAAAGTTCCTGTGGGCAGGGAAAAGACCCTGCATACAAAAGAAAATACTCTTCCTACCCAAACAGTACGGGGGCCTGGCTATGCCGGACATCCGTCATTACTATCACTCTGTTCATCTAACCAGGCTCTTGGATTGGTGTCGGCACAAAGACACTAAGCTTTGGCCGAATCTAGAGCAGGCACAGACTGGAGTTCTCCTCCAGGGGACGCCTTGGAGCTACACAGACCTTCCCTCCTGTCTTAAACGACACCTGCTGATAGGTACCACTGCAAAAATTTGTGCACAATTAAAATCCAACCCCTCCCTCTTCTCCCAACACTCCGCACTACACCCAATTTTGGGGAACCCTCAATTTGACCTGGAAGTCAGCGACAAAAAATTCCTAGATCTACGGAGGGCGGGACTCTGCCAGGCCTCTAATTTTAGCCACGGAGGCAGGTGGAAAATTACTGGGGAACTATCGGACCCGGACCGGCAATATTAACTTGACTTTCTGAGGGCACTACAACTTAGTCACTACCTCAAACGCCTGACACCCCCGACATCGGTTCCACATCCCGTTACGCCACTTGAGGAATTATGCATGGGCACAGGAGTATTACCGCACGCGCTCTCATTGATGTATAGTATGCTCAAAACATCGACTGAAGACTTTCAGCCCCCAAGCCTTGCTAAGTGGGAGCGAGATCTAGACTGCCACCTCTCTGCCAGCAAACGTAAACATATCCTAAACTTTACGCACAAATCCTCCTTGTGCTCTAAAATACAGGAGACTAATTACAAAATCCTTATGCGCTGGTACAGGACCCCGGCTTTATTACATAAATTCTTCCCTGAGACTACGGATATCTGCTGGCGTTGTCTAAAAGAAAAGGGCACTATGCCTCACATTTTCTGGTCCTGCTCAGAGATACAGACATACTAGAGAGAGGTTCGCAGGATAGAGCAAAAATTCACAGATCAACAGGTCCCGGACAATCTGGCATATTTCCTCCTGCACTCCACTGACATCCCGGCGGGCGTTAACATAAAATCAGTTATTAGGCACCTACTGGATGCAGCAAAAACCTGCGTTCCACTTTTGTGGAAGTCTTGGAGCCCACCAACCATTGCCATGTGGCTTAAAAAAGTAGACGAGATCAGCCTGATGGAAGATCTTGTACTCACAAGCCAAGACAGAAGTGAGTCCTACTCCGAGACATGGCAACTTTGGAACATATTTAAATACTCGGCAGAAGGACAGGCCCTCAGAGGGGTTGATTAAAACCAATAGATAATTCACTGACAGGGGGGAGTAGACGCCTTCCCCCTTCCCTCGGGCGACACGTGGAATAACGGCATGAAATAAGAGCCGTGGAGCTGTACTCGCGAGTTCCCCCCTCCCTCCCCCGCTCCCCCCTTCCTTTTTCCTCTCTCTTCTCGGTAGCCTCAACTCTTACCTATTCTATCTACACATCTTCTTGTGCCTCCGGGCACGCCTTCCTACCTACTTCATTCTTCTTCTTTTTTTCCTTCTCTTTCGATATTCACCTGTTCTCTACTCTGGAAAACATGGGGTGCCGGGCCCCTCGGGCCACACTGTCCTGTTTGGGAAATCTGGGCAGATAGATACACATTTTATCCTTATGGGCCCTGAGGCAGGGGCTATAATGCACCGCTCAGGCTGTCACTCTGAAACACACCCAAATATATGTGTACCTTGCATTTCTTTGTTTTCTCTTTTTTGACCTAGCTGCTGTCCAGGAAACCCTGTATGTTGCACACAAGTGCCTTGTTTTGTATTCTGTTGTGATGTTTCACTACTCTGTATGTGGTCCGCTGGGACCGGCTTCCTGATATAAATAAAAAGTAAAAAAAAAATGCAGGGAGGAAAGAAGGGTAAGGGAAGAGAGTAAGAGGAAAAGGAATCTAGTAAACAATAATATAGAAAATAAGAATGGTAAAATATAGGAAAAAGTAAACAAATTTACCGTTTTAGACGTTTTTGTAAACATAAAAAGGCGACATGCTTAACCACTGAAGGGCCGCGGATCGGTTCTCAGCGGCTCCAGCCCTCCCCTAATAGGGAATTTACTATAAGTAAAGTAGACTTTAGAAAAGTCATATAGATTTTGTAGTGAATTCAGTATGAATGATGTATGAATATAAGTTGGTTAGAGTTTGGTGATTACAAAAAGAAAAGAAACAGAAAAAATAAAACATTTTTTTTTTTCTCTCTCTTCCCTTCCGCCACTCATTTTTTTCCTTCTTTTTTATCGCCCCCCTTGAATGGAAAAAGTGAAATGTTGTTCTTTTAATGCCAGAGGCTTGAATTCTCCCTCTAAGGCCTTGTACTCACGGCAGGACATGTCCGATGAAAACGGTCTGCAGACCGTTTCCATCGGACATGTCTGGCCGGGGACTGCCCGGGGACTTCTGTTCGATGGCTATACACACCATCGAACAGAAGCCCGCGCGTAAACATTACGCGGGGCGTGTCCGCGGTGTCGCCGCGTCGATGACGCGGTGTCGCCGCGACAATGACGCGGCGACGTGGGCGGGCCGCCTTAAATATGCTTCCACGCATGCGTCGAAGTCATTCGACGCATGCGAGGGATGCGGGCGGCAGGACATGTACGGTAGGTCTGTACAGACGACCGTACATGTCCGGGCGGACAGGTTTCCAGCGGACTGTTTTAAAACAAGTCCGGGAAACAGTTGTCCGCTGGAAACCTGTCCGATCCGTCCCAAAATGGTCCGCTCGGGCCAACACACGGCCAAACATGTCTGCTGAAACTGGTCTGCGGACCAGTTTCAGCAGACATGTTTGGTCGTGAGTACGGGGCCTAAAAGAACACAAATATTACACTTATTTGATAAACAGAAGATTGGTATTATATTATTTCAAGAGACACATTTTCGTCTAGATCATATTCTAAAAATCAATAATAAAAAATACCCAACATGGATTCATGACGCATTCCCATATTCTAAATCACGAGGAGTATCCATTGCAATCCATAAAGATATGCCCCACCCATAATACAAACTTGGAGGGGAAAGGATGGTAGATCTATAATTTTGAAGATCCAACTATATGGGAAAATATTTACAATTATTAATTTTTATTTACCAAATTATGAACAAAACATGAATAAAAATCTTTCTGGATGCAATGGATAAGACAGAAGGTATTATAATAATAGGAGGAGATTTAAACTTCATTATGGACACAAAAATTTACACTACAGCAATCCAATCACAGAGAAATAATAGTCAATTAGAAGAATTTAAATATCTACTGGAAAAATGTCAAATGGTAGATATATATGGAGAGTTCAACACCAAACCAAAGGGAACTATTCATATTATTCAAATATACATAAAACTTACTATAGAATAGATTATTTTTTTATATATCCAACAGGTCTTAGGATGTCTCCTTCTACAAATATTAAAACATTTTCTCTGGTCGGACCATGCTCCGATCTATATGGATTTATAGAATATTCAAAATTGAGAGGAATATAGAGATTGAACGATTATCTGATTACTGACAATGAATGTGATAAAGATATTCGGAAAACAATAATATATTTTGTTCAGAATCATGAATCAGATGAAACTCCAATCCCCATAAAATGGGAAACATTAAAATGCATATTACGAGGACAATTTATCAAGCATGGAGCTAGATTAAAAAAAGAAAAGGAAAAAAAAAATAACCCAATTATGGGAAGAAATATCAGTATTTAAAAAATACATAAACAAAAACGTAACCCTATAGATGAAATTAAATTAAAAGAGAACTACAAGACATACTTGGCGAACAGTCCTTAGGGATAAAAACAGGGCCCAACAATATAATTACGGAAATAAAACTGGGAAAACACTGGCTAGAATATTAAAACAACAACAACCCTTAACATCTTAACATCTATAGTAAAACATTTAAAACCTACAGGGGAAATGAGTTATGATCCTAAAGAAATGTTGGAAACAGAGGAAGAAATGTAAATATAGAGGAAAATATAGAGGAAATACATCAATATATTAATAAAACAGCTTTACCTACTTTTTCTAAAGATATAATAGAAGAATTAGATAGGGATATTTCGGAGCCGGGAGACCACACTTCATTGCACGTCCATCGGTTAGAAATCCACGCATGGGCTACACTCACTCTCCACTGTATCTTCGGAAGAAGCCTTGGTTGATCTGAGGACGTGATGTGCGCGCACGTGTAGGTGGGAGGTGCCGGAGCGCTCCATGGCGTGTGGTCACGGGAGCGGGAGTGGAGAGCCGACGGATCCAGCTGCGGACCGGTGGATGCCAGTGTGAGAGGCTGACACCCCCGGCGACCGAGTCGGAGACTCACCCCCGCCCTGCACGGCTCGACGAAAGAACCCCCATACGGACGGGACCCAGAGGGATACCAGGTGACCTGGAAGAAGCCACGTGATTGGCCAGCACCACGCCGGGAGCAGCTGGGGAGCGGAGGATGCGGTGTTACGATCGGGGATGATCCAGGAAGGAAAACGGAGCCCCAGCAGCACTGACAGCGGCAGCAACAGGTCACCAAGGAGGTCCTGAGGTTGGGTGAGACGCTCAGTAGAGCCGAGCAGGGTCGGGTGCCACCCTGCGCCCCCCCCCTCCTCCTCCCTGAGGTCCCCCCCCGATCCCCCTGGTATTGTGTTTCTACGCTGGGACTCTCTACAGGTGCCGCAGCCCAGGAGACAAATGGAAAATTCTGATTAAGTGGTTATAAGTGCTATACTCTATATGCAATGAGCTAAAGCTGTATATATGGGGATAAGGACTGAGCCATGGTCTTGATGCAATGAGATAGCAGGACCATTATCATTATTACTAAGGTATTGCCTTCCGTGATTACCAAAGCATGAGGTTGAATGTTCATGGGCGATTCTTAAATAAGTACTAAGCTGACAAGTGTCCCTAAAGATTAAGGGATTTAAGTTGCCTACATTATAGGCAAGAGACTTGTGGCAGAAATCCTATTGGATGCGGAGCGGACTCTGACATGCGCTTCTTTTTCGTTTTCTCTTTTTTTATTATCTCCCCTTCATTGGTGTTTTTTCCCTGCCTGGTCCCCCTCTGTGTATTATGGCAGTAAGGTGAGCATACCTAGTAACCAGTATTTTGAGGGGCAGTCAGACCAGGGAAGGCATACTGGTGAGTCCTACTTTTTTCTGGCATACATATAAAAAGTCTGTATATAATACATTAATTTATGAAGGAGCAGGACTCCCCTTATATATAAAAGGACCGTATTGATCAAATAACGCGGACACACAGGATAACTAGTCCGGCAATGTAACCATAGGTTGAAGGTAATAGCGTGTCAAGGGACGCTGAATAGAGCTTAACCTCCAGGCGCCTATAGAAGATTACAACACCTCGCCAGATAACATTTAGAACTATATACAGTGTTTAACTGGGTGAAGCCAATTAAAATACATAAGGAGTCGCAAAAAATTTCACCCTAAACACAGATATATATATAAAACCTTACTAGAGGCCTGGGAAATCCAACCTGCAGCTCAAAATCTAAAATCATATGGAAGACAGTCCTGATATAAGAAGATAAAACAACAGTTGGTCCGTCCATTGTAACAATTAAGCTAGGTAGCGGACGGGGAGTAGACGGGATTCAATAGGGAGGCGGAGAGGAGGTGCCCCCACTCCGGGCCCTTTTTATTTGTCTTCTTACTTCCCCGTCTGGTCCCCTCTTCTCCCTGTGCTTTATACGGGGGACCCCTCCCCTGTATCTTCTTTCCTCTCTGATGCCCCAGGCCATATCCTTCGTCTTCTCTGTCGCCTGTACCCCCACTGCGCCTCATTTCTCCGCTTAAAGGGAGAGGAGAGAATAACAAGAGGAGAATAGTCATCCCCACATAGAGGAGCTAAGGCAAGGTTGGAAAAAAAAAAAAAAAAAATCAAGAGTAGATTAAAAAAATCCTCATTCAAACTGGGGAAGAGAATCAGACCCTCCAATAAAATGAATAGGTCAACGAGAGGTGTCACCTTAAAACCCTCTAAGAATAACCCGGGGAATAGCTCTATACAGCAATATATGACCCAAGAGGGGAGCCTTAAAAGTCCGGGTCTCGCAAAAAAGACTGAAAAGAAGAAGAACGAATCGAAAAAGGGAGCGAATAGTGCGGAGAGCTCTAAAAGTGAAACTACAATAGAAAGCGAGCAAGACCACAATAACACTGAAGTGTTGGCCCCAGACTTACAGGACACGCAGCCCCCTACAAAGGCAGAAATGAATGCTATGCTATTAAGGATGGAAAATGTCATAAAGACAGAGATCAATAAGGTGAGAGTGGACCTCGGAGGACTCAGAGAAAGAGTAGTAGAGACAGAAAGGAGATTAGAGGAACAGAATCAAGAAATAAACGCCCTGAAAGGGCAGGTTAAGGCCCTGACCGAGAGTCAGAGAGTAGCAGCTTACAGGATAGAGGATCAGGAGAATCGCAACAGGCGACAGAACCTTAGAGTTAGAGCGATAGTAGAGGAAAAGGAGGAAGACCTCATGGAGGTCATGAATACAATTTTTTGCCCCTTACTTGAGAGACCAGCAGATACGAAGCCCCTCAAAATCGAAAGAGTGCATCGAGTGGGGAATCCTCAGATGATAGATAGATACGGGCCAAGAGATGTTGTTGTCCGGTTCAAGAATTTTGTTGATAAAGCAGAAATCTGGGGAAGACTTAGGGGGAAACCCCCCCTGAGATATAGAGAGACTGACTTACAAATATTCTCCGATCTATCTAAAGAAACACTGGCAAGGAGAAGACATTTGAAACCACTCTTAGAGCTGATGCGGGCACAAAATATAAAGTACCAATGGGGCTTCCCGGCATGCCTTATAGGCATTAAGGGAGGTAAAACGGCTCGACTAAGATTTCCGGAAGAACTGAATGACTTTTGCTCTAAAATGCAGATAGCACCCCCCGACTTATCGGCTTGGGTGGATTAGGGATGTTCTGAATTGCCTGGATTTCCGGAATCATGGACCGGGGGGGGGGAGGGGGGGGGAGTCAAGGGAGTGCCCGAGCACCACCACAATTAGAGGAGTTGAGGGTGAAGGCAAGGAATCGCCCTTCCAAGGCTCATAGGCCAAAAATAGGCCAGGGGGGAGGAGGGAGGGAGGGGAGATGGGATGGAGGAGGGAGGGGGTGGGAATGGGAAGAGTGGGGGGGTGGGGGGAGGCAGGGAGACTATCTGACCGACTTCACAAGAAACTATTCCAAACACTTAAAAAAAAAAAAAAAAAAAAAAAGCTATATGACAGATGTCAAGTTTCTCTCATCTAATGTAAAAGGGCTAAATTCCCATATTAAAAGACACAAAATTCTCTGTGAATTAACACAGTACAAAACAGACATTGTCTATTTTCAAGAGACCCATATTACCTTGGAATCCAATATAAAGCTCTACTCATCAGAATACCCGATATGGTATTACGGGGATACAATCTCATCGCGATCCCGGGGGGTCGCTATTGGATTCGCTCGTAGAATCCGATTCACATTGGTGGATAGACAAACAGACCCGGAGGGGAGATTCCTGTTCCTGAAAATAAAACTTGGAGGAGAGATCTATACCCTAGCTAATGTGTACGCCCCCAATGTAAACTTGGTTAAATATTGTGATGGACTTTTTACCTATATGCTTCAGTTTAATCCTCCCTGCTTGTTTAAGGCTGTTAATTGTATTTACTCTTCTGCAGCTAGCCCTGTTTCAAATGTTAATTGTTCTAGCCCTGTGTTTACTGGTTACTGTGATTAGATAAGTGGCTCATGTTCATTATGCTGATTGCTTCCTTGTGATAATTATCTCTCTATATGCGGTGCCGAACCGGCTAGATACTGAGTAGTTCAAAGAAATATCTTTATTTCAAAGGAGCTGTATTGAAGACCCCCCACTGTGTGAGGGGGGCGGAGATTTGTCATTGTAACAGTTGTAACCACATATAAGCTCTGGTTTCTTACGATTAAAACTGTGTGTTGTTCAAGCAGTAAGCTGGTCTCATGTGTGGCTTTCTGGGCGACTCCAGGGATATTCCTCCTCGTGGAATATTGGGGTGATTTTCGTTATGGGAAGAAGGGAACGTTGACGGGGATATCATACCGATACCGTCACAAATTGGTTGGCAGCAGCGGGATCTTCCCTTCTACTCTCCTTTACACCCTGCTTAAAAGAAATACACTGAAAGAACTACTGGAAGTTCGTGGAAGGATTGCTAGCAACAAAACCAAGCGGGTCATCATAGCAGAATTAATGGAGCTAGACCAGGAGAACGGGATTGCAGCAACGCCAGCAGTACAAGAGATGGAGACACCAGTGATTCAGGAGGAGTCACCAACCAACAAGCTAATGAGAGAGAAGCTAGCGTGGTTCGGCCCGAACCCAACGCCGGATGTGGTGCTGAAAGTGATGGACATGTTAGTAAACGCAGAGCTACAGAAGGCTAAAGAAATAAGAGACGCAGAGCTACAGAAGGATAAACAAATAAGAGACGCAGAGCTACAGAAGGCTAAAGAAATAAGAGACGCAGAACTACAGGAGGATAAACAAATAAGAGACGCAGAGCTACAGAAGGATAAACAAATAAGGGACGCAGAACTACAGAAGGATAAAGAAATAAGGGACGCAGAGCTACAGTTAAAACTGGCAGCAGTCCAACAAGCAGCCGCACCTTCTACGAACAGTGAGTACAGCACAGCAGACGCAAGGAAGATTCCGTTTAGCGCTTTTAAAGCTTTTGATGAAAAGGACTGTGAAATTGATAACTACCTGGCGGATTTTGAGCGACAATGTAACCTGCACCGAATAGCTAGAGGAGAGTGGGTTTCAATATTGTCAGGCAAACTGTCAGGCAAAGCTTCTGATGCTTTCCGGACCGTGCCAGATCAGGATATCCATAGCTACGCCAGGGTTAAAGAAGCGCTCCTGGCTCGTTATGCAGTAACCCCAAAGTCCCACCGACAGAAGTTCAGGGACTCACGCAAAACCACGAAAGACTCTTACGCAGAATGGGCATGCCAGCTGTCCCTGTCGGCCTCTAACTGGGTTAACAGCAGCCAGGCCACCACCGCAGAGGACATTTTGCAACTAATGCTCCTGGAGCAATTTTACAATCACATCCAGACGGATGTCAAAGATTGGGTGAGAGATCGCAGGCCCATGACTCTACCAGAGGCCGCGAAGTTGGCGGATGAATATGCGGATACTCGCAAGACAAACCAGGTCACACCACGGGTACAACCTCCACAACCAACGGCGCCCTCACACCCACCAGCCGCTAGATACCAACCGCCTAACAGACCGATGACATCTAACCCTCGCTACCCACGCCAGGAGGACAACGAACAACGCTGCTTCCGGTGCAAACAGTTGGGTCACTTCAAGCAGAATTGCCCCATGAATGACAACACCAGGTCAAATTGGTCTCAACCTGGGTACCGCCCACCAGCAGCAGCCCATTGTGTAGACTCGGCTTGGGATCCCCAGGAGCTGGGTCAGGAAGAACCATTGGGCACCCCTTACGAAGCCCTCATGGTACAATCTGTTATTACGGACAACAGGGAACACCATTGTCAGCTGGTCATGGGCGACAGCCATGAGCCGGAGGGGCCCTGGAGGGAGCTGGGCAGAAAGAGGTACCGCCGGCTACCCCCCAAGAAGAAGAGGTCCTGGAAGTCATATAACCAGCGGACCTGGGAGGAGAAGAAGCGACTGGAGGAGATGGAATCGCAGCGGGCGCCCCAGATGCGGGCCGAGATGTTCGCCAAGGGCCCACCGGTGGCCCCTTACACCACCACCCAGTTCCTGATGATGAAGGACCACGTGGAGAGCCTGCAGGACATGAGCAAGCAGGATCTGATCCATGAGTACATAGAGCTGGAGGAGTGCATAAGCCGCATGGAGGAGGAGAACAACCACCTGAGGTCACAGCGGGCTGACCCCCCCAGGCTCCATGAACTGGAGATGGAGCTGGAGAAGCTCAAAGAGGAGAACCGGCGGCTGCGGAGGGAGCAGGGGGTGGCTGACCTTATGGGGCTCTGAGTCCCCTCTCCCCCCCCCCGGACTCTGAGCACCAGTGCTACAGCATTTCAACAAATATAACTTTTTCTTTTTTTTTTTTTTTATGAATCTCCTGTGACTGTCACTTCAGAGCCATAACCTGCCCCTCCCATAGCGGGACACCTAGATGGCGGCGCACAGACCCATTCGCCGTCTTCACACTGACTTCTGGTGACTTTGCAGATCGCACAAAGACTTGGGGACTGACCGGCGTGTGATCTGACGACCCGGTGGCATACCTGAGTCTGAAGCAGTTGCCAAGGGAGGTCAGTCATGCCAAACGGAGTTAACCTCGGACTAAAAGCTCTGAACCCGTCAACCCTACTGGACCAGGGAAGGTCCAACCGGCTTTTCCGGAGCAGGGAGAAAAAGGGGGGCCATTGTGATGGACTTTTTACCTATATGCTTCAGTTTAATCCTCCCTGCTTGTTTAAGGCTGTTAATTGTATTTACTCTTCTGCAGCTAGCCCTGTTTCAAATGTTAATTGTTCTAGCCCTGTGTTTACTGGTTACTGTGATTAGATAAGTGGCTCATGTTAATTATGCTGATTGCTTCCTTGTGATAATTATCTCTCTATATGCGGTGCCGAACCGGCTAGATACTGAGTAGTTCAAAGAAATATCTTTATTTCAAAGGAGCTGTATTGAAGACCCCCACTGTGTGAGGGGGGGGCGGAGATTTGTCATTGTAACAGTTGTAACCACATATAAGCTCTGGTTTCTTACGATTAAAACTGTGTGTTGTTCAAGCAGTAAGCTGGTCTCATGTGTGGCTTTCTGGGCGACTCCAGGGATATTCCTCCTCGTGGAATATTGGGGTGATTTTCGTTATGGGAAGAAGGGAACGTTGACGGGGATATCATACCGATACCGTCACAAATATATTAGTAAAATCATGAGAAAACTAAAAGAATTTGAAGAGGGCCACGTAGTTTTGATGGGAGATTTCAATTTCTGCATGAGTCCAAGCCTCGATAGTACGTCCTGTGCACAGGGGACAAATCGTGAGCAACTAAAGATACTGATAAAACAAATGACACAAAATCAAATGGTGGATGTATGGCGGATCCTCAATCCGAAGGCCCGCGACTACACGTTTTTCTCACCTGTGCATGGGACGTACTCGAGGATCAACTATGTCCTCGTCGACCACAGACTTCTGGAGAGTGTGATAGAAGCAAGGTGTGAGATCATGACGTTATCAGACCACGCCCCTATAACCTTAAAAATAAAAACTTCTATACAAAAAGACACACCACCAGAATGGAGATTGGATGAGAGTCTGTTGGGGGACGAGGAGGTAGTGGAGAGGATACAGAAAGAGTTGGAATGTTATTTTCAGGAGAACGACAAGGAGGGTATCTCAAGAGCATCCCTTTGGGAGGCCCATAAAGCATATATAAGAGGAATCTTTATTGTAGAAGGGGCAAGGAAAAATAAAATAAGAACGAGTAAATTAAAAACACTAAGGGAGGAGATATATCGGCTAGAACAGGAGCATAAATCACAGGTGCAAAAGAGGGAAATATTTCATAAGTTGAGTATAAGAAGGGATGAATATAGAGCTCTGGCGGAACAAGAAACTAAGAAATATATAGACCGGACAGAGAGAGAAAGATATGTCTGGGGAAACAAACCTAGTAAAAACTTGGCCAGAATGGTAAGAAAAAAGAAAACTAGGAATTTTATAGAAAAAATCAGAAACAGGAATGGTGACTTAGTACATGCGACAAATAAAATAGCAGAAGTATTCCGGGGCTACTATGAAGAACTTTATGATATCCAACAAAAGATCAGGTGCCCACGCGAAAAAATGGATAAGATTAGGGAAATATTACAGTTAGCCAATCTCCCAAAATTAGAAGAAGAGGAGGTAGAAGAGATGGAAGGTTCAATAACGGAGCAGGAAATAAGGGAGGCCTTAAAAAACACTCCTAAGGGGAAAAGTCCCGGGCCAGATGGCTTTACATCTGCCTACCTACAAAAGTTCAGCACCATCTTAATCCCCAGACTCTGCCAATACTTTAATGGTCTTGGAACTGACTATGAAATGAGTAGAGAGGCTTTAACAGCAACGATTACAGTGATCAAAAAAGAGGGAAAGGATAATACGACTTGCTCGGGTTATCGACCGATCTCACTCCTGAACGCAGATACGAAACTGTATGCAAAAATTTTAGCGGAAAGAATGAAGGGAGCGATGACAGCCATCGTCCACCCAGACCAGGTAGGCTTTATACCTGGGAGGGAGGGAAAAGACAATGGTGTGAGGGCGCTCCTTCTCCTTGAGCAGATCAAAGAAAGTGGGACCCCCGGTCTATTCCTGTCGGTAGATGCTGAGAAAGCTTTCGACAGGGTAGACTGGGGATTCCTGATACAAACTCTAGAATTCATAGGAATAGGTCCAGGGATGATAAGGAGGATCAAAACCCTATATTTCCACCCGTGTGCAAGGATCAAAATTAACGGATCCTTATCCGCACCTTTTGAGATGAAAAATGGGACAAGGCAAGGATGCCCCCTATCCCCCCTCCTCTTTGTCCTATCATTGGAACCCCTCCTGGCAATGGTCCGACAAAACCCAGAAATCTATGGGGTAGAAGTAGGTGAAGACGAGCACAAACTGTCAGCCTTCGCAGATGATTTATTATTCTACATAAGCAGCCCAAGAGTCACTCTCCCGAAGTTAATAGATACCTTAAAACAATATGGCGAGGTCTCAAACTTTAAAATGAATACAACAAAAACGGAGATTTTGAATATTAATATCCACAAAGACGAAGAACTATATTTGCGGAAGAAATACAATTTCTCCTGGCAAAGAGAGATAAAGTATCTGGGTATAAAAATGGCAAATACTTCGAAAAAAATATATAGAATAAACTTTATCCCCCTTCTCGACGAAATTAAAAGAGAAATTAAAACTATATACAATAGACCAATATCGTGGTTTGGGAGGATAAATGTGGTAAAAATTGTACTTATCCCCAAAATTTTGTATAAATTCCAAATGGTCCCAATTTATTTGCCTCCGTCATATATCAAAATAATTAACTCCCTTCTAATGAAATACATATGGAACAATAAAAAACACAGAGTCTCTGCCCAAACTCTAAAACGAACCAAGAAAAAAGGCGGCCTGGCTGTACCTGACATTAGATTATACTATAACGCTTCGGTCCTCACACGGGTCATAGAATGGGCTAAAGAGTCACAGGATAAAAGGTGGATAAGTATTGAATGCACTTTAGCGAGGGCACAGTTAGGGAGATTAATCTGGAACCCCCCACATTGTAGAACCCTACACACGTCAACACATGCAATTACACATAACGCTTTAAGGATATGGGATCGACTACACAAACAATTAAAAACTAAATTCAACTCACCCCTTATAGATTTGAAAGAAAACGAATATTTTGCACCCGGGACTAAAGAGGTAGGTGGTAAGTGGATTAAAAATAGAACACAGTTAAAAGACATAACATTAAAGGGCAAAATTATGACCCTTCACGAAATCAGGATTGAAATGGAGGCACTCAACGAGTGGAGATACCTTCAGTTGGTGTCATTCGTTAAGTGCCTCCCACACCCATTGAGGTCACGAGAGGAGTACACTACACTGGAACATATGTGCAGTACCGAAAGCTCAAAAGGAAATATTTCCAAAGTATATAAATATTTGCAGAAAATAGACGAGTCGGATACGCTAAATTATATACAAAAATGGGAGAGAGACCTAGGAGTTCCAAGGGGGAAGACGACCATAGGGAGAATCCTTAATTTGACTCATACTTCGGCGGTTGATGTAAAAACCGCCGAGATGAACTTCAAGTGTCTGACAGGATGGTACACTACCCCAGATAAAATGGCCAAATTCGGAGTAGGGGAGTCAGAGGAATGTTGGAGAGGATGTGAGGCAAGAGGAACGATGGCCCACCTGTGGTGGGACTGTGTAAAAATCAAAACGTTCTGGGGAAAAGTTTTGGCTTTGATAAAAGAGATAACTAAAAAAGAACTGGAAGACAACCCTTGGGTAGTCCTCTTTCATGGGGGAGAAACGCCAGTGAACGAATATAGGGGATCACTAATTCCGCATTTGTTGAACTCTGCGAAACGATTGATACCCCTAAAATGGAGAAACCCGGTAAGCCCGCAAATATGGGAGTGGATCGACTCTGTAGAGGGTACTTATAGGAGGGAGAAAGTAAAATACGGTGTCGAAAAGAACAAGGCAGGAAATAAGGATATCTGGGAAACATGGATTGAATTCAAAAAGTCTCGGAAATACGCAGAAAATATGAGAGCGGAATAAGAATGCAGCAGTACAGGAAATAAAAATACTAGGTGGAGCCGGGAGATGGTCTGGGAGGGGTGGGAAGGGTAGTTGGGGGGGGGGGGGGAGGGGAGGGAAGGGACAAGGGTGGGCTGCGCCACGTTATCACGTAATGATAGCATGTTGGACCTTGTATATATGAGGAACGCTCTAGCCCGCCTAAATTGTTAAAGGGCTGAAAGAAGTTATGTTAAAAAAATTAAACTATATGCAAAAGCAGAATAACAAATATAGAATCAAGCAAAAAAAAAACTACCACAAATGATGCTATACCCGAAATAGAGACGGAATTATGAATAAAATCATGAGCAGGTCTCTTGCTGTGGTTATGTCTGACGTGGAAAAAAAAAAAAGATAGGGATATTTCAATGGAAGAGATACAACAGGTTCTATTCAGACTGGATCTGGGCAAAAGCCCGGGTCCAGATGGATATACATCAAGATTCTATAAAACATTTCAGGATATAATTATACCAATTCTAAAAAAGACATATAATTGTATTTCTGGAGTACAAACATTTACATCTCAAACTATGGAAAACATATATTACATTGATTCCAAACCAGGAAAAGATCATACATTAAGTAGTACCGGTAATTATCGTCCAATCTCCCTTACCAATATAGATATACGTATATATTCCAAAATATTGGCTAATAGATTATCACCAATTCTGCCTAAACACATAAACCTAGATCAAACAGGTTTTACTAAAGGTAGAGAAACAAGAGACAATATAATAAAAACATGCACATTGATGGAATATGCCCAGAAGACCGCCATCCCAGCATGTATTTTATTATTAGATGCGGAAAAAGCATTTGACAGAGTGGGATGGCGGTTTATGGAAGAAACTCTAATTCAGTTAGGAATGGGACCTAAAATGTTGAATAGGATTATGGCATTATATCATAGCCCCAAAGCAAAAGTTAAAATAAATGGAAATTACTCAGAATATATAGAGATAGCAAATGGAACCCGACAGGGATGTCCCCTGTCTCCATTGTTATACGTATTGGTAATGGAACATCTTACCACAGCAATACGGGAAAATAAAAATATTCAGGGGATAAATATTAAAAAACAAGAATATAAAATGACAGTATATGCAAATGATTTATTAATATATATTACCAATCCGATTATATCAATACCTAATTTACTACAGGAACTTAAACATTTTGGTAAACTAAGTAATTTCAAAGTAAATTATGATAAATCAGAAATGTTAAATATTTCACTGACAGGAGAAATACAAATGCTTCTCCAAAAAAATTCCCACTTTAAATGGCAAAAAGAGGCAATTAAATATCTAGGGATATATATTCCAACTAATCTGAATATGTTACAAGAAATGAATTATACCTTAATAATAAAAAAAGCTATAAAACTATTTAAAAATATGATAAAATAATTCATTCTTGGATGGGAAGAATTAATGTAGTAAAAATGGATATACTACCTAAATTATTGTACATATTTCAAACTATACCTATGATTCCTCAAAAAAAAATAATGTTACAAATATGAAAAGCAATAGGAAGTTTCATTTGGGCACAAAAAGTCCCAATAATAAAAAGGGAAACATTAATTAGAACAAAGGAAAATGGAGGTCTCGCTTTACCTGACTTTTTTTTTATAAATCTCTTTATTAAATTTTTCCAATTTACATTCATAAATATAAAAAAACAATACATATACAAATACATTTCACCTTTTACAACAACATTCTAAAATTTCCCCCTAACTTTCCTTTCATCTGACCCAGTCATCATCTTACATTCCTTTCTCTCCCCCTTTTTTTTTTAACGGTGTATTTAACCTCCCCATATGCCCTATTTATCCTGAAGCTGTCATAGGATTTTCTATCCAGCTTGCCCATACTCTCTCTTATTTCTCCCCCTGTCCTCTATTGCAGTATGTCTCCCTATATAGTGGCAAATTTATTATTTACTAGATTTTTCCAATGTGTTACCGAAGGGGCCTCTACCTTTTTCCAATTTAGGACTATCGTCTTTCTAGCATAGAATAATAGTAATCCCACCTGCCCTTCTTAAGAGACTTGCAAGACCAAGGACAGATGGATCTACGATACTGTCCCACTGAGGAAATGTTAGCAGACATCCTTACTAAGCCTTTGCCTGCAAAGAGACATATGGATCTAGCAAGAAGAATCGGTTTGTCTAATTAAGCACTTCACAATGAGAAGGGGTGTTGGAGACTGAACATTGTTTAATGCTATGTTATACATTGCTTGGTTTATTTCCCTGTGTATTTGGAGTATGACCACTAGATGTCACTATACACAAATACTCTATCATAATGTTCCATGTGTTGACTATCTGTTACTGCAGTTTCCTGTTATCTGTTGTTGTTGGTTTTCTACATCTCGTGTGCTAACATGAGCACCATGCTCTCTGCTGTATGTTTTTCCAATACAAATGATTCCAAGTAAACTACAGCCATCCACATATGTCTGATTATTCCTTGCATCATCTGCACCAGCCAACAGTTTAAATATCATTGTAAGTACAAATTACAAGTTTACATTTGATAATTCCTTAAAGAAAGGGACTAGGGAAGGGAAATGGGGACGAGATGGGGAAGGGGATGGAGGACAAATTGTTAAATTAGAGTAGCAGAAAATTATGATTAGTATGAGGCTTTCAATCATAGTGTCATACATGATTATTATGTGAACAACAAAGATAATAAAAATAAAATAATAATAATGAAAAAAGTAAACATAGTTTGTATAGTAGTATTACATCAATCATATTAGTATTGAAACACCAGAACAACGATCGAGATAATGGTCCATATAGCATGATCAAAACATGTACCCAAGGGTTCACTCGGAGATTTCAGCATATATATGAATTTGAACAGTATATTTGTAATAAAACTCACAAATTATATGTATCCAGTAGTTCAATCAAAAGTTTTAACACATATATATGCGTAAAGATCACAGATTATGTGAATATAGGGCATGGTGAAGGGGGGGAACAGGAAAGGGGGGGGAAAAAGGGAGAGAGAGATGGGGGTAGCGATATTTAAAGGGGAATAGTTATAAAAAAGGTTTGGTCGACTGTGCCTCATTGAGGCCAGGGGCACAAAGGGCATTGAGACGTTCTATCCACAATGTTTCTTTTTGCAATATTAATTTGTCCCAGTTGCCCCCCCGTTCATTTTTGGGGACTACCGCTAGGGCAATGAATGAGACCACTTTGTTATTAAAGCTGTGATACAGATCTAAATGCCTACTTACTGAGGTCAACATTTTGCCTTCTGCCGAATAATATACATGGTCACGAATCCTGGCTTTACATTTCCTAATCGTTTTCCCAACATAAAAGGCTTGACATTGACATGTCATCAGATAAATCACTACCTGCGTATTGCAATCGACATGAAAATTGGGTGTAAAAATGTCCCCATTTGGTAAGGTGAAGGTAGCGCCTTCGGTGATCCATGGACAAAATGAGCAGTGGCCACAACGGGTAATACCATTGGTGGATGTTAACCGTTTAGAGTTTGGTACATAGTGGCTTGACGTGAGTTGGTCCCGTAATGATCTAGACCTCCTAAAAGTTATATCGGGTTTGCGACCGATGTATTTTTTGAGGACAGGGTCATTGGTAAGTAACGTCCAATTTTTCGTTAGTATGGTACGTAAATCATGGTGATGGCCAGAAAACCTTGTAATGAAGCTTACCGGTTGAGAAATCGGGTTTTCTTTTAGTTTGTACAGTAAATTTGAATGGGGTTTACGAAAAGCCTTATTAAAGGCTTTGCGTAATAGGGTTTTACTATAACCCCTATTAAGGAGACGCAGTTTGAGCAAGTTCGCTTGTTCAATAAAGTCGGTGGTCAGCGTGCAGTTTCTGCGCAAGCGCAGGTATTGCGCATAAGGTATGCTGCGGATCAAATTTGCTGGATGGGCGCTGTCTGCGTGTAACAGAGTGTTACCTGCTGTCTCCTTTCTGTAAAGGGATGACGTTAAACGACCTTTAGCATCTTTAAGGATGTTTAAGTCCAAAAAGGTTACTTTATCTTGTGCACTAGTGTAGGTGAATTTCAGGTTGTAGCTATTGTTGTTTAATGCTTCTATGAAATCGTGTAGTAGATCCAATGACCCTGTCCAGATTATGAACACGTCGTCGATATATCGTAACCAATTAGCCACAAATTTAGTATAAATGGCTAACTCTTCATTGGCAACAGGTACAGGTTCGCGTAGGCAGGGGCACAACAGGTGCCCATTGCCACGCCCTGTACCTGGAGGTAGTGGGACTCTTTGAAAACAAAATAATTATGGGTGAGTATAAAACGTAAAAGTTCAATGATAAACTCATTGGGGCTGATTTACCAAGCCTTTACTCCATGACTCATGGAGTAAAAGCAGGAGTAGCAGCCGTTTTGCCATTTACTATAGAAATACGCTGCTAGTGCAGTGTATTTCCCTAGTTACTAATGTGCTCAGTGCGCCCATGAGAGGGCGCATGGTGCGCCTGATAGACCTGGTGCACGGCACATTGAAATGTAAATTGCGGGGGTTTGGGCGGGAGTTTATTAGGGGAGGGAGGGGGGTGATGCAGGGGAAGTGAAGTGACATGTGTTTGAATGTGTTTGGCGGGCCGAATTGAAAGTGAAAGTGTTTTTTGAAAACAGATCCCGTACGCTTACACAGTGCGCCTGAACCTCGGGGAGGTTAATTTGTATACTGGGCATGCGTAGAGAGAAATGTCAGGGATTCACGTGCGCCATAAATACCAAGCGGCGTACCCGTGATTGCGCTGCGTGACGTGGCGCACGGGAATCTCCGACCTGTTTTCAGCCATGAAGGGGAACTCCGCGCCAAATTTCAAACTTGAAATCGGTGCGGGTCCCCCTCCAGGGGTACATTAGGCTCTTAGGCTTGGTCCGGAACGTGAGGGGTTAAACCCGCGCTGAAAATTGGCGCGGAGTTCCCCCCCAGATCCAAACCAAGCCCTCATCCCAGGCACGCAGTCTGGCCGGACAGGAATGGGGGTGGGGACGAGCGAGCGCCCCCCCCTCCTGAGCCGTACCAGACTGCATGCCCTCAACATGGGGGGAGTGTGTGCTGTGGGGGAGGGGGGCACTGCCCCCCCACCCCGCAGCACTCTTGTCCCCATGTCGATAGGGACAAGAGCCTCTTCCCGACAACCCTTGCCATTGGTTGTCGGGGTATGCGGGCGGAGGATAATCGGAATCTGCGAGCCCCCTTTAATAAGGGGGCCCCCAGATACCGGCCCCCACCCTATCTGAATGAGTATGGGGTACATCGTACCTCTACCCATTCACCTGGGGAAAAGTGTAAAGTAAAAAAAAACACCACACAGAATAAAATAATTTATTAATCAGCTCCGGAGCCCCCCCTTTCTTCTTTAGCTCTTTTAGAAGGGGGGGTTTCTTCTCTCCCGATCTTCTGCCGGGACCCTGGGCTTCGGCGATTTCTGCCGGGGGAGGGCGCCATCCCTCGGTCCTCTCCGGAGCCTTCCGCCGGGGGCCCCCACCCCATTTAAGCTCTTTTCCTTTAGGGGGGGGCATCCGGACTTCAGCGACTTCTGCCGGGGGATGGTGCCTATCCCCCGGTCTTTCCGGTGCCTTCCGCCAGGGTTCCAGTCTTCTTCGTCTTCTGCCGGGTGTGAGCCAACTCCCCGGTTATTTCTCTGCTCCCTCTTCTGCCTGGCTCCCCCGGGAGCACAGGGCTTGTCTGCGCTGTCTTCTTCCTTCTCTTCCATTGGATGTTGACACAACGAGGTTCCGCGCTGACATGCCGTGTGAGCGGCGGGCATCGACTTATATAGGGCAATGCCACCTCAACCCATGTGACATCACATTCCCTGGGCATGATGGGAATGTGATGTCACATGGGTTGATGTTTTTATATAGGGCAATGCCACCTCAACCCATGTGACATCACATTCCCTGGGCATGATGGGAATGTGATGTCACATGGGTTGAGGTCACATGGTGGCATTGCCCTATATAAGTCAATGCCCACCGCTCACACGGCATTCCAGCGCCGGACCTCGCTGTGTCAACATCGAATGGAAGAGAAGGGAGAAGACAAGCCCTGTGCTCCCGGAGGAGCCAGGCAGAAGCAGAAGGCACCGCAGAAGCCCGGAGGGTGCCGCACTCCGGCGGAAGAAAGCCCTGTGCTCCGCGGAGGAGCCAGGCAGAAGCGGAAGGCACCGCAGAAGCCCGCGGGTGGCCCCCCCCGGGGGCTACAGCACACTCCCCCGGCAGAAATCGACGAAGCCCGGAGCCCTCCCCCATAGGCAGGAGCCTCATGGTGAAGGGGGTCCCGGCAGAAGATGTTCCAGACCAAGTCTAAGAGCCTGGTATGCACCTGGAGGGGAACCCCCTTTTTTTTTTTTTGGTCTGGAGTTCTCCTTCATGAACAGCGATCTGTCATTTACCCATGTCAGTCCCACCCCCCCTTCAGTTAGAACACACCCAGGGAACATATTTAACCCCTCCCTCGCAGCTAGTGTTAACCCCTTCCCTGCCAGTGGCATTTTTATAGTAAGCAATGCATTTTTATAGCACTGATCGCTAGAAAAATGCCAATGGTTCCAAAAAAGTGTCCGATGTGTCCGCCATAATGTCGCAGTACCGATAAAAATTGCTGATCGCCGCAATAACTAGTTAAAAAAAAAAAAATGCCATATTTTGTAGACGCTATAACTTTTGCCAAAACCAATCAATAAACGCTATTTGCGATTTTTTGGAACCAAAAAGATGTAGAATATGTATCGGCCTAAACTGAGGGATTTTTTTATTTTTTAGAATATATATTTTTGGGGATATTTATTATAGCAAAAAGTCAAAATTATTATTTTTTTTTTTAAATTGTCGCTCTATTTTTGGTTATAGCTCTAAAAAATTAAAAACAGTCATGCGACGTGGCTCCCAAACAAAATTGGCAACCTTTTTTTTCCCCACAAATAGATTATTAAATGTGCGTGTTCACTTTTGTCTGTAAGGACAGGGGCATTTTAATTATTATTCTTTAGTTTTGTTACGTAATAATTCATTAAGACCTCCCCTTGAGATCAGGGGGGAAAAAAAAGCTCTCATGCCATTGCAGCTTTGTTCCTACATGTGTGATGAACTGAGTCTGCTCAGACACTTAGAAAAAAATACCAAGTTAATGGTACCGGGTTAATACCAGGTGTAAGCACTTACAAGCTCACCCAAACTAGAGACTGCAATTTGTTCATGTGATTTCAATTGCTTCATTACTAGCACTGTTATAAAAAGCGTAGATCGATCAGTCCTCAGCTGCCCTCATAGGGGCAGGCAGGCAGAAATGCTGTTACCAAACACAAATGTGGTTTGTTGCATGTTTTTGTTTATTTTTAAATGATGTTCACTTTGATGTATTTGTCTCTGCTGCCTTATTTTATGAACAATTTGTGAAGATGTTGCGACGTTAAACCTATGTTTATTTTGATTTTTGAAATGTATTTTTGTTTGTGTGTGTGTGTGTGCGTGTTTGTTTGTTTGTCTTTTTTTGCTTTCCTTGTTTTGTTGACCAATAAAAATTACTTAAAACTTTTGAAGTTTGTTTTTTGTTACTTTTTCATGCTACATATTTTGACAGCTGCAGCTGAAATAGGTTTGGGCCTAACAAATTATGTGTGATTTTTGTCTAAGCTTCTTTCCTGGTGTGTAATCATGAAATGTTTGCCATGTTTATTCTCCATGACTTTAAAGACAAAGTGGTAAGTATTTTCTTTTTACTGCAGTGGTCCTCAGCCCTCAAGTACCCCTGACAGGACATGTTTTGTGGATTTCTCTTATCAAGAATTGCTGTCCAGACTGTCTTTTAAAGCACATGTGCAAGATGAAGGAAAACCTGCAAACATGGCCTGTTGAGGGGGGGGGGGGGGGTTTGCTATTGGTGGACAGGCTTGAAGTGCTGATTTACAGCACTGTGCTTAAATCTAGCGCAAGGCAATCCTATTATAATTGTGGGTGTTTGAAGGAAGCCAAGTGAGTGTTAGAACCCCTGCTTGTGTTTTTTTTGGGTTGAGCTTTGTGTCCCTTTTCTTAAAATTGGCTTCACTTCCTGTCACACAGCTGAACAGGAAGTGAGGTTAAAACCCTACCAGTGTCTTTTCTTGGGGACATAGGTCAATCTAACTAGTGTCCCCATTAAGCAAATTGCACTCCAGCACTGCTGTGTACACCCCAAATCATGGGTCTTCAAACTACGGCCCTCCAGTTGTTCAGGAACTACAATTCCCATCATGCCTAGTCATGTCTGTGAATGTCAGTGCATTACAAGGCCTCGTGGGATGTGTAGTTCTACAACAGCTGGAGGGCCGTAGTTTGAGGATCGCTGCCCCAAATGATTATTTAGTTTGGGGTTTAGTAAAGGCAAAGCCACTCTGCAAGTACAAGCATAGTTGCTGAAAATGAGAGAGGAAGCACTGATGGTTTTAACATCCAATCCTGTAGAAGCAAAGTTGTTTTGTTTTCTTCCTTGCTTTGCACTTGTAGTGCAAAGTGGATTTGCCTTTAGTAAATGGACCCCAAAGTCCAAGATCCCTAAAAATTTGGGGTGTACACAGCAAAATGCTAGAGTGCAATTTACATAATGGGAAACTATTTAGATTGATCTCTGTGTCCCCAAGAAAAGATATTAGTAAGGTTTTACCCTCACTTCCTGTTTGGCTATGTGACAGGAAGTGAATGAATTTGAATTAGAAAGGGTGAAGACACCTCACAAATGTTGTCAATATCAAAGGGTGCAGACATCCCCAAAAAATGAGCAGATAATACTTATTTGCAAATTAATAATTTTTTAGTTAACATTGGGTGGTGTTTGTGGGATGCCCTAACACACACATTCATACATATTAGCAACGCTGTATCCTGGCCTATTGGCATGGTTATATTTTCTTAGGCCTCTCAATAAAACTCTATGAAATTTGTGCTTAAACTAGAACTATAATCAACACTTTTTATTTTCTTTAATTTTGGATAGAGTGAGGGAGGGTTATAGGCCCTGTCAGTTTATTTTGTATTATCTGTGTCCAATTGGGGAGATTTGCCTTCACTTCTTGCCCCATAGCCAAACAGGAATTGAGAGAAAAACTATTCAAATTAAGGGAGTCCAGTAACCCCCTCCCCCCCAGAACTAGTGTGTGTGTGTGCCCTGAAAATTCCTGGGCGGGTGATACAAAAACAGGGTGTGGCTTTGACAGGAAGGGGTGGGTCATTTTTCTATTAGGAGGTGCAGAAATGTAGTCAGGCCTAGGGCAGCACAAAACCTAAATATACTACTGCATATTAGGGCTTATTTAGACCGGATCCGAATTACAACATGTTTTTATAGTGTGGGAGGAGACCCACGCAGGCACAGGGAGAACATGCAAACTCCATGCAGATGGTGTCACGGGCGGGATTCGAACCAGCGACCCTTTTGCTGCTAGGTCAAAGTGCTATACACTACACCACTGTGCTGAACGAACATCTGAAAGCATGAGATCTTTTTTTTATATCCAATACCATGCTTTCCAGCCTTATTGACCCCGCCTCTCTCCATAAAGAGGACCTGTCACACACTAGTCTTATTACAAGTGATGTTTACATTCCTTGTAATAGGAAGAAAAGTGATCAGAAATCAAAAAAGTGACAAAAAAGTGCAAGAAGAAAAATATTAACCAAAAAAAAAAACGCCCCTGTCCCTAGAAGCTCGCACTCAGAAGCGAATATGCATGTAAGTCCCCACATATGTAAACACCATTCAAACCACACATGTGAGGTATTGACGCATGCGTTAGAGCGAGAGCAATAATTCTAGCCCTAGACCTCCTCTGTAACTCTGAACTGGTCACCTGTATAAAAAAAAACAAGCATCGCCTATGGATATTTTTATGTCCAGAAGTTTGGCGCCATTCAATGAGTGTGTGACAAGTTGGTATCTATTTACTCGGTGTAACATTATCTTTCACATTATCCATAAAAATTGGGCTAACTTTACTGTTTTGTTATTTTTTAATTCATGGACCGTGTTTTTTGTTGGGCCAAAAAAAAGGCGTTAGAAAAATTATTGCGCAAATACCGTTGGAAATCAAATACAAAATGACTGCCACTTTATTCCCTAGGGTGTCTGCTAAAAAATTATATATAATGTTTGGGGGTCCTGAGTAATTTCCCAGGAACAAAATATAATTTTTACATGAAGGTATGGAAGTGGTTAAAGTGAAATAATAAAAGTGAAATATTCCTTTTAATTTCGAACAGGGGGAGGGGGTTTACACGCATGTTTCCCGTGCTTAGAACTGTTCCTGTACAAGATGTCATTTCTGAAGTGAAAAAAAAAGTAATTTTAAAGTACTCTTGGCTATAAAGAATACAGTCATTGCTCATTAAAACTAAAAAAAAAAAAAAATGTATGGGGGTCCCCCAAATTAAATTACCAGGCCCTTCAGGTCTGGAATGGATATTAAGGGGAACACCGCCGTAAAAAACCCCAAAAAAATGGCGTTGGGTCCCCCCAAATATCCATACCAGGCCCTTCAGGTCTGGTGTGGATTTTAAGGGGAACTCCACCCCAAATTTAAAAAAAAAATGGCGTGGAGTCCCCCTAAAAATCCACACCAGACCCTTATCCGAGCATGTTAACCTGGCCGGCCGCAGAAAAGAGGGGGGGACAGAGTGCGGCCCCCCCCTCTCCTGAACCGCACCAGGCCACATGCCCTCAACATGGGGAGGATGTCCCCATGTTGATGGGGACAAGGGCCTCATCCCCACAACCCTTGCCCAGTGGTTGTGGGGGTCTGCGCAGATCCCGGCCCCCTGTGTGAAATGGTAATGGGGTACATTGTACCCCTACCATTTTACCAAAAAAAATGACAAAAGTGTGAAAAATGACAGTAGCCGGTTTTTGACAATTCCTTTAATAAAATCTTCTTTCCGCGGTTCCTTCTTCTTCTTCTTTCCTTCGGGTTTTTTCCTCTGCTTCTTTCTTGGGTCTTCTCATCCACATCTTGCCGTCTTCCCGTCTTCTCCCATCTTCTTCTCTGTCCGTCGACCTTCTCGTCCCGCATCTTCTTGATCTTCTGGGTGCTGCGCTTGAAATTGAAGATCCCGCCGTGTTCCCGCTCCTGGGACCCGCCCCCCTCTGACGCCACAGGTAAACTCATATGAAAGTCCGCGTGTGGCATATGTGCGTCAGAGGGGGGCGGGGTCACATGAGTGTGACACGGCGGGAACTTCAATTGGAAGCTGCGGCGGCTTCTTCTTCTCCGGACGGCGCGCTTGAAATTGAATTCCCCTGCCGTGTGACGCTCTGTGACCCCGCCCCCCTCTGATGCACATGACCTTCTAAGGAGTTTACTTGTGGCGTCAGAGGGGGGCGGGTCCCATGAGCGGAACACGGCGGCCAATTCAAAATCAAGCGCTGCATCCGGGGAAGAAAAAGATGTGGACGAGAAGGCTGGCGGACGGACGGAGAAGAAGCCGACAGGAGAAGACACTGGGCAAGATGCGAGACGAGAAGGCCGACGGACGGAGAAGATAGAAGAACACGTCGGACTCGGGCAAGATGTGGACGAGAAGACCCAAGAAGCAGAGGAAGAAACCCGAATGGAAGAAGAAAAGAAGATTTTATTAAAAGATTTGTCAAAAACCGGCTACTGTCATTTTTAACACTTTTGATTTTTTTTGGGGGTGAAATGGTAGAGGTACAATGTACCCCATTACCATTTCACATGGGGGGGGGCAGGATCTGGGGGTCCCGTTTGTTAAAGGGGTCTTCCAGATTCTGATAAGCCCCCCGCCCGCAGACCCCCACAACCACCGGCCAGGGTTGTGGGGATGAGGCCCTTGTCCCCATCAACATGGGGACATCCTCCCCATGTTGAGGGCATGTGGCCTGGTGCGGTTCAGGAGAGGGGGGGCCGCACTCTGTCCCCCCCTCTTTTCTGCAGCCGGCCAGGTCAACGTGCTCGGATAAGGGTCTGGTGTGGATTTTTAGGGGGACTCCACGCCATTTTTTTTTTAATTTGGGGTGGAGTTCCCCTTAAAATCCACACCAGACCTGAAGGGCCTGGTATGGATATTTGCGGGGAACCGCACGTCTTTTTTTTGTTTGTTTTTACGGCGGGTTCCCCTTAATATCCATATCAGACCTGAAGGGCCTGGTAATTTAATTTGGGGGACCCCCATACATTTTTTTTCCTTTATGAATGAATCCCTTTAGAATTGCCGGGAGCCGACAATTCATTATAGCCGCGTGTGAATTTTAAATGGCTTTTTTCCTTCAGAATGTAATTATTTGCAGAGACAGTTCTAAGTGCGGGAAAAATGCGCTATTTCACATGCTGACATTACACCCCCCCTAGGTACGAAATTCAAAGGAATATTTCACTTTTATTGTTTCACTTTAAGCATTATTAATTTCACTGCTCCCGAAAAAACGGCCGTTTTAAAAAATAAAAAAAACATTAATACATGTTTCCTGGGGCAGGACTGAGGTCCCCAAACACTTTTTAGGACAAAACTTGCAGATTAGCCTTTAAAATGAACACTTTTGATTTCTCCCATAGACTTCTATAGGGAGTTCGGCGCGGCTTTACATATTACTTTCAATGCGCCGGCTGCTACGCTGGTTCATGCGCCTAATTAAGGCTTCACCCGGCGCACTAATTAAGGCATGAACCAGCGCAGCGCACTGACAATAGTAAATCAGCCCCATTGTGTTTCCATAGATGGTGATCTTGCTCATTGAGGAATGCTCGTGCTGTCGAGATGCCCTGCTCGCATGGGCATCCGCTCCATAGGGCAAGGGGGGTCGTTTGCCCCCCCCTGGAATTGCCAGGGAGAGCCAGAAGCAGGGCCGAACTGGCCCTGGGGCCGATTTAAGCGGTGACTGCAGCGCTCCCCTCCCCTCTAGTTGTCCCTTATTTAGAGTGCCTGTCCTTCTTCTGGAATCAAATCCATTTGTCCCTCATTCCAAAAGGTTCCTCTTTTTGACCTGAAATAAATATACTGTCAATATAGTGTAGTGTTTCAATCAAGGGAAAGGGGGCTGTGTAATGTAAAGAAGTCCAGTGATGCAGGGTGCTGTGTAATGTAAAGGGTCCAGTGATGCAGGGTGCTGTGTAATGTAAAGGGGTCCAGAGGTGCAGTTGTTGAAAGGGGGTACACAGTAGTGACAAAGATATTGATAGATGCAGGGGGCACAGTGGGGTGTTTTTACATTTTAACATGGGGGGGGCGCGCTTTTAACCCCCGCTTGTGGTCGAAGAAAGGGTAAAATGCGACTGTGTATCGCTGCTGCCGAAGCGCCCCCCTCTAAAAAAAAATCAGCGGACACCCATGCCTGCTCGTGAGGAATACTGGAGTAGAGAGCTTCCACATCCAGGGTCACGAGCAGGGCATCTCGAGGCACGACCATATCCTCAATTTGTTTCAAAAGATCAAGTGTATCTCTTGTATAGGATGGTAGTGCCAAAACATGTGGCATAAGGATCGAATCCACATACCGGCTGGCGTTTTCTGTAAGTGATCCCATACCGGAGACTATAGGTCTTCCTGGTGGGCATTTAGGGGTTTTATGGATCTTGGGTAACGCGTATAGTGTAGGCGTTTTAGGGTATCGTGTGTTCAAGTAATTATATAGATCCTGATTAATCAAACCATTCTGGTAGGCCGACGCTAGGATGACTAAGAATTCATCTTTAAATTAAGTAATTTTAGTTTGGTGGATCCATCTATACCAATCTTTATTTTGAAGTATTTTCATCACCATCTTTTCATAGTTAGATTTAGTCATTAGCACTATATTTCCGCCTTTGTCTGATGCCTTAATTTCAAGGTCAGGGTGGCCTTGTAGGTGGTTAATTGCTAGTCGCTGTTCTTTAGAGATATTGTGATTTAAAGGATTAATGTCTAATTTTTTGAGGTCGTTGATGGTGGTTACAAGGAACGCCCATATATTGGGGTTACTGATAAGATCTGGGAAGCGCTGGGACTTAGGTTTAAATTTGTTGATAATGGGAACAGGCGGGTTGGTACAGGGATTAGAATCAGAGATAGGTTGTTCGTTTTCTTCCAAGAGGAGCATGAGGTCTCGTAAGGCCTAAAGTTCTCCATAGAGAAATTTTTTATTTGTTCCGAGATTTGTCTTTCCTCAATAGTGCGAAGACGATCTCTGTCAAATAAAAATTTGAATGTAAGATTTCTAGCGAAAAGGTATATATCTTTTATAGTCTCATATTTATTGAGGCTCATGGAAGGACAAAAACTAAGGCCTAAACGTAGAACCCCAAGCTGCTCATCAGAAAACGTATAGGGAGTGAGATTGATGACATCTAAATCAGAATTTGTAGTTACGTTTGTGGTGTCACATTCAGGGGGATCTGAAAATTAGAAACCCGGGAGACAATGTGTGGGTCCAAGGTGCCTTGTCTGGTACATTGTTGTAATTGTGTTGCTACTGGTGGTGTATCTAGAGAGATATTTCTCCTAGGTACCCCCGTTTTTGTGTGTCAGGAGCTAAACTAGTGTTAGTGGTTCCCAAAGGGGGGAGATGGGATACATTCTGAGATTGCAATGTTTGTATGGCCAAGAGTGCCGTCGCTCCTGTATAGTTACTTTGTGATCTAACACCACCACCACTAGAAGAAGTGTTCGATTGAGTATGGTGTACAAAAGCAGTGTCTCTAATGGGGGGGCGTTGTTTAGCTTTAGGTGTATAAGACCCTCCACCAAAATCCCTCTTACGTGTGCCGGAAGTAGAAGGTGTAGCTGCCGATTGGTTCCGCCGTGCTGGAAGCTGTGAAAGAAGCATAGAAGAGGAGTCAGACTCTGTATCATCTTCAGTAGTGTAGTAATTGCTGTCTTGGTTTTTTGGTATTGGGTAATTAGATCGTGAGTTTCTATTTGCAGGGGGTCCCAGATCTTATCAGTAACCCCAATATATGGGCGTTCCTTGTAACCACCATCAACGACCTCAAAAAATTAGACATTAATCAAGATCTATATAATTACTTGAACACACGATACCCTAAAACGCCTACACTATATGCGTTACCCAAGATCCATAAAAACCCTAAATGCCCACCAGGAAGACCTATAGTCTCCGGTATGGGATCACTTACAGAAAACGCCAGCCGGTATGTGGATTCGATCCTTATGCCACATGTTTTGGCACTACCATCCTATACAAGAGATACACTTGATCTTTTGAAACAAATTGAGGATATGAAAGGTAAAGTGACGAGCGCAATGAATATGACTAAGTAATCAAAGTGTTAATCAGTGAACATTGATAATAAACTAAAATTGAAACAAAGTGCTAAAAAATATAAAAACATCAATAATGAATAAAAACGTTCAGCCAGCAAGTGGCCAGTAAAAAAAAAAAAAAAAAAAAAAAAAAAAGTGTGCACAAAAATAGCTGCAAAAGTCAGCAGGCAAACATAAATATGAAGCCTAAATCAGTCCTGGAATAATAGGCTAACAATACAGCCTTTATACGTGCATAAAAGTGTAGGAAGTTCCATAAAGACAAAAATAAATATAAACTTCTCCAATAGTGATAAACAAATGTTTAAAATCTTCTCATGTGGGTCTTCAAATAATGTGGGCTCACAATGCGCTTACCTTCCCAAGGTAGTAATCAAGCCTTGATTAAATGGATATCCACAAGGGGTGTTGTTGAATCTGCAACTAGCTGTGGATGTTCAGGGCGTCCTGTATAATCCAATGTTTGTAGGCTCCAGATTTCTATTTGGCAGCGGTGGTGCTCAGCATGGGGAAATAAAAAAGGTAGCTTCCCATAGTGTAGTAAACCAAGGCTAATTTATTGGTAAAAACGCTAACAAGTGCATTTTAAAAGATCAAAGAAAACGAAACTAAGAAACAGCTGATGACAGCTTACTGATGTATTGCTTCAAAAATCAGTCCGTCCCTTACATGTTACACCACGTCACGTGGCTTCATCAGAGGTGACGGATTGGTTGTTGGACTTGTCATTTATAAGAGCCAGCAGGAAATAGCTCGATCGCCATTTTGTCAGAGAAAGTGTCTCTTTACTGGCAGCGGCCATTTTAATGGTGGGTAAGGATCAGCTTAAACATGTCTATGAGTCCAGAGCGCTGTGTATTCCCGGCGGCCATTTTAGTGTAGCCCCAGATCAAAAAGCCATTGATTGAATTATACGCCTGGTGATACACAGCATTGTGAATAATCTGGGACTGATATTAACCGAATATGGCGATGGAGCTATCTGCTGTATAATCCGCATAAATGTTAGCATGAGTAGCTAAATGGATATTAAATATTAAAGCAATATATCTTGATATAAAATAATCAGAGTTAATATGCTCTAAGTATATGAATCCAACGTGATAAATTATATAATAACAATTCATAACTGCATAATCAGGAAATGTACATAACATAATAAAATGCATAGGGATGATATAATGATTTAAAAAATATATAATATATTTATAAAATGCTAGTAAATAGCAAATGAATAAAGCATTGCAATCGCAATGAATAAGATAATAATTAAAAATTACTTAAGAAACAATTAAGATCAAATTCTACATTCATTCCATCAGGTACCATAGTCTGTAAGCTATGTATCCATCTAGATTCTTTCTGGCTGATGGATCTTACCAAGTGTGCCCCTCTCCATGGTTTTTTGTATTTTTCTATACCCCAAAAGGTGAGATGTGTGGGGTCTTTATTGTGGAAAAGTGCAAAGTGCTTACTGACAGTATGTTTCGGAAAACCATTAAAAATATTTTGGATATGTTCTTTTATCCTAACCATGAGTGGTCTTTTGGTTCGGCCTACGTACTGTAAATTACAAGTACACTGTAGTACATAGACAACTCCTTCTGTATGGCAAGTGATGAAGTCATTAATAATAAATTTTTGACCAGTTTTGGTGCAAATGAAGTCTTTTCTTTTCTTTTGTGGTTTTTTAGAGTGTCTACATGCATAGCAGTATTTGCATGGTACAAAACCTTTACTTTTGAAAAAGGTGTACCCACTTATTGGTGGAGGTACTACTACATTTTTGACAATTAGGTCTCTCAACGTCGGAGCTCTTTTATATACTATATTTGGTCTATCCGGTAATATTGTTTGCAGGTTTCGGTCACTTCTCAGAATGTGCCAGTGTTTCTTTATCAATTTTTCAACTTCTCGGTGTTGTATGTTGTAATCTAAAACAATGAATGGAGCCTCATTTTTGTATTTTTTCATTTTTGGTCCTTGTAATAGGGTGTTTCTATCCATTTTTGATACCGTCTCAATCTGTTTTTGAATAAAATTGTCTGTGTATCCCTTTTCCTTAAATCTGGTTCCAATAAAGAAAGCTTGTTTTTCATAGTCTTCTTGGTATGTGCAGTTTCTCTTTAGTCTTGTTAGTTGTCCCTTAGGTATATTGAAAAGCCATGATTTATGATGGCAGCTTTTTACGGATAGGTAGCTATTAGTGTCAATATTTTTGAAATGTGTTTTTGTCACCAATGTGTTGTCTACAATCGAGATGTCCAAATCTAGAAAGTTGACCATAGTATCACTGATGTTCCACGTAAGTGTGATATTTTTATCATTTTGGTTCAATTTAGACAAAAACTTTTCTAGTGCTGGCTGGGTACCATTCCACACTATGAGTATATCATCAATATACCTTTTGTATAATGTTAGTTCCATTGGTATATCTGCATATATTGAACCTTCCTCCCATTGTGCCATAAAGGCATTGGCTACACTAGGAGCAAATTTGGCTCCCATCGCAATACCTGTTATCTGCCTATAATACGTCTGGTCATGCCAGAAGTAATTGTGTTTCAAGCAGAAATCTATGCATTTTATCAAGAACTTTCTTTGTTTACATATTAAAGTGGTGAATTCTCTCAGGAGCCATTTCGTGGCACTGATTGCCTGATGGTGTTGTACTATGGTATAAAGTGAAGAGACGTCTGCCGTGGCTATAAACGTCCTGCCTTTCAACACTGGAGTATCCTCTAATAGTTGTAATACATGCTTGGTGTCTTTTAAATATGCATTAGTTTGTTGTACTGCGGGTTGTATGAATCCATCAAGGTATTCTCCCATTCTTGCTGTCAATGATTCAATACCATTGACTATGGGTCTTCCCGGAGGGTTTATTTTGTCCTTATGTATTTTAGGAACCGTATATATAATGGGGATTCTGCATGTTTCTGGAATCAGATATTGGGATTCTTTTTTGTTTAGTATTTCTTTCTTAATGCCTAAATGGATTAGTTTTTCTAATTCCTTCTTATATTGATTTGTCGGATTACTTAATAATTTGGTATATGTATCCTTGTCTTGTAGTTGTCTATTGATTTCCATCTGGTATTGTGTCTTCGATTGTACAACTACCCCACCGCCTTTGTCGGCAGGTCTGATTACGATGTCAGATCTTTTTGTTAAGGATTGAATACCATTCTTTATATGGATATGGTTGGAGGCTTTTTTCACTTCCAATGTATCTAAATCCTGCAACACTAGTTTTTTGAATACATTGATGAAATGATTATCATGTACTTGTGGGTTGAATACCGAATTATTACGTAGATTACTGTGTTGTACTGTATTTACCGTATTAGGTTTCTTAGTTAGTGTATTTATGGGGTTGCTCATCATATACTTTTTGATGTTTATTTTGCGGATATATTTTTGGATTCCTATAAAAGTTTCAAATTTATTGAGACTTCTCGCTGGGGCATGTTTGAGACCATTGTCTAATACTGCTATTTCATCTGTAGAGAGGGGGAGTCCACTGATATTGAAGATGCCATCACCTATTATTCGCTTTTTCTTTTTCTTTTGGCTTCTCTTTCCCGCTCTGCATCCCCTCGTCTTTCGGGTGGTGTTCTTGGTCTGTATTCCGGTGTTCGTTGTTTGGGGGTCCTGGGTGGTTCCTGTTGTCTCCTTCTGGGGGATTGGTAAAAATCTCTGTAATCCCTTCTGGGAGTGTGGTCTCTCCTCTCTCTGTCTAAAAAAGGTCTTTGTGTTGGTTGGTCATAATGGTTTTGATAATAGTAAGGTTGTGGTTCCTGATGGTGTCTGATAGGTTCAAATCTGTTATAGAGCGGTATGGGACTTCTTTCAGGTCTTCTATATTGATCATAGTGTTGGTATTGTCCTCTGTTGTCTCCATAATCTCTTTCTGAATTTCCTCTATTATGATAAGGTTTCTTATAGAATTTCTTGAACGGTTTCTTCTTAAAATTCCTTGGTGTCTGGTATCCCTGTGTACCATTTCCTCTGGAATTTTGTTGGGGTCTTTGTTGGCCCATATAGTGTCCTTGGTTCGGTAAAAGAGTGGTTTGGGGTGGTTCCTGAATTCTAACCTCTCGTTCTGGGGTAGAGTAAGTGGATGGGGGCTGGGGTTTTTCCACTTTCGTCTACCAAGCATGTATTACAACTATTAGAGGATACTCCAGTGTTGAAAGGCAGGACGTTTATAGCCACGGCAGACGTCTCTTCACTTTATACCATAGTACAACACCATCAGGCAATCAGTGCCACGAAATGGCTCCTGAGAGAATTCACCACTTTAATATGTAAACAAAGAAAGTTCTTGATAAAATGCATAGATTTCTGCTTGAAACACAATTACTTCTGGCATGACCAGACGTATTATAGGCAGATAACAGGTATTGCGATGGGAGCCAAATTTGCTCCTAGTGTAGCCAATGCCTTTATGGCACAATGGGAGGAAGGTTCAATATATGCAGATATACCAATGGAACTAACATTATACAAAAGGTATATTGATGATATACTCATAGTGTGGAATGGTACCCAGCCAGCACTAGAAAAGTTTTTGTCTAAATTGAACCAAAATGATAAAAATATCACACTTACGTGGAACATCAGTGATACTATGGTCAACTTTCTAGATTTGGACATCTCGATTGTAGACAACACATTGGTGACAAAAACACATTTCAAAAATATTGACACTAATAGCTACCTATCCGTAAAAAGCTGCCATCATAAATCATGGCTTTTCAATATACCTAAGGGACAACTAACAAGACTAAAGAGAAACTGCACATACCAAGAAGACTATGAAAAACAAGCTTTCTTTATTGGAACCAGATTTAAGGAAAAGGGATACACAGACAATTTTATTCAAAAACAGATTGAGACGGTATCAAAAATGGATAGAAACACCCTATTACAAGGACCAAAAATGAAAAAATACAAAAATGAGGCTCCATTCATTGTTTTAGATTACAACATACAACACCGAGAAGTTGAAAAATTGATAAAGAAACACTGGCACATTCTGAGAAGTGACCGAAACCTGCAAACAATATTACCGGATAGACCAAATATAGTATATAAAAGAGCTCTGACGTTGAGAGACCTAATTGTCAAAAATGTAGTAGTACCTCCACCAATAAGTGGGTACAACTTTTTCAAAAGTAAAGGTTTTGTACCACGCAAATACTGCTATGCATGTAGACACTCTAAAAAAACACAAAAGAAAAGAGAAGACTTCATTTGCACCAAAACTGGTCAAAAATTTATTATTAATGACTTCATCACTTGCCATACAGAAGGAGTTGTCTATGTACTACAGTGTACTTGTAATTTACAGTACGTAGGCCGAACCAAAAGACCACTCATGGTTAGGATAAAAGAACATATCCAAAATATTTTTAATGGTTTTCCGAAACATACTGTCAGTAAGCACTTTGCACTTTTCCACAATAAAGACCCCACACATCTCACCTTTTGGGGTATAGAAAAATACAAAAAAACATGGAGAGGGGCACACTTGGTAAGATCCATCAGCCAGAAAGAATCTAGATGGATACATAGCTTACAGACTATGGTACCTGATGGAATGAATGTAGAATTTGATCTTAATTGTTTCTTAAGTAATTTTTAATTATTATCTTATTCATTGCGATTGCAATGCTTTATTCATTTGCTATTTACTAGCATTTTATAAATATATTATATATTTTTTAAATCATTATATCATCCCTATGCATTTTATTATGTTATGTACATTTCCTGATTATGCAGTTATGAATTGTTATTATATAATTTATCACGTTGGATTCATATACTTAGAGCATATTAACTCTGATTATTTTATATCAAGATATATTGCTTTAATATTTAATATCCATTTAGCTACTCATGCTAACATTTATGCGGATTATACAGCAGATAGCTCCATCGCCATATTCGGTTAATATCAGTCCCAGATTATTCACAATGCTGTGTATCACCAGGCGTATAATTCAATCAATGGCTTTTTGATCTGGGGCTACACTAAAATGGCCGCCGGGAATACACAGCGCTCTGGACTCATAGACATGTTTAAGCTGATCCTTACCCACCATTAAAATGGCCGCTGCCAGTAAAGAGACACTTTCTCTGACAAAATGGCGATCGAGCTATTTCCTGCTGGCTCTTATAAATGACAAGTCCAACAACCAATCCGTCACCTCTGATGAAGCCACGTGACGTGGTGTAACATGTAAGGGACGGACTGATTTTTGAAGCAATACATCAGTAAGGTGTCATCAGCTGTTTCTTAGTTTCGTTTTCTTTGATCTTTTAAAATGCACTTGTTAGCGTTTTTACCAATAAATTAGCCTTGGTTTACTACACTATGGGAAGCTACCTTTTTTATTTCCCCATGCTGAGCACCACCGCTGCCAAATAGAAATCTGGAGCCTACAAACATTGGATTATACAGGACGCCCTGAACATCCACAGCTAGTTGCAGATTCAACAACACCCCTTGTGGATATCCATTTAATCAAGGCTTGATTACTACCTTGGGAAGGTAAGCGCATTGTGAGCCCACATTATTTGAAGACCCACATGAGAAGATTTTAAACATTTGTTTATCACTATTGGAGAAGTTTATATTTATTTTTGTCTTTATGGAACTTCCTACACTTTTATGCACGTATAAAGGCTGTATTGTTAGCCTATTATTCCAGGACTGATTTAGGCTTCATATTTATGTTTGCCTGCTGACTTTTGCAGCTATTTTTGTGCACACTTTTTTTTTTTTTTTTTTTTCACTGGCCACTTGCTGGCTGAACGTTTTTATTCATTATTGATGTTTTTATATTTTTTAGCACTTTGTTTCAATTTTAGTTTATTATCAATGTTCACTGATTAACACTTTGATTACTTAGTCATATTCATTGCGCTCGTCACTTTACCTTTCACTATTTTATTGTATTTCTATTTGATATTTATACATTATTAGATTGAGCAGCATCATCACTTTTAGTTCATTACTATTATTTTACTTCACATCTTAAGCTTTACTAGGTAGGCGCAAGAGCACCCTCACTTTATCAAATTGAGGATATGGTCGTGCCTCGAGATGCCCTGCTCGTGACCCTGGATGTGGAAGCTCTCTACTCCAGTATTCCTCACGAGCAGGTCATCTCGACAGCACGAGCATTCCTCAATGAGCAAGATCACCATCTATGGAAACACAATGGGGCTGATTTACTATTGTCAGTGCGCTGCGCTGGTTCATGCCTTAATTAGTGCGCCGGGTGAAGCCTTAATTAGGCGCATGAACCAGCGTAGCAGCCGGCGCATTGAAAGTAATATGTAAAGCCGCGCCGAACTCCCTATAGAAGTCTATGGGAGAAATCAAAAGTGTTCATTTTAAAGGCTAATCTGCAAGTTTTGTCCTAAAAATTGTTTGGGGACCTCAGTCCTGCCCCAGGAAACATGTATCAATGTTTTTTTTATTTTTTAAAACGGACGTTTTTTCGGGAGCAGTGAAATTAATAATGCTTAAAGTGAAACAATAAAAGTGAAATATTCCTTTGAATTTCGTACCTGGGGGGGTGTAATGTCAGCATGTGAAATAGCGCATTTTTCCCGCACTTAGAACTGTCTCTGCAAAAAATGACATTCTGAAGGAAAAAAGCCATTTAAAATTCACACGCGGCTATAATGAATTGTCGGCTCCCGGCAATTCTAAAGGGATTCATTCATAAAGGAAAAAAAATGTATGGGGGTCCCCCAAATTAAAATACCAGGCCCTTCAGGTCTTATATGGATATTAAGGGGAACCCCGCCGTAAAAAAAAAAAAAAAAAAAGACGTGTGGTTCCCGCAAATATCCATACCAGGCCCTTCAGGTCTGGTGTGGATTTTAAGGGGAACTCCACCCCAAATAAAAAAAAAATGGCGTGGAGTCCCCTAAAAATCCACACCAGACCCTTATCCGAGCACGTTGACCTGGCCGGCTGCAGAAAAGAGGGGGGGACAGAGTCAGAGGTGAACCGCACCAGGCCACATGCCCTCAACATGGGGAGGATGTCCCCATGTTGATGGGGACAAGGGCCTCATCCCCACAACCCTGGCCGGTGGTTGTGGGGGTCTGCGGGCGGGGGGCTTATCAGAATCTGGAAGACCCCTTTAACAAAGGGGACCCCCAGATCCTGGCCCCCCCATGTGAAATGGTAATGGGGTACATTGTACCTCTACCATTTCACCCCAAAAAAAATTCAAAAGTGTTAAAAATGACAGTAGCCGGTTTTTGACAAATCTTTTAATAAAATCTTCTTTTCTTCTTCCATTTGGGTTTCTTCCTCTGCTTCTTGGGTCTTCTTGTCCACATCTTGCCCAAGTCCGACGTGTTCTTCTATCTTCTCCGTCCGTCGGCCTTCTCGTCCCGCATCTTGCCCAGTGTCTTCTCCTGTCTTCTTCTCCGTCCGTCCGCCAGCCTTCTCGTCCACATCTTTTTCTTCCCCGGACGCAGCGCTTGATTTTGAATTGGCCGCCGTGTTCCGCTCCTGGGACCCGCCCCCCTCTGACGCCACAAGTAAACTCCTTAGAAGGTCATGTGCGTCAGAGGGGGGCGGGGTCACAGAGCGTCACACGGCAGGGGAATTCAATTTCAAGCGCGTCGTCCGGGAGAAGAAGAAGCCGCCGCAGCTTCCAATTGAAGTTCCCGCCGTGTCACACTCATGTGACTCCGCCCCCCTCTGATGCACATAAGCCACACGCGGACTTTCATATGAGTTTACCTGTGGCGTCAGAGGGGGGCGGGTCCCAGGAGCGGGAACACGGCGGGATCTTCAATTTCAAGCGCAGCACCCAGAAGATCAAGAAGATGCGGGACGAGAAGGTCGACGGACAGAGAAGAAGATGGGAGAAGACGGGAAGACGGCAAGATGTGGATGAGAAGACCCAAGAAAGAAGCAGAGGAAGAAACCTGAAGGAAAGAAGAAGAAGAAGGAACCGCGGAAAGAAGATTTTATTAAAGGAATTGTCAAAAACCGGCTACTGTCATTTTTCACACTTTTGTCATTTTTTTTTGTAAAATGGTAAGGGTACAATGTACCCCATTACCATTTCACACAGGGGGGGCCGGGATCTGGGGGTCCCCCCCTGTGTTGATGGGGACAAGGGCCTCATCCCCACAACCCTTGCCCGCAGACCCCCACAACCACTGGGCAAGGGTTGTGGGGATGAGGCCCTTGTCCCCATCAACATGGGGACATCCTCCCCATGTTGAGGGCATGTGGCCTGGTGCGGTTCCTGGTGCACTCTGTCCCCCCCTCTTTTCTGCGGCCGACCAGGTTAACATGCTCGGATAAGGGTCTGGTGTGGATTTTTAGGGGGACTCCACACCATTTTTTTTTTTAAATTTGGGGTGGAGTTCCCCTTAAAATCCACACCAGACCTGAAGGGCCTGGTATGGATATTTGGGGGGACCCCACGCCATTTTTTTGGGGGGTTTTACGGCGGGGTTCCCCTTAATATCCATTCCAGACCTGAAGGGCCTGGTAATTTAATTTGGGGGACCCCCATACATTTTTTTTGTTTTTGTTTTAATGAGCAATGACTGTATTCTTTATAGCCATGAGTACTTTAAAATTACTTTTTTTTTTTTATTCAGAAATGACATCTTGTACAGGGACAGTTCTAAGCACGGGAAACATGCGTGTAAACCCCCTCCCCCCTGTTCGAAATTAAAAGGAATATTTCACTTTTATTATTTCACTTTAACCACTTCCATACCGCGCCTATTCTGGCACTTCTCTCCTTCATGTAAAAATTATATTTTGTTCCTGGGAAATTACTCAGGACCCCCAAACATTATATATAATTTTTTAGCAGACACCCTAGGGAATAAAGTGGCAGTCATTTTTTATTTGATTTCCAACGGTATTTGCGCAATAATTTTTCTAACGCCTTTTTTTTTTGGCCCAAACAAAAACACGGTCCATGAATTAAAAAATAACAAAACAGTAAAGTTAGCCCAATTTTTATGGATAATGTGAAAGATGATGTTGCATCGAGTAAATAGATACCAACTTGTCACACACTCATGGAATGGCGCCAAACTTCGGGACATAAAAATATCCATAGGCGATGCTTGTTTTTTTTATACAGGTGACCAGTTCAGAGTTACAGAGGAGGTCTAGGGCTAGAATTATTGCTCTCGCTCTAACGCATGCGTCAATACCTCACATGTGTGGTTTGAATGGTGTTTACATATGTGGGGACTTACATGCATATTCGCTTCTGAGTGCGAGCTTCTAGGGACAGGGGCGTTTTTTTTTTTTGTTTTTAGCTCATATTTTTCTTCTTGCACTTTTTTGTCACTTTTTTGATTTCGGATCACTTTTCTTCCTATTACAAGGAATGTAAACATCCCTTGTAATAGGACTAGTGTGTGACAGGTCCTCTTTATGGAGAGAGGCGGGGTCAATAAGGCTGGAAAGCATGGTATTGGAAATAAAAAAAAGATCTCATGCTTTCAGCTGCAATCATGTTCGTTCAGCACAGTGGTGTAGTGTATAGCACTTTGACCTAGCAGCAAAAGGGTCGCTGGTTCGAATCCCGCCCGTGACACCATCTGCATGGAGTTTGCATGTTCTCCCTGTGCTTGCGTGGGTTTCCTCCCACACTATAAAAACATGCTGTAAATCGGATCCGGTCTAAATAAGCCCTATAATGCAGTAGTATATTTAGGTTTTGTGCTGCCCTAGGCCTGACTACATTTCTGCACCTCCTAATAGAAAAATGACCCACCCTTCCTGTCAAAGCCACACCCTGTTTTTGTATCACCCGCCCAGGAATTTTCAGGGCACACACACACACTAGTTCTGGGGGGGAGGGGGTTACTGGACTCCCTTAATTTGCATAGTTTTTCTCTCACTTCCTGTTTGGCTATGGGGCAGGAAGTGAAGGCAAATCTCCCCAATTGGACACAGATAATACAAAATAAACTGACAGGGCCTATAACCCTCCCTCACTCTATCCAAAATTAAAGAAAATAAAAAGTGTTGATTATAGTTCTAGTTTAAGCACAAATTTCATAGAGTTTTATTGAGAGGCCTAAGAAAATATAACCATGCCAATAGGCCAGGATACAGCGTTGCTAATATGTATGAATGTGTGTGTTAGGGCACCCCACAAACACCACCCAATGTTAACTAAAAAATTATTAATTTGCAAATAAGTATTATCTGCTCATTTTTTGGGGATGTCTGCACCCCTGATAGTGACAACATTTGTGAGGTGTATTCACCCTTTCTAATTCAAATTCATTCACTTCCGGTCACATAGCCAAACAGGAAGTGAGGGTAAAACCTTACTAATATCTTTTCTTGGGGACACAGAGATCAATCTAAATAGTTTCCCATTATGTAAATTTCACTCTAGCATTTTGCTGTGTACACCCCAAATTATTAGGGATCTTGGACTTTGGGGTCCATTTACTAAAGGCAAATCCACTTTGCACTACAAGTGCAAAGCAAGGAAGAAAACAAAACAACTTTGCTTCTACAGGATTGGATGTTAAAACCATCAGTGCTTCCTCTCTCATTTTCAGCAACTATGCTTGTACTTGCAGAGTGGCTTTGCCTTTACTAAACCCCAAACTAAATAATCATTTGGGGCAGGGATCCTCAAACTACGGCCCTCCAGCTGTTGTAGAACTACACATCCCACGAGGCCTTGTAATGCACTGACATTCACAGACATGACTAGGCATGATGGGAATTGTAGTTCCTGAACAACTGGAGGGCCGTAGTTTGAAGACCCATGATTTGGGGTGTACACAGCAGTGCTGGAGTGCAATTTGCTTAATGGGGACACTAGTTAGATTGACCTATGTCCCCAAGAAAAGACACTGGTAGGGTTTTAACCTCACTTCCTGTTCAGCTGTGTGACAGGAAGTGAAGCCAATTTTAAGAAAAGGGACACAAAGCTCAACCCAAAAAAAACACAAGCAGGGGTTCTAACACTCACTCGGCTTCCCTCAAACACCCACAATTAGAATAGGATTGCCTTGCGCTAGATTTAAGCACAGTGCTGTAAATCAGCACTTCAAGCCTGTCCACCAATAGCAAACCCCCCCCCCCCCAACAGGCCATGTTTGCAGGTTTTCCTTCATCTTGCACATGTGCTTTAAAAGACAGTCTGGACAGCAATTCTTGATAAGAGAAATCCACAAAACATGTCCTGTCGGGGGTACTTGAGGGCTGAGGACCACTGCAGTAAAAAGAAAATACTTACTGTGATACATTTGCCTATATGTCTCAGTGTACTGCTCCCTGCTAGCCATGGGTAGAGGTAGAAAGGAATTTCATGTGTGATTCATTCCTCTGACAGGTTATTGACGTGCTAATGTCCCCTCACTATTCTAAAGGTTAATTGATCTATTGTGTTGTGTAAAGAAGATCTGTGTTTACCCTTAAAAGATGTGTATTGTATCATCAGGCTAAATGATTAGAGAAGTAGTATGTTAATTATTCTGATTGCTTCAGTGTAGTAATTAACTCCCCTGATGTCTTTATCTAAAGAAACGTGTCTGCAGGGTCGGCTCCGACTTGTCTCCTATAATCTGTATGGGAAACCCCACTGTGTGAGGGGGGGCGTTCCTAACAGGCTGTAACCACATATAAGCTGAGTTTTTGTGTCAATAAAGTGTCTTGGTTCCAGCATCCAGTCTTGACTCATGTGTGGGGAATCCTGTGATGTTCTTGTATGGAGAGGAGGGAATGCTTGACGGGGATATCATACCGATTCCGTCACAAATTGGTTGGCAGCAGCGGGATCTTCCCTTCTACTCTCCTTCACACCCGGATTCCAAGCAGACACTGGAAGAACTACTGGAAGGATTGCTAGCAACAAAACCAAGCGGGTCATCATAGCGGAATCAATGGAGAAAGACCAGGAGGACGGGATTGCAGCAATGCCAGCAGTACAAGAGATGGATACACCAGTGATTCAGGAGGAGGAATCGCCAGCCAACAAGCTAATGAGAGAGAAGCTAGCGTGGTTCGGCCCGAACCCAACGCCGGATGTGGTGCTGAAAGTGATGGATCTGTTAGCGGAGGAGGCTAAAGAAATAAGAGACGCAGAACTACAGAAGGCTAAAGAAATAAGAGACGCAGAGCTACAGAAGGCTAAACAAATAAGGGACGCAGAACTACAGAAGGATAAACAAATAAGGGACGCAGAACTACAGTTAAAACTGGCAGCAGTCCAACAAGCAGCCGCACCTTCTCCGAACAGTGAGTACAGCACAGCAGACGCAAGGAAGATTCCGTTTAGCGCTTTTAAAGCTTTTGATGAAAAGGACTGTGAAATTGATAACTACCTGGCGGATTTTGAGCGACAATGTAACCTGCACCGAATAGCTAGAAGAGAGTGGGTTGCAATATTGTCAGGCAAACTGTCAGGCAAAGCTTCTGATGCTTTCCGGACCGTGCCAGATCAGGATATCCATAGCTACGCCCGGGTTAAAGAAGTGCTCCTGGCTCGTTATGCAGTAACCCCAGAGTCCCACCGACAGAAGTTCAGGGACTCTTACGCAGAATGGGCATGCCAGCTGTCCCTGTCGGCCTCTAACTGGGTTAACAGCAGCCAGGCCACCACCGCAGAGGACATTTTGCAACTAATGCTCCTGGAGCAATTTTACAATCACATCCAGATGGACGTCAAGGATTGGGTGAGAGATCGCAGGCCCATGACTCTACCAGAGGCCGCTAAGTTGGCGGATGAATATGCGGATACTCGCAAGATGAACCAGATCACACCACAGGAACAACCTCCACCACAAACGGTGCCCTCCCACCCACCAGCCGCTAGATACCAACCTCCTAACAGACCGGTGACATCTAGCCCTCGCTATCCACGCCAGGAGGACAACGAACAACGCTGCTTCCAGTGCAAACAGTTGGGTCACTTCAAGCAGAATTGCCCCATGAATGACAACACCAGGTCAAATTGGTCTCAACCTGGGTACCGCCCACCAGCAGCAGCCCATTGTGTAGACTCGGCTTGGGATCCCCAGGAGCGGGGTCGGGAAGAACCATTGGGCACCCCTTACGAAGCCCTCATGGTACAATCTGCTATTACGGACAACAGGGAACACCATTGTCAGCTGGTCATGGGCTCCAGCCCTGAGCCGGAGGGGCCCTGGAGGGAGATGGGCAGAAAGAGGCACCGCCGGCCACCCTTCAAGAAGAAGAGGTCCTGGAAGCCGTATAACAAGCTGACCTGGGAGGAGAAGAAGCGACTGGAGGAGAGGGAGTCGCAGCGGGCGTCCCAGATGCGGGCCGAGATGTTCGCCAAGGGCCCACCGGTGGCCCCTTACACCACCACCCAGTTCCTGATGATGAAGGACCACGTGGAGAGCCTGCAGGACATGAGCAAGCAGGAGCTGATCCGTGAGTACATGGAGCTGGAGGAGTGCATAAGCCGCATGGAGGAGGAGAACAACCACCTGAGGTCACAGCGGGCTGACCCCCCCAGGCTCCATGAACTGGAGATGGAGCTGGAGAAGCTCCAAGAGGAGAACCGGTGGCTGCGGAGGGAGCAGGGGGTGGCTGACCTTATGGGGCTCTGAGTCCCCTCTCTCCCCCCCCCCCGGACTCTGAGCACCAGTGCTACAACAAATATAACTTTTCCTTTTTATGAATCTCCTGTGATTGTCACTTCAGAGCCATAACCTGCCCCCTCCCATAGCGGGACACCTAGACGGCGGCGCACAGACCCATTCGCTGTCCTCACACTGACTTCTGGTGACTTTGCAGATCGCACAAAGACTTGGGGACTGACCGGCGTGTGATCTGATGACCCGGTGACATACCTGAGTCTGAAGCAGTTGTCAAGGGAGGTCAGTCATGCCAAACGGAGTTAACCTCGGACTAAAAGCTCTGAACCCGTCAACCCTACTGGACCAGGGAAGGTCCAACCGGATTTGCCGGAGCAGGGAGCAAAAGGGGGGCCATTGTGATACATTTGCCTATATGTCTCAGTGTACTGCTCCCTGCTAGCCATGGGTAGAGGTAGAAAGGAATTTCATGTGTGATTCATTCCTCTGACAGGTTATTGACGTGCTAATGTCCCCTCACTATTCTAAAGGTTAATTGATCTATTGTGTTGTGTAAAGAAGATCTGTGTTTACCCTTAAAAGATGTGTATTGTATCATCAGGCTAAATGATTAGAGAAGTAGTATGTTAATTATTCTGATTGCTTCAGTGTAGTAATTAACTCCCCTGATGTCTTTATCTAAAGAAACGTGTCTGCAGGGTCGGCTCCGACTTGTCTCCTATAATCTGTATGGGAAACCCCACTGTGTGAGGGGGGGCGTTTCTAACAGGCTGTAACCACATATAAGCTGAGTTTTTGTGTCAATAAAGTGTCTTGGTTCCAGCATCCAGTCTTGACTCATGTGTGGGGAATCCTGTGATGTTCTTGTATGGAGAGGAGGGAATGCTTGACGGGGATATCATACCGATACCGTCACACTTACCACTTTGCCATGTTTATTCTCCATGACTTTAAAGACAAACATTTCATGATTACACACCAGGAAAGAAGCTTAGACAAAAATCACACATAATTTGTTAGGCCCAAACCTATTTCAGCTGCAGCTGTCAAAATATGTAGCTTGAAAAAGTAACAAAAAACTAACTTCAAAAATTTTAAGTAATTTTTATTGGTCAACAAAACAAGGAAAGCAAAAAAAGACAAACAAACAAACAAACACACACACACACACACAAAAACAAAAATACATTTAAAAAATCAAAATAAACATAGGTTTAACGTCGCAACATCTTCACAAATTTTTCATAAAATAAGGCAGCAGAGACAAATACATCAAAGTGAACATCATTTAAAAATAAACAAAAACATGCAAGAAACCACATTTGTGTTTGGCAACAGCATTTCTGCCTGCCTGCCCCTATGAGGGCAGCTGAGGACTGATCGATCTACGCTTTTTATAACAGTGCTAGTGTAACACTCCTGTGATATATTAATTTGATTGGATCTCAAATGCGGAGGTTTCTCAGATATAACCACTACTTCACTCTTTTATATGGTCAAAGAGTTAGGGTCTTACTCATCACAACCTCTATATGAGATTCTCAATATTCAATCAGAGCTTATTACAGCATAAGCTAACATATGTGTGAAAGCGGCAGAGGTTCACTTTAAAGTAGTTTGCAAGTGCACGTAATACAGATTAATCAAGGAGATAAATATCTAGGCAGTCTTTTGCAATGCAATAGTGTGAAAGATAGCAGCAGTATCTATGGTAAACTGTTATCAGAGTTAGTGAAGCAAGCATGAATGGTAAGGGTTAGTAAGCATACAGTCTTTAGATCAAGCTGCAGTAATGTCACTTTAGTAAGGCTTTGCTCATGTAGGAATACTTGCGGTTCTGTAGAACTCTGTAGTAAGAGGGAGTGGATGAGATCCGCAGCTGGGTGTGTGGAAGCTGATGGCAGGGTTTCCCTGAAGTTGCAGGAGCCGCTGACGAGGGATAGCAGAATGCCAGCTGGAAGTCCTGTTCCTCAGATGGTGAAGCTCCGGTGGAGTGACACAAGGTCTGGGCTCAGGAACACCAGGGATGCTGGGCAGGGAGTCCTGGTGTGAGGCAGAGGGTCCCAGGTGACGGCAGGGGTCCAACAAAATAGCGGAACACCCTGCCGTCATTGCTGCACGTTTAAATAGCCCGTGCGACGCGGGAAACCAGGAAACTCGCTGGGGCGCGCTTCCGCGTTCCAGCGTGGAACGCAAGCCGCGGCGCACAGGGAGTGACGCTGCAGAGTCAGGGAGATGAGCGCAGCTCTCTGTATCAGGTGAGGCTGCGCTCGTTTTGCTTAACATAACGCCAATAGCGTTACAGCTAGTAATGAAGCAATTGAAATCACATGAACAAATTGCAGTCTCTAGTTTGGGTGAGCTTGTAAGTGCTTACACCTGGTATTAACCCAACCAAGCTTCTATGACCATCCAAGTGATTTTCACCTTTTAAAAAGAAAGGATAATTTTTTTCTAAGTGTCTGAGCAGACTCAGTTCATCACACATGTAGGAACAAAGATGCAATGGCATGAGAGCTTTTTTTTTTTCCCCTGATCTCATGCTTTCCAGCCTGAAGGGGAGGTCTTAGTGAATTATTACGTAACAAAACTAAAGAATAATAATTAAAATGCCCCTGTCCTTACAGACAGAAGTGAACACCCACATTTAATAATCTATTTGTGGGGAAAAAAAAGGTTGCCAATTTTGTTTGGGAGCCACGTCGCACGACTGCGCAATTGTCAGTTAAAGCGACGCCGTGCCGAATCACAAAAACTGGCCCGGTCATTGACCAGCAATATGGTCCGGGGCTCAAGTGGTTAAAAATTAACAAAACACTAAAGTTAGCCCAATTTTTGGTGATAATGTGAAAGATGATGTTACACCGAGTAAATAGATACCTTACATGTCACGCTTTACTATTGCAAACACGCCTGGAATGGGGCCAAAATTCAGTACTTGAAAATCCCCATAGGCGACTTTTTTTTCTCAGGTTACCAGTTTATAGTTACAAAGAAGGTCTAGTGCTAAAAGTATTGCTCTCGCTCTAACGCACGCGTCAATACCTCACATGTGTGGTTTGAACGATGTTTATATATGTGGGCGGGACTTGCGTAAGTCCCGCCCACATATGTAAACACCGCCCCAAAGCACACATGTGAGGTATTGACGCGTGCACAAAGCACTCTTGTCCCCATGTCGATAGGAACAAGAGCCTCTTCCCGACAACCCTGGCCGTTGGTTGTCGGGGTATGCGGGCGGGGGGCTTATAAGAATCTGCGAGCCCCCTTTAATAAGGTGGCCCCCAGATTCCGGCCCCCCACCCTATGTAAATGAGTATGGGGTACATTGTACCCCTACCCATTCACCTGGGGGGAAAAAAATGTAAATAAATAAAACACCACACACATTAATAAATTAATTTATTAGTCAGCCGGGGGTCTTCTGCTGGGGCCCCCCACCACCACCCCATTAGGCCCCGGGCTTCGCCGTCTTCTGCCGGGACCCCCTTCACCATGAGGCTCCTGCCTATGGGGGAGGGCTCCGGGCTTCATCGATTTCTGCCGGGGGGGGTGTGCTGTAGCCCCCCCCGGGCTGTTTTCTGCCGGAGCCCCCTTCACCAAGAGGCTCCTGCCTATGGGGGAGGGCTTCGGGCTTCGTCGCTTTCTGCGGGGGGGTTCACCTACCCCCGCCGTCTTCTGCGCCGTATTTCACCGGGACCCCCTTCACCATGAGGCTCCTTGTTGCCTATGGGGGAGGGTCCCGGGCTTCGTCGCTTTCTGCGGGGGGGTGCACCTGCCCCCTGTCTTCAGCGCCGTATTTCACCGGGACCCCCTTCACCATGAGGCTTCCTGCCTATGGGGGAGGGTCCCGGGCTTCGTCGCTTTCTGCAGGGGGGTGCACCTGCCCCCCCGTCTTCAGCGCCGTATTTCACTGGGACCCCCTTCACCATGAGGCTTCCTGCCTATGGGGGAGGGTCCCGGGCTTCGTCGCTTTCTGCGGGGGGGGGGTGCACCTGCCCCCCGTCTTCAGTGCCGTATTTCACCGGGACCCCCTTCACCATGAGGCTCCTTGTTGCCTATGGGGGAGGGTCCCGGGCTTCGTCGCTTTCTGCGGGGGGGTGCACCTGCCCCCCCCGTCTTCAGCGCCGTATTTCACCGGGACCCCCTTCACCATGAGGCTTCCTGCCTATGGGGGAGGGTCCCGGGCTTCTACGATGTTTTCCGCCGGGGGGCGACACCCGTGGGCTTCTGCGGTGCCTTCCGCTTCTGCCTTGCTCCTCCGGGAGCACAGGGCTTGTCTTCTCCCTTCTCTTCCATTCGATGTTGACACAACGAGGTCCGGCGCTGGAATGCCGTGTGAGCGGTGGGCATTGACTTATATAGGGCAATGCCACCATGTGACCTCAACCCATGTGACATCACATTCCCATCATGCCCAGGGAATGTGATGTCACATGGGTTGAGGTCACATGGTGGCATTGCCCTATATAAGTCGATGCCCGCCGCTCACACGGCATGTCAGCGCGGAACCTCGTCGTGTCAACATCCAATGGAAGAGAAGGAAGAAGACAGCGCAGACAAGCCCTGTGCTCCCGGAGGAGACAGGCAGAAGAAGGAACAGAGAAGAAAGAAGAGGGAAGAAAGCCCTGGCTCCGCGGGGGAGCCAGGCAGAAGAGGGAGCAGAGAAAAGACCGGGGAGTTGGCGCACCCCCGGCAGAAGACAAAGAAGACCGGAACCCTGGCGGAAGGCACCGGAAAGACCGGGGGATAGGCGCCATCCCCCGGCAGAAGTCGCCGAAGTCCGGATGCCCCCCCTAAAGGAAAAGAGCTTAAATGGGGTGGGGGCCCCCGGCAGAAGGCTCCGGAGAGGACCGAGGGATGGCGCCCTCCCCCGGCAGAAATCGCCGAAGCCCAGGGTCCCGGCAGAAGATCGGGAGAGAAGAAACTCCCCCTTCTAAAAGAGCTAAAGAAGAAAGGGGGGGCTCCGGAGCTGATTAATAAAATATTTTATTCTGTGTGGTGTTTTTTTTTACTTTACACTTTTCCCCAGGTGAATGGGTAGAGGTACGATGTACCCCATACTCATTCACATAGGGTGGGGGGCCGGTATCTGGGGGCCCCCTTATTAAAGGGGGCTCGCAGATTCCGATTAGCCTCCGCCCGCATACCCCAACAACCAATGGCAAGGGTTGTCGGGAAGAGGCTCTTGTCCCTATCGACATGGGGACAAGAGTGCTGTGGGGTGGGGGGGCAGTGCCCCCCTCCCCCACAGCACACACTCCCCCCATGTTGAGGGCATGCGGTCTGGTATGGCTCAGGAGGGGGGGGCCGCTTGCTCGTCCCCACCCCCATTCCTGTCCGGCCAGACTGCGTGCCTGGGATGAGGGCTTGGTTTGGATCTGGGGGGGAACCCCGCGCCAATTTTCGGCTTGGGTTTAACCCCTCACATTCCGGACCAAGCCTAAGAGCCTAATGTACCCCTGGAGGGGGACCCGCGCCGATTTCAAGTTTGAAATTTGGCGCGGAGTTCCCCTTCATGGCTGAAAACAGGTCGGAGATTCCCGTGCGCCGCGTCACGCAGCGCAATCACGGGTGAGCCACTTGGTATTTACCAAGATTTTCTCGGCGTACTGACAAGGTACTCTCTACGCATGCCCAGTATGCAAATGAACCTCCCCGAGGTTCAGGCGCACTGTGTAAGCGTACGGGATCTGTTTTCAAAAAACACTTTCACTTTCAATTCGGCCCGCCAAACACATTCAAACACATGTCACTTCACTTCCCCTGCATCACCCCCCTCCCTCCCCTAATAAACTCCCGCCCAAACCCCCGCAATTTACATTTCAATGTGCCGTGCACCAGGTCTATCAGGCGCACCATGCGCCCTCTCCTGGGCGCACTGAGCACATTAGTAACTAGGGAAATACACTGCACTAGCAGCGTATTTCTTTAGTAAATGGCAAAACGGCTGCTACTCCTGCTTTTACTCCATGAGTCATGGAGTAAAGGCTTGGTAAATCAGCCCCAATGAGTTTATCATTGAACTTTTACGTTTTATACTCACCCATAATTATTTTGTTTTCAAAGAGTCCCAGTACCTCCAGGTACAGGGCGTGGCAATGGGCACCTGTTGTGCCCCTGCCTACGCGAACCTGTACCTGGTGAGGTGGGAACGATCCATTTTTGCCAATGAAGAGTTAGCCATTTATACTAAATTTGTGGCTAATTGGTTACGATATATCGACGACGTGTTCATAATCTGGACAGGGTCATTGGATCTACTACACGATTTCATAGAAATCTACAACCTGAAATTCACCTACACTAGTGCACAAGATAAAGTAACCTTTTTGGACTTAAACATCCTTAAAGATGCTAATGGTCGTTTAACGTCATCCCTTTACAGAAAGGAGACAGCAGGTAACATGCAGACAGCGCCCATCCAGCAAATTTGATCCGCAGTATACCTTATGCGCAATACCTGCGCTTGCGCAGAAACTGCACGCTGACCACCGACTTTATTGAACAAGCGAACTTGCTCAAACTGCGTCTCCTTAATAGGGGTTATAGTAAAACCCTATTACGCAAAGCCTTTAATAAGGCTTTTCGTAAACCCCGTTCAAATTTACTGTACAAACTAAAAGAAAACCCGATTTCTCAACCGGTAAGATTCATTACAAGGTTTTCTGGCCATCACCATGATTTACGTACCATACTAACGAAAAATTGGACGTTACTTACCAATGACCCTGTCCTCAAAAAATACATCGGTCCCAAACCCGATATAACTTTTAGGAGGTCTAGATCATTACGGGACCAACTCACGTCAAGCCACTATGTACCAAACTCTAAACGGTTAACATCCACCAATGGTATTACCCGTTGTGGCCACTGCTCATTTTGTCCATGGATCACCGAAGGCACTACCTTCACCTTACCAAATGGGGAAATTTTTACACCCAATTTTCATGTCGATTGCAATACGCAGGGAGTGATTTATCTGATGACATGTCAATGTCAAGCCTTTTATGTTGGGAAAATGATTAGGAAATTTAAAGCCAGGATTCGTGACCATGTATATTATTCGGCAGAAGGCAAAATGTTGACCTCAGTAAGTAGGCATTTAGATCTGTATCACAGCTTTAATAACAAAGTGGTCTCATTCATTGCCCTAGCGGTAGTCCCCAAAAATGAACGGGGGGGCAACTGGGACAAATTAATATTGCAAAAAGAAACATTGTGGATAGAACGTCTCAATGCCCTTTGTGCCCCTGGTCTCAATGAGGCACAGTCATACAAACCTTTTTTATAACTATTCCCCTTTAAATATCGCTACCCCCATCTCTCTCTCCCCTTTCCCCCCCCCCCTTCCCTGTTCCCTGCCCTTCACCATGCCCTATATCCACATAATCTGTGATCTTTACGCATATATATGTGTTAAAACTTTTGATTGAACTACTGGATACATATAATTTGTGAGTTTTATTACAAATATACTGTTCAAATTCATATATATGCTGAAATCTCCGAGTGAACCCTTGGGTACATGTTTTGATCATGCTATATGGACCATTATCACGATCGTTGTTCTGGTGTTTCAATACTAATATGATTGATGTAATACTACTATACAAACTATGTTTACTTTTTTCATTATTATTATTTTATTTTTATTATCTTTGTTGTTCACATAATAATCATGTATGACACTATGATTGAAAGCCTCATACTAATCATAATTTTCTGCTACTCTAATTTAACAATTTGTCCTCCATCCCCTTCCCCATCTCGTCCCCATTTCCCTTCCCTAGTCCCTTTCTTTAAGGAATTATCAAATGTAAACTTGTAATTTGTACTTACAATGATATTTAAACTTATATAGATGCAATCGGTTTAATTACTGCACACACCTGAGCAATCAGCGGTGCCAACTCTCCCCAGACGTTTTTTTTCACTTTCCTTTTCCATCTATCCCTTTTTCATTCTCACTCCTTTCTTCCTTCCCCCTCCCCCCCTCTCTATTTTCGTTTCTCTCCTGGTCAATTGTCATCCCTTGAGATATTTCTCTCCCCTTGGTATGATGGTGGCCGCGCATCACATATCTCCATCATGGAGATATGCAATCGCACCACTAGATGGAGTCCTCCGTCTGGGAGCGATACCTCTCATGCAGTGCGTCGCTCTAATCCTTGCGACGCCCACGCATGAGAGGAGAGACGCGGATGCTGCGGATGACGTCACACGGATGCGCCGTGCTGTACGTCCTCTCCGCTTTGAGCAGGGCTCTATTTAAGCTCGTGTACACTAAACACGAGTTGCTGCAGTCTCTCGGGAGACTTGTGGAGGAGTTTGCCGTCGTCACTACTACTCAGGTACGCCGTTCTAAGGCTAATAGCTGTGCTCCCCATTCCCTTTTCAAAAAACTACCTAATATCTATAGTGAAGCTTGTGTTTCTATTTCCTCTCTTATTTACCAGGTTCACCATTGCCCTAACAGCCCCTGCAGGCCAATATCCAGGCATGGTCACCTTTTGTATTTGATATCCTATCTACCAGGGATCTCAATAATTTTTTGATATTCGGTGGGATTCTTCCCCCCCCCCCTAGGCATTATCCTCCTCCATTGAAGGTATGGTGTTATCGCTATTATTCAACCTTTGTGTTGCTCTTCATACTTTATTACACTTATTCCTTGTATAAATTGTAATCCTAAACAATTATTAATTTTATTATCCTCCAGACTTTTTGCCCCGTTCTGGGGTTATTTTACTATTTGTCTAAACGTCCAGCAGCCCGGACATAGCTAACCTTTTGTGCTAGGAAATTTCCTTTCCTATGTCCTATTATGTCCTTATTACCTATGCTCCAAACACTATCTGTGAGTATTTTCACCAGTTTTTTAGCCAATTTTTTGATTTAACTTTAATATCTCCTTACCTCCTTGCCTACAGTATTTCTATATATCCCTGCTCCCATTATACCATTGAGTGAATGCTCTACGGTTGATTATACCTTCTTTCACTGTTTCTTGTTCTCGTTACTATCCTCCCCCCCTTTTTTCATTCTTCTTCTCTTTTTCCCCGTTCCCCCTCCTCTGTTCCCTTCTTTTTCCCCCTCCCCTTTCCCCCTCCTTTTCTCCCCCCCCTCACTCTTCTTTCTTTCCTTCTCACTTTTCTTTTCCCATGCTTTCATCTTCTCCCCTCTTTCCCTGCTCTCGCTCCTTTTTATTTCCCCCTCCTTCCCTCTCCTCCTCTTTTCCCTCTTTTTTCACTCTCTTCTCACTTATTTCTGCCTTTTTTGTCTTTTCTTTTCTCCCCTTACCCTATCTTGGGGTTAGTGTTGTTCTGTGCTTGCTTATGTGTGTGTTTTTAGATAATATTCTTTATCGTCTAAATTAATTTATTTTTTCGATTCTATTTGCTTCCTTTTTTTTGTTTTTTATGTTTTTGTCGAATATTGTCCTACAGCTAACCATACTGAGACTCCGCGAGGAAGCGCTGTAAGATAGCGCGAAACCGGTCGAGTCAACTAACCTTGCAAGTCATACCATCGCAGACATCCTCTGCCTGCACCTCCACAACTACACAGGACTATTATTTGTATTTATGGGTTGCCTTTCGTGTGTTGAAAGTTCCCAACCTTATTTTTTTTATGGAGGGGGGTTTTTTAGGGAACCCGCCCCAGTGGTGGGGCCCCTCATTAACCACCCCGACTGGAAACAGGGGGGGAAAAAGAAGGGAAAGAGAGGGAAACGGGCAGGAAGAAGAACGATCAAAAAAACAAAAATCCCACTATGCACTGGTATATTCAATATCAGTGGGATTACGTTAACGGATGAAGAATTGCAGGTTTTAGACAAAGGCCTGAAATTCGCCCCTGTTAGGAATTTTAACAAATTTCAGACGTATGTAAATGTATCGAAATTTGTGAGAACTCTTAATATTAAGAAATATTTTTTATCCAAACTGGCAGAAAGATCTTCTTTAATTCCAGTAAGCACTTATTCCACTTTGAGGAATAAAAGTGTCTTTAACCCTTCTAATCATGACTCCAAGCATATTGACGTGTTCAAAAACATGGTCCTAAGTGATTTGGACCAGATGAAGGTAAGAAAAATTAAAGAACCCTCCTTCATCAAAAAAGGTATAGCGTCGTTGGAGTCTAAGAAAGAAGTGGTCATCCGTCCATCGGATAAAGGAGGAGGTTTGGTTCTAATGTCCAAGCAATTCTATAAAGACGAGCTGCAACGTCTATTAGGAGATGCTGACACTTACAAACTTCTAAAAAGTGACCCTATATTTCAGTATAAACAGGATCTCACTCTCTTAGTCAAAAAGGGAATAAAAAGAAAAGTCCTTTCTAAAAAAGAGGCTGAATACCTCGACCCCAGTGCTTGTCGCACACCTATTATTTACTTTTTACCCAAAGTGCACAAAAACGCTACCCAACCGCCAGGGCGGCCGATAGTCAATGGTATTGACTCCGTCTCTTCAAGGCTGGGTCAATACATTGACTATTTTTTGAAACCAATCGTCTCTGGAACTAAGTCTTTTCTCAGGGATACTAAACAATGTATCCAAACTTTGGAGAAAATAACATGCACCCCTGAAAGTCTGCTTATTACAGCGGACGTAAGTTCGCTATATACTATTATTGACCACACTGATGCTGTTGCAGCAGTTAAGTGGGGCTTGGCACAGTCTGATCTGTCTTCTAAACATAGAAAGTTCCTCCTGCAGTGCCTTGAATTTTGCTTAACAAAGAATTATTTTTGGTACGACAGAAGTTTTTATTTACAAGCGAAAGGCGTCGCTATGGGCGCGAAGTTCGCCCCTAGCGTCGCCAATCTCTTCATGGCACTATGGGAGGATGAAATCATTTTCAAAGACCCCCCCCCATGCAACTCAAATGCTATAAACGCTATATCGATGATTTAGTCATGATATGGGAGGGAGATCTGTCCAGTTTGGAGACGTTTATGTCAAAACTAAACAGCAATACTCAAAACATTTCACTCACATGGAATATCAGCAGTGAAAAGATTGTGTTCCTGGACTTGGAAATATTTAAAGGAGAAAAGTTTTTTAACACTCGTAATCATTTTAAACCCTCTGACAGAAACGGGTATATCCCTTTAGACAGCTGTCATCATAAAAACTGGCTTTGCAACATTCCCAGAGGCCAGTTCATACGCCTCAGAAGGAACTGCACCTCTGACACTGACTTTTTTACACAATCCAAAGTCTTGGTCAACAGGTTTCAACAAAAGGGTTATAACAAAGATGTCATTACAAATGAACTATCACGAGTGGGTTCCCTCAACAGGGCTGATTTAGTACAGGACTCCAACAAACAGGTGACGAAAGAGGGAAATTTTGAATTCAAAATTGTCCTGGATTATAACATCCAGTATCGGCAGTTTGAAAAGATTGTAAATAAACACTGGGAAGTCCTCAAGAAGGACAAGGTTTTGGGGACTGTCCTACCAGCCCACCCACGTTTTATTTATCGAAAAGCCCCCTCTTTAAGAGACGTTGTCGCCCCTGGAGTCATAGATCCTCCTCCCCCTTTTAAAGAGAATAGGATTTTTAATTTTTTATCAGGCTTTTATGCCTGTGGAAGATGCCAATCATGCAAACAATGTAAATTCAATATAAAAAAACGCAAAGAATTTACTTCTTTTTCCACTAAGAAGTCCTATACTATAAAAAATTTGATCACATGCAACACAGAGGGTGTCGTTTATATGTTAGAATGCGACTGCGGCCTACAATACATAGGCCGCACCTCAAGGTCACTGGCGGTGAGAGTAGGCGAGCATGTGAACAATATAAAAAATTGCTTTCGTTATCACAGTGTCTCAAGACATTTTAAGCAATACCATAACAAGAATCCCAAATGTTTAAAATTTTGGGGTCTGGAGAAGGTAAATAGACACTGGAGGGGAGGTAATTACACACGCCACATCAGCCAGAGAGAATCCTTTTGGATATTTGAGGCAAAGGTTCTCACCCCTGAAGGGTTAAATGTGGACTTCGATTTGAATTGTTTCATATCAAATAAATAGCAACTTTGTTTTTAAATATTAATATTAATTTTAACTGGGGATTTTATATTGATAATTTTATATGTAATAATAAAATGGTTTATATGTTTTTTATTTGAAAAGTTTTTAGATTATTATGCAGTATCATGTAAAGATTTATCATGTTACTATAGAAAAATATAGATTTTATAGCAATGTTTGTACATGGACAGCTTTGAGCGATTTGATTAATTTTATTATTATTTTAAAATTAACATTCGGATTCAATTTTCTAAATTGTCCACAAGATGGCGATATTCTAGTTCTATACCATGTGTGTGTGAACAATAAAGTTGCACACATTTGAACAGTATGCTGGATGTTCTGACGTTGTTTGCATCATTTCCTGAACAATCAGCTGTTCAGGATTCGACGTCAGGGCCCACACGCCATTCCGATGCTTGTCCCTATGACAATGAGCAGCTATTTAAAGACAGGAAAGCGACGCAACAGGCCCCGCCCCGCTGAGGAAGTTGATATAACATAACGCGTCTGGTGGTTTAGGAGCCTGAAACATCACGTCGCTCATCTGCTGTTCATTCCTAAAGATTGTTACTTCATGCCGTTTTTTGTCTGGCCAAATGTGAGTAGCCTGACTTTTGCTTCTTTTAAAGAATAAATCCACACATTGCAACAGTGAGCACTTAGTCTGTGATTATCTCTTTACATGCACCTGTCCTTTGCGGTTTGGTTGTCTTATGAGGATCTAATACATCAGCCTGGTTCCTGTTCATGACCTGCCTATTTGATTTGCTTTATTGACCATCTGTTAACTCAGTGGTCCATATATGAAGGTGAGAGTAGCCATCTACAATGGTGGAGGGATCACTTCAAAATTTTGGTGGATTGTCACGTGGTGGAGATTTATTTTCGTTTAATTCACTCATCTTCTGACACTTATGGACTTTTGGACTGTTTGTTTGAATTGTATTTAATTTTTAATATTTTTTTCATTTTTTCTGCATATTCATATTCACACTTATGGTATTGGTGTTTGAGTATACCAGTATCATTTATATATTTGAGTTTTGCGCTGCACTTTTCCTATTTTATTTTTTATTTTTTTTTATATATTGTTATCTTCTACTCTCCTACTATTCCTGTGACCTTGTTTGGAGAGGCTTGCTAAGTTTTCAAGTTGGTTCACCAGATAGTCTTGCTGTGAATGGCAATCTCCTTTTAATATGTATTATAATTTTTCTTTTTATGTCTTAATAAACCAAAAAACTTTTTAGAGAAAATTATTCTCTGTGTGACTATATTTTGACCAACCAATTGTGCCTAAGAAGTCCAACAACTTGCCCCCAGTTATCTCCTTTATCATATATATCAGGACGTGGCACACTTTTATACCTAAATATCCACATGTACACTACATGTGAGGATATTTTTCATCCCCTTTTCCAAATACCACCAAAAGAAAGCTCTATTTGTGGAAAAAAAAGGACGCCAATTTTGTTTGCGAGCCACGTCGCACGACCGTGCAATTGTTAGTTAGACTCTATTCACACCTAGGTGTTTTTACGCCCGATGCTATTGCAGCCTGAAATACGCTGGAGGGGTGATTTAACATTGTCGGCTATGGAGATGGTTCACATCTCCACGCCGAACGCCAAAACGCTGTACGCCTGAAGCTCAAAACAAGTCCCGGACCCTTTTTTTCAGGCGGATTCAGCGTTCGGCATAGCCGACAATGTTTAATCACCCCTCCGGCGTATTTTAGGCTAAAAAATGACGCGTTTTGTCGTGGCAAATTGCGGGACAAACGCCGCGTTCAGGTGTGAATGCAGCCTAAAAACGACGCAGTGCCGAATCGCAAAAAGTGGCCCCGTCATTGACCAGCAAGTGGTTAAAAAATAACAAAACAATAAAGTTAGCCCAATTTTTTTGATAATGTGAAAGATGATGTTACACCGAGTAAATAGATACCTAACTTGACACGCTTTAATATTGCACACACTCATGGAATGGCGCCAAATATCAGGACTTTAAAATCTCCATAGGCGACGCTTTTTTTTTACAGGTTACCAGTTTAGAGTTACAGAGGAGGTCTAGTGCTGAAAGCATTGCTCTCGCTCTAACGCACGTGTCAATACCTCACATGTGTGGTTTGAACGGCGTTTACATATGTGGGCGGGACTTACATGCATGTTTGCTTCTGAGTGCGAGCTACTACAGACAGGGGGCGTTTTTAATTATTATTATTATTATTTTTTTACGTAATAATTCAATAAGACCTCACATCCTGTCCTTCAGGCTGGAAAGCATGCGATCGGGAAACAAATAAACAAAGAGCTCATGCTTTCAGCCGCAATTGCAGCTTTGTTCATGCTTCTGCCTCTGCATTTTTGGTGAACTGAGCATGCCCAGGGACTTAGAATTTTTGACGTTGCTTTTTGTGCCTCATAGAGCGTGTTTTTTGGGTTAGTAATTTCCTTAAACACCTTAGATAGTTAACAGGTGTACCCACTTACAATCGCACCCAATGTAGAGACTGAACTTTGTCCATGTGTTTTCAATTGCGTCATTAACACACAAGCCTATGTTATATAAAGCGTGTAGAGCATTTGTCAGCTGCCCTGAAAGAGGGGGCTGGCAAGAATGTCTTTGCAAAAAGATATGTTTTTGATCAAGGTTTTTTTTTGTCAATGTATGGTTTTTATTTTTACGCTGTTCACTCACTTTTATGTCTATGTGCTGCATTATTTTGCGGAATATTTCTCAAGATGTTGTGACTAATATTTCAATCCTGTGTCTGTGTCTCTATTGTGTTAGTTCCAAAGCATAAACCATATGCTGTGTACTGTCTCAAATTAACCTGTTTTTATTTTTTATATTTATTTATTTTTGTTTATTTTATTTTTTTTGCTTTCCCTGTTTTTTTTGACCAATACAATTACTTTCAAATTTTGAAGTTTGTTTTTTGTTACTTTTTCATGCTACAGATTTTGACAGCTGCAGCTGAATTAGGGCTGATTGGTTACAACAATCAGTTGTGATTTTTGTCTGGAAGCTCTTTTCCTGGTGTGTATGCATGAAATGTTTGCTGCCATGTTTATTCACCAGGAAAGGAAAAATACAGCGCGGTAAGTATTGTTTCCTTTTTACTGCAGTGGTTCTCAGCCTCAGTCAAGTACCCCCGACAGGACATGTTTTGTGGATTTATCTTATCAAGAATTGCTGTCCAGACTGTCTTTTAAAGCGCATGTGCAAGATGAAGGAAAACCTGTAAACATGGCCTGTTGGGGGGTGGGGGTGTGTGTCTGCGGACAGGCTTGAAGTGCTGATTTACAGCACTGTACTTAAATCCAGCGCAAGGCAATCCTATTCTAATTGTGGGTGTTTGAGGGAAGCCAAGTGAGTGTTAGAACCCCTGCTTGTGTTTTTTGGGTTGGGCTTTGTGTCCCTTTTTCTTAAAATTGGCTTCACTTCCTGTCAGACAGCTGAACAGGAAGTGAGGTTAAAACCCTACCAATGTTTTTTCTTGGACACACAGGTCAATCTAACTAGTGTCCACATTAAGCAAATTGCACTGCTGTGTACACCCCAAATGATTAGTTAGTTTGGGGTTTAGTAAAGGCAAAGCCACCTCTGCAGTAGAAGCGTAGTCACTGAAAATCAGAGGGGAAGCACTGAAGGTTTTAACATCCAATCCTGTAGAAGCAAAGTTTACATAATGGGAAACTATTTAGATTGATCTGTGTGTTCCCAAGAAAAGACATTAGTAAGGTTTTACCCTCACTTCCTGTTTGGCTATGTGACAGGAAGTGAATGAATTTGAAGTAGAAAGTGACAACATTTGTGAGGTGTCTTTACCCTATCAGGGGTGCAGACATCCCCAAAAAATTAGCAGATGATACTTATTTGCAAATTCAGAAAATTGTTTATTTAACATTGGGTGGTGTTTGTGGGGGTCCCTAACACACATTCATACATATTAGCAACGCTGTATCCTGGCCTATTGGCATGGTTATATTTTCTTAGTCCTCTCAATAAATTATCTGAAATTTGTGCTAAAGTAGAACTATAATCAACACTTTTTTTCTTTCATTTTGGATAGAGGGAGGGAGGGTTATAGGCCCTGTCAGTTTATTTTGTACCATCCCTGTCCAATTGCAGAGATTTGCCTTCACTTCCTGCCCCATAGCCAAACAGGAAGTGAGAGAAAAACTATGCAAATTAAGGGAATCCAGTGCCCCCCTCCCCCCCAGAACTAGTGTGTGTGTGTGTCCCCCCCTGAAAATTTCTGGGCGGGTCCTAAAAAATCAGGGTGTGGCCTTGACAGGAAGGGTGGGTCATTTTTCTATTAAGAGGTGCAGAAGTTTAGTCAGGCCTAGGGCAGCACAAAACCTAAATATACTACTGCATATTAGGGCTTATTTAGACAGGATCCGATTTACAGCATGTTTTTAGATTGTGGGAGGAAACCCACGCAGGCACATGCAAACTCCTGGCAGATGGTTGTCACGGGCGGGGATTCGAACCAGCGACCCTTTTTGCTGCTTGATGAAAGTACTATCCACTACACCACTGTGCTGAACGAACATGATCGCGGCTGAAAGGATGAAATCAGTGTTTTTTTTCCCCATCTCATGCTTTCCAGCCTGGAGGAGAGATCCCACATCTTATTGACCCCGCTTCTCTCCAAAAGAGGACCTGTCACACACTAGTCCTATTACAAGAGATGTTTACATTCCTTGTAATAGGAATAAAAGTGATCCAAAAAAAAGGGACAAAAAAGTGCAAAAAGAAAAATATTACGAAAAAAAAAAGAAAGTAAAACGCCCATGTCCCTAGTAGTTCGCACTCAGAAGCAAACACGCATGAGGTATTGACGCGTGCGTTAGAGCGAGAGCAATAATTTTAGCACTAGACCTCCTCTGTAACTCTGAACTGGTAACTAAAATTCAAGCATCGCCTATGGAGATTTTTAAGTCCCGAAGTTTGGCGCCATTCCATGAGTGTGCGCAATATTAAAGCGTGACAAGTTAGGTATCTATTTACTCAGTGTAACATCATCTTTCACATTATGCCTAATAATGGGGCTAACTTAACTGCTTTGTTATATTTGAATTCATAAAAAACGTTTTTTTTTGGCCAAAAAAAAAGGCGTTTGAAAAATTATTGCGCAAATACAGTTGGAAATAAAATAAAAAATTACCGCCACTTTATTCCCTAGGTTGTCTGCTAAAAAAATATATATAATGTTTGGGGGTCCTGAGTAATTTCCCAGGAACAAAATATAATTTTTACATGAAGGAGAGAAGTGCCAGAATAGGCGCGGTATGGAAGTGGTTAAAGTGAAACAATAAAAGTGAAATATTCCTTTAAATTTCATACAGGGGGGGGAGGGGGTATAACATGCCTGTGAAGTGCATGTTTCCCGTGCTTAGAACTGTCCCTGTACAAGATGTAATTTCTGAAGTGAAAAAAAAAGTTATTTAAAAGTAATCATGGCTATAAAGAATACAGTCATTGCTCATAAAAAAAAAAAAAAAAAAGTGTGGGGGTCCCCCCAAATTCAATTACCAGGCCCTTCAGGTCTGGTATGGATATTAAGGGGAACCCCGCCATCAAAAATAAATAAATAATTAAATTACCAGGCCCTTCAGGTCTGGATTTTAAGGGGAACTCCAAATTTAAAATTAAAAATGGCGTGGAGTTCCCCCAAAAATCCACACCAGACCCTTATCCGAGCACGTTAACCTGGCCGTCCACAGAAAAGAGGGGGGGACAGAGTGCGCCCCCCCCTCTCCTGAACCGTACCAGGCCACATGCCCTCAACATGGGGAGGATGTCCCCATGTTGATTGGGACAAGGGCCTCATCCCCACAACCCTAGCCGGTGGTTGTGGGGGTCTGCGGGCGGGGGCTTATCGAAATCTGGAAGACCCCTTTAACAAAGGGGACCCCCAGATCCCGCCCCCCCCCCTGTGTGAAATGGTAATGGGGTACATTGTACCTCTACCATTTCACCAAAAAAACTGTCAAAAATGTTAAAAATTACAATAGCTGGTTTTTGACAATTCCTTTATTAATATCTTCTTTCCGCACTTCTTCTTCTTCTTCTTCTTCTCTTCTTCTTCTTTCATTAGGGTTTCTTCCTGCATCTTCCTCTGCTTCTTTCTTGGGACTTCTCGTCCGCATCTTGCCCGGCGTCTTCTTCCATCATCTTCTCCTTCCGTCGGCCTTCTCGTCCCGCATCTTCTTCTTCCCTGGACGCTGTGCTTGAAATTGAATTCCCAGCCGTGTGCCGCTCCTGTGACCCTGCCCCCCCTCTGACGCCACAGGTAAACTCATAAGAAAGTCTGCATGTGGTATATGTGCGTCAGAGGGGGGCAGGTCACAGAGCGTCACACAGCGGGAACTTTAAATGGAAGCTCGTCCGCATCTTGCGCTGCTTCTTCTTTCCCGGACGCTGGGCTTGAAATTGAATTCCCCGCCGTGTGCCGCTCATGTGACCCCACCCCCCTCTGACGCACATGACTTTCTTATGAGTTTACCTGTGGTGTCAGAGGGGGCGGGGTCCCAGAAGCAACACACGGTGGGGAATTCAATTTGAAGCGAAGCGTCGGGGGGAAGAAGAAGATGCGGGACGAGAAGGCCGACGGAAGGAGAAGACTATGGAAAAAGACGCCGGTCAAGATGCGGACGAGAAGTCCCAAGAAAGAAGCAGGGGAATAAGAAGAATATGCGGGACGAGAAGGCCGACGGAAGGAGAAGAAGATGGAAGAAGATGCCGGGCAAGATGTGGACGAGAAGTCCCAAGAAAGAAGCAGAGGAAGATGCAGGAAGAAACCCGAATGAAAGAAGAAAAGAAGAAGAAGCGCGAAAAGAAGATATTATTAAAAGAATTGTCAAAAACCGGCTATTGTCATTTTTCAAATTTTTGACACTTTTTTTGGGTGAAATGGTAGAGGTACAATGTACCCCATTACGATTTCACACAGGGGGGGGCGGGATCTGGGGGTCCCCTTTGTTAAAGGGGTCTTCCAGATTTCGATAAGCCCCCCGCCCGCAGACCCCCACAACCAGCAAGGGTTGTGGGGATGAGGCCCTTGTGGGGATGAGGGCATGTGGCCTGGTACGGTTCAGGAGAGGGGGGGGCGCACTCTGTCCCCCCCTCTTTTCTGCGGCCGGCCAGGTTAACGTGCTCGGATAAGGGTCTGGTGTGGATTTTTGGGGGCACTCCACGCCATTTTTTTTAAATTTGGGGTGGAGTTCCCCTTAATATCCATACCAGACCTGAAGGGCCTGGTAATTGAATTTGGGGGGACCCCCACGCTATTTTTTTTTCTTTTTATGAATGAATCCTCTCAGAATTGCCGGGAGCCGACAATTCATTATTGCCGCGAGTGAATTTTAAATGTCTTTTTTTTCCTTCTGAATGTCATTTAGTGCGGGGACAGTTCTAACCACGGGAAACATGCGCTTTTTCACATGCTGACTTTACATCCCCCTAGGTACGAAATTTAAAGGAATATTTCACTTGTATTGTTTCACTTTAAGCATTATTAAATTCACTGCTCCCGAAAAAACGTCTGTTTTAAAAAATAAAAAAAACATTGATACATGTCCCCTGGGGCAGGACTCAGGGCCCCAAACACTTTTTAAGACAAAACTTGCATATTAACCTTTAAAATTAACACTTTTGATTTCTCCCATAGACTTCTATAGGGAGTTCGGCGGCGGCTTTGCATATCACTTGCATTGCGCCGGCTGCTAAGCCGGTTCATGTGCCTAATTAAGGCTTCATCCAGCGCACTAATTAAGCATTGATATTAGTAAATCTGCCCCCTTGTGCCTGTTTCCAGTTTTTCACATTAAAGTTACATTGGATTGGAGTGCGGCTGTCCTGATCATCTTTTGTTCTTATTTGCCATGTGCATTGCAAGCACCCTTAGTTCCTGAGAAGAAGATTGCACCCAACAAGACCTGCCTGGAGCGGCAATCTTTGTCTCTCTAATGAATTAACATATATGAGAAAATGGGAGGAGGAGATAGAAACACCAATATCCCTAATAGAATGGGAAAAGGCGATATTAATAATACACAAAACATCAACATCAATGAAGCACCAAGAACGAAATTACAAAATATTGATGATGTGGTATTAGAATCCAGTAGCTCTGAATAAAATGAATAAAGAGAATACAGAAATGTGCTGGAGATGTATTAAGGATAAGGGAACAATCGTACACATTTGGTATGGGTGTGGACGGGTGAAGGATTTCTGGAATAAGATAATTAGAATTTATCAAAAAGTGTCAGAAATAGAGATAATATTATATATTTTATACCTAATTCTATCTATAACATCAAGATCAATAAAAAATACAACATTAGACATTTTTCATCATACGATTACAGCAGCAAGAACAATAATGGGCATGCAAATGGAAAAAGACAGAAACCCCAACAATAATAGAATGGATAAGTGAAATGAACGAAATACAACAAATGGAAAAAAAAAGATAAGGAAGGAAGGTTATATAAAAAATCAGTTACCAAAAATGTGGCAACAATGGGATGAATTCAGGCTCTCGGCAAATATAACAACATTTTTTATGGGAGGGGGAATAGGAGCGGGGGAAACATGAAGAGAGAGAGGATCATTATTTAAAAAAAAAAATCCTGAATGAATGCAAGGGAACATGAATAAATGATTGAGGTTGGGTATGAATGACAAATAGTAAAAAATGTATTAAAGGGATCTCCATAACTGGACAAGGAAAGAGATAAAAGAGAAAAAAAAGGGGAAAGTAAAAGAAAAAAAAAAAGGAGGAATATTCATTCCAAAAGTTTTAAACATGTCCCTGGTCAAGTTAAAGGAAAGAATGAATACAAAAGAAGTTGAATGGAATGTAAAATTTGTATTGTGTATATTGAAAACAAGGTATGTGGCAATTGATCATTAAGCCACTATACTGATTGATTTGATATGTTTCTGATTGAGGTATATTATTTGTTCTAGTGTTTGACTGTGTTTCCAGAAGAAGCGAGCTATGCCCCCCGAAACGCAAACCTGCATCGGAGCAACAGCAACTTTCACATCTTCCCACTGTTGTGGGGCTGATGTTCTTCAACACTAATGCCACGTACACACGATCGGAATTTCCGACAACAAATGTTCGATGGGAGCTTGTTGTTGGAAATTCGAACTGTGTAGAGGGTCCATCAGACATTTGCTGTCGGAATTTCCGACAACAAAAATTTGAGAGCTGGTTCTCAAATTTTCCGACAACAAGCTTTGTTGTCGGAAATTACAATTGTGTGTACACAATTTCGATGCACAAAATTCCATGCATGCTCGGAATCAAGCAGAAGAACCGCACTGGCTATTTAACTTAATTTTTCTCAGCTCGTCATACGTCACCGTGTTCTTGACGTTCGGAATTTCCGACATTTGTGTGACCGTGTGTAATGCAAGACAAATTTGAGCCAACATTCGTCAGAAAAAAATCCACGGTTTTGTTGTCGGAATGTCCGAACGTGTGTACACGGCATAAGAACGATTTTGTGTCGCAACGTTATGTCTGTGCTATAGGTGTACAATTATGTTTTTTCAATTTTTAATTGGTATAAACTTTTGATGATTTTTTTTCTCAAATAACTTTTTATTGAAAAAAAAAATAGCTTACAACATACAGGAGCATATGATACAACATGAGTAGAGATGAAGAGGTAAGGCATAAATCTGCCTGTGTTACAGGTATTCAAGTAGTGACAAATGTGGACGGTCTTCACGCAAATGGAAAAAGACAGAAACCCCAACAATAATAGAATGGATAAGTGAAATGAACGAAATACAACAAATGGAAAAAAAAAGATAAGGAAGGAAGGTTATATAAAAAAAAGGTTATATAAAAGGTTATATAAAAAGGTTATATAAAAAAAAGATAAGGAAGGAAGGTTATATAAAAACAATAGCAAGCACATAACTGAGGTTGAGGGTGCTATATCATAGTAACATATATTAGTACACTGCGAAACGTTAAACATGGGGGGAGTCACAGTGGTACTCCTAATAGGAGGGAGAAAGAAAGAAAAAAAAAAGAAGGGGGGGTAGAGAGGGAAGAAGATGGAGAGGTCATCGAATTAGCTCATTTACCTGGCCATGGTGGGTCCCCCCGAAGGCGCCATGGCTCCCAGACAATGTCATGGGCCTTCAACCTGTCCTGTATCCTGGCAGTCATTCTCTCCATCAGCGCCACATCTTTGATCCTGGCGTGCAAAGCCTCTGGGGAGAGCTTTTTTTTCCAATTTAGGGCTATAAGACAGCGGGCCGCTGTGAGGATATGGCGTGTTAACTTTTTAAGGCGTGAAGGTTCTCAAGGGAGATAGGCCCAATAGGAAGAATTTGGGGGACATGGGGACCTGTGCGTCCAGAAGGCGGCCCAACAGTAGCTGTACCGCAGTCCAGTAGGGGGTGATCATTGGGCAACTCCAGTAAATGTGAAAGAGGGAGCCCTTGTCTCCCTGACATCACCAGTAGCGATCAGAACTAGCGGGGTATATGGTGTGAAGCACATCAGGAGTCATATACCAAAAGAGAAGGACTTTATATGCATTTTCCTTGTACAATGTACAAAGTGAACTCTTAGCTGCCTGGGACCAAATAATCTGCCATTGCTCTATGGGTATTACCTCGTTAAGGTATTTTCCCCATTGGATCATATAAGAATGTTTACCCTGGGATTCTAGGGGGTAGGCATTTAGTATTTTGTAGATGTCAGAAATTAGGCCTTTCTGGGCTGATCCGGCCAGGACCAACCTTTCAAAGGGAGTTGGAGGGGAAAATTGCAGGTTAGGTGCTATGGACAATGCGTAATGACGAATTTGCAAGTAGCTATAGAAATACCTGCCGAGAGAGATCAAATTTAGTTTGGAGGCTAGAGAAGGGCATTAGTTTGCGTGACAAGGGGTCTACTAGATTCCCAAAATGAAATAGATTCCGGGATGTCCACGGATGAGACATTTGGTGAGTGAGGCTATCTGGCACCTTGGGGTTATACATAAATGAGGTCAAGAGCGAACGCTCCGAGGACAGCCCACATGGTCGCGACAGCTGACGCCAGAGTCGTCGGAGCTGTGACACAGATCCCAGCAAGCATTCAGAGGGAACCTCCACATCCGCACTTCAAAGTAGGTTATTAGGGTGAGTTGGGGCTAGCCACGATTTTTCAATCTCCGTCCACTTGTTGTAGGACCGCTGGGTGAACCAAGAAGCTATTGCACGAAGTTGAGTGGCCTGGTAATATTTAACGAGGTTAGGGAACGCAAGGCCTCCATCCGAGCGCTTCCATTAGTACCGTCTGGGGTATCCTATGTCGTTTGTGATTCCAGGTAAATTTAAGTAAGTTGGACTTAAGTAAGAGACTCTCCTCATCACAGACCCAAGAGTGCCATTACCTGTCTCTCCAGCAACACGACTAGCTCGCCCCGGGCTCCTCCTCGGAAAAGTTTTTTGAGGTCCCCTTTGTCCGCAGCCGAACGCCTTCGTCGCCAGCACTCTGACCTTTGCCTCTACTGTGGTGATGCTGGTCACTATTTGCGCAGCTGTCCTGTATGGCCACACAAACCCCCTATCAACTGGATCCACACGATGCATCCGCCCAGACCTGACCGGGTTCACCTAACCCTTCTGTTCCATCTTCAACTTGCTAAGAAAACCATTTCTATCTCTGCAATCATAGACTCTGGTGCCTGCAGCTGCTTTGTGGACTCTAATTTCGCAGCTCGGCACAATCTCCCTCTTTGTACCAAAGAACAAGGGTTCGTAGTACACCTTGCTGATGGCTCTGGTATCAAGTCTGGCCCAGTAACACAGGAAACGGTCCCCACCCCCTGCCTTTCTTCTACCAGTCATCAAGATTTCCTATGTCTAGATGTCATCTCGTCACCCTTGTTCCCCATCATCTTGGGTATGTCCTGGCTGAGGGCACATAATCCCAGCATCAATTGGCTTACAGGGGAGGTCCTTTTCTCTTCACCTTACTGTCTGGTACACTGTATTTCTCATGAAGTACGCACCACTACACCTCTCCTGGCCATCCAGTCTGATCCAGAAACCTCAAAACTTGTTCCTGCAGTCTATCACAAATTTCTCGATGTCTTCAATAAAAAGAATGCAGACTCTCTACCTCCTCACCGGGCCTATGATTGCCCCATAGAACTTTTGCCCGGAGCTGAGATTCCGTTTGGCCGCATTTATCCTCTTTCTGAACCCGAATTAGAAGCCCACTACATTGACGAAAATTTAGAGAAAGGCTTCATTCGACATTCCACATCTCCTGCAGGGGCAGGCATCTTCTTTGTCGAAAAAAAAGGATCATACCCTCAGACCCTGTGTGGATTATCGAGATCCTAACAAGATAACGGTTAAGAATCGGTACCCACTTCCTCTGATTCCAGAACTTTTTCAAAGATTGTGAGGAGCACAAGTGTTTTCTAAATTAGATCTGAGGGGTGCATACAACTTAGTCAGAATTCGTAACGGGGACGAATGGAAAACTGCATTCCGAACACGCTTTGGATATTTTGTCATGCCATTTGGCCTCTGCAATGCCCCTGTCAGGATCTCTACCGTGCCAAACAGACAGCGAGGCGTGGTCGTCCCCCAGTTGGCTCTGGGCGGAATTGAACCCAGGACCTCTCCATTGCTGGTCCAGGTCTTTGCCTCTGAGCCACTGCCCAGTGTTATTCTTCTTGCTGTCCGTCGGAGCCTGGTTCTGAACTCGTGCTACTTTGGACCAATCAGTGGCCTGAGCGGCCTATTTAAGCCAGCCCCTTCCTCTTTGCAAATTGCTGGTTCGTTACAGCTTCTGGATTTACCTTGCTGCTGAAAACCTTGTTTGGATATCTTGTTTACCTGACCCTTGGCCCTGCTTTTGGATTGTCGCTTTCTGTAACCCTTTGACCCCGGCTCGGACTTGGACTACCTGATCTCTTTATTCCCTGACCTTTGGCTTTGGACTTTGGATATTCTGCTTGCTTCAGCCCCTGACCCCGGCTCGTTCCTGGAATTATCTTCAACCTTGTTTCCCGTGGGCACCTTCTGTTTAGACTATTTCCTGTGTGCTTCTGAACAGCCTCCAGTGAGCTTCGGCTATCCAGTTCCCGGTCCACCTTGGATTCCCTCCTGCCACTGGACCCGGTGCCTCTTGGTGCGTCCTTCCCTCTGTCTCAAACTCCAGCGGGTGGATCGCATCGAGTCGCAAAGGTGAGCCGCCCTTGGCATCTCGGCCTCGGTAAGTAACGTTCCTGACAGCCCCTGCCACATTCCAACATCTGGTGAATGACATCTTCCGGGACTACTTAGATTTGTTCATTATCGTCTACCTGGATGATATTATTATATTCTCCAGTTCTCTTGATCTTCACAGGTGTCATGTAAAGAAAGTACTTGAAAGGCTGCGACAACACCATCTTTACGCTAAAGCCGAGAAATGCGATTTTGAAAGACCTTCTATCCAATTCTTGGGACTTGTTATTTCTGCAGAAGGCATCTCTATGGATCCGCAAAAAGTTGCTGCTGTGCTTGATTGGCCTGCTCCTGACGACAAGAAAGCCATTCAACGTTTTGTAGGCTTTGCCAATTTTTATAGAAAGTTTATTAAAAACTTTTCCGGTATCATTGCTCCTGTCACCCAGTTGACTAAACAACATACTTCTTTCAAATGGACTTCCGAGGCACAGGATGCCTTTGAAAAATTAAAGACTTTGTTCACTTCTGCCCCCATTCTAAGACACCCTGACCCTGCTCTGGCCTACGTGCTCGAGGTAGATGCCTCTGAAATGGCAGTTGGGGCTATACTATCCCAAAGACAGGGGGCTAAATCTTTACTCCATCCAATTGCCTTCTTCTCTAGGAAACTGAACTCTTCTGAAAAGAATTATGATGTGGGGGATCGTGAACTATTAGCCATCAAAGCCGCTCTAGAGGAATGGCGCTATCTGTTGGAAGGGGCTGCGCAACCTATTCTTATTTTTACCGATCATAAGAACTGGGAAAACTTAAGAACTGCCAAACGCCTAAGACCCTGACAGGCCAGATGGGCACTATTATTTTCACGCTTCACTTTTCATCTTACCTTCCGCCCCGGATCCAAGAACGGTAAACCCGATACGCTCTCACGCATGTTCTCTGAACCGGCCCCACCTCCTGAACCTGACACTATATTACCTGCCAAAAACGTTCTACTCCTGCAGGCAGATGTGATGTCCCAAATCAAGGAGGCAGTTGCTAATCATCCCCCTCCTCTGGATCTGCATCTTCAACCAAAGGATGGGCTCTTCTTCCACAAGGAGCAAATTTTTATTCCTGAGCAGTTTAGAGTTCACATCCTCAAGAAATGCCATGACCACCCACTTGCCGGTCACTTTGGAATTCACAAAACCTCTGACCTAGTGTCCCGTTCCTTTTGGTGGCTTGATTTATTGAAAGATTGTAGAGATTATGTAAGGTCCTGCTCTGTATGTCTCAGAAACAATGTAAGAGCCAAGACCTGGGGGTTGTTAGAATCTCTTCCTCTACCTGAAAAACCTTGGAACATGATTTCCTTGGATTTCATTGTGGAACTCCCCCCGTCCGAAGGATTCACCACCATCTTTGTTATAGTGGATCGTTTTTCAAAAATGGCCCATTTTGTACCTCTGAAAGGAACCCCCTCTGCCTCTGAAACCGCTTCTGCATTTGTTAAGGAGATCGTGAGACTGCATGGCGTTCCAGCAAACATTACCTCAGATCGTGGGGTACAGTTCACCTCCAAATTTTGGAGGGCCCTATGTAAAGCCTTAAGGATTGAACTATGTCTTTCATCTGCTTATCACGGTCAGACCGAAAGGACTAATCGGTCCCTGGAGCAATACTTGAGATGTTTCTCATCCTTCTCTCAGGATGATTGGGTGTCCCTACTCCCCTTGGCAGAATTTGCGTATAATAATTCTGTTCATTCTGCTATCAAACAGTCACCCTTCTATGTTAATTATGGGTATCACCCTTCCTTTCTACCCGATGTACCCATGGAGTCTTCTGTACCAGCTGTGCAAGAGAGACTGGACTTTTTTACCACCAATAATCAACTCTTGCGAGAAACGATCCTTAAGTCACAGGCGGCTAACAAGAAGTTTTTTGATAGGAAGAGAAGAGGGAACCTGAACTTGAAGCCAGGAGACAGGGTTTTTCTGTCCACAGCTAACCTAAAGCTGAAATGCCCTTCAAAGAAACTTGGGCCAAAATTTTTGGGTCCTTTTCCAATAAAAAAACGGATCAATTCTGTGGCTTTTGAATTATCCTTGCCAAGCAGTCTAAAGATCCATCCTGTGTTCCACATTTCAGTGCTCACGCCTACGGTCTCTAACCCCTTCCCAAATCGTGGCACCGAAGCCCCTGCCCCACTACTGGTTGAAGGAAGTGAAGAATATGAGGTTGAGGCTGTTCTGGACTGTAGGAAGAGGGGAGGTCGGACTCAGTTCCTCATTAAATGGAAGGGCTATGGTCCTGAGGATAACTCCTGGGAACCAGCCTCCAATGTTCATGCTCCCCGTTTGATACAGGCCTACCTCCAGCTTCATCCTGAAAAACGGTCTCTTGTGGGCATCCGGAGGCTGCCCCTAAGGGGGGGGCAATGTCAGGGAACTCCCGTAAGACGCTTTGCACATAGACGTGCGCAAGCGCATAGTCTTTGCCATAGAATGGCTCACAGGCACGCGCATGCGCGCCAGAGCTCGCAATTGCGGGCACGCATGCGCACAGATACGGGCACGCGCTCACACGTACGAGCCTAATTCAGTTTGGCGCCAGACAGCCTATTTAAAGGGTGTCTGGGCTCTTGTGCCTTGCTGACTGATCTTCAGCTTGTTTCTGAAATCCTGCTTGATCCTGTATGTCTTCCCAGTATTCTGACCCGGCTCCGTTCCTGACTTTGGCTCTGTCTATGATTCGGTACCTCACTGCCCGCTTGCTGACGAACCTGGCTATCTCTGAGACCTTGCTCCTGTCTATGCCCCTGAACACTGTTAACCCTCGGTTACCTGCCTGGCTATCACCTGTTCCTGCGCAACTCATCACGGTCTGCTCCAGGCTGCTGAACCCTGCCAAGCTGTTCCCCAGATACCTCCGGCTCCAGGCACTCGTGTCCCTCTTGTCCTTCGGCTTCCTCTGTTTCATCTTCAGCGGAGCCAGGACAGGAGATATAAGAGAGGCCGACCTCATCAAATCAGTCTCCCATCCGATCCCTGACAGTAGGGGGGAGAGTGGGCACCCCTGCCCGGTGCCGTTGGTAATGGGGAAGGAGGATGAGGGGGCAAAGGGTGTCTTGACCTGGGAGTTGGGGTCGGAGTAGAGATGACAGATCGCACTCATGAATAGGCCCCGGATCCCTACGTGGTGCAATGTGGTGAACATGAAGGGCCACCCAGGTCAAAGGCCTACTCGGCGTCCAGGCTAAGTAGCAGGGATGCCTTATTTTCCCTGTTCGCCACATCCACCAGATCAATTACCTTTCGGGTGTTATCGCCCGCCTGCCTAAGTGGCACAAAGCCCACTTGGTCTTTGTGGATAAGGGAAGGGAGAACCATGTTTAAACGAATCAAGAGTAATTTTGTAAAAATTTTCAGGTCTGAATTCAGCAGGGCGATAGGTCTATAGTTGGCACAGAGAACGGGGGCCTTGTCCGGCTTGGAAATCAAAGTGATAAAGGAGTGCTGCATATCTGTCGGGACAGGGGTATCCCGGAGGAAGGTATTCAAAAGTTTGCACATGTGGGGGAGCAGGAGGGGCAGGAAGGCTTTGTAATATTTATAGGGCAGACCATCCAGGCCTGGGGACTTACAGGAGGGCAGGGATTTAATGGTCTGCTCTATCTCCTCCTCAGTGATCTTCATATTTAGGGATGCTAGGTCAGAGGGTTGGAGTCCGGAAACGCCGCTTTGTTCCAAATACTGCTCCATGCTAGGGGAGATGTCTGGGGGAAGAGGGTCACAGGGAATGTCAGGATTGTTGTAAAGGTTTGTATAAAATTCTGCAAATGTGTGGGCTATGTCTCTGGGGTAGGACTGTAGGCAGCCCGAGCTGTCCTTAATTTGGTGGGGCGTCGTCGCAAGGTGGGTATTGCGCAGTTTCTTCGCTAGTAGGGAATGGGCCTTGTTGCCTTTGTCATAATAGACTTGTCGCAGTCTGACAAGAGCTTTTTCTACACGGCCCAGAGCCAGGTCTCTCAGGGTCACTCGGAGGTTTGTGATTTTCTTAAGGAGGGCGATAGAGGGGGACATTTGCAGTCAGCGTTCCAGAACCTCAAGTTCCCTCCCAGTTCTCTTTTTGGTGGCCAGTGAATCCTTTTTCAAGGCAGCGGACAATGCTATACATCTACCCCGAAGGACCGCCTTATGGGCTTCCCAGAGCGTAGAAGTGGAGATGTCAGTGGTGTTGTTCTCCGCGAAATAAAGTTGAAGGGTGGAGGTGAGTTCTGTCTTGGACGGTAGGTGCTGGAGGAGGAAGGAATTTAGTTTCCAGTTGTAGGGCCTATGGATAGGGGAACCCAGGTCCAATGTAAGTAGGATAGGGGCGTGGTCCGAGCACGATATCGGGAGTATCTGTGCCTCACGTGTCACTCGGAGTGTAGAGTTGTTAGTGAAAAATAGTCAATGCAGGAATGAGCTCTATGGGGGGCCGAGAAAAAAGTGTACTGCCGATCACCTGGTGGAGGGCCATCCAGGCATCAAAGAGAGCATATCGTCTAGAGATTTGTCGGAAAAGCTTTGAGTCCCTAAGGGCCCAAGCCGACAACGCCTGGGGGCCCACCACATGGCGATCAGCATTAGATAGAGAAAATTCCTGGACTGCCGCACTCCTTGAAACGATGGGGCAGATCCACAAAGCACTTACGCCAGCGTATCTCGAGATGCGCGGCGTAAGTGTATATATATGCCAGTGTAAATATGCGCCGTATCCACAAAACGAGATATGCGTGAAAATCAGATTTTTCTGACCGACGTAACTTTTCTGCCCAATGCCTCATATGGCACGTCCGTGCCAAACACCCAGGGTCCAGCCACAACGGCTACATATTCCATCAAAGCACCATGCCAACAGAATTTGAACAGAACATGTATGGGGACAGCTGGCTGGTTGGTGAGTGACATGGGTGTCAGGCATGTCTGTCCGACCCCATGATGCAGACATCACGAGGGGTACATGCACGACTAACATCCTCCTGTCTCTTCCCTTCCAGGTGACTCTGCCTATGCACTTGGACCCCATCTCATGACTCCATTCCGGAATCCTGAAACCCCAGGAGAGAGAAGATATAATGTTGCACACACACGTACCCGTGCAGTGGTGGAACGCACCTTTGGCCTCCTGAAGTCCCGTTTCCAATGCCTGGATAAGTCCGGGGGGACCCTGTTGTATTCCCTAAATTTTGTGTGCCAGATCATCGGTGCATGTTGCATGCTGCACAACTTCACCATGAGAAAGGGCCTGGAGATTGACCTACGTGATGACCTGACCCTCAAACCAGACATTCCCCCCCTAAAGGAGGCTACCCTGTCTGCTGAGGAAAGAGCAGTCAGGAGATGCCTCACAGTAGGCATCTTTGCACGTTAAACAAACACATTCATCATGGCACAAGGAGAATGCGCGCATGCACACCACTGTGGTCCCTAGCACACACACCCCACATGCTCATCACATTGGATTAGCCCAAGTCCACAATGCAGGACTTGGGAGCAGCAACGCCCCGTCAAGGCTCCAATTATGTTGTTGTCCATTCATACCACATTCACACGGACCTGGGGATCACTTCTCCCTGACGACCGAGGGTGACACCCCTTTTCTGTCAGGAATGTCACCCCACATTCAAACATCAGTCACACTGTAGCCTGCACTACTGACCGTGTGCTTAGGCTAAAAAAAAAAAAAAAACTCATAACCTGAGTAGTTAAAAAAATAAACATAAAAAAATCATAACCTGAGTATATCCAAAAAACACAAAAAAAATCAACGGCGCTGACGTGCCCCACGCCTGCCGCGGCCACGGCCCCGGCTCCTCATGGGGGGGGAATCAGGAGGAGGAGCATCCCCTGGTCTCTCCATGCCTGGCGGCCTGCCCTCCAACTCCAGGGCGATGCGGGTGAGGACCGCATTGGTGTCCGCCTGCAGCAGCCTGTACTGCCTCCCCTCCGCCTGGATGGCTGCTGTGTTGTCCCTGACAGCCTCTGCCAGGGCGTGGACCTCATCACCCAGGTCTGCAGTGGTGGCCTGCAGATCAGCCAGGCAGGTGACCACTAGGGATGAGCTCCGCGTTCGATACGAACGTATGTTCGACTAGAACATCGGTCGTTCAATCGTTCGTCGAAACTCGAACGAAACGGGTCGTTCGCGCCAAATTTGAATGACGCAAAACGTCCCATAATTCACTGCATCGTTGAGCGCTGATGATTGGCCAAGCATGCTGTATGTCCCGCATGCTTGGCCAATCACAGCGCTCAAAAAACGAAGAGCCATAATTGGCCAAAGCCAGGGTGGCTTTGGCCAATTATGGCTCAGGGGGATTAGTACACGCCCCACACTATAAAAGGCAGCCTGCCTCGTGTAGTGTGTTGCGGTTCTTAATGAGAGAAGATCAGTCAGACAGAGAGAGATAGAGAGATAGAGACACAGGGGCTGATTTACTATTGTCAGTGCGCTGCGCTGGTTCATGCCTTAATTATTGCGCCGGGTGAAGCCTTAATTAGGCGCATGAACCAGCGCAGCAGCCGACGCATTGGAAGTAATATGTAAAGCCGCGCCGAACTCCCTATAGAAGTCTATGGGAGAAATTAAAAGTGTTCATTTTAAAGGCTAATCTGCAAGTTTTGTCCTAAAAGGTGTTTGTGGACCTCAGTCCTGCCCCAGGGGACATGTATCAATGTTTTTTTTTTTTTTAAAACGGCCGTTTTTTCGGGAGCAGTGAAATTAATAATGCTTAAAGTGAAACAATAAAAGTGAAATATTCCTTTAAATTTCGTACCTAGGGGGGGGTGTAATGTCAGCATGTGAAATAGCGCATTTTTCCCGCACTTAGAACTGTCCCTGCAAAAAATGACATTCTGAAGGAAAAAAGCCATTTAAAATTCACACGCGGCTATAATGAATTGTTGGCTCCCGGGAATTCTAAAGGGATTCATTCATAAAGGAAAAATAAAATGTATGGGGGTCCCCCAAATTAAATTACCAGGCCCTTCAGGTCTGATATGGATATTAAGGGGAACCCCGCCGTAAAAACAAAAAAAAAAAGACGTGCGGTTCCCCGCAATTATCCATACCAGGCCCTTCAGGTCTGGTGTGGATTTTAAGGGGAACTCCACCCCAAATAAAAAAAAATGGTGTGGAGTCCCCCTAAAAATCCACACCAGACCCTTATCCGAGCACGTTGACCTGGCCGGCCGCAGAAAAGAGGGGGGGACAGAGTGCGGCCCCCCTCTCCTGAACCGCACCAGGCCACATGCCTTCAACATGGGGAGGATGTCCCCATGTTGATGGGGACAAGGGCCTCATCCCCACAACCCTGGCCGGTGGTTGTGGGGGTCTGCGGGCGGGGGGCTTATCAGAATCTGGAAGACCCCTTTAACAAAGGGGACCCCCAGATCCTGCCCCCCCCTATGTGAAATGGTAATGGGGTACACTGTACCTCTACCATTTCACCCCAAAAAAAATTCAAAAGTGTTAAAAATGACAGTAGCCGGTTTTTGACAAATCTTTTAATAAAATCTTCTTTTCTTCTTCCATTCGGGTTTCTTCCTCTGCTTCTTTCTTGGGTCTTCTCGTCCACATCTTGCCCGAGTCCGACGTGTTCTTCTATCTTCTCCGTCCGTCGGCCTTCTCGTCCCGCATCTTGCCCGTTGTCTTCTCCTGTCTTCTTCTCCGTCCGTCCACATCTTTTTCTTCCCCGGACGCAGCGCTTGAATTTGAATTGGCCGCCGTGTTCCGCTCCTGGGACCCGCCCCCCTCTGATGCCACAAGTAAACTCCTTAGAAGGTCATGTGCGTCAGAGGGGGGCGGGGTCACAGAGCGTCACACAGCGGGGGAATTCAATTTCAAGCACGCCGTCCGGAGAAGAAGAAGCCGCCGCAGCTTCCAATTGAAGTTCCCGCCGTGTGACACTCATGTGACCCCGCCCCCCTCTGACGCACATATGCCACACGCGGACTTTCATATGAGTTTACCTGTGGCGTCAGAGGGGGGCGGGTCCCAGGAGCGGGAACACGGCGGGATCTTCAATTTCAAGCGCAGCACCCAGAAGATCAAGAAGATGCGGGACGAGAAGGTTGACGGACAGAGAAGAAGATGGGAGAAGACGGCAAGACGGCAAGATGTGGACGAGAAGACCCAAGAAAGAAGCAGAGGAAGAAACCCGAATGAAAGAAGAAGGAACCGGTCTGGTTTGGATTTTTAGGGGGATTCCATGCCATTTTTTTTTAAATTTGGGGTGGAGTTCCCCTTAAAATCCACACCAGACCTGAAAGGCCTGGTATGGATATTTGGGGGGACCCCACGCCATTTTTTTTGGTTTTTACGGCGGGGTTCCCCTTAATTTCCATTCCAGACCTGAGGGGCCTGGTAATTTAATTTGGGGGGACCCCCATACATTTTTTAGTTTTAATGAGCAATGACTGTATTCTTTATAGCCATGTGTACTTTAAACTTACTTTTTTTTTCACTTCAGAAATGACATCTTGTACAGGGACAGTTCTAAGCATGGGAAACATGCGTGTAAACCCCCTCCCCCCTGTATGAAATTTAAAGGAATATTTCACTTTTATTATTTCACTTTAACCACTTCCATACCGCGCCTATTCTGGCACTTCTCTCCTTCATGTAAAAATTATATTTTGTTCCTGGGAAATTACTCAGGACCCCCAAACATTATATATCATTTTTTAGCAGACACCCTAGGGAATAAAGTGGCGGTGATTTTTTATTTGATTTCCAACGGTATTTGCGCAATAATTTTTCTAACGCCTTTTTTTTTTGGCCCAAAAAAAAACACGGTCCATGAATTAAAAAATAACAAAACAGTAAAGTTAGCCCAATTTTTATGGATAATGTGAAAGATGATTTTACACCGAGTAAATAGATACCAACTTGTCACACACTCATGGAATGGTGCCAAACTTCGGGACATAAAAATATCCATAGGCGATGCTTGTTTTTTTTTTTAACAGGTGACCAGTTCAGAGTTACAGAGGAGGTCTAGGGCTAGAATTATTGCTCTCGCTCTAACGCATGCGTCAATACCTCACATGTGTGGTTTGAATGATGTTTACATATGTGGGGACTTACATGCATATTCGCTTCTGAGTGCGAGCTTCTAGGGACAGGGGCGTTTTTTTTTTTTTTTTTTTTAGCTCATATTTTTCTTCTTGCACTTTTTTATCACTTTTTTTGATTTGGGATCACTTTTCTTCCTATTACAAGGAATGTAAACATCCCTTGTAATAGGACTAGTGTGTGACAGGTCCTCTTTATGGAGAGAGGCGGGGTCAATAAGGCTGGAAAGCATGGTATTGAAAAAAAAAAAAAAAGATCTCATGCTTTCAGCGGCAATCATGTTCGTTCAGCACAGTGGTGTAGTGTATAGCACTTTGACCTAGCAGCAAAAGGGTCGCTGGTTCGAATCCTGCACGTGACACCATCTGCATGGAGTTTGCATGTTCTCCCTGTGCCTGTGTGGGTTTCCTCCCACACTATAAAAACATGCTGTAAATCGGATCCGGTCTAAATAAGCCCTAATATGCAGTAGTATTTTTATTTTTTGTGCTGCCCTAGGCCTTTTTTACCTCATATTTTTCTTCTTGCACTTTTTTGTCACTTTTTTTTATTTTGGATCACTTTTCTTCCTATTACAAGGAATGTAAACATCCCTTTTAATAGGACTAGTGTGTGACAGGTCCTCTTTATGGAGAGAGGCGGGGTCAATAAGGCTGGAAAGCATGGTATTGGAAATAAAAAAAAGATCTCATGCTTTCAGCTGCAATCATGTTTGTTCAGCACAGTGGTGTAGTGTATAGCACTTTGACCTAGCAGCAAAAGGGTCGCTGGTTCGAATCCCGCACGTGACACCATCTGCATGGAGTTTGCATGTTCTCCCTGTGCCTGTGTGGGTTTCCTCCCACACTATAAAAACATGCTGTAAATCGGATCCGGTCTAAATAAGCCCTTATATGCAGTAGTATATTTAGGTTTTGTGCTGCCCTAGGCCTGACTACATTTCTGCACCTCCTAATAGAAAAATGACCCACCCCTTCCTGTCAAAGCCACACCCTGTTTTTGTATCACCCGCCCAGGAATTTTCAGGGCACACACACACACTAGTTCTGGGGGGGGGAGGGGGTTACTGGACTCCCTTAATTTGCATAGTTTTTCTATCACTTCCTGTTTGGCTATGGGGCAGGAAGTGAAGGCAAATCTCCCCAATTGGACACAGATAATACAAAATAAACTGACAGGGCCTATAACCCTCCCTCACTCTATCCAAAATTAAAGAAAATAAAAAGTGTTGATTATAGTTCTAGTCAGGGGCGGACTGACCATTGAGTCACTCGGGCACTGCCCATGGGCCCCATGCCCCTAGGGGGCCCCATCAGGGTTGCCAGGCTCAGTAAAACCAGGGACAGTATGTAAAAATCTGTGTTTTTTTTAGATCTGTCCCTGATATGTCCGAAACTGACATGCTTTTAATGTGAATATCCCAAGATTTTAGCTGCCCTGCCTCTGCACTGCCTCCTGGCGTGGTGGCGATCTGTAAGCCAGAGGGGCCCCATAATCTTCTACTGCCCGGGGGCCCCATGAGTTGTCAGTCCGCCCCTGGTTCTAGTTTAAGCACAAATTTCATAGAGTTTTATTGAGAGGCCTAAGAAAATATAACCATGCCAATAGGCCAGGATACAGCGTTGCTAATATGTATGAATGTGTGTGTTAGAGCACCCCACAAACACCACCCAATGTTAACAAAAAAATTATTAATTTGCAAATAAGTATTATCTGCTCATTTTTTGGGGATGTCTGCACCCCTGATAGTGACAACATTTGTGAGGTGTCTTCAACCTTTCTAATTCAAATTCATTCACTTCCTGTCACATAGCCAAACAGGAAGTGAGGGTAAAACCTTACTAATATCTTTTCTTGGGGACACAGAGATCAATCTAAATAGTTTCCCATTATGTAAATTGCACTCTAGCATTTTGCTGTGTACACCCCAAATTATTAGGGATCTTGGACTTTGGGGTCCATTTACTAAAGGCAAATCCACTTTGCACTACAAGTGCAAAGCAAGGAAGAAAACAAAACAACTTTGCTTCTACAGGATTGGATGTTAAAACCATCAGTGCTTCCTCTCTCATTTTCAGCAACTATGCTTGTACTTGCAGAGTGGCTTTGCCTTTACTAAACCCCAAACTAAATAATAATTTGGGGCAGGGATCCTCAAACTACGGCCCTCCAGCCCATCCCATGAGGCCTTGTAATGCACTGACATTCACAGACATGACTAGGCATGATGGGAATTGTAGTTCCTGAACAACTGGAGGGCCGTAGTTTGAAGACCCATGATTTGGGGTGTACACAGCAGTGCTGGAGTGCAATTTGCTTAATGGGGACACTAGTTAGATTGACCTGTGTCCCCAAGAAAAGACACTGGTAGGGTTTTAACCTCACTTCCTGTTCAGCTGTGTGACAGGAAGTGAAGCCAATTTTAAGAAAAGGGACACAAAGCTCAACCCAAAAAAAAACACAAGCAGGGGTTCTAACACTCACTTGGCTTCCCTCAAACACCCACAATTAGAATAGGATTGCCTTGCGCTAGATTTAAGCACAGTGCTGTAAATCAGCACGTCAAGCCTGTCCACCAATAGCAACCCCCCCCCCCCCACAGGCCATGTTTGCAGGTTTTCCTTCATCTTGCACATGTGCTTTAAAAGACAGTCTGGACAGCAATTCTTGATAAGAGAAATCCACAAAACATGTCCTGTTGGGGGTACTTGAGGGCTGAGGACCACTGCAGTAAAAAGAAAATACTTACCACTTTGTCTTTAACCACTTAAGCCCCGGACCAATACGCTGTCTAAAGACCCAAGATGTTTTTACAATTTGTCACTGCGCTGCTTTAACTGGTAATTACGCGGTCATGCAATGTTGTACCGAAACGAAATTTGCGTCCTTTTCTTCCCACAAATAGAGCTTTCTTTTGATGGTATTTGATTGCCTATGCGATTTTTATTTTTTGCGATATAAACGGAAAAAGACCGAAAATTTAGAAAAAAAATGATTTTTCTTATAACAAAAAGTAAAAAATATCGAATAAACTAAATTTTAGTCAAACATTTAGGCCAAAATGTATTCAGCCACATGTCTTTTGTAAAAAAAATCGCAATAAGCGTATATTTATTGGTTTTCGCAAAAATTATAGCGTCTACAAACTAGGGTACATTTTCTGGAATTTACACAACTTTTATTTTATGACTGCCTATCTCATTTCTTGAGGTGCTAAAATGGCAAGGCAGTACAAAACCCCCCCAAATGACCCCATTTTGGAAAGTAGACACCCCAAGGAAACTGCTGAGAGGCATGTTGAGTCCATTGAATATTTTTTTTTTTTTGTCCCAAGTGATTGAATAATGACAAAAAAAAATAAAATACAAAAAGTTGTCACTAAATGATATATTGCTCACACATGCCATGGTTATATGTGGAATTGCACCCCAAAATACATTCTGCTGCTTCTTCTGAGTACGGGGATACCACATGTGTGGGACTTTTTGGGAGCCTAGCCACGTACGGGACTCCGAAAACCAAGCACCGCCTTCAGCATTTCTAAGGGCGCAAATTTTTGATTTCACTCCTCACTACCTATCACAGTTTCGAAGGCCATAAAATGCCAAAATAGCACAAAACCCCCCAAATGACCCCATTTTGGAAAGTAGACACCCCAAGCTATTTGCTGAGAGGCATGTCGAGTCCATGAAATATTTTATATTTTGAAACAAGTTGCGGGAATATGACAAACTGATTTTTTTTTTGCACAAAGTTGTCACTAAATGATATATTTCTCACACATGCCATGGTTATATGTGGAATTGCACCCCAAAATACATTCTGCTGCTTCTCCTTAGTACAGGGATACCACATGTGTGGGACTTTTTGGGAGCCTAGCCGCGTACGGGACCCCGAAAACCAATCACCACCTTCAAGATTTCTAAGGGCATACATTTTTGATTTCACTCCTCACTACCTATCATAGTTTTGAAGGCCATACAATGCCAAGATGGCACACAACCCCCCCAAATGACCCCATTTTGGAAAGAAGACACCCCAAGCTATTTGCTGAGAGGCATGTTGAGTCCATGGAATATTTAATTTTTTTGCCCCAAGTGATTGAATATTGACAAAAAAAAAAAAAAAAAAAAAAAATTACAAAACGTTGTCACTAAATGATATATTTCTCACACATGCCATGGTTATATGTGGTATTGCACCCCAAAATACATTCTGCTGCTTCTCCTGAGTACGGGGATACCACATGTGTGGGACTTTTTGGGAGCTTAGCCGCGTACGGGACCCCGAAAACCAATCACCCCCCTCAAGATTTCTAAGGACATAAATTTTTGATTTCACTCACACGAATCTTGAAGGTGGTGATTGGTTTTTGGGGTCCCGTACTTGGCTAGGCTCCCAAAAAGTCCCACACATGTGGTATCTCCGTACTCAGGAGAAGCAGCAGAATGTATTTTAGGGTGCAATTCCACATATAACCATGGCATGTGTGAGAAATATATAATTTAGTGACAACGTTTTGTAATTTTTTTTTTTTTGGTCAATATTCAATCACTTGGGGCAAAAAAATTAAATATTCCATGGACTCAACATGCCTCATAGCAAATAGCTTGGCGTGTCTTCTTTCCAAAATGGGGTCATTTGGGGGTTTTTTGTGCTATTTTGGCACTAGGTAGCTAGTTTTTTTTGAGGTTCGCCACCATGTTTTTATAGCGTTAGGTACCCCCATAAATTTTCTAACGCTATAAAAACATGGCGGCGAACCTAAAAAAAAAACTAGCTACCTAGTGGCACGAGCGACACTAATACAGCGATCAGAAAAACGATCGCTTAGTGACGCTGGCAAAAGGGGGGTGAAAGGGTTAACTAGGGGGTGACCAAGGGGTTAAAAGTGTTAGGTCCAGGGTAGCCCCCTACCCCCCCCATAAAGGTTTTAACCCCTTGATCACCCCCTAGTTAACCCTTTCACCCCCCTTTTGCCATCAAGGGGTTAAAACCTTTATTGGGGGGGTAGGGGGCTATCCTGGACCTAACACTAACTGCCTGACACTAACTGCCTGTCACACTGACACTAAATGCAGTGATCAGTAAATGATCACTGCTATTTAGTGACAGTGTGACAGGGGGGGGCTGATCGGGGGGTGACCGGGGGGATTGTATGCCTATGTGTACAGGTGTCAGTGTAGTGCTTGTGTACTCACTGTGTGATGTCTCCGCTCCTCTGCCGGACGAATATACCAGCGGGAGGGGCGGTGACATCACTTCCTCCTCTGCCTGTGTTTACAAGGCAGGCGGAGGAGGGCGGGGGAGGAAGCGGATTGGCTGGGGAGTGATCCGGAGGGGGCAGACAAAAACGAACCGCCACCCCCTCATCCCGGATCGCTCGTGAAGATTACCGACCCGCGGCATGTACCGGGGGGGGGTCCCGATTGGACCCCCGACCCACGTCAAGCAGGGCACGTACAGGTACGTTGATGTGCCTGTCCGTGCCATTCTGCTGACGTAAATGTACATGAGCGGGTCGGGAACTGGTTAAAGTCATGGAGAATAAACATGGCAAACATTTCATGATTACACACCAGGAAAGAAGCTTAGACAAAAAATCACACATAATTTGTTAGGCCCAAACCTATTTCAGCTGCAGCTGTCAAAATATGTAGCATGAAAAAGTAACAAAAAACAAACTTCAAAATTTTAAAGTAATTTTTATTGGTCAACAAAACAAGGAAAGCAAAAAAAGACAAACAAACACACACACACACACAAAAATACATTTCAAAAATCAAAATAAACATAGGTTTAACGTTGCAACATCTTCACAAATTTTTCATAAAATAAGGCAAATAAGGCAAATACATCAAAGTGAACATCATTTAAAAATAAACAAAAACCATTGGCAAAATAAAAAAAACATGCAACAAACCACATTTGTGTTTAGCAACAGCATTTCTGCCAGCTTGCCCCTTCTGAGGGCAGCTGAGGAATGATCGATCCATGCTTTTTATAACAGTGCTAGTAATGAAGCAATTGAAATCACATGAACAAATTGCAGTCTCTAGTTTGGGTGAGCTTGTAATTGCTTACACCTGGTATTAACCCAACCAAGCTTCTATGACCATCCAAGTGATTTTCACCTTTTAAAAAGAAAGGATAATTTTTTTCTAAGTGTCTGAGCAGACTCAGTTCATCACACATGTAGGAACAAAGCTGCAATGGCATGAGAGCTTTTTTTTTTTTTTCCCCTGATCTCATGCTTTCCATCCTGAAGGGGAGGCCTTAGTGAATTATTACGTAACAAAACTAAAGAATAATAATTAAAATGCCCCTGTCCTTACAGACAGAAGTGAACACCGCAGAGGTGATCAAATACCACCAAAATAAAGCTCTCTTTGTGGGAAAAAAAAGGTTGCCAATTTTGTTTGGGAGCCACGTCGCATCGACTGCGCAATTGTCCGTTAAAGCGACACCGTGCTGAATCACAAAAACTGGCCCGGTCATTGACCAGCAATATGGTCCGGGGCTCAAGTGGTTAAAAATTAACAAAACACTAAAGTTAGCCCAATTTTTGGTGATAATGTGAAAGATGATGTTACACCGAGTAAATAGATACCTTACATGTCACGCTTTACTATTGCAAACACTCCTGGAATGAGGCCAAAATTCATTACTTGAAAATCCCCATAGGCGACCTTTTTCTTTTTTTTCAGGTTACCAGTTTATAGTTACAAAGAAGGTCTAGTGCTAAAAGTATTGCTCTCGCTCTAACGCACGCGTCAATACCTCACATGTATGGTTTGAACGATGTTTATATATGTGGGCGGGACTTGCGTAAGTCCCGCCCAAATATGTAAACACCGTTCAAACCACACATGTGAGGTATTGACGCGTGCGAGAGTAATACTTTTAGCACTAGACTTTCTCTGTAGCTATAAACTGGTAACCTGAAAAAAAAAAAGGTCGCCTATGGGGATTTTCAAGTACTGAATTTTGGCCTCATTCCAGGAGTGTTTGCAATAGTAAAGCGTGACATGAAAGGTATCTATTTACTCGTTGTAACATCATCTTTCACATTATCACCAAAAATTGGGCTAACTTTAGTGTTTTGTTAATTTTTAACCACTTGAGCCCCGGACCATATTGCTGGTCAATGACCGGGCCAGTTTTTGTGATTCGGAACGGCGTCGCTTTAACTGACAATTGCGCAGTCGTGCGACGTGGCTCCCAAACAAAATTGGCAACCTTTTTTTTCCCCACAAAGAGAGCTTTATTTTGGTGGTATTTGATCACCTCTGCGGTTTTTTAATTTTTAGAGCTATAACCAAAAATAGAGCGACAATTAAAAAAAAAAAAGAATAATTTTGACTTTTTGCTATAATAAATATCCCCAAAAATATATATTCTAAAAAATAAAAAAATCCCTCAGTTTAGGCCGATACATATTCTACATCTTTTTGGTTCCAAAAAATCGCAATTAGCGTTTATTGATTGGTTTTGGCAAAAGTTATAGCTTCTACAAAATATGGCATTTTTGTTATATTTTTTTTAACTAGTTATTGCGGCGATCAGCGATTTTTATCGGTACTGCGACATTATGGCGGACACATCGGACACTTTTTTGGAACCATTGGCATTTTTCTAGCGATCAGTGCTATAAAAATGCATTGCTTACTATAAAAATGCCACTGGCAGGGAAGGGGTTAACACTAGGTGCGAGGGAGGGGTTAAATATGTTCCCTGGGTGTGTTCTAACTGAAGGGGGGGTGGGACTGACATGGGTAAATGACAGATCGCTGTTCATGAAGGGGAACTCCAGACCCAAAAAGCTTCCAGCTCCTCCCAGTTTGGTCATTCCACTTCCTGCTGGAGTAGAGAGAAGACCTGTCTTCCAGAGCTCCTGTGTTCCAGAGACCAGCCACCAGGACCAGCCTCCAGCCCCAGCCCCAGCCCCCAGAAGAGGGGAGGGATGGCCTCCCTCAGCCCAGGTGAAGGACCAGCATCCGGCCTCCGGAGTAACCAGCAGCACCTGCCCTCCTCCAGCCAGACGAAGATCAGCAGGGATGACCGCCTCTTCCTGGGCACCCAGCAGGGTCTCTTAGACTGGACTACCACACTACCAGGTGAGACTGAGGCCAAAGCCAGGAAGAGGTGTGATAAGATCAAGTCCCTGCTGGTTAGGATAGCCCAGGCCTGCGTGGAAAAAATGACAGCTCTCGCAGGCCTGAGGGACAAGAGGGACAGGTGCTCTAGTAGTAAGAGGTCGGAGTATAGGGGGGCCATCAATACCCTCAAGCTTGAGGTTAATGAAATCTGGGGTTACCTGGGAGGTTTTTTCGAACGTGGGGCTGGAGAGGTGTGCTTTCTTGAGGAGCTCCGGAAGACCCTCCAGCAGGCCAACCAATCAGGAAGTCAGACGGCAAGGAGGAGCAGCGGGCGGTCGGGGTCCCAACCCTCCAAGCAGCCGGGGAAGTCAGGAGAGCCTGGGTGTAGTGGGGGGGGGGGGTGGAAGCTCTGGTGGTGCAGGGCCCAGTAAGGCCATAAAACCTGGGGAGGGCTCCCGAGAGCCGATCCCTCGGTCCGTGAAAAAAGGGGCTGGGGGGTTGGCTATGACAGGGGAGCCCAGTGATCCAGGAGGTACCCCCCCGGTGTCTTCGGGTCAGCATGCCCAGGCTCCCTCAGGATGGTCACGCTGCCACAGCTGGGGCCCACCATGTGCCGGCCTCCATGACCCCTCAGCGTGCAGTAGAGCGGGATGATCTGGCAGTGAAAGTGTCAGGGACTGCTCCTGCAGCTGCTATGTCACCGGGAGAGGGGCAGGTACATGGTGGAGGTATAATAACAAAGTCAGCTTCAGGCAAACAGCTGGTGTGTAGACCAAGTGACCAAGATGGCGCCGGCTGCTGGGGGAGGAGCAGCTGAGGCCACATTCCCCAGTGGGAACCAACCCCTTTTCAGGGAAGGGGGATGTGGCCAGCTCCCATCCAGTGCTCGTGACCCGGAAGTGACCGCCCGCGAACCGGAAGTGCACCCCCCGCGAACCGGAAGTGCACCCCCCGCGAACCGGAAGTGCACCCCCCGCGACCGGAAGTGCACCCCCCGCGACCGGAAGTGCACCCCCCCCGCGACCGGAAGTGCCCCCCTCGCGACCGGAAGTACACCCCCCGCGACCGGAAGTGACCCCCCACGATCAGAACTGCCCCCCTGCGAACCTGCGGCTGGTGTCACCGGCTTGGAGGACCTGGGGGATGAGAGGCTGGAGGTGCGGGGGTGCCTAGTCCCGGATGCTGCAGCAGGCACCTCCAGGCACCCCCGGCAAGTAATGGACAGCATGGACGGTAATATGGACGGTAACATGGACGGTAAGCTGCCACCCCCCCAGGTCCCCATGGACATTACCACAGGCCCCAAGGGGCTCCCTGCAGGACAGGCGGGGTGGGGGGAATGTCAGGTGGGACCCCTCCCGGTGGACTGTGCAGCTTATGACTTTATCCGGCAGTTGGAGGGGTCCCAGGGGGGCATCCCCCCAATACGGGTTGAGTCCCAAGGGGCTGGTGAGGTCGCAGAGGGGTCTGGTTGGGGGAGTTTGGTGGGGGAGGTACCCCCCTCTGCTGTGGCCCCGGGGGGGAGGAGCCTGTAGTCAGGCCAAGGGTGGTGGGTCAGGGGGGTCAGGGTAGTTCAGTGGGGGTGGGTGCAACACCACCGGCAGGGATGGGGGCCCCCCCGTCCCCCCCCACTTCTGGGGGTGCTGAGGGGGGTGCCCCGCTTCCGGAGAACATCTTTCGGGGGTCTCCGGAGGCCAACTTATTATCTGCCCTAAAGGGGGGTCGCTCTTTCGCCCAGGTGGCGGGCTCTCGTGCCCCTCTGGACCACCTGTACAGCCGGTTTGGCGCCCAGAATTTCCGCGCCCCCCCTGCTGACCAGGAGAGGACGCAGGGGTCGGCGTGGACGAGGGGTACAGGTGGTCCAGAGAGGAGGCGTAGGAATGTTGTCCAGCTTCGGTACGAGGGTCCGGACCGCTGCCCCGCCCGAGGTGAGGTGGTGGACCTGGTACTCTCCTTGGGTTTTGGGGTGGGTGACCTTTTTGCTGTCATCCACCCCACCAACACACGGGAGTTTGACATCAGTTTTGTCACTCCCGTGTGTATGGAACGCTTCATCACCAGCTTTGGGCTGGTGAGGGGCGTTGACCCTTGGAAGAAGTACAGGCTCATTCCCATCTCCAGGCAGGAGGAGGTAAAGAACATCACCATCCTGGTGAGGAATGAGTCGCTCCCTCCGGAGGACATTGCCACCTGGCTTGGGAGGTACGGGCAGTTGCAAACCCCCCTGAGAAAGAACCTCGATGAGCGCGGGGTCTGGACCGGGGCTTGGTTGGCCAGGATCCGGCTTAAGAGGGAGGGCAACAGTGTTGCCCACCTCCCTGGCAGTGCCTTGCTGGGCAGAGACCGGATCCTGGCCTTCTACCCGGGACAGCCCCGTCGTTGCTTCAAGTGCGGCAGCCCGACCCACATGAGCTCGGACTGCACGGTGGTCAGATGTGGCCGGTGCCACGAGTTTGGCCACCAGTCCGACTCATGTGGGAAGATCTGTTGTAATCTGTGTGGTGAGATGGGGCACCCATTCAGTCGGTGCCCCAAAGCATATCGGGGTTCTTTCTCAGGGGGGGGACCTCCCGGGCCGGGAGCGGCCGAAGCCCCCCCGGCGAGTGATGGCCGGGGGGGTGGGGATCCTGGGGCCCCTAATGCCCCTCCGGAGGGACCAACAGGCCCACAGCCTCAAAGAAGGCGGAGCAGGCGTGGGCGAGGGGCTCCCCCCCCGGGAGATACGGGCTCAGTTGGCCAGGAGGCTCCCGATCCTCCGGAAGGCGAAGCCGGTGGGGAGGAGTCGGGGAGGCCTGGGGGTCCCGGGCCTGAGGGTCCGGGGCCCCGGCTTTCCCCTCCTTTAGTTGCAGGGCCGATCCCCCCCCCTCCACCTGTTCTATCTGCCTCCCCATGCAGCCCCCCCTCATCTTCCCCCCCCCCCCTCGTCCCCCCCCTCCCAAGTCCCGTCCCCCCCCTTCCCCTTCTTCTGCCGATCCCCTTCCTGTCCCCCCCCCCTGTCTCTGGCCCCCCTCCTGCCTCTCCCATCCCCCCCCCTTCTGGACCCAAAGTCTCCTCTGGCCTTGTGGCCATGGAGACGGAAGCTGCTCGAGCCTCATCTAAGAGGGAAATCTCGAGCAGCGGGTCCGAGGAGGGGGGTGGCGTAGTCACCTCAGAGAGATGGCAGGAGTGGGAGCAGGTGAGACGCAGGAAGAAGGGGAAGGCTGTAAAATCTGGGGGCGGGAGGTCCCCTGTGAAGGGTGGGGTTCCCCCAGGGGCACGAAGTGGGGTGTCCCTGGGGAACCCGTTTGGTGTCCTCTCCTCCTCCTCGGACTCAGAGGAGGAGGAGGGAGTGTAAATATGTAAATATGTTTTGGTGTTTGTAGTATGAAGGAGAACGTGACCCTTTCAATCATTTTGATGGCGGTACCCTCTCCAATACGGCTTGCGACCATTAATGTCGCAAGTATTCGTTCTGCACAAGCTCGTTTTATGGCCTTTGATTTTCTCAGCCGTGTTGAAGCTGACATTTTGTTTTTGCAGGAGACCTGGCTGGCATCTGTGGCAGAGATGCATCTAGCAAAGAGGGAGTGGAGATGTGGGCCCTCCCTCTGGTCTCTTGCGGCCGAGCCCTGCAGTGGTGTTGCGGTCCTTTTTAAGACTGGTTCGGTGGCTTGCCGGCGAGTGATTGAAGTGGAGATTGGTAGATGTCTGGTGGTGGACGCTGTCGTGAGGGGGCAATTCCTCCGGCTCATTAATTTTTATGGGCCTCAAACCAAGAGGGAGAGGAAGAGCCTCCTTACGGCGGTTAAGCCTTATCTTTTTACATCCCAGCAGGTGATCTTTGGTGGTGACTTCAATATGATCACTAGGCCCAAAGACCGGGCAGGTGCCGCCAACCCTCTGGGATATGATAGTACTTTTTTGAATAGCGTAGTGAGGGAGGCCGGGTTGGTGGATGTGCACGTTCGTCACCTCCCCAACCTCACTGGTTTCACATTTTCCCGAGGTAGTTCTAAGAGTAGATTAGATAGGTTTTTTTTTAAAGGGGGACTCTGCTTGCTCGGCTCCAGAGCTGCAGTCGGTGGAGTTCTCCGATCACTGTATGGTATCTGTGGCCCTGAATGTCGCCGACACTCCTCAGAAAGGGAGGGGTATGTGGCGCCTGAATGGGTCGCTACTGGAGGATCCTGAGGTTAGGGAAGCCTATGAGGTTTTCTTCCTGGACCAGACCTCGCTCCTTGAGGGCAACTGCTCCCGCCTTGAATGGTGGGAAGTAGTTAAAAAGAGGTCTGGTGACTTTTTCCGGGAAATCTCTGGGTACAGGGCAGCTTCCAAGTACCAGGCCTACCAGAGACTACGCAGGCAGCTTGACCGCCTGGTGTCCTCTGGGGGCTCTCGGGAACAGATATCTGAAGGCGCAGATGAAGGAGTGTCAGTACGACCGTCTCGCCTCCCTGGTTTTTGAGAGGGATTATGGGAAGTTTATCTCTCCTGATCCCTACAGGAGCTGTGGTGAGGCGGCGAGTTCGAAGGTCGTACACGGCCTGAAGGATGCCTCGGGATCTCTGGTCCGGTCCAGATCAGGGATCCTGGGTGTCGTCAGAGACCACTTTTCGGACCTCCTGAAGAAGCGGCCTCTAGACATGGAGAAAGTCAGGGAATTCCTTGATGAGACCCCACTGGAAGTGAGGTCTGACCTTCCTGACTCTCTGACAGAAGAGATCTCGGTGGCTGAAGTCGAGCAGGCTATCAGCTCTTTAGCATCTAAAAAGTCGCCTGGGCCCGATGGGCTCACGGCAGAGTTTTACAAAACCTTTAAGAGCCTCTTGGCTCCTCATTTGAGGGACGTGTACCGTGAATGTTTGGCCTATGGCCTGCTGCCTCCCTCAATGAGAAGGTCAGCTCTGATCCTTCTGTCAAAGGGAAAAGACCCGTCTGTGGTGGAGAATTGGCGTCCGATCGCCCTTCTTACCACAGATAGGAAGATACTGGCAAAGATCTTGTTTACACGTCTGTCTGCTTTGGCGGGCAGGATGCTGTCTCCCTCTCAGCACTGCACAATTCCTGGCCGGGGCACTTTTGGTGCCGTCCTGAACGTCCGGGAGGCTGTGGAAAGGTGCAGGGCTGATGGCAGCGAGCGGTATCTGCTTGCACTGGATCAGGCTAAGGCGTTTGATCGGGTGAACCATGAGTACCTTTGGCTGCTTCTGAGGAGATACGGTCTGCCTGATCAATTTGTTGATTGGCTACAGGTATTGTATAGGGGAGCTGAGAGCTTCCCTCTTGTCAACGGTTGGGTGGGTCGGGCCTTTTCTGTGGACTCTGGCGTCCGGCAGGGCTGCCCGTTGAGCCCCCTCCTGTACGTCTTTGCGGTTGACCTCTTCGTAAGGAGGCTAGACTGCGAGCGTCTTGTGGGGGTTCCGGTGGGACCTGTCGGGGGTCCGGTTTCGGCAGTGAAGGTCGTGGCCTACGCGGATGACGTCTCGGTGGTGGTATCTGGTCGTGAGGAGGCCCATTATGTGGAATCCCAGATCGGGTGCTACTCTGAGGCGTCAGGTTCGCTGGTCAATTGGGACAAGAGTGAAGTTTTCTGGATGGGGAAGGAGGGGGAGCAGTTCCCCCTTCCGGACGTGTTCCCCACGCCCGTACCAGAGATTCGAGTACTTGGCATTCATTTCGGCCCGGGTGATTATCCCAAGCTAAATTGGGAGCGCAGGCTGGTGAGTGCCACTCGGAAGGTGAAGGCCTGGAGAGGTTGGAAACTTTCCCTGAGGGAAAGGGTATGCTTGGTCAAGACGTACTTACTGCCTGAGTTTCTCTTTGTGAGCTACGTGTGTCTTTTGCCAGCATCTCTCTATGCTCGGGTCTCTGGTCTGTTCTTCCTGCTGTTGTGGGGAAACAGACTGAACCTGATCAAGAGGGAGGTCACATACCGCCAGCGAAGGCAAGGAGGGTTGGACATGGTCAACCCGGTGGTGTTCTTCATCATCATTTTTGTAAAGTACAACTTGCAGTCCATCTTTGTGGACGCGCCTTCCTGGTGGGAATGTTCATGCAAGGACTGGCTCTTGCTGTTCCTGAGGAGGTGGGGGGAGGGGGGGAGGCCCGGCGATCTGAGGAGATCGCATGGGTATCTCCCATCCTACGTCCCCCTGGCATTGAAGGCACTGAGGCAGTGGCGGATAACTGCCCTTGAGGTGGGCTCTCTGGGTCGGCGTGAGCTGTACCTGAGGGTCATGGCCTCGGACATTTTGAAGCCCCTGTCTTTAAGGGACTGTCCTGAGAGGGTCCTCACGGAGGGGTTAGCCCTCTTGAATTCTTCCAGAATTCCGAACAAGTTTTGGGATCTTGCATGGAGGTCGTTCCATGGACGATTGTACGTCCGTGCAAATCTCATATATCTGAACCTAGGGGACAGGGGCTGTCCCCGACGGGAATGTGGAGGGACATTGGAGACCATGGACCATTTTCTGGTCCAATGTCCCTTCAACATGGAGGTTCTTACGGGGGTAGGGGGTGCCATTGGCTACCCCCGCCTTCCGGCCCTTTCCTATGCTGAGCGGGTGTATGGTGACTTCGGGGTCCGCAGGGGTTTTGAGTTATCGTCACTTTATTTAGTCAGCGTAGTTGTGCTTTACTACACTTGGCACGCTCGGTGTTTGGTGTCCACTAGGGACAAAATCCTGTCTGTGCATGAGGTGGTGGGCGATATCTTTCGGGAGTTGGTGAAGGTGCGGGATCTGGAAAGGAGCAGGGTCGGGCCTGAGAGGTGTGCCCATTTATGGAGGGGGTTCCTCTTCCAGCCCCCTTAGGCCATGACCCTGCCCCTCTCCACGGGTAGGGGCAACTTTCCTTTCTCACCCCCCTTAGATTTTGTTTATAGTTTATTTTTGAAATAAGGCTACAGACATGTCTGATTATCATGTTCTCGCTCATACGTGGGTTGTAGGTATTTGTTGTTCTGGTGGTGGGGTGTGTTGTGGGTTGGCGATTATCTGGACAGTAGTGGTTTTTATGGACTTTAATATTTCCCTACTGTACCAGTGAGCCGTTTTAAGTTGGTTTTGTTCTTTTTTTTGTTGGCAATGATCTGGACAAGCTTTTTCTGATGGACTATAAAGACTTTTTCTTGTACCAGTGAGCCTGTTGTAAATACCCGTTCTAATGTTGTTGTGTTTTTTTTTTGCAGTTATTTTCTTGGAGGGTGGTATGATGGTTTGTGTGTGTTGTTTGTTTTGTGTTATTTAGTTTATTTTGTATATTAACTTTTTTATGGTCGTAGTTTTAAAAATAAAAATCTCCACTTCCTGCTGGAGTAGAGAGAAGACCTGTCTTCCAGAGCTCCTGTGTTCCAGAGGATCCAGCCACCAGGACCAGCCTCCAGCCCCAGCCCCAGCCCCTGGCCCCGGAAGAGGGGAGGGATGGCCTCCCTCAGCCCAGGAGAAGGACCTGCCTCCGGCCTCCGGAGTAACCAGCAGCACCTGCCCTCCTCCAGCCAGACGAAGATCAGCAGGGATGACCGCCTCTTCCTGGGCACCCAGCAGGGTCTCTTAGACTGGACTACCACACTACCAGGTGAGACTGAGGCCAAAGCCAGGAAGAGGTGTGATAAGATCAAGTCCCTGCTGGTTAGGATAGCCCAGGCCTGTGTGGAAAAAATGACAGCTCTCGCAGGCCTGAGGGACAAGAGGGACAGGTGCTCTAGTAGTAAGAGGTCGGAGTATAGGGGGGCCATCAATACCCTCAGGCTTGAGGTTAATGAAATCTGGGGTTACCTGGGAGGTTTTTTCGAACGTGGGGCTGGAGAGGTGAGCTTTCTTGAGGAGCTCCGGAAGACCCTCCAGCAGGCCAACCAATCAGGAAGTCAGACGGCAAGGAGGAGCAGCGGGCGGTCGGGGTCCCAACCCTCCAAGCAGCCGGGGAAGTCAGGAGAGCCTGGGTGTAGTGGGGGGGGTGGAAGCTCTGGTGGTGCAGGGCCCAGTAAGGCCATAAAACCTGGGGAGGGCTCCCGAGAGCCGATCCCTCGGTCCGTGAAAAAAGGGGCTGGGGGGTTGGCTATGACAGGGGAGCCCAGTGATCCAGGAGGCCGCAGGGCCCAAGCGCCGCCGGGGGTACCCCCCCTGCGTCTACGGGTCAGCACACCCGGGCTCCCACAGGAGGGCCACGCTGCAATTGTGGAAGCCCGCTGTGTGCCTGTCTCCAGGACCCCTCAGCCTGCAGTAGAGCGGGAGGACCTGGCAGAGGCAGCGCCAGTGACTGCTCCTGCGGCTGGTAGTGAACAGGGTGAGAGGCAGGTGCATGGCGGTGAAGTACCAGTAAAAACATTAAAAGTACTTGTTCGCAGCGTGGCCAAGATGGCGCCGGCTGCTGGGGGAGGAGCAGCCAGCATTAGGGACCCGGAAGTACCCCCCGCGACCGGAAGTGCTCCCCCCCGCGACCGGAAGTGCTCCCCCCGCGACCGGAAGTGGACCTGGGGGGTGATGGGCCGGGGGTGCAGGGGTGCCCAGTCCCGGTTATTGCAGCAAGCACCTCTGGGCACCCCCGGCAGGACGGTATGGACGGTATGGACGGTGAGCTGCCTACCCCCCAGGTCCCTATGGACACCAGCCCTGAAGGGCTTCCAGCGGCACAGGCAGGGTGGGGGGATTGTCAGGTGGGGCCCCTCCCGGAGGACAGTGCTGCATATGACTTTATCCGTCAGCTGGAGGGGTCCCAGGGGGGCATCCCCCCAGAGACAAGTGTGCGGGTTGAGTCCCAAGGGGCTGGTGAGGTCGCAGAGGGGTCTGGATGGGGGAGTTTGGTGGGGGAGGTACCCCCCTCTGCTGTGGCCCCGGGGGGGGGAGGAGCCTGTAGTCAGGCCAAGGGTGGTGGGTCAGGGGGGTCAGGGTAGTTCAGTGGGGGTGGGTGCAACACCACCGGCAGGGATGGGGGCCCCCCGTCCCCCCCCACTTCTGGGGGTGCTGAGGGGGGTGCCCCGCTTCCGGAGAACATCTTTCGGGGGTCTCCGGAGGCCAACTTATTATCTGCCCTAAGGGGGGGTCGCTCTTTCGCCCAGGTGGCGGGCTCTCGTGCCCCTCTGGACCACCTGTACAGCCGGTTTGGCGCCCAGAATTTCCGCGCCCCCCCTGCTGACCAGGAGAGGACGCAGGGGTCGGCGTGGATGAGGGGTACAGGTGGTCCAGAGAGGAGGCGTAGGAATGTTGTCCAGCTTCGGTACGAGGGTCCGGACCCCTGCCCCGCCCGAGGTGAGGTGGTGGGCCTGGTACTCTCCTTGGGTTTTGGGGTGGGTGACCTTTTTGCTGTCATCCATCCCACCAACACACGGGAGTTTGATATAAGTTTTGTCACTCCCGTGTGTATGGAACGCTTCATCACCAGCTTTGGGCTGGTGAGGGGCGTTGACCCTTGGAAGAAGTACAGGCTCATTCCCATCTCCAGGCAGGAGGAGGTAAAGAACATCACCATCCTGGTGAGGAATGAGTCGCTCCCTCCGGAGGACATTGCCACCTGGCTTGGGAGGTACGGGCAGTTGCAAACCCCCCTGAGAAAGAACCTTGATGAGCGCGGGGTTTGGACCGGGGCTTGGTTGACCGGGATCCGGCTCAAGAGGGAGGGCAACAGTGTTGCCCACCTCCCTGGCAGCGCCTTCCTGGGCAGAGACCGGATCCTGGCCTTCTACCCGGGCCAGCCCCGCCGCTGCTTTAAGTCTGGCAGCCCGACCCACATGAGTTCGGACTGTACGGTGGTCAGATGTAGCCGGTGCCTTGAGTTTGGCCATCAGTCCGACTCATGTGGGAAGATCTGTTGCAACCTTTGTGGTGAGATGGGGCACCCATTCACTCGGTGCCCCAAAGCATATCGGGGTTCTTTCTCAGGGGGGGGACCTCCCGGACCGGGAGCGGCCGAAGCCCCCCCGGCGAGTGATGGCCGGGGGGGTGGGGATCCTGGGGCCCCTAATGCCCCTCCGGAGGGACCAACAGGCCCACAGCCTCAAAGAAGGCGGAGCAGGCGTGGGCGAGGGGCTCCCCCCCCGGGAGATACGGGCTCAGTTGGCCAGGAGGCTCCCGATCCTCCGGAAGGCGAAGCCGGTGGGGAGGAGTCGGGGAGGCCTGGGGGTCCCGGGCCTGAGGGTCCGGGGCCCCGGCTTTCCCCTCCTTTAGTTGCAGGGCCGATCCCCCCCCCCTCCACCTGTTCTATCTGCCTCCCCATGCAGCCCCCCCTCATCTTCCCATCCCCGTACCCCCCCCCTCGTCCCCCCCCTCCCAAGTCCCGTCCCCCCCTCCCCCTTCTTCTGCCGATCCCTTTCCTGTCCCCCCCCCTGTCTCTGGCCCCCCTCCTGCCTCTCCCATCCCCCCCCCTTCTGGACCCAAAGTCTCCTCTGGCCTTGTGGCCATGGAGACGGAAGCTGCTCGAGCCTCATCTAAGAGGGAAATCTCGAGCAGCGGGTCCGAGGAGGGGGGTGGCGTAGTCACCTCAGAGAGATGGCAGGAGTGGGAGCAGGTGAGACGCAGGAAGAAGGGGAAGGCTGTGAAATCTGGGGGCGGGAGGTCCCCTGTGAAGGGTGGGGTTCCCCCAGGGGCACGAAGTGGGGTGTCCCTGGGGAACCCGTTTGGTGTCCTCTCCTCCTCCTCGGACTCAGAGGAGGAGCAGGGAGTGTAAATATGTAAATATGTTTTGGTGTTTGTAGTATGAAGGAGAACGTGACCCTTTCAATCATTTTGATGGCGGTACCCTCTCCAATACGGCTTGCGACCATTAATGTCGCAAGTATTCGTTCTGCACGAGCTCGTTTTATGGCCTTTGATTTTCTCAGCCGTGTTGAAGCTGACATTTTGTTTTTGCAGGAGACCTGGCTGGCATCTGTGGCAGAGATGCATCTAGCAAAGAGGGAGTGGAGATGTGGGCCCTCCCTCTGGTCTCTTGCGGCCGAGCCCTGCAGTGGTGTTGCGGTCCTTTTTAAGACTGGTTCGGTGGCTTGCCGGCGAGTGATTGAAGTGGAGATTGGTAGATGTCTGGTGGTGGACGCTGTCGTGAGGGGGCAATTCCTCCGGCTCATTAATTTTTATGGGCCTCAAACCAAGAGGGAGAGGAAGAGCCTCCTTACGGCGGTTAAGCCTTATCTTTTTACATCCCAGCAGGTGATCTTTGGTGGTGACTTCAATATGATCACTAGGCCCAAAGACCGGGCAGGTGCCGCCAACCCTCTGGGATATGATAGTACTTTTTTGAATAGCGTAGTGAGGGAGGCCGGGTTGGTGGATGTGCACGTTCGTCACCTCCCCAACCTCACTGGTTTCACATTTTCCCGAGGTAGTTCTAAGAGTAGATTAGATAGGTTTTTTTTAAAGGGGGACTCTGCTTGCTGGGCTCCAGAGCTGCAGTCGGTGGAGTTCTCCGATCACTGTATGGTATCTGTGGCCCTGAATGTCGCCGACACTCCTCAGAAAGGGAGGGGTATGTGGCGCCTGAATGGGTCGCTACTGGAGGATCCTGAGGTTAGGGAAGCCTATGAGGTTTTCTTCCTGGACCAGACCTCGCTCCTTGAGGGCAACTGCTCCCGCCTTGAATGGTGGGAAGTAGTTAAAAAGAGGTCTGGTGACTTTTTCCGGGAAATCTCTGGGTACAGGGCAGCTTCCAAGTACCAGGCCTACCAGAGACTACGCAGGCAGCTTGACCGCCTGGTGTCCTCTGGGGGCTCTCGGGAACAGATATCCGGTCTGAAGGCGCAGATGAAGGAGTGTCAGTACGACCGTCTCGCCTCCCTGGTTTTTGAGAGGGATTATGGGAAGTTTATCTCTCCTGATCCCTACAGGAGCTGTGGTGAGGCGGCGAGTTCGAAGGTCGTACACGGCCTGAAGGATGCCTCGGGATCTCTGGTCCGGTCCAGATCAGGGATCCTGGGTGTCGTCAGAGACCACTTTTCGGACCTCCTGAAGAAGCGGCCTCTAGACATGGAGAAAGTCAGGGAATTCCTTGATGAGACCCCACTGGAAGTGAGGTCTGACCTTCCTGACTCTCTGACAGAAGAGATCTCGGTGGCTGAAGTCGAGCAGGCTATCAGCTCTTTAGCATCTAAAAAGTCGCCTGGGCCCGATGGGCTCACGGCAGAGTTTTACAAAACCTTTAAGAGCCTCTTGGCTCCTCATTTGAGGGACGTGTACCCTGATCAATTTACTATTGGATAATACTTCCAGGGGATATTTGTGGTCCATGGAGTTTTTTTTTTTGATGAAGATAGACTTCCCCTCCCCTCCCTCTTCCTGTCATTATGTAAATAAACCAGAATTGGGTTTTACGAGCTGAGCATACAACAAAGTCCTTTTTCAGCATTTATATATAAGCAGGAAGTCAGTGGGAGGAGTTTTTGAAGTCTTCTGAAAGATTAGCAATGGTATTTGTGTCCTGAAAGGACAAGGGAAAATATTTTGGCGTTTTTAAAGGTTTTTGTGAAGTGTTATACTGTAAATACAGTTTTGGGTATTTTAGAGCAAACAGGGGGGCTTCACCATTATTGTTGTGACATCTAGACGCAGGTAGAAAGAAGCCATAATATTGTTTTGAAAAGTGGAGGATTTCATGGTGCGTTGTAGTTTGTGTGACAAACACATTTTTAGAGGCTTTATATCGTGAGACAGGTCAGGCCGTGTACAATAATCGGAATTCCTGTGCGCGATTGTATTAGCATAAATGTGAGGAGTAGTACGCTAATTGCCCTGCTAAGGCCGTGTAGAATAATCGGAATGCAGGGATCGGTTATGATTTTAAAGGCGCAAGCCATAACCACTCCGAAAATAAGCGCATTGGTTTTCTGGACGCAGATTCACCAATAAAAATCGATTGAATCGTCGTGGGATGTGCCGCCCATGCAGTGCACCAGTCAGACAGCTGCACGCATATGAAATCTCAGTTCGGGGCTCCGGACATGAGACCCCTTAAAGAATGACATAGGTGGTCAGAGGGTACAGTAAGGTGTACTCCTTTGGAAGGTACTCTGGCTGGAGGTATGAGACCTCAGAATAAAGATACCTTGAATGTAGTTCAGATATGGCTTCAGAAATCTGTAATGATGAGTGTGGATGGAGGCGTGGTACACGCTTTGGTGACCCTCAAAGGAGAGCTATACATAGCCGGTCTATGCAAGGCTCTCACGCTATTCTCATATTTTCCCATTGTATTTTCTTCTATTGCTGAAAGTGAAGGCAGATTTCCAGCGGGTTTTTGTTTTTTTTTCATTTTTGTTTTGGATACTATGAATATCTCCCCCACATTTGTATATGAATGTTTGTATGTAGTAACGTGAATATGTTCGAATTTACCGCGGCGATCCTCCGATGCGTCGCGGCTGTTGTATTTTTGTAGAAAGGGGGAAAGTAGAAACGGGGAAAGTAGAAACGGGGAAAGTAAGAGTTGCACAGAATTTCGTTTGAATCGGTTTTTAAAGAATGTCCTTGAAAATTTACAGGAATGTCATTTTTGTTTGCCATTCTCTGCAGGATAAATATGAGGGATGGAGTAATGATTTCTGCTTAAGTATTTTTCAGGTCCAAGAAGCTTCTGGAAGTTTCTGTACATAGAGAGCAGGTGTATGTAGACAGCTGAACACATGGATAAATACGAGTCTTAGGCCCCATACACACGAGAGGATTTATCCGCAGATACGGTCCAGCGGACCGTATCCGCGGATAAATCCTCTCGAGGATTTCAGAGGATTTCTATGCGATGGCGTGTACACACCATCGCATTGAAATCCGCGCTGAAATCCTCTGCCGATGACGTGTCGCGCCGTCGCCGCTATTATGACGCGGCGACGGGCGCGACGCTGTCATATAAGGAATTCCACGCATGCGTCAAATCATTACGACGCGTGCGGGGAATCCCTTTGGACGAATGGATCCGGTAAGTCTGTACAGACGAGCGGATCCATCCGTTGGAATGGATTCCAGCAGATGGATTTGTTGTGCATCACAGCAAATATCCGATCTGCTGGAATCCATCCCAGAGGAGATTTCTCCGCGGAAACAGATCCGCTGGCGTGTACACACCATAGGATCTATCCGCAGAAACCCATTTGCTGGGATTTATCTGCGGATGGATTCTATCGTGTGTACGGGGCCTAAGAAGGTTTAAAGTATCACAGGCTATTTCATTGTTTCTTCTTCCTCCAGTCTCTAATGAGGAAGAAAATGGGGGGATAAATAAATGTAAAAGTGACAGTTTTTCGAACTAATAACACTAATCTTTCTAATTCTAATCGAGTTTGTGCCAAGACTGTCTTTCTTTGATAGAATTTGAATCGGCAAGCAGCAGTCTGGTGAAGTAGGTTCCCATTAAATGAACCTCCCAATGGTTCCAGGTATTACAGGAGATGGTGACTGGGTCGTGTGTAAAGAAGCTTGATGGATGAGACCACGCCAGCCACTGCAAGACGCGGCTCCTCCACATCAAAGAAATTAGTAGTATCTTCGTTTATTTTGTATTTGTTTGTTTAGTAAATTTTAGCAGAGGTAACGATGAAAAGCATCCCAAGTTATTATTTAAAGTCTATTTTATGACTATTTAAGAAAGTGAACGGGACGGATTGCGGGGTCTGTTCTGAGTCTCCACGAGCTTTAGTCCCCAGCGATGACAGCGGTACATGCTATTTATGATGTTATGATTGGTATGAGGATTATTGACAAACTAGTGAAGACTCCGAACAGACATTTGTCAATAGAATTTAATGAGATGTCTTTAGAGGGTAGAATTGTTTTTTTGGCTCTGTTCTTCAGTTGGGTATCTATAGCTTATAAGGTAATTCCCCCAATGCAAGAGGTTCATGTGTGGTGGTGAAGCTGTCCCAGCATCCTATATCGCGGCCGATCGCAAGGATCTGATGGCGCAAGAGAAAGTAGGAATGGCAGGGACAGCAAGACGGGAATTGTTCACCAACCCGGACCAGGTCTGGGCATGGCTTCCTGCATGTACAAGGTGGGGGGCTTGAGCTTATGATACGATTGAACAACTCACACCTATTGAGGATGGAATGTTTCATGTAACTGTTGAAGCTACAAGGAAGTTCTCACGGTCCAAGGGCGATTTCTGGGAATTCACAAGTAAAGATTATTATACCTGGATCGGGGACACTGGGAATTGGAGTTCAGGCCCATATGGATAAGGTTTGGGTCCCTGCAAGGCAGAGCCAGAGCTGTAGCTAAGTGAAGGTTGGGAATCCTTTGAAAGGTCTGGGAATCTTTGGGGATTTAATTTTTATTTTACAGCGGATCGTGGTTGATGGAAATGGGAATATATATACTCATGTCGTTTTTATTTCTATTCTTTCTATGTTGTGATGAGGCGCTCCTGTTGCCTGATTGGACGCGTGACCAGAGCCGGAGCAGATGACCACATTTTCCTTGATGAGACGCCCGAAGCCGGACCCACGTACAAGACACAGATGACCCCAGACCGATCGATTACTACAGCTCACCAAGTTGTGTCCTCCTTATAAGTCATGTCTCCTGAAGAACAGAGTCTACATGTCAAGCCGTGTTTTCCTTTTATGAACTCATATGGACTGTAAGGACTGATTCGTTTCCAGGTGTAAAGAAGAAGATCATCACGGGACACTTGGGAGAATATGACAAAAAAAGGGAGGACTGTTGTGGAAAATTCTATAAATGTATGTTGTCAGATGTCCCCCCAGTGTCGGTTTTGCTGTAGTGCGCTCAGGTGAGCGAATACACGCATACAGACGTTGGTGGAAGGCCATTGGGGCAAACACCTTTCCATGGAAACAGCAGATCTGCACGTTCCTTTTAGGGACGTTAATTTATGCCTCAGCAAGGGACTGGCCACTTCTTGCCGACTGCATTAAATGACCCCAAGTGGACAGATCTGCGTACCTGGAAACTGTAGGATAACTATATGAAAATTATGGTTATCGGATCCATGATTTAGTATGGTTTTGCAACATTGGTTTTGGTTTGCACACGGCTCTGGGTAGCCATGCTTCCTGATTCCTTTGTGTCTCACAGAGCATGCAGACTGCCCGCAGCCGTCTGCACAAACCACTACTAAGCATTGTTTGAATAACAATGCTGTGATTGGTTCTTTTGAATGTATACACCATGTCTGATTGGCTGTTTTGTGAAGCCACACCTTTTGTTACTGATGATTGACCCTATATAATAAACGAGCTGCTTGAAGTCAAGGGTGGATGACTGAGAGCTGAATGGAATGAGAACATGCTGGTGTGAGGTCTCTTGCTTGTATGAATGGCAGAGAATGATGGTGAGTGAATCTATTTAGGTTAATTATGGATCATTTCATTAAGATGAATGAGACACAGAATATCTGTCTGTCTGCTTTGCAGACAGACAGAAATTCCAGTACAGATAAATCTGTAATGGAATTTCTGGCTGTCTGCAAAGCAGACAGACAGATATTCTGTTTCTCATTCATCTTAATGAAATAATCCATAATTAACCTAAATAGATTCACTCACCATCATTCTCTGCCATTCATACAAGCAAGAGACCTCACACCAGCCTGTTCTCATTCCATTCAGCTCTCCGTCATCATCCTTGACTTCCAGCAGCTCGTTCGTTTATTTATAGGGTCAATCATCAGTAACAAAAGGTGTGGCTTTACAAAACAGCCAAAAGACTCAATAGGAAGTGAGGTCACAACATGTGACCACCTCCATAGGAAGTGAGCTCACAGGGTGTCGGCTCCACCCAGCAGATGTCCATATATGGAAACCCTTCCAACAGGGATTCCATACAGTAATAACAAGATAATACAACAATACAGCAATAAACAATAACAATAGGATACAGTTCCTGATGAGAGGAGCATATCTGCAGGCATAGGCGCACATCACAAAACAGTGTTGATCAGGTACTGAGAGATGACAGGCGCGCACACCAGCTAAATTGACAATGCGCTTGCAGAGCGGACGCACCGAGAAGGCGAATATCTGTGCATCACACAGGGGCCCTTTCGCCGGCCGACACCCCCCCTCCAAAAACACCCTTCTCCAAATCAGGAAGTGTATCTCCACAAGTCTGTCTGCCCCAGTCAGCTTTCTAGAGCGGGCTGAGGGAGAACCAACCATGGGTGACACTATGACAATACATAATAAATACATCTTTAAATTTCCACAACAGGAAGGAGGGGGAGCAGTTCCCCCTTCCGGACGTGTTCCCCACGCCCGTACCAGAGATTCGAGTACTTGGCATTCATTTCGGCCCGGGTGATTATCCCAAGCTAAATTGGGAGCGCAGGCTGGTGAGTGCCTCTCGGAAGGTGAAGGCCTGGAGAGGTTGGAAACTTTCCCTGAGGGAAAGGGTATGCTTGGTCAAGACGTACTTACGGCCTGAATTTCTCTTTGTGAGCTACGTGTGTCTTTTGCCAGCATCTCTCTATGCTCGGGTCTATGGTCTGTTCTTCCTGCTGTTGTGGGGAAACAGACTGAACCTGATCAAGAGGGAGGTCACATACCGCCAGCGAAGGCAAGGAGGGTTGGACATGGTCAACCCGGTGGTGTTCTTCATCATCATTTTTGTAAAGTACAACTTGCAGTCCATCTTTGTGGACGCGCCTTCCTGGTGGGAATGTTCATGCAAGGACTGGCTCTTGCTGTTCCTGAGGAGGTGGGGGGAGGGGGGAGGCCCGGCGATCTGAGGAGATCGCATGGGTATCTCCCATCCTACGTCCTCCTGGCATTGAAGGTACTGAGGCAGTGGCGGATAACTGCCCTTGAGGTGGGCTCTCTGGGTCGGCGTGAGCTGTACCTGAGGGTCATGGCCTCGGACATTTTGAAGCCCCTGTCTTTAAGGGACTGTCCTGAGAGGGTCCTCACGGAGGGGTTAGCCCTCTTGAATTCTTCCAGAATTCCGAACAAGTTTTGGGATCTTGCATGGAGGTCGTTCCATGGACGACTGTACGTCCGTGCAAATCTCATATATCTGAACCTAGGGGACAGGGGCTGTCCCCGACGGGAATGTGGAGGTACATTGGAGACCATGGACCATTTTCTGGTCCAATGTCCCTTCAACATGGAGGTTCTTACGGGGGTAGGGGGTGCCATTGGCTACCCCCGCCTTCCGGCCCTGACCTATGCTGAGCGGGTGTATGGTGACTTCGGGGTCCGCAGGGGTTTTGAGTTATCGTCACTTTATTTAGTCAGCGTAGTTGTGCTTTACTACACTTGGCACGCTCGGTGTTTGGTGTCCACTAGGGACAAAATCCTGTCTTTGCATGAGGTGGTGGGCGATATCTTTCGGGAGTTGGTGAAGGTGCGGGATCTGGAAAGGAACAGGGTCGGGCCTGAGAGGTGTGCCCATTTATGGAGGGGGTTCCTCTTCCAGCCCCCTTAGGCCATGACCCTGCCCCTCTCCATGGGTAGGGGCAACTTTCCTTTCTCACCCCCCTTAGATTTTGTTTATAGTTTATTTTTGAAATAAGGCTACAGACATGTCTGATTATCATGTTCTCGCTCATACGTGGGTTGTAGGTATTTGTTGTTCTGGTGGTGGGGTGTGTTGTGGGTTGGCGATGATCTGGACAGTAGTGGTTTTTATGGACTTTAATATTTCCCTACTGTACCAGTGAGCCGTTTTAAGTTGGTTTTGTTCTTTTTCTGTTGGCAATGATCTGGACAAGCTTTTTCTGATGGACTATAAAGACTTTTTCTTGTACCAGTGAGCCTGTTGTAAATACCCGTTCTAATGTTGTTGTGGTTTTTTTTGCAGTTATTTTCTTGGAGGGTGGTATGATGGTTTGTGTGTCTTGTTTGTTTTGTGTTATTTAGTTTATTTTGTATATTTTGTTAACTTTTTTATGGTCGTAGTTTTAAAAATAAAAATCTCCAGACCAAAAAGCTTCCAGCTCCTCCCACTTTGGTCATTCCACTTCCTGCTGGAGTAGAGAGAAGACCTGTCTTCCAGAGCTCCTGTGTTCCAGCCACCAGGACCAGCCTCCAGCCCCAGCCCCAGCACCAGCCCCTGGCCCCGGAAGAGGGGAGGGATGGCCTCCCTCAGCCCAGGTGAAGGACCAGCATCCGGCCTCCGGAGTAACCAGCAGCACCTGCCCTCCTCCAGCCAGACGAAGATCAGCAGGGATGACCGCCTCTTCCTGGGCACCCAGCAGGGTCTCTCGGACTGGACCAGCATGCAACCAGGTGAGACTGAGGCCAAAGCCAGGAAGAGGTGTGATAAGATCAAGTCCCTGCTGGTTAGGATAGCCCAGGCCTGCGTGGAAAAAATGTCAGCTCTCGCAGGCCTGAGGGACAAGAGGGACAGGTGCTCCAGCAGTAAGAGGTCGGAGTACAGGGAGGCCATTAACACCCACCGGCTGCAGGTGAAGGAGATTTGGGACTATCTTGGGGGATTTTGTGAACATGGGGCTGGAGAAGTTGCTTTCCTTGAGGAGCTCAGGAAGACCCTCCAGCAGGCCAGCCAGGAAGGAAGTCAGACGGCAAGGAGGAGCAGCGGGCGGTCGGGGTCCCAACCCTCCAAGCAGCCGGGGAAGTCAGGAGAGCCTGGGTGTAGTGGGGGGGGTGGAAGCTCTGGTGGTGCAGGGCCCAGTAAGGCCATAAAACCTGGGGAGGGCTCCCGAGAGCCGATCCCTCGGTCCGTGAAAAAAGGGGCTGGGGGGTTGGCTATGACAGGGGAGCCCAGTGATCCAGGAGGCCGCAGGGCCCAGGCGCCGCCGGAGGTACCCCCCCGGTGTCTTCGGGTCAGCATGCCCAGGCTCCCTCAGGATGGTCACGCTGCCACAGCTGGGGCCCACCATGTGCCGGCCTCCATGACCCCTCAGCGTGCAGTAGAGCGGGATGATCTGGCAGTGAAAGTGTCAGGGACTGCTCCTGCAGCTGCTATGTCACCGGGAGAGGGGCAGGTACATGGTGGAGGTATAATAACAAAGTCAGCTTCAGGCAAACAGCTGGTGTGTAGTGTGACCAAGATGGCGCCGGCTGCTGGGGGAGGAGCAGCTGAGGCCACATTCCCCAGTGGGAATCAACCCCTTTTCAGGGAAGGGGGATGTGGCCAGCTCCCATCCAGTGCTCGGGACCCGGAAGTGCCCCCCTCGCTAACCGGAAGTGCCCCCCTCGCGAACCGGAAGTGCCCCCCTCGCGAACCGGAAGTGCCCCCCTCGCGAACCGGAAGTGCCCCCCCCGCGACTGGAAGTGCACCCCCCGCGACTGGAAGTGCACCCCCCGCGACTGGAAGTGCACCCCCCGCGACCGGAAGTGCCCCCCGCGATCGGAAGTGCCCCCCTGCGAATCTGCGGCTGGTGTCACCGGCTTGGAGGACCTGGGGGATGAGAGGCCGGGGGTGCGGGGGTGCCTTGTCCCGGATGCTGCAGCAGGCACCTCCAGGCACCCCCGGCAAGTAATGGACGGTAATATGGACGGTAATATGGACGGTAACATGGACGGTAAGCTGCCACCCCCCCAGGTCCCCATGGACATTACCACAAGCCCCGAGGGGCTCCCTGCAGGACAGGCGGGGTGGGGGGAATGTCAGGTGGGACCCCTCCCGGTGGACTGTGCAGCTTATGACTTTATCCGGCAGTTGGAGGGGTCCCAGGGGGGCATCCCCCCAATACGGGTTGAGTCCCAAGGGGCTGGTGAGGTCGCAGAGGGGTCTGGGTGGGGGAGTTTGGTGGGGGAGGTACCCCCCTCTGCTGTGGCCCCAGGGGGGGAGGAGCCTGTAGTCAGGCCAAGGGTGGTGGGTCAGGGTGGTCAGGGTAGTTCAGCGGGGGTGGGTGCAACACCACCGGCAGGGATGGGGGCCCCCCCGTCCCCCCCCACTTCTGGGGGTGCTGAGGGGGGTACCCCGCTTCCGGAGAACATCTTTCGGGGGTCTCCGGAGGCCAACTTATTGTCTGCCCTAAAGGGGGGTCGCTCTTTCGCCCAGGTGGCGGGCTCTCGTGCCCCTCTGGACCACCTGTACAGCCGGTTTGGAGCCCAGAATTTCCGCGCCCCCCCCTGCTGACCAGGAGAGGACGCAGGGGTCGGCGTGGACGAGGGGTACAGGTGGTCCAGAGAGGAGGCGTAGGAATGTTGTCCAGCTTCGGTACGAGGGTCCGGACCCCTGCCCCGCCCGAGGTGAGGTGGTGGGCCTGGTACTCTCCTTGGGTTTTGGGGTGGGTGACCTTTTTGCGGTCATCCATCCCATCAACACACGGGAGTTTGATATAAGTTTTGTCACTCCCGTGTGTATGGAACGCTTCATCACCAGCTTTGGGTTGGTGAGGGGCGTTGACCCTTGGAAGAGGTACAGGCTCATTCCCATCTCCAGGCAGGAGGAGGTTAAGAACATCACCATCCTGGTGAGGAATGAGTCGCTCCCTCCGGAGGACATTGCCACCTGGCTTGGGAGGTACGGGCAGTTGCAGACCCCCCTGAGGAAGAACCTTGATGAGCGCGGGGTCTGGACCGGGGCTTGGTTGGCCAGGATCCGGCTTAAGAGGGAGGGCAACAGTGTTGCCCACCTCCCTGGCAGCGCCTTCCTGGGCAGAGATCGGATCCTGGCCTTCTACCCGGGACAGCCCCGTCGTTGCTTCAAGTGCGGCAGCCCGACTGTCAGGGTACTAGCTCCATCTCTGAAAGATTCCCGCACATGCCCAGTAGAATGACATTTCGGCGCATGCCTGTGCGTGGTTTGCGCGCACGCATGCGCGGTACGGCAGCGCGCCGTGTGCGTGGAAGCGCGCACGTGCACGTATGCGGCAACCCTGGGGCCAATCAGAGGCCGGACATTCCTATTTAAACCAGCAGCCTTCCCTGAACAGGTTGCTGGTTTGTCTTCAGCTCCTATGTGTTTACCTGTTGCCGTACCTGCCTGTTTTGACCCGGAATTCCTGACGACTCTCCTCTCACCTGGAACCTCTGACCCTTTGGCTAACGTTACCTGGATTGCTGTTGTCTTCTGCCCCTTGACCTTGGCTTGCTCTCATGGACTCCCTCTGAACTCTCCTGCCCTTGACCCTCGGCTTGTGACTCGGATTTGCCCTCATCTCCTGTGGACCCTACCAGACTCAGCTACCAGTTCCTGCCTGACCAACGCTTGTTTCCAGTCTTCTGCACCTGCCCTGCTTCTGTCAGCTGCACCAAGTCTTCCTGCCAGCTCCCGGCACCGGTGCCTCCTTGTGCCGTCCCTCCTCTGTCCCAACTCCAGGGAGTGGTCTGCACAGGGTCGCAAAGGTGAGCCGCCCTCAGCATCTCGGTCTCGGTGAGTACAGGTTCTGACAGTACAAACCAGCCAGATGTCTGAGACCGACAGGGCGCGCTCACCCTTTGAGACGCTGTGCCAACAGGTCTCCGCCTTAACAGAGGCAGTCCAGAAGCTTCAGGAAGGCTACCTCCAGATTGATGGCCGCCTCCAACAACTGGCCGGTTCCCCAGGTCCATCCACTGCGGCCCTAGCCTCTTCACCCGGACCTTCTGCTGCCCAAGCTCCTGCAAGCCCTGCCATGATGGGGAGTAATCCCGAACCCCGGGTCTCCATGCCCGAGCGATTCTCAGGCGACCGCCGGAAATATCGGGCTTTCAAGAATGCCTGTTCCCTTTACCTGGCCTTGCAACCTAGAACTTTTGCGACCGAAGCTGTTAAGGTTGGATTCGTAATCTCTCTCCTTTCTGAGGAGCCTCAAGCATGGGCACACTCCTTAATGGAACAATGCAGTCCAATACTTGACTCTATGGACACCTTCTTCACCCACATGGGGAAATTATACGACGACCCCCTACGTGCAGCCACCGCAGAGGGTACTCTGCACAGCTTAAATCAAGGGAGACGGCCGGTGGAAGACTACACCGCCGAATTTAGAAAGTGGTCTGCTGACACAGGCTGGAATGAGTTGGCCCTCAGGTACCAATACCGCCAGGGCCTCTCTGAGAACCTAAAGGATGAGCTTGCAAGGTCGGCACCCCCTGCCTCTCTGGAGGATTTAATCCAAACCGCCACTCAGCTGGATAGGCGCCTTCGAGAACGTCGTTCGGAGAGGTTCCAGTCCAACCGGCCTAACTGGGTTCCACCAAGATATGCTCCAGTACCTCCGCCTCACCCAGCTCCACCAAACGCCTCATTACCCGACCCAGAGCCGATGCAGCTTGGTATAGTACGGGCCCCTCTGACTCCAGAAGAAAGACTCCGGAGGCGTCAATCTAACCTCTGTCTGTACTGCGGAGCCGCCGGACACTTTTTGCGCACTTGCCCAGTAAGGCCTTGTAAGTCGAAACCTTCATCTGCTATCAATTTCCCTGTTACCAGTTTGCCTCAGACTTATGTTATCCTCTTTCTTTCCCTACAGCTCCCAGAAGGGGCAACACGTCTGCCGGCGATAATTGATTCCGGGGCCTGCAGCTGCTTCTTGGACTCATCCTTGGCCCAAAAGCTGCGTATCCCCTGCCGTACCAAGGATTTTCAGCTGCAAGTTCATCTGGCTGATGGCTCTCTTCCCCGTTCCGGATTGATTACCCAGGAAACCCTTCCTCTTTGTGCCATCTCAGATTCTGGGCACCGGGAGTTCCTCTGTTTGGACTTGATCCCGTCCCCCATGTTCCCTATCATTCTGGGTCTCCCTTGGCTACAAGTTCATCTGCCCTGCATTGATTGGCTCAAGAAAGAAGTCAGCTTCCCTTCCACCTACTGTTCCCAGCACTGTCTCGCACCCGCTCCAGTCGCCTGCTCCACGCTAGCTACTCCACCTGAAGACCTACAGCATGTTCCTCCAGCCTACCTAGACTTCAAGGATGTCTTTGACAAAAAACAAGCCGATTGTCTCCCACCACATCGGTCATATGACTGCCCCATTGACCCCTTGCCCGGATCTGAAATTCCCTTTGGGCGCATATTTCCCTTGTCAGAGACTGAGTTGAAGACCCTCAAGATCTATATTGAAGAAAATTTAAGTAAGAAGTTCATCCGTCCCTCCTTCTCGCCAGCGGGGGCGGGGATCTTCTTTGTCGAGAAAAAAGATGGATCGCTTAGACCCTGCATTGATTATAGGGAGTTAAACAAAATTACCATCAAGAACCGGTACCCGCTGCCTCTAATCCCCGAGCTCTTTCAAAGGTTCCGATCAGCTCAGGTTTTTTCTAAATTGGACCTCCGGGGCGCCTACAATTTGGTCCGAATAAGGGCAGGAGATGAGTGGAAGACTGCGTTCAGGTCCAGATTCGGGCACTTCGAGTATCTGGTCATGCCCTTTGGGCTCTGTAATGCGCCCGCCACCTTCCAGCATCTAGTCAATGACATTTTTCGACAATTTTTAGATGACTTCCTCGTAGTCTACTTGGACGATATTCTCATCTTTTCAGCCACAAAAGAATTACATCGGCAACATGTCAGGCAGGTTCTCACCATCTTGAGACAACACCGGCTTTATCTCAAATCAGAAAAATGCGAGTTCGAAAAGACATCAGTGCAATTTTTAGGATTTATCATTTCTGTGCATGGGGTAGCCATGGATCCCCAGAAAATCAGTGCTATTCAGGAGTGGGCACCTCCAACAGACAAAAAGGGCGTTCAGCGCTTCATTGGCTTCGCCAATTTTTATAGACGATTCATCATCGGTTTTTCATCAATTGTTTCTCCCATCACCAAGTTGACCCGCCAGGGGCACCGCTTCCAGTGGCCACAAGAGGCTCAGGAGGCCTTTATCAAACTCAAAACGGCCTTTACCTCGGCACCTGTACTTTGTCATCCGGATTCTACGTTACCTTTTGTTCTAGAAGTGGACGCCTCGGAATCTGCTACAGGCGCTATCCTTTCCCAGAGACAGGGACCGAAGTCGCTTCTTCACCCAGTAGCCTACGCCTCTCGGGAACTAAGTCCTCCTGAGCGCAATTACGACGTAGGCGATAGAGAACTACTGGCCATAAAATTTGCACTGGAGGAGTGGAGGTACCTGCTGGAGGGGGCAGCGCATCCCATTATCATTTTCACTGACCACAGGAACCTGGAATACTTACGGTCTGCAAAACGCCTTAGGCCCAGACAAGCCCGTTGGGCTCTTTTTTTTGCTCGCTTCAATTTCCATATTACCTATCGTCCTGGCGCAAAAAATGGAAAAGCTGATGCCCTCTCCAGGATGTTTCCAGAGACGCCCGATACTTCCGAGCCCAGCACGATCCTGTCACCTCAAAATTTTTTGCTTCTCCCTCAAACAGATTTGTTGACTGCTCTAAAGACCGCATGCCAACGGTGCCCTGATCATGAGGTTTCCTCCTTGGAGAAAAAGGACGACCTGCTGTGGTCTCGTGGGAAGATTTTCGTTCCAACAGAGGCAAGACAGTTAATCCTCAGCACCTTCCATGATCGTAAATTGGCTGGCCATTTTGGTACCCGTAAAACTTCCGAACTGATCTCTCGCTCCTTCTGGTGGCCTAAATGGAGGTCCGACTGCAAGGATTATGTCTCTTCCTGCATTCGCTGCCAGCGGAGTAAGGGGCCAAACACGAAGACCTGGGGGCTGCTGAAACCCCTTCCTATCCCAGAACGGCCCTGGATTGACATCTCCATGGACTTTATTGTCGATTTGCCTCCTTCAGCTGGGTTTACCACGATCCTAGTCGTGGTGGACCGTCTGTCCAAGATGGCGCATTTTTTGCCCATGGTGGGTACGCCCTCCGCGGCAGACACAGCCAAAATCTTTTTTAAAGAGATTATCAAGCTCCATGGAGTGCCCAAAAGCATAGTATCTGACAGAGGTACTCAATTCACATCCAAATTTTGGAAGGAACTTTGCAGAGCTTTGGAAGTGAAGATCTGTCTGTCCTCGGCCTATCACCCTCAAAGTAATGGCCAGACAGAGCGCACTAATCAAACGCTAGAACAGTATCTACGATGCTTTTGCTCAGTCTCCCAAGACGATTGGTCCTCCTTGTTATCTACAGCCGAGTTCGCTTACAATAATTCCATACATTCTTCCACAAACCAAACCCCGTTCTGGGCTAACTTCGGTTTCCACCCTTCCTTTTTGCCAGACTCCATCCCGGAAACATCTGTGCCAGCGGTCCAGGAACGTGTGACCTGCATCCAGCAAAACTTTCAGAAGTTACAGGAAAGCATGCAGCAAGCTCAGCAGGACTATAAGAGGTTCCATGACAAGGGGAGGAAGGATTGCCCTGTCTTCAAAGTGGGTGAGAAGGTCTGGCTATCCGCCATCAACCTCAAGTTACCTATTCCCTCTCGGAAGCTGGGTCCAAGGTTCATCGGGCCATTTGAGATCAGGCGAGAAATCAACCCAGTAGCTTTTGAGTTGGCTTTACCCAGGTCCTACAAGATCCACCCTGTGTTTCACGCCTCTCTGCTTAAGCCCGTTGTGTCTGACCCCTTCAACGGTAGAGAAGAACTGCCACCTCCACCAGTGGAGATTGAGGGTGAAAAAGAATTTGAGGTGGAGGCTATCTTGAGCTGCAGGAAAAGAGGAAGGCAGTTGCAATACCTTATAAAGTGGAAGGGATATCCCCCTGAAGATAACTCTTGGGAGCCTTCCCGGAATCTCCATGCCCCTCGCCTGATTCGGGCCTTTCACCTGGAACACCCGGAGTTAATGACCAGTTTGGGCGTCCGGAGTCCGCCCCTTGGGGGGGGGCACTGTCAGGGTACTAGCTCCATCTCTGAAAGATTCCCGCACATGCCCAGTAGAATGACATTTCGGCGCATGCCTGTGCGTGGTTTGCGCCCACGCATGCGCGGTACGGCAGCGCGCCGTGTGCGTGGAAGCGCGCACGTGCACGTATGCGGCAACCCTGGGGCCAATCAGAGGCCGGACATTCCTATTTAAACCAGCAGCCTTCCCTGAACAGGTTGCCGGTTTGTCTTCAGCTCCTATGTGTTTACCTGTTGCCGTACCTGCCTGTTTTGACCCGGAATTCCTGACGACTCTCCTCTCACCTGGAACCTCTGACCCTTTGGCTAACGTTACCTGGATTGCTGTTGTCTTCTGCCCCTTGACCTTGGCTTGCTCTCATGGACTCCCTCTGAACTCTCCTGCCCTTGACCCTCGGCTTGTGACTCGGATTTGCCCTCATCTCCTGTGGACCCTACCAGACTCAGCTACCAGTTCCTGCCTGACCAACGCTTGTTTCCAGTCTTCTGTACCTGCCCTGCTTCTGTCAGCTGCACCAAGTCTTCCTGCCAGCTCCCGGCACCGGTGCCTCCTTGTGCCGTCCCTCCTCTGTCCCAACTCCAGGGAGTGGTCTGCACAGGGTCGCAAAGGTGAGCCGCCCTCAGCATCTCGGTCTCGGTGAGTACAGGTTCTGACACCGACCCACATGAGCTCGGACTGCACGGTGGTCAGATGTGGCCGGTGCCACGAGTTTGGCCACCTGTCCGAGTCATGTGGGAAGATATGCTGCAACTTGTGTGGTGAGATGGGGCACCCGTTTAGCAGGTGCCCCAAAGCATATCGGGGTTCTTCCTCAGGGGGGGGACCTCCTGGGTCGGGAGCGGCCGAAGCCCCCCTGGCGAGTGATGGCCGGGGGGGTGGGGATCCTGGAGCCCCTAATGCCCCTTCGGAGGGACCAACAGGCCCGCAGCCTCAAAGAAGGCGGAGCAGGCGTGGGCGAGGGGCTCCCCCCCCGGGAGACACGGGCTCAGTTGGCCAGGAGGCTCCCGATCCTCCGGAAGGCAGAGCCGGTGGGGAGGAGTCGGAAGGGCCTGGAGGTCCTGGGTCTGAGGATCCGGGGCCCGGGCCTTTCCCTCCTTTTGTTGCAGGGCCAATCCCCACCCCCCTTCCCCCCCACCTACTTGCCCCCTCCCATCACCTGGCCCTAAAGAAAAATCCCCTCCTCGTACTCCCCCCCCCTCGTCCCCCCCCCTCCCAAGTCCCGTCCCCCCCTTCCCCTTCTTCCTCCCATGCAGTAGGATCTGGTTCCCCCCTGTCCCCTCCCCTGTCTCTGGCCCCCCTCCTGCCTCTCCTATCCCCCCCCCCTTCTGGACCCAGGGCTATGGCCATGGAGACGGATGCTGCTCGGGCCTCGCATAAGAGGGCTAAGGAGGTCTCGAGCAGCGGGTCTGAGGAGGGGGGTGGTGTTGTCACCTCGGAGAAATGGCAGGAGTGGGAGCAAGTCAGACATAGGAGGAAGAAGGGGCAGGCTAATAAATCTGGGGGCGGGAAGCTCCTTGCGAAGGGTGGGGTTCCCCCAGGGGCACGAAGTGGGGTGTCCCTGGGGAACCCGTTCAGTGTCCTCTCCTCCTCGGATTCCGAGGGGGAGGAGGAAGTGTAAATATGTGTATAGGTTTATGTATTATGTAGTATGAAGGAGAACGTGACCCTTTCAATCATTTTGATGGCGGTACCCTCTCCAATACGGCTTGCGACCATTAATGTCGCAAGTATTCGTTCTGCACGAGCTCGTTTTATGGCCTTTGATTTTCTCAGCCGTGTTGAAGCTGACATTTTGTTTTTGCAGGAGACCTGGCTGGCATCTGTGGCAGAGATGCATCTAGCAAAGAGGGAGTGGAGATGTGGGCCCTCCCTCTGGTCTCTTGCGGCCGAGCCCTGCAGTGGTGTTGCGGTCCTTTTTAAGACTGGTTCGGTGGCTTGCCGGCGAGTGATTGAAGTGGAGATTGGTAGATGTCTGGTGGTGGACGCTGTTGTGAGGGGGCAATTCCTCCGGCTCATTAATTTTTATGGGCCTCAAACTAAGAGGGAGAGGAAGAGCCTCCTTACGGCGGTTAAGCCTTATCTTTTTACATCCCAGCAGGTGATCTTTGGTGGTGACTTCAATATGATCACTAGGCCCAAAGACCGGGCAGGTGCCGCCAACCCTCTGGGATATGATAGTACTTTTTTGAATAGCGTAGTGAGGGAGGCCGGGTTGGTGGATGTGCACGTTCGTCACCTCCCCAACCTCACTGGTTTCACATTTTCCCGAGGTAGTTCTAATGCCGCGTACACACCATCGCTTTCTGCGATGGAAAAAAACGTCATTTTCAAAAACGTCAATTTAATTGACTGTGTGTGGGCAAAAACGTCGTTTTATGTCTTCTAAAAAACGACAGAAAAAAATTGAAGCATGCTTCAATTTTATGTGTCGTTTTTGGCCGACGTCGTTTTCTGTGTTCTAAACATTGACCGTGTGTACGTAAAAACGTCGATTTAAGCCCGCGCATGCTCAGAAGCAAGTTAGGAGACGGCAGCGCTCATTCATGTAAAACGACTGTTCAGAATGGAATCAGCACATTCGTTAAGGTGTTTTTCAGCTTATAGACAAGAAAATAAAGCGCTTCTTTAACCCCTGCTTTTAACTGCTACCCAGAAATGGACGTTTGTTGCGGCTGATCTTGTTACATAGTTATGACAAGCTTTTAATTAGTTTCTTTCTTGTTTGATAATGTTTATGTTTGTG